>NC_047042.1:62986628-63598391 GCF_011762595.2 Tursiops truncatus | reverse complement strand
AAAATGGTCATGAAGAACCTAGGGGCAGGATGGAATAAAGATGCATATCTACTAGAGAATGGACTTGAGGATACAGGGAGGGAGAAGGGTAAGCTGGGACAAAGTGAGAGAGTGCATGGACAGATATACACTACTAAACATAAAATAGATAGCTAGTGGGAAGCAGCCGCATAGCACAGGGAGATCAGCTCAGTGCTTTGTGACCACCTAGATGGGTGGGAGGGTAGGAGAGAGGGAGACGTAAGAGGGAAGAGATATGCGGACATATGTATATGTATAACTGATTCACTTTGTTATAAAGCAGAAACAAACACACCATTGTAAAGCAATTATACTCCAATAAAGATGTTTTAAAAAATTGAAATGATAAACTACTTAGCAATAAATGATAATGAAAACTCTACGTTTTGATATCTATGAAATGTGACCAAAGAGTACTCAAAAAAATTAACAGCCTGAAAATAAACCAAGTGTTCAATGCATGAAGCTAAAAAAAAATAAGGAAGAGATTAATTAATAAGAACATAAATTAATAAAATAGAAAACAAAATACCAAAAAGAGTAGATAATTATAAAATCAAATGCTGTTATTCTAAAGGTCAATTTAAGAGTTAAGGTTCTCAGAGAAAGGCAAATAGTATGATATATAGACAAATACAAATGATTTAACTTAATGTGAAGTCTAAAAAATCCTGAACTTATAAATACAAGAACAGACTGGTGGTTGCCAGAGGTGGGGGTGGGAGGTATGCAAATGGGTCAAGGTGATCAAAAGGTACAAACTTCCAGTTATAAGATAAATAAGCCCTGGGGATGTAATGTACAGCATGGTGACTACAGTTAACAATATGTATTGTATATTTGAAAGTTGCTAAGAGAATAAATTTTAAAAGTTCTCAACACAAGAAAAAGTTGTAACTATGTATGATGACAGATGTTAACTATTGTGGTAATCATTTCACAATATAGACACATATCAAATCATTATGTTATACACCTAAAACTAATATGATGCTGTATGTCATCTATATCTCAATTTAAAAGAAAAGAATAAATGGAAAAAACGTTGAAGTTCTGATGTGTCTGATTAGTTTGGAGAAAGTGTGAAAGAGAGAGAGTGAGAACATGTAAAAAATTAGGAATGAAAAAAGAAATATCACTATAGATAGGAAGGAGGTTAAATTTATTAGTAAATACTATGTACAGATACAATGTGAAATGTTGTATTTATAAAAATATAAATTACTAAAATTGTTGCAGGGGTTGCAGAGGCACTAGATAATGCACAAATACAAGAACAACTGAAAACTGTATCAATTTGGGAGAGAGGGAGAGACCAGTGTTTTTTAAATAGAAGTTCCAATTGTCTACCTAGAATATAAAAGAAACCACTTAAAACGTTATTAGAATTGAAACAAAATTTCAAGTACGTGGCTGGATATAACAACAAAGTGGAAAAATAAATAGCTTTCCCACATACCAGCTCAAAAATATAATATTAAAATTTTTATCTCAATAACAAAACCAGACAAAAACATTATGAGCAATATCTCCCATGACCATAGATACAAGAATTGTCCACAAAATATTAACAAATCAAATCTAGTAATATATAAACAGAATGATACAGTATGACCAAGTGGAATTCTTCCCAGGAATGCAAGGCTGGTTCAACATTTAGAAACCAATCATTATAATAACAGGTTAAATAAGAGAAAACATATTATCGTATCAATAAGGTAAAAAAAAGCACTGGACAAAATTCAACAACCATTTATAATAAAAACTCTCAGCCAACTACAAATAGAGGAGAATTTCCTCAACTTGATAAAGAGAGTCTATAAAACTCCTATAACTCACAGTAGACTTAATAATGAAAAACTGAACGCTTTCTCCCCAAAATTTGAAACAAAGCATGATGTTGGCCATCACCACTTTTATTTAACATAATACTGGAAGTCTTAGCCAGTGTAATAGGCAAGAAAAGGAAATTAAAAGGCATACAGGTTGGAAAGGGAAAAAATAAAACATTCCCTATTCACAGATAATATGATTGCCTACATAGAAAATCCCAAGGATTCTCTGAAAAAAAAAAAAATACAACTAACTGAGTTCAGCAAGGTTGCAGAATACAAATAAAAAATAAAAATCAACCATATTTCTATAGCAGTGAACATGTGAGAAATGACATTAAAAACACAATACCATATATAACATATACAATCACTCCCCAAAATGAAATACTTATATATAAATCTAACAAAACATGAACAGGCTCTGTATGCTGAAAATTACAAAAAGCTGATGAAAGAAATCAAAGATCTAAATAAACAGATGTACAATTTTCGTGGATTAGGAGACTCAATATAGTAAAAATGTCATTTCTCCCCAAATTGATTCATAGGTTTAATGCAATTCTTGCCAAAATCCCAGAAAGGTTTTTATAGGTATAGATAAGCTTATTCTAAAATTTATATGACAAGACAAAGGAATTAAAACAGCTAAAATAATTTTGAAAAAGAATTAAAAAGTAGAAGAAATTCCACTTTACAGACTTACTACGTAGCTACAGTAATAATATCTCCCTATTAAGGCTATTTTGAGGATTATAAAAATAAAATATGTTAAGAGTTTAGACAAGTATCTTGCACACAGTAAATGCTTAACACACATGAGCTATTAAATAAACATTTTACAGCTCAGGAAGTGGTGTTTAAGAAGCGTAAAGTAAAATGCCCACATTCATATAGATAATAAGTTTAGGAATCAGAATTTGAGCAAAGTCCTGCTGGTTCCAAGTCCCAGGCAACTTACCACCATAATATAAACATTACCGAAAATAAATTACCTTTCCAAAGGCCACTCCAGTTTTATCATTCACGGAGTTTTATTTGCCTGTGGATGATAAACTCTGAGACCTCTTCAAAATATCCCACTTCACAAATGTCAGAATCATTTGTGGCCCCAATTGGTCTGCCTATTCAAGTTGTTTTATTTTTATTAGTATTTTTCCTTGCCAGGAGGTCAATCCAATGGTTATCCTTGACTCCTTCAGTAATGGGACTCTGATAGATATTTAAGGATCCAAAAGTCCCACTCTGTAAAACATAAGAAGCCTTGTCCCCTTCCTATAAATGATTCATCACAAGTATTATCCCAACAAGCCTATGATCGATAGGAACATCTTCATTTGTGTGTAAATGACACCCGTCTTCTCGGGCCAGTGCCTTCTCTCACTCCTACACCTGCAGAGACTAAGAGATTAAGTGGGTCTTCTCAATACATCCCATGAAATATTGATTAAAGGTCTAGTTGAAATAAGTGTATTAATGTAGACTTAAAGCACTCAAGTGAGTAAGAACACCCCAAGGGGAAACGTTTCTACAGAGCAAGTGAGACAAAAAATGGATACTTTGGAAATAGTGAGAATGTTCCTGGGTACACAGATCCTTTTTGCAATGTCACACGGCAAAGTAGGACTTTTATCAAATGATCCCAGTGATAAAAGCCTAGCCCTTGGAGGAAGGGCAAAGGTGGGAGAGAGGAGGGGAAGTTAAAAATGAAATATACAGGAGGCAAGCAATGACTTTATAAATTAGTATTTCTCATCAAATTCACTTAAAATCACGAAGCTTTTTACTCTCCTTTTTTATTTGATCTCCTTCCCATTTCCATCCAGTACAAGTAGAAATGAGCCACAGTTTTATGGGGAAAATGAATAAGAAGGAAAAAGATTCTCATCAGTCCAGAAGACCTGCAATGCCTGCAATTCATTGCCTGTGTTCAGTTTCTTTGGGGAAAATCATCTCAGACTTAGCTTTTTCCTGTGGCTTCTGGGGTACACTTAGTCTCTTTTGTAGAATCCAAGGAGACCATTCATTCATTTTTTTTAACTTAGAAATTACAGATTTCTAAGAACTGAAAGAGATCTAATAGAACTTCCAATCCTTTAAATTTTCCAGATGAGAAAACTAACTGGGTCTACAAGGTTAAAAGACTTGTCCAGAAACTCACATTATGGTAGTAGCAAAGCCCAGTCTAGATCCTTGACTTCTGAACATCTACTAGTGACCCTCAATGGAGGACAATATCGTCCCCCAAGGAGTATTCAGAAGTATGTAGGGATATATGATTGTTACCCAATGACTAGGGGGTGCTACTGTACTGAGGGGTTGCTACTGTACCGAGGACTAGGGCATTGTTCAGGGCACTCCTCCTAAGAAGAGCTGTCCTTCCAAAGATGCCAACAGGGTTTGCATGGAGAGATACTGACATTAGTAACCCTCCCTCCACCACACCATTCTAATTTCTTATAACCACTTTCCCTGGGTACATCCCTGGATACTACTGTTTATCAATATCTTTATCACCCTCCCGCTTCTCTGCAATTCTCTCCTAATATCTCAGTGTCCAAGATCAATCTCCCTTTGTCCTCCATCCCAAGAATGAATTCCTCTCCTCTAAGTGGCAGAAGAGGACCAACTCCAATATAGTTCCTGTGGCTCAAATAGCCTCAAATTCATACCAGGTAGGAAGGCCTTCAGAGTATTCCCAAACTTTATTGAACAAATGGTAGTTTTTGTCCTACCTCCTTTGCCTTGCCTTAGAGCATAAAAGGACATTCCAGGTTTATTTTTTACTTTGACTAGAAGATGTGACATCAGCATATATTATACTAGAACTGAGTCCCCAACATCTACTCGCCTCCCATTAACTCAAAATTTAGAATGAGTCATTTTATATACCCAAAACAAAATTTCATGAGTCCCTTCAAGGCATTAGTTAGAAAGAGCCACCTGTGTCTGTCCATTCTGTTCCCAGTAGCCCTTCCTTCTTTGCTAAGTGTCTGTCTTCATCTGGGCATAGGCCTCAAGGATTATGTGACGGTTTGGGTTGAGGGGTACACATCCCACTTTAGAATTCAAATGGTTGGGGGGGATATGTTGAGTTTCTTTCATGTTCCAAGCAATGTTAGCCAATTGTTGGATAGCTTTCAGTGTTATTGTAAGTGAGATAGTCTTGCTTTAAAGCAGCTTATGTCTTAAAAGACATTTAGCTCTTCCCTGGCACAAAGAACCAAGCCCCAAAGGCTCAGGGTCCTTGGTAACACATTCTTCTGTTGAAACCTGAACATCATGAAGAGGGCTGGATTCTACCAGATACAAACCAGGCAGCTGCTACATTGCATGATTATTGCCCCCCAACTCCTCTCAGAAGGAGCAACAACACTAAGAACTGCTAGAAGAATTTCATGAAAAATAAGGATTCACATTATAAACTAGGAACAAAATGAAGACACCACTTTGGACTTGAAGTTATATATAATAATTCAGCATGTCTCACCTCTTAACAGCAATAAGTTCCCAAAGAAAAGGAGGGCGGAGTCAAGATGGTATACTAGGAGGATGCAGAATTCGCATCTCCAAACAACTAGGGCACCTACCAGGCACCGGTGGGGGACCATAGACACCTAAGGGGACGGGAGGAACCCCCAGCAACCGGTTGTTTCAATCAGTTTTATTTTTCCTAATATATTTTTTATATTTCTAATTTTACTTTGCTTTTTATTCTTTGATATTGTACTGCTCTTTTTTTTCTTTCTTTCTTACTTACTTTATTTATTTATTTATTTTTTACTATGCCATGAAGCTTGTGGGATCTTGGTTCCCAGGCTGGAGGTCGGGCCCGAGCGCCTGTGGTGGGAGCTCTAAGTCCAAACCGCTGGACTAACAGAGAACCTCAGACCCCAGGGAATATTAATTGGAGTGAGGTCTCCCACAGGTCCTCATCTCAGCACCAAGACCCAGCTCTATCCAACTGCCTGCAAACTCCAGTGCTGGACGTTTCAGGCCAAACAACCAGTGAGACAGGAATACCCATCAAAAAAAAAAAAAAAATGAAACAACACAAAAATATGTTACTGATGAAGGTAAAAACCTACAAGACTTACCTGAAAAAGTTCCCAAAGAAAAGACATGTAAATAGATGTGAAGGAACCTTTCTCTCGTATCACCGTCTAACTCTTCCACACTCCCCAGTAAAACAGCTACTATACAGATTATTTATTCCCTTTTCATGTCCCCATCATTTTATAGAGGGCTTAATATATGCCAGGATACAAGGGAGATCAAATGTGAATAAAGAGGCAGGATTATTCATGGTGCTCATGCCCCATGCACGAGACACAGATTCAGAGGTACAACTGGATATAAATAGTATAGTCAGGACTACACAGGGAGCTCTATTAGCTCTAACTATCATTTCTATCAGGCTATAGAATGAAGCGCTGGAATCATGCCATCATGATTTGCACTCTGGGATAGAGGGGAAAAAAATGTTGTCATCCTTCAGAAGGAAATTCTCCTTAGATAAGCACCAAAGGTGGAAATACTCCTCTCTTATACAGCTCCAAATCTGCACAGAAGGCTGAGAATCTGCACATGGCCACTTTGCTTCCAGTCACTGGGGATCAGAGAAGGAACGGAACATCCCTCAGGGCATCCTGGATGTCAGGACAATCTGGCCCTGGCATTTGTCGTGTGTAAAGAGCCAGGGTGGATGGGCCTGAGCTGGCTGGCCAGGCATGTCACCCCTGCCTCCCATCTCATGCACTCTGTCAGATAACATGACTCTCAAAAAAAAAAAAAAAAAAAAAAAAAAAAAGGAATGCCTCAGAGGACTCTGTCTTATGACTTGTATGGGTACCATCCAGAGACACAGGAACAATTTTCTCAGCCAGTAGCTACAAACAAGTCTTACTGCCTACAGCTCCTAGGCCAAGCTACTGAACTGGGTCTACTTTTTTTTTTCTTTACAAATTTAGGCCTACTACTCTATTATAATACTTCTCACTGCATAAAGGGATGAAATAAATATTAATTATAGAGGAAGATAAGCTGAGTTAAGAAAGAAAAAACTAAATATGGCTTATAAAATGCATACCTAAAACATGAGGAACAAGAAAAGTAGAACATAAAATAATTACATATATAATATTCATATATAGTCAATGAAAATGACAATCAAATGAAAGATGGTGTGGCTATGTTAATATTAAACTAGTAGACTTTAGGTATACAAAAGTTACTGGAGATTAAAAATACACTATATAACAATAAAAGGTTTGTTCACCAATGTATATACACCTAAAAATATGGCCTCAAAATATATAAAGAGAAATTTTGACAGAGCTATAAGGAGAAAGAGACAAACCTATAATCATCTCTCTCAGAAACTGGTAGTTACAAGTAATCATGTTGTTGGAATCTATTGTATCCTTATTGACAAAGAAAGGTCAGGAAGAACACAGAAGACATTAACAACCCAATTATATACTTTAACCAACTGACATATGTAGAACACAACCATACACATGTCCTTCAAGCACAAACAGAGCGTTAAAAAAAAAAGGAATATATACTAGATCATAAAGAAAATCTCATCAAAATTTCAAGTGATTGAAATTCTGTGGAGAATGACCTCTGATCACAATGAAATAAACATAAAAATTAGAAAGTATCCATATGTTTGGAAATTAAGAAATACACTCCTCAATAATCTGTGGGTCAAAGAAGAAATCACAGTGGAATTAGAAATCATCTGAATATAATGCTAACAAAAAAATCTACATTTAAAAACTTGTGGGCTATAGCCAAAAGAGTTTTGTGGGGTTTTTTTGTTTGTTTTTTTTTTTGTGGTACGCCGGGCCTCTCATTGTTGTGGCCTCTCCCGTTGCGGAGCACAGGCTCTGGACGCACAGGCTCAGCAGCCATGGCTTATGGGCCTAGCCGCTCCGCTGCATGTGGGATCTTCCCAGACCGGGGCACGAACCCGTGTCCCCCGCATCGGCAGGCAGACTCTCAACCACTGCGCCACCAGGGAAGCCCGCCAAAAGAGTTTTTACAAAGGAAAATTATAGCCCCGAAATGAAAATATTAGAAAATTAGAGAGACCTCTCTTGTTTTTCTTGGTCAGTTTTGTCAGTTTATTTCTTGATCAATTTTAATAGTCTTTTCAAAGAACGAACTTTTGCTTTTGTTGATCCTCTCTATTGTATCTGTGTTTTCTATTTTATTAATTTCTGTTTTCATATTTATTTCTTTTCTTCTCCTTTATTTGAGTTTATTTTGATGTTCTTTTTCTAACTTCTTCAAATAGATGTTGGCTTAGCTCAAACTGCTTCATAATCCCCTTGAAAATTATGATGTGATCTCCAGAGGAAGCCAATTACAACTCATCTATCTGGGAATTGAAAAACATGTCAGTTGGTCAACTCAAGTTAAAAGTGTTCATCAAGTTCATTTGTATCATTTTTTATTAAATTCCACATATAAGTGATATCATATGATATTCATCTTTCTCTGTCAAGATTTTTTTTCTTTCCAAAAAGTTCTATTTTTCTAAGAAAGTAGTATAAAATAAGTGATATGAAAAGACTAAAACTAAATTATCCTTTATCATAGTCCAAAAAATTTACATCAGAAAAACATATCAGAAAAAAATAACAAGGACAGAAAAAAAATTCCACAGGAAACATGACTAAAAAAGCTCAATATTCCCAAATAAGAAACAGAGTTTACCCTTTCCAGCACAATGGGGTATAACTGTGAGGCTACCACAGTGGCTAGAAGAAGCAAACATTCTCTCCATCTCTCCATGAACGTGAAAGTAAGATGATTTTCAGGCTCATTTGTGAATTTATGGAGATAAACCATTCACAGCTTAATATGAGCTCCATGTTCAATCAACAAGCCAGAGAGTCAAGTGGAATATTCCCCACCTATGGCCTTCTTAATCATTTTCTAAGCAAATGATAAGAATAAAAGGAATCACTAAAAGCAGATGAGACCATCTTCCCCAAGCAGATTGAGTCATTTCCCTTGACTCCTGGGAAGTTTCCAGAGGTGCCTAAACATTGCTAAGTTCCTCCATGTCTTAAAAACAGTGGAAAAAAAGCACAGTTCATTTCACATTGGACAAGTGCCCAACTACCCATCAGCTATATCTAAAAGAAAAGAAAATACATGCTACTATGAGAAAACCTGAGAACTCTTAAGTATGATCACGACCATAGCTTGTCACTTTAGCTTTGCAAAAGTTAAACTTCTCCTCTCCTGGAAGGTGTTCAAGAAGAAAAACATTCCTGTGGAGATAAATGATTTCTGCCTAAAGGATGATATGTAATTGAGAGCAAGGACAGGATATTAGAAATCCTGTTTATAGTTTTGTACCACCAAATTACACCATCAGTGTATTAGTCAGGATAATTTTACTAGCTGCTGTAACAAACAACTCCCCAAATTTTAGTAGCCTAACACTACAGTTCTCACCCATGTCATGGTCCAAACAGGTGTCCAGCTTTCAATGTGATATTTTAGGGGTTTCAGTTCTTTTCGTCTTTTTTGTGCTTCCATCTTCTAGGGGTTCCTGAGTCTACCACAGAATCCTTTGCATTCAAATAATGAGTGAGAGAAGAGGATTGTGCCAGGTTTAGAATGGTACACATCACTCATGCCCACATCCCATGGAGAGTCATATAACTCTAATCTAACCACAAGTTTGGTAAATGCAGTCAAAGTGATGAGCACGTAGGCAGTCTGCCATAGTGAGGAAGCACATCACTCAAGCACTCTGGCACTCACTTTATAATGAGCTGGTGGAACAAACGGATCTCTAAGTTCACTCCCAGTTCTGGCATTCTGTGATTCTCAAATAGGAGAATATACCTAGCTTGGGTTCACTGACACAGTTGCACATAAGAGAATACTACTCTGCTGTTATCTGAGACTTTTCTTCAACTTCCTGATATGGCGTTTGTCTTTAGTGCTTTCAGCGATGTCCCCCAAAATAAGGGAATGCATGTGATAAAGCCGACTGAGCTATCAACAGCAAATCAGGGGCCCTTCTAACCCTAATATTCCTCGACCCATTGCGTCATGCTCCTCATTTAGCAAAGAAGTTGTCCAAGAATTCCTGGGATTGTAAAAACCATGAAGGTGTTTTTTCATGGCTTCTGCAGCAGTGCTTTGGCACAGGCTGAGCTCCACGGTTATTGCTATGGTTGTAAGAGAAATTAAGAGGCTAATGATGTTAGGGGACTTAATGGGTGTTTTTCTGAAGATCTCCAAAGCCTGATTATCTCCATGGATGGGAAACATTGCTGACATAAGCATAAATTAATAATCTGTCATTGATATGTATCTGAGTATTACTATCAAGATTTGAATAAGCATTTAAATCAATAATAAATTTGATGTAAACTGGTTAACTATCAAATAAATCAGCCTAATGCCATTTCCCTTGGTGTCTTATTTTCTTTGCTTTGTTTTACATTGTTAAGATAAGAGATATAGAATATCTGTTCTGGTGATGTTTTCCACTTTATGTTATCATAATAATTAGTCCAGATCTGTTGTTGATGGGTTTTTTAGTATTTATTTATTTTTTTAAATATTTATTTGTTTATTTACTTTTGGCTGTGTTGGGTCTTTGTTGAGACTGTATTTGTGGCACACAGGCTTAGTTACCCTGCGGCACATGGGATCTTAGTTTCCTGACCAGGGATCAAACCCACGTCCCCTGTGTTGAAAGGTGGATTCTTAATCGCTGGACCATCAGGGAAGTCCCTACCCAGCTCTGTTTTTTACATATTATAAAAGTCAATCCGAAAAAGTTTAGATAAGATACCACATTTTTTATCTAGGATCTTGTGACAAGAAACAGGTTAAGTGTATTTGTTAATTGAGATCAGATGTGGTGTCTTCACAACTAAAACTGAAACTATCAGAAAAAAAATTTTTTATGTCAATATTTTATTAAGTGGGGTTAATAAGGAGAATTTTCAAAAGATAATTGCTAACATACCTTTAAAAAATCTCTTTTCATGGCGTTATTTTATTTGACCTTAACAAACAACTCTTTCTGTAATATTTGTTGTTCCTACTACTAATGTATATAAATTGAGATTTGCATGACAGAATTTTCTTTAGAAGATCCTCTCTGAGATTGTCCATGTTTCGTCAAATTCTATGCATGTATTACCGAATATTCCAATAGATTAACAGTTGACTACTGCCATCACCTTGAACCAGAGCTGGGCAGTTTGATTATGTAAGGTAACTAAAGCATCCTGGTATAATTTGGTGAGATCCTCAATAGCACAAATCTGTTTTGTTTTAAATGTTTATGTTATATATATATATATATATATATATATATATATATATATATATATATATATATATATGATTATAGTCAGCTGAATGTTAGTAATTATATTCAGCTGAAATTTTGAAATCAATTAACACACTATACTATATCATAACCAACTTACCATTATCCTAAGAATGTAAGGGTAATTTTATCAAATGAATAACTAATTGTTACACTAATAATTCAAAGGCTAAAAGATCGTATAATTATCACTATAAAAGCCAAAAAGGATTTTGTTAAAAGACAACAGAACTTGTTAAAAACTCTTTAAAAGCTATAAATAAAAAGGTATTTCCTTAACATAATACAGAAAAGCTTTTTCTGATCAACAGCCAACATCAAATTAATAGTGAAACACTATAGTGTTTGCATTAAAGTCCAAAGCAAGCCAAGCATTTCCACTATCATCATTATTCAATGTTGCTAAAATAAGACAGTAAAAAAGAATTAGGTTTAAATATTGGAAATGAAGAGGAAAATATTAGGCAGGAGAACACAAACCCAATAAATGCCATCTCCTTTCCATTTGTTCCTGGTGTTAGAACTATATCTTTGGATCAATGGTTTGCAAGTCACAGGTCTCACCCCTAGTCTCTGAAGATTCTGTATTTGGGATTTTTTTAATGTTTTATTTTAAATATTTAAAGTCACTAAAGTATTGGAGTTGGAAAATAAAGAGATAAGGAACTTGGGCCTGTGTTGCTCAGTGTGGGTCCTTTGGAACCCACATTAGTACGAATGAATGTACTGTGGGAATGGAGTTTTGTGGCTAAATAAGTTAGGTGAATTCTACATAAAATAGGACTTCTCAGAACCTACAATGTGCCGCTCTGTGTTATAAACACCCGAGAGAGTATAGTGTACAGTGTTCCCAAATGTATCTTATACCACAGAGACGTTCCCATCTCCCTTTTTTCTGAGAAGTCTCTCAAGGGATCAGTGTTCCATGAAACATATTTTGGGCAACCCTCTTCTAGGCTTATCCTCTCATTTCACAGATGAGAAAGCTGATTCCCAGAGAAAGGAAGTGACCTGATGAAGGCTATGCAGTGACACGATAGCCAGGCATGGACTAAAAGTCATGTGTCCTCCTCTCAGTCCCATATTCACTCTATACACCCTGATGCTCCTCTCTTTGAGATCCTCCTGTAACTGTTTTCCCCCCAACCCACTCAGTATAATTAGGTGCTGTATTAGTTTGCTAGGGCTGCCATAACAAAATACCACAGATTGGGTGGCTTAAACAACAGAGATTTGTTTTCTCACAGTTCTGAAGGCTAGAAGTCCAAGATCAAGGTGTCAGCAAGTTTGGTTTCTTCTGCGGCCTCTCTCCTTGCCTTGTAGATGGCTGTTATCTCCCTGTGTTTTCATATGGTCTCTCCTCTGTATGTACATGTCTGTGGCCAATCTCCTCTTCTTATAAGGACATCAGTCATATTGGATTAGTCATATGACCTTATTTCATCTTAACTACCTCTTTAAAGGCCCTGTCTCCAAATACAGTCACATCTGAGTACTGAGTTCAGACTTCAACATATGAATTTTGAGAGAACACAATTAGCCCACAACAAGTTCCATTTCTCAGTGTCTAAAGTGCCCTGTGCTTCTCTCAGTTATAGCATGCATCTCACTGAGGTACAGAAAAACATGGTATATGCCTCATCTACTAATCTGTGGATGATCTGAGAACAGGAACTGTGTTTGTATTACTATCAAATAGTACAGCTCCTAGAATACTCTGATGCTCAATGAATGATTGCTGAGTACATGAATTATGAAGTCAGAGGACCTGACTCCAAGCCTGTGCTCCTTCACTTACTAGCAATGTGATCACTGAGACAAACGGAGATGATAAGCACCTCCCACAGTTTTGGTGAGAATTCAAATAAAGTATGTCCCTGGCAAAGTGCCTAGCAATAAAACGAGCTCCATAAATGTTAATTGAATTTGAGGTTGTATCTTCTTCCCAGATATCTATAAAAAACTAATTAATAATAGTGATTACAAATGCTTAGTAATTAAATTGCTTTTATAAAACAATAATAACGAGGCATGCTAATCTAGGCCACACAGATACGTAAAGGATTTGTCATCAACAACAATATTCCATAAATTTTATCTCACAGGTTGAAGCCAATTTCAAATCTGGGTAATTAAAAGCCATTTAGCCAAGGACTCTGTTTCTTCCTGGCATGCCATGGAGGACACTGTGTGACACTTTCCTGGGCAAAATAACGAACAAAATAATGCCCTCTAGAGGAATGGAATGTTGAGTCTATTGCAGTCTTAACAGGACATTCTTGGTCTAGGAGCTACAGCTGGCCAAAACCTTTAAAAATTTTGATGTTATTCAGTGAAATGATTCTTCTCTAGTTTTAGTCATAGAGACACATTTAGGCGAAGACAGGTTAAACTCAGGATACAACAAAAATCTCTGGAGGAACGGAAACCTATTTGCCCCAAGTATGAATTATCTGTTGCCCCAATAATGCTGGGTAACAAACCAACTTAAGCCGCTCAGATTTCCTGCTGTGGGGAGTATAACTGATTAATGGCTCCAGCTGCTGCCCTTCTGGATCCATCCCCAAGTCAGTGAGGGTATGACTCACACTTCCAGTGACTGAACACAGAGGACCTGCTAATGCAGACCCACTCCTGTGAAACATGGGGTTCCTTTCACAGTGACTTTGGCTCAAGAACTCCTGGTCAGGCTGGCCAGAACTTTCTTAGCCCTGTGCTGCAGTCTGAGACTCAAACTACTCAATCCTTCCTTCCCTCTGTCTTCTACAGAGGTCAGACCTGTGTCTCAGTCTGAAGGCTCTCACCTTCTCTGTCTCCCTCCTCTTTATCCCTCAGCAGCATTTCATCTAGTAAATCTCTTGGACATCTAATTCCACCTTGGTATCTGCTTCTCAGAGTACTTGAACTAACACACACCTCAAAGTTAAATCACTTAAAACAATAAGCATTTCTTCTTGCTCATAAGTCTACAGGTTGGCTGTGTGGTACTTATGGCCTGAGTCAAGCTGGGTTGATCTCGGCTGGGCTTGCTCATGCATGTGACACAGTCAGGTGGTAGGTCAGCTGGGCACGGAATGGTCTAGGATGGACTCAACTGGGATGCTTCACCCTTGCTTCGATCTCACATCCTTCCACTTGTGCATATAGCACTGTCTCAAGAGATAGAGCATAAGTGCTCAGGCCTCTCAAGATCTGGGCTTGAAGCTGACATAAACTCACTTCCACCTCATTCAATTGGTCAATGCAATTCAAAAGTCCAGCCCAGATTTAAGGGTGGGGAAACAGACCCCAACTTTTGATAGGAGGAACATTGCAAAGGGCACAGCTATAGGGAGGGGTAAAGAATTGCAGCCATTCTTGCAATCAATCTCTCACACTCCATTTCCCAATATTATCCCCAAACACATTGCCGTGTCTGTGCCAGTAACTGCCTTGCCCTTTGAAGAACTATCCAAGCAAACTTGGCCAATAAGCATCTCTGGTCTCTTCACTTGGGCTTAGCTGCCCATCAAAGAGGCTTGTGCGAGCCTGGGCAGAACTCCCAGCTGGTGTGAGCCATGTTAATTGATAAACATAGCCTGTAGAAGCTGCTGCTACTGGTCCAGTCTTCCTAGTGGGGAACTTGAAAAGGTTTACTCTGAATACAACGAGGTCTCTTTCCCGTCTGTTCCCTGTCACCCCGCATCAGTTTCAGGTCAGGAATGCTAAAAGAAAACAGGGCACATACGCATTTGAACTCAACCTTACTTTCTGAGGAGCAAATTGACAATTAGGACCAGGACCTGCATCAAAAAAGAGCAACCCAGCATGAAGTCCGTCTAATTAGTCATATGAACGGAGGGCTTCCCCTCCACTTCCTCTAGAACATACGCTTGTCAGATCTTATAAGGGAGGCTTTGTGCCCTGACATGCTATTGAAAGGGGATTGGGTACAGGTAGCTTCACATTAATACCATGAGTACCCCTCTCCAGGCCACAAAATGTTCCTCTGAACATCACTTTTAGACTTCTTTTTGGTCTCTCAAGCTGCAAATGAATTTGTAAAGTGATGCTTTTGATTATGCTACGAAGATAGACCCATAAAGAAAACCAAGCACCCTGGTCTGGTTCAAAACCCCAACTTCTTTAATACCTTGTCTCATGTTAATGGGAAACTGAGCAAGATGAAGAATTCAAGGTGAAGGCTGGATATGGTCTGCTAATCCTGGGAACTGGATTGTTTAGGCTTCTGCACTTTATACTTTTTTTTCCCTTAAAGAGTTTGTGTGTCACCAAAGGTCACCAGGCCTGTCATCAGAAAAGATTAGGGAAGATGTCCACACAGCACCTTGCTCCGGGCATTGCAGAAATGACTCGCCTATTCTGAGGGGTTGTCCAGACCCAGACCTAGAGGTAGACAAGCCTCGACTGGGTATGATATCTTGTTACTGCCTGGATTCTCACAGTGGGATGGCCTGGCTTTCCACTATGCGTCTGTGTTTTATTCAAGTGTTAGCTTTTTGGGCAAGTCACTTCTCTCTCTGTAGGCAGCTCGTGGCCCAAGCACATTGTAACCACATGACTATTAATGTGATTTGAGTCATTTATTTTCCTGTTTGGAGCTCATTTCCATATGTGTAAAATGACTCTCTACTGTAGCCACATGCACACAAGCATGCTTTTATTTTCTCCTTAAATTGTTAGGCAAAGATGTGGACAGCGTGTCTAATAGTATGCGAAGTGGAACATAAGCGCCGCTTCCTCTGGCCTCCCTTCGCTTTCCCAACTCTCTCTCTTTCCTATCTGAGAAAGAAACTCATGCTTCATCAATTCTAACCAGCCTTGTTAGTTAACTGGGTTATGAATTCCTACCCGTCCTTCAAGATCTTCTCCAGGAAGCCTTCGCATACAACATTCCCACAAGACCTCCTGCATACCTCTTGTACATGTTACCTTGTTGTGACCATTTGCTCTCATGCCCAGTTCACCTGTGCCCCAGAAGACAGAGCTTCTGTTGTGCCAGCTGTGCAGCTCCAACACCTGGAGACCCTCACTCTATCTTTGCCCAAGGAAGGAAGAGAAGGAAATTGCTACACCTAGATGAGACTTAATTATACTACAAGGGAACAGAGATCCTATACCCTGAAGCTTTTCCATAGCACTGCCCAATATTTAGTAAACGGCAGGCCACACTTGCCCAAGTCTGAAAGATTCTGATCATAAAGTAGACTGGCTGCAGAAACCCCTCAGGACAGCATTAAAATGGAGCTCCAGGGTAAGACGCGGCTTTCTATATTCAGACTCTGATGCCTCACCTGCCCCAGGAAAATGATCCATGGTTGGCATGAAACTTCTCAAAGAGGTGGTTCACATCTGCTGCTGCCATGTGTTGGCCACTCAGCCTCACAGTTACCCCTGTGACCTGGCCTCAGCCCCAACTACTCTCGCAAACTGTTCTCCCAAAGATCCCCAATTACAAACCTAATCACCAATTCAATTACCGTTTTCTTTGATGCATTTCCTGTTATTGGGCACCCTTTTGTCTTGAAATGCTCTCATCCCATGTGTCTTTCCTCTAGTAACCCCTCTCCCATGGAGGGAGATGCTCATGTGGTTTCAGCTTTTGTCTCCTTGGACTGCCTCTCCGTGCAGTCATATACTTTTAAATAGTTCTGTATGTGATGTATATGTGTGCTTGGGTTAACTTTAGTCTATGCCGGGGTGCTGGTTAGCTAGCAGGTGAAGAACCCTAATCAGGGATCCACACGTGTGTGTGTGTGTGTGTGTGTGTGTGTGTGTGTGTGTATGTATGTATGTGTGAAAACCACTTCTAATGTTGTTATTTAAATCTACACTAGAGGGTGGGAAATACATATGCACCCAACATAGGAGCACCTCATTACATAAAGCAAATGCTAACATATATAAAAAAGGAAATTGACAGTAAAACAATAATAGTGGAGGACTTTAACACCTCACTTACAACAATGGACAGATCATCCAGACAGAAAATTAATAAGGAAACACTAGCTTTAAATGACACAAGAGGCCAGATAGATTTAATTGATATTTACAGGACATACCATCCAAAACCAGCAGATTACACTTTCTTCTAAAGTGCAGTGGAACATTCTCCAGGACAGATCACCTCTTGGGTCACAAATCAAGCCTTGGTAAATTTAAGAAAATTGAAAGCATATCAACCATCTTTTCTGAACACAACGCTATGAGATTAGAAATGACTTACAAGGGAAAAAATGTAAAAAACACAAACATGGAGGCTAAAAAATATATTAATAACCAAGAGATCACTGAAGAAATCAAAGAGGAAATCAAAAAATACCTAGAGACAAATGACAATGAAAACATGATGATCCAAAACCTATAGGATGCAGCAAAAAGCAGTTCTAAGAGGGAAGTTTATAGCAATACAACCCTACCTCAAGAAACAAGAAAAATCTCAAACAAACAATCTACCTTACACCCAAAGGAACTAGAAAAGATGAATAAATAAAACCCAAAGTTAGTAGAGGAAAAAAATCATCAAGATCAGAGCAGAAATAAATGAAATAGAAACAAAGAAAACAATAGCAAAGATCAATAAAACTAAAAGCTGGTTCTTTGAGAAGATAAACAAAATTGATAAATCTTTAGCCAGACTCATCAAGAAAAAGAGGGAGAGAACTCAAATCAATAAAATTAGAAATAAAAACGGAGAAGTTACAACGGACACGGCAGAAATACAAAGCATCCTAAGAGACTACTACAAGCAACTCTATGTCAATAAAATGGACAACCTGGAAGAAATGGACAAATTCTTAGAAAGGTATAACCTTCTGAGACTGAACCAGGACGAAACAGAAAATATGAATAGACCAATCACAAGTAATGACATTGAAACTGTGATTAATAATCTTCCAACAAACAAAAGTCCAGGACCAGATGGTTTCCCAGGTGAATTCTACCCAACATTTATTTAGAGAAGAGCTAACACCCATCCTTCTCAAACTCTTCCAAAAAATTGCAGGGGAAGGAACACTCCCCAACTCATTCTATGAGGCCACCATCACCCTGATACCAAAACCAGACAGAGATACTACAAAAAAAGAAAATTACAGACCAATGCCACTGATGAATATAGATGCAAAAATCCTCAACAAAATACTAGCAAACAGAATCCAACAGCACATTAAAAGGATCATACACCATGATCAAGTGGGATTTATCCCAGGGATGCAAGAATCCTTCAATATACGCAAATCAATCAATGTGATACACCATATAAACAAACTGAAGAATAAGAACCATATGATCATCTCAATAGATGCAGAAAAAGCTTTTTACAAAATTCGACACCAATTTATGATCAAAACTCTCCAGAAAGTGGGCATAGAGGGACCCTACCTCAACATAATAAAGGCCATATACGACAAACCCACAGCAAACATTCTCAATGTTGAAAAACGGAATGCATTTCCTCCAAGATCAGGAACAAGACAAGGATGTCCACCCTCGCCACTATTATTCAACATAGTTTTGGAAGTCCTAGCCACAGCAATCAGAGAAGAAAAAGAAATAAAAGGAATCCAAATTGGAAAAGAAAAAGTAAAACTGTCACTGTTTGCAGATGACATGATACTATACATGGATAATCCTAAAGATGCCACCATAAAACTACTAGAGGTAATCAATTAATTTGGTAAAATTTCAGGATACAAAATTAATGCACAGAAATCTCTTGCATTCCTATACACTAACAATGAAAGATTAGAAAGAGAAGTTAAGGAAACAATCCCATTCACCACTGCAACAAAAAGAATAAAACATTTAGGAATAAACCTACCTAAGGAGGTAAAAGACCTGTACTCAGAAAACTATAAGACACTGATGAAAGAAATCAAAGATAACACAAACAGATTGAGAAATATACCATGTTCTTGGATTGGAAGAATCAATATTGTGATAATGACAATGCTACCCAAAGCAATGTACAGATTCAATGCAATCCCTATCAAACTACCAATGGCATTGTTTTTACAGAAGTAGAACAAAAAAATCTTAAAATCTGTATGGAGACACAAAAGACCCCAAATAGCCAAAGCAATCTTGAGGTAAAAAATGGAGTTGGAGGAATGAGACTCCCTGACTTCAGACTATACTTCAAAGCTACAGTAATCAAGACAGTATGGTACTGGCACAAAGACAGAAATATAGATCAATAGGATAGAAAGCCCAGAGATAAACCCACGCACCTATGTTCAACTAATCTATGACAAAGGAGGCAAGGATATACAATGGAGAAAAGACAGTGTCTTCAATAAGTGGTGCTGGTAAAACTGGACAGCTACATGTAAAAGAATGAAATTAGAACACTCCCTAACACCATACACAAAAGTAAGCTCAAAATGGATTAAACACCTAAATGTAAGACTGGACACTACAAAACTCTTAGAGGAAAACATAGGCAGAACACTCTATGACATAAATCACAGCAAGATCCTTTTTGACCCACCTCCTAGAGAAATGGAAATAAAAACAAAAATAAACAAATGGGACTGAATGACACTTAAAAGCTTTTGCACAACAAAAGAAACTACAAACAAGACAAAAAGACAACCCTCAGAATGGGAGAAAATATTTGCAACCGAATCAAGGGACAAAGGATTAATCTCCAAAATATATAAACAGCTCCTGCAGCTCAATATAAAAAAAAAAAAACCAATCAAAAAATGGGCAGAAAGCCTAAATAGACATTTATTCAATGAAGACATACAGATGGCCAAGAGGCACATGAAAAGCTGCTCAACATCACTAATTATTAGAGAAATGCAAATCAAAACTACAATGAGATATCACCTCACACCAGTTAAATGGGCATCATCAGAAAATCTACAAATAACAAATGCTGGAGAGGGTGTGGAGAAAACGGAAGCCTCTTGAATGTAAATTGATAGAGCCACTATGAAGAACAGTATGGGGGTTCCTTAGAAAACTAAAAATAGAATTACCATATGACCCAGCAATCCCACTACTGGGCATACACCCAGAGAAAGCCATAATTCTAAAAGACTCATGCACCCCAATGTACACTGCAGCACTATTTACAATAACCATGTCATGGAAGCAACCTGAATGTCCATCGACAGATGAATGTATAAAGATGTGGAAAAAATATACAATGGAATATTACTCAGCCATAAAAAGGAACAAAATTGGGTCATTTGTAGAGACGTTGATGGACCTAGAGACTGTCACACACAGTGAAGTCAGAAAGTGAAAAACAAATGTCGTATATTAACACATACATGTGGAATCTAGAAAAATGGTAAAGATGAACCAGTTTGCAAGGCAGAAGTAGAGACACAGATGTAGAGAACAAACGTATGGACCCCAAGTGGGGAAAACAGGCTGGGGGTGGTGGTGGTGGGATGAACTGGGAGATTAGGATTGATATACATACACTAGTATGTATAAAATAGATAACTAATAAGAACCTGCTGTATAAAAAATAAATAAATAGAATAAAATTAGAGGGTGGGTTATTTTGCACAAGGGCTGTTAAAAATCATTTTAAATCAGTGAAAAGAGTGGCTTACATGATGTGTGGTTGGCTAGAGAGATTATATGGGCTCTGCTGCCCTTGCAGGAAGAGGTACAGTGAGCTCTCTGGCTGACCCTCAGTTTACCACTCTGCCTGCTCTGTGCCCATCCTACCTCCCAACACCTAATGGGTGACTCTGTTGCCTGATTTGACCAGAAGGTTGGCTGCTCCTGGCATCAGAATATCATTCCATCCACCTCATAAAGAATCAGGCAAGGTGCTTGTTAAAGGGCCTAAGGACAGAACAGGGCTTCTCCAAGCTTGCAGGAGCAGGTTGTATAGCTGTTTTGCACCTGCTTGATACAAATGTTCATACTACTCTAACTGAGGCTTCACTTTCATTGTACCATGCCTTCTTATAAAGGTTGTGAGGAGGACAAGTGCTGAAAGCCTTTACCCACCACAAATCCCTAGAGGTTACCCCGAAACACTAGCAACTGCCACCTCTATTCCTGTTTACATAGTCTTGTGCCATTCAAACTCTGACCTGTGGGTCATTTGCTTGCAGGTGTTCTGATAATCACAATATCACAAACTCTCAAACCAAACTCACCATCTATTCCCTTTCACGTTTCTATACACAGTAAAGTCATATTTCCATCCAACGAGGTATAAACACTGGGAAGTGTCTGAGAAGTCTACCTTTCCACCTTCACTCTCCTTCTAAACTTCACCCACTTTCCACAAAGACAGCTTTGTAACCAACAGTTATCAAAGTCTGCTGGCTCTTCTTTAGAAAATTCTCTCTCATCCGTCCCTGTGTGGCCCGATCTAGACCACCAATGACCACAGTGTTTCCCATCCACTATGCCAGCTCCGTCTCTCCCTCCTTTCACCACTACTGCGTTGATTTAAAATCTGCAAAGTTTACAACTCTCCATTCCTACAGAATAAAATTTTCTATATGAAATATTCTCCTCTCTTGATTTGTTCTCAACCTGACCTTTTAGGCATTTAATGCTTTTATTTTCTCCTGTCCTTTCTTATATCATTCTTCTCTGAAATTTCTCTTCCCATATAAATCCTAATTCATCCATCATTTCCAACTGGATCCCACTGAAGACCTCCCCAGCTTTCTTCTCTGAGCTCCTACAGTTTAATCCCATTCTACTTTTATACTTCTTGGTGTTCAGTCATACACCCCAAAGGGCAGGAGTCAAGTCCTACCCTTCTTTGCATCCCCAGGTACCTAGTTATTGATTCTAAGTTATTGATTATTTACTCAGTAAACATTTACTGAATACATACCATACTGGTACTTGAGATTCAATATTCTGGAGTGAGGTTTGATTTTATATAATTCATATAATTCCAGATTCATATAATTCCCCAAATGCTGCCACTGCACAACTTTGGATTATCTGGAGGGCATGTTTATAGAGAAACAAGTTTCCTTTCTAAGGCTGCTATCATTTTCCTCACTTATTAATAAGTCACTGCTATTTCAATCTGACAAAAAAGATAGGATGGAGTCATCTCATTTGGCCAACCTGTCACCATGAACTCAAGAGATAAGTACATCCAGGAGAATTTCCTTAGCACCAATCAGCAGCATTTGTGGCATTACATTGACTGTTCTTAAAGAGCATTATCCTAGGGAATGTTAAATAAAAGGAAGGAAAAATCATGATGTCTGAAATTCATTCAGAAGCACTGCTTGTCTGCTTCAGTATAGATACTATAGATAGTATCTATAAAACCACAATAGATAGTAATAAAATATTTTGGATACTGGAAAAATAAATGTGTAATAAAAATATCATACACCATAATTATCTTATGAATGTTATTATAACAAGTGTTGTCATTATTAGTAGGTACCACTTATTGGGCATCTATTGGATGTCACATTCTTCACATATATTATATAATTTTATTCATTGCCATAACTCTCTGAGACAAGTCTCATTACCCTCACTGTCCAGGTAAGACAACTGAAGTTCAGAGTAACTTAGTCACAAAGTTTCCACAGCCAGCAAGAAATAGAGACAGGATTTAAACTCCATTGTCTCTGTTCTTTTGAATGTGTCATTTATTATTGTAATTGTTAATTATTGTAATTTTAGATTATAATTCGAGGGTATAGTAAATGTGACGGGGGTCTAGCTGGAGCATTTATTGCCTTATTGTTCAATAAGGTTGATTCATATAAGTAAATTATATTATCACCTAAAACAAGTTTGTTTTACAAAATACTTTTCTTGACCAAAAAAGATTTAAATTATTTATTTACCATGACCATGACATTAAACAAAAAATGTCAATCTGTCTTAGTTCAGTTTACAAGTTATATAAAAATAGTAATTCCTTAAATTCATAATTATATCTGTTTTTCAATTTATTAATATTTAGTGCTGGTTATAGAAGGGAGAGCTGGATCCAAATTGGTAGACTCACTATATTAGCAAGCCTTGTCTTTAAATGATGTTTAAAAATATTTTTTGGAAGTATAATATACTTACCATGCATAAATCAGATGTAAATAGCTCCATTAATCTTACATGATTACACACTCATGTAATTGCTACCCAGATCAACATACAGAACATTTCTATGCCTCAAATGCATTCCCTGTGCCTCTTCCCAATCCATACACGCCCTCTCCTGCCCAAGAAACTCCTACTCAGACTTCTATTACCACAAGAACAACAGGAAACTTTTGCCTGACTTTTCATCAAAAACTATAGGTACTAAAAGATAATGGAACAACATCTTGAAAGTGTTAAATTAAATTTTTAAAAAAACTACCAACCTTGTGAAAATAACCTTCGAAAATAACAGTGAAGCTGTAACGACCACTATATGCCACACATCATCAGTATTCCATTCCCCACCAGCGATGTGGACACCGAGGAGAATTATGACTAAATGAAATGTGGTATCCTGGACGGGGTCCTAAACAGAAAAGGGACACTAGGTAAAAACTAAGGAAATCTGAATAAGACTTCAGTTCATAATAACATATCAATAATAAGAATGATGATGGTAATGTACCAATACTGGTTAATTATTTGTAACAAATGTACCATACTAATATAAGATGTAAATAATAGAGGAAACATTGTGTGGTGTATTTGGGAACTCTGTACTATCTTTACAATATTTCTGTAAATCTAAAAACTGTTTAAAAACTGAAGTTTATTAAGAAAATTAAAGATGAATAATGACACTTTCAGACAAACAGAGCTAAGAAAATTTATTGTCAGCAGACCTGAGCTATAAAAAAATGTCAAAACAAATTCTTCAGACTAAAGGAAAGTAACCTCAAATGAAAGTAGCGAACTTCAGAGAAGAATGAAAGTGTGGAAGCAACCTAAATGTCCATCGACAGAGGAATGGATAAAGATGTGGTACGTATATACAATGGAATATTACTCAGACGTAAAAAGGAACAAAATAATGCTATTTGCAGCAACATGGATGGACCTAGAGATTGTCACACTGAATGAAATAAGTCAGACAGAGAAAGACAAATATCATATGATATTGTTTATGTGTGGAATCTAAAAAAAATGGTACAAATGAACTTATTTACAAAGCAGAAATAGAGTCACAGATATAGAAAACAAACTTATGGTTACCAGGGGGAAAGGGGAAAGAGATAAATTGGGAGATGGGGATTGACATATACATACACACTACTATGTATAAAATAGATAACTAATAAGGACCTACTGTATAGCACAGAGAACTCTACTCAATACTCTGTAATGACCTATATGGGAAAGGAATCTAAAAAAGAGTGGATATATGTATATGTATAACTGATTCACTTTGCTGTACAGCAGAAACTAACAACATTGTAAATCAACTACACTCCAGTAAAAACTAAAAAAAATAAATACATTAAAAAAATTAAAACGTCAATTAAAAAAAAGAATGAAAGCACTGGAAAAAGGTAAACGTGTGGGTAAATTTTTAAAGTACTGTTTAGAACAATAACAGCAATTTTGTCTGTGGAGTTCATAGAATATGTAAAGTAAAATATATGTTAACAATACCATAACAGGTTGGAAGGGGATTGATGGAGTTAAATAGTCAGGAAGTGTTTGCATTGTTCAGGGAGACCCATTGCTGGTGGGGAATGGAATACTGATGATATGTGGCATACACTGACATCAAGATTACTTCAGTTATTACATGTGGTTGCCTAGGATGAGCTGCTGGTTGAAGGCAAGGCTTTAAGAGATCAAATGGCTGCTGCATCCAACCATTATGGTATTAATAAGCAAAGCAAAGATCGTGGAATAGGCTGGATATTTCTAATAGTGCTGGGACACTAACAGAAATAAAATTATAAGTTCAGTGATTTAACTCTCAACTCAAGGCATGGTCAGAGAATCAGAGACATGCTATAGCAGCCTCAAAAAATTTAATTTCTTCTAGCCACAGGGCACACATAGCTAATGATCAGATTTGAACAGAATTATACTGGTTTACTGAAAGTTCAATATACAGCATCAGCAGATCTCTTACGTGAAGGTTAAGATCATGTTTTCCCTGTTTGAAATTGCTTCCAGGGGATACCTTTTCTTTGCAAAACCATTCTCCATTTCCCTCATTGCCTCCAGCTCTAGAGAAAAGATCAGACCCTAGCACACCTCAGGAGCAGAACTGTAAAGCCTCTTTCTGGGAAAATATAGCTTATATATTGAATATTTTCAATTTATTGGTAATTTATGTTAGTAAGAACCTGGGGAACCTGTGTGGGAATCAATAATTATTAGACCAATACAGTATAGGCTAATTTATCAATATGGGTAAACTTATCCAACTTTCTGAATTTAATATGCTAGCTTACCTGGCTGCAGATGGCTCTAACATCTTTTTTGTTTGAATAACTGAACCTATAGGCTGATGACTTATATCCAATGAGATCAAGATGCTGGAACTTCTTGTATAATGTGGAAGAAGGAATCCAACAGCTTAGTGAGATGAATATATCACAGTGAATTTATTATGGGCAACCTACCCCTGTGTACCTGGGAGGTGTTATAGTCTATTACGGAATTTTAAAATGATTGCGGAGGGAAGAACCAGCATCCAGTGGTATTGGGAGATACTATCACTGAAATAGGCATGCTGATTTCAGTAGGAATGATGGGATTTCAGATAAGCAGTGGCCAAGTGGCAGCAAGGTGGGTGTAATTATCATGATGGGCAGCACGGCTGAGTGGCAATCAGAGTGTTTAAACACATAAGAATGTATGATGGTGGTTAATTGATCACGGTGCTTCTGGGAATGAAATAGAATGCCTGGCAAAATACTACTTGATTTATATCATCAGAAAAACTGTACGTTTAGTGAGTATGATTCAGACTTGTGTTTCTCATAACGTGAGATAAAGTTCCCAAACTTAAGCCAGTTTCATCTAGTTCCCAAACTTAAGCCAGTGGACAGACCCAGAGCCTTTAATTTTAGCTGAGAGCAGGTCCCATTGCCATAAGTGTATATTGTAAATCTTTCTCCACATCTTCCCCAAAGTGGTCTGTGACCATGTTCTTTTTAGCCAGTGCTTTCTTCATTCAGATTTATTTCCTTTCTGATCATTACAATTTCAACTAAGCAGGTTGCCAAAATACATTATTTCTGATTTTATATATACTCTAAAGTTAGGATACAAAAAGCATTTAAATATCTACAGGCAGCAGAACATTTATGACCTTATAATTTTATGGTTTAAGAAAAGGGGCACAGGGCTTCCCTGGTGGCGCAGTGGTTGAGAGTCCGCCTGCCGATGCAGGGAACACGGGTTCGTGCCCCAGTCCGGGAAGATCCCACATGCCGTGGAGCGGCTAGGCCCGTGAGCCATGGCCACTGAGCCTGCGCGTCCAGAGCCTGTGCATCCGGAGCCTGTGCTCCGCAACGGGAGAGGCCACAAGAGTGAGAGGTCCACGTACCGCAAAAAAAAAAAAAGAAAAGAAAAGGGGCACAGATAAGGAATATAAATAAACTATAATCTAAAGAGTTACACACATTTCCTTTGATTACTTGTTAAAACCCACCAGAAAAGTAAAAGGAATTCTCTAAAGGCTTTATAAACAGTTGTGAACATGGTCTGACAGTGTTTTCTTCAATTACCTGCTCATATCCCCACAATGTGCCAGGAAGAGAAAAAAGCCAGTAATATCAACACTTCAGAAATTATTAGACAGTGGTTTTGAGTCTACATTTCACTGTGATCCACTGGACATAGTTAGAGGTTTATGGCAGTCTAAGGTGATAAATGGAGTTTGGGTCCTAGTCAGTGTTAGAATAGGTCTAGAGGGCCTAATTCCCTATCCATGTGGTTATTTTCTCAGAGACAGCATAGTTGGAAAAGACATAATACTAGAGTTGGAAGAATATCTTCATTGTCTCCCTGACTTGATATAAGGACTACGATGGTAAGAACGGCCAAGTTGAAGACTCTGGAATTATCCCTTTCAACCAAATTATCCCCTTTCAACCAAAATAATAAACCAAAAAATATATATATATACCACATATCTGGAGAAATTGCAGCAGTTAATGGTAGCATCAAAGAGTTGAAAAATTCAGGGGTGATGATTCCTATACTTAACCATTTTAACCCATCTCTTTTTGGCCTGGGCAAAAGCCAGATAGAGATTGACTCCATTTGGAGAATGACAGAAATTATTGTTAAATTAATAAAGTGGTATTTCAATTGCAGTTGGTGCTTCAGATGTGCATACATTTACTGGAAATTTTTAACAGAGCTCCTGGTACTTATTATGCAACTCATGATTTGACAAATGCTTTTTCTTCTATATCAATTAGCAGATGCAATTAAAAGCAGTAGCTTGTAGGAACAGCAGTACACCTTCACTATCTTGCCTCAGGGCTATGCCAACTCTCCTGCTTTTTGTCATAGTATCGTCCACTGGGACCCTGACCAGCTGACATTCCAGAGAACATCATGCTGGTCCACCACATTGATAACATCATGTTGACTCGACCTGGTAAGCAGTAAGAGCAAGTATCTTACATGCCTTAGTAAGATACATACAGTCTACCAAGCAGAAGAAAAATACCATAAAAATTCATGGGCCCACTCGAAAACATTTTTAGATGTTCAGGAACATGTTGGTGAGAGACAAGTGGGACATGTTGGTGAAAATGAAAAACAAGCTGATTCTCACTTGGTGGTACAATGCTTGGTGGGCCTCACATTTTGAAGGCAATAGGCTCCTAATTTCAAGTTGCTGCTTCAAGTCTTTTACTGAGTTACCTGTTAGATTGCTAGTTTTCAGAGGCTCTTTATTTTCTCCATGGTATGAAACAAACTGCTCTGTAACTCAGATCTTCTGACGTCACAGATGTATTAGTGCTGGGAGTACCTGTTGCAAATCGGGATGCTGTATGGGCTCTGAGGTAAGCCACAATAGAAAGATCCTGCACAGACCCCTAAACTTTGGAACATAGCCATGTTTCACTCTGCTGATCTTTTCCTTTTGAGAACAGCTTCTGACTTACTACCAGCCTTGGAAGAAACTGAACACCTAATACTACAGAGCCACTCATATTGAACTAGGGTGTTATCTGAGCCATCAAGCCACAAATTAGGGTGGACATGAAAATAATCCATCCTCAAGTGGGAATGGCATACATAAGTTTGGGCTTGAGCAGGCCTGGAAGGCTCAAGTAAAATGCTTGAACAGGTAGTTGACTTAAGACTGTCTGGGTGCTTTCTTCAATGCATCACCACTTCTCCCTCAGTCCAATTCTATGGAATGCAAGAGGAGTCCCCTATGACTCCTTGTTGAAGGAAGTCGTGGTTGGAAGTTGCTGAAGGAAGAAAACACTTGGGCCTGGTTTACATATACATCTGCATGACAAGCTGGGTCCAACTGGGAATTCCAGCTGTCACACCAAAAGTTACACTCTACGGTGGCTCTATAGGCAGTGGGGAAGGGAACTTTCTGTGAAAAAAAATCTTTAAGCAGTACATCTGGTTGTCCACTTTGCCTGAAAGGAGAGATGTCCTGAGGTATGGATCTACTCTTATTCGTAGATAGTGGTTAAGTTGCCCAGCTGATTAAAGGCTTGGAAAGAATGAGGTTGACTACAAGAAAGTATATAGAATATGCAGCTGAATTGTGTAGAACAGCTAGCTATAGAGTGGGAAGATATTTGAGTCCCATGTGAATACTCTTCAAAGGGCATCTACTACAGAGAAGACTCTTAATATTCAGGCGGACAAGATGGTCTGTTCAGTGGATGAAATTTGTCTTCTTTCCTTAGCCACCCCAGTGCTTGCTTGCTCAGTGGGCCCATATGCGAAACTGCCAGGGGCCCATGTATCAAATAGCCATGGTGGTACAGGGAGAGGGTAGTCATGGGCCTAACCTTATCTAATTTGATCTGGATACTCTGAATTTACATTCTCTGCCCACAATGCCTCTGCCAACACCATCATCTGTGGGATTAATTCACCATTACATCTCTAACCAAGGGACTCATTTCATAGCAAGAAAAATCCAGCAATGAAATCGCCCTCATAGAACTTACTGATCTTATAATATAGCCCATCACTCAGAAGCATCTGGCCTGATGGTAAACAGCTTACTGCAGATTCAGCTACACAGCACTTGCTGAGAGATAAACACCCTGAAAGACTGAGGTACTGTATTAGTTTTTTGTTGCTGCTATAAAAAATTACCAGAAACTTAGTGGCTTAAACAATGCAAATTTATCATCTTACATTTCTGTAGCTCAGAAGTCTGACACAGGTCTCGCCTGTGTCAAGTCTTTGGTAGGGCTGCGTTCCTTTCTGTAAGCTCTGGGTAGGATCAATTCCCTTGCCTTTCCCCAGCTTTTAGAAGCTATCTGCTTTCCTTGCCTCTTGGTTCCCTTCCTCCTTCTTCAAAGCAACTAAAGGAGAGTTGAGTCTGTGTCATATCTCATTACTCTGACCTTGCTTCTATCATCACATCTGCTCTTCTGATTCTCTTCTGCCTCTCTCTTCTACTTTTAAGGACCCTTTTGATTACACTGGGCCCACGTGGATAGTTCAAGCTACTCTTCCTATCTTAAGATCAGCTTATTAGCAACTTCAGTTCCATCTGTAATGTTAATTCTCTTTTGCTATGTAGGCTGACATATTCACAGATTCCTGGGACTGGGGTGTGGGCATCTTGGTGGGGAGTGAGGTGGGGGGGTGGCATTATTCTACCTACTGCAGACGCTGTCCTTCAGGATGTAATACATACTCTGAACCACAACCGATATATGGTGCTATTTCTCCAACAGCCATAATATAGAACTATGACTAGATATAAAGGAATGGAAGGAGGCGATATAAAGGAATGACCCCTCTGTACTTAATGACTCCTTGAAGATTGTTAGCTTTCCAACCCCAAGACCTTGGGCTATGATTATTTAGAGGCCTTGGTTCCTGGGGGAGAAATCTTTCCCCTGGGAGACAGAGCAATGATTCTACTAAATCTGGCTCTGAATCTGTGCTCCTTATGGCACTGAACAAACAGGAAGAGAAGGGGGTACAACACTGGTTGAGGCATCAGGTCCTAATTACCAAGGAGAACTGGGTTGCTGCTACATAATGGGAGCATGGTGAACTCTCAAGAACCAGATTTCACTGGGACACCTCTTATGTCTTCTATATAAGTTTAATGAAAGACTACAGCAATTCAGTAAAGGCAATAGCACTACGACCTCAGAAAATTCAAGAATGAAACTTTAGATCTTCTCACCAAATAAAAATCCTTGACTAGCTGAGATGCAAGCTGGGGACAAAGGGAACATGAAATGGGTGGTAGAAAAAGAAAGTGATAAATATTAACATGGCCTGATAATCAGTTACAGAAATGAGGACTATAGTGATAATGCATATTTTGTCATCCTCCATATACACAACATATTATAATATACTATGATATGATATAATATGTACACACACACACACAATAACTTCTTTTCCTTCTCCTCTATTATGTGTAGGAAATTTTGGTGGCTGCTTATTTATAAATTACCAGACCAGAGGAGTCACATGTGATCCTAAAGGGAAGAATTGTATCACCTGGTGATTCTAGACCTTGAAATGGATAGAAGTGGACTCTGAAATGACTGATTTTTGTGTCTCCCCTTCCTAAGAGAGTGAGAGTCTTCATTTGTATGAATAATAGAAGCATGAGGTTGATGTTGTTTGGGAAATAAAAATGGGTGGGAATGTAGAACAGCTGTTGAGTGGCAGAAGAGGTGGACTGAGCCAGCTCGATGCCTGTTTGCTCTCAGATCCATTCCTCACACTTCCCCTGCTCTGCTTCACAAGGTGACGACCCTGGCAAATTGTATTTCCAAGGTTCTGTTTCTAAATGGATTCTGGTCAGGCCAGCTAGTGGTGGGGCTGGTGGGCAATTAAGGCCTGCCAAGGTGGCAGGGCCCTTAGCGCTTATCCCATCTCTCTGTACTTAGGGCAGCTCCTCTGTCATTGCAGCTTCTTCTCTATGGTTTCAGCTCTGGCTGTGTAGCCTGCACTGTCATTCCAGTCCCTGGCACACGACAGCTCCTGGTTTCTCCAGTCACAGGGGTGGTAGCAACTTCTTGTTGTTGCTAATTTGAGTTGCCTCCCCTTTTTCTGTTTGGCTTTTTAGCCTTTTCAATCTCTGTGCCTGGATCCCCACCTCAAATTCCCTCTACTGAGCTACCTGGAGTGGGCTGTTTTCCTGACTAAAGCCTGACTAAACCATGTTGGTCTTGGTGAATTCCTCTTCTCCTCATGCTGCTCAGTTGCCTCAACTGTGTGCTATAATCTGTCAAGGGCAACATCAACGTCAAAACACACTTCATTAGATTAAATTACTACATCTTGACATTTTGCCTCTCAAATTCTTATCAGAGCTAAACTGATGAGTAAGGAAATGTGTGCCCAACAGGCTTTCTTGGTTAAATTCTCTAGTTAAAAGAATTCATCAACTGTATCTCTGACATTTTCTCTTCCTGTTAAAACCTGTATCAGTTATTCATTGCTGCACAACAAATTACCCCAAAACTTAACTTCTTAAAATAACAAACGTTTATCATTTCACATTATGTCCAAGGGTGGGGAATATGGGAGCAGCTTGCCTGGGTATTCTAAGTCAGGATTTCTCATGGGGTTGCAGTCAAGCTGTTGGGCAATACTGAATCATCTAGAAACTTGACTTGGGTTGGAGGATCTGTTTCTAAGCTTGGCTGTTGGCAGGAGACTTCCATTCCTAAGTACATGGGCTTCTATATAGGGTTGCTCATAACATGGCAGCTTGCTTCCCCCAGAGAGACAGCTCAGAGAGACAGACAGAGACAGAAACAGACAAGAAACCTTCAGTATTTTATGACCTCATCTTGGAAGTGATACACCATCACTTCTGTTGTATCCTATTGGTCACACAGGCCAACCCTGGAGCAATATAGGAGGGGACAGCCCAAGGATGTGAGGCCAGCAGGTGGGTTCACTGGGGGCCATCGTGGAGGCTGGCTACCACAGAACCTATGATCAGTCATCAAGAAATACCAAGGGAATTCCCTGGGGGTCCAGTGGTTAAGACTCCACACTTTTACTGCCAACAGCGTGGATTGGGGAACTAAGATCCCACAAGCCACGTGGCACAGCCAAAAAAGAAAACAAAACAAAAAGGACCGGTTTCCTTCGTTTTTGATATTTTATATATAATTTTTACTTTGAGAAAGCTGAGGCTAGAAAGAGGAAAATAGAACATAATTGGATATTAAATAGTTATGTAAATGTTTTTACAGTCTCAATAAGCCTGTTTCAACCTTCCAAAATATCTTTTGCTAGAATTCATAATTTTCAAAGGGAAATTTCATATTTTTTAAAATTTCACTTGTGCCTCACAAAAGTACAACTTTTACCACAATTAACTAATAGGAAAAAAAATACCATGAAGAATGTGAGGCAGACATTTTTCTCTTTCATAGATGGAAAAGTCTGAGGTTCACAGCCTGCGGGGGTTACTCAGAAGGAGTGAGGAGAATGCAGTTTTCTGACTCCTGGTCTAGCAGGCTCTTTACTCACTTTGCTGCTTTATCTTTGAAATGTAAACAGACTCCAAATTCATTTGGTTTTTGTTTTAAAACAACACCTTGTGAAGGACCCAAGGTGGTTATTTTTACTGGTGTAAAATCACTAATGTAAAATAAGACTCGTAATTGGTCTTATGGATTCTCTTTCCAAAGCAATAGTTAAAGTGGTTATCTCCCTTTTAAGAGGGCCAGTCTGCGTACTTAGCAAATCCGCATAATTTATTCTAAGAGGTCTAAGGGGATTTTCATTTTCAGGTTTCTTTTACTCTGCAGCCTTTTAAGCTAGAAGGCTAATCATTCTGCATTATGGTAAGCGTCAAGTCAAGAATGGAAGCCTCTCTGTACCCAACCCTGACAAGTTAGTTTTTTCGTTTTTGTTTTTAGTAGGAGAATATTGCTTTTCTCTAACACCATGGTTTGGTTAAATAAGAGTTTAACTATTTAAGAACATTCAAGATAGCGTTTCTAAAAATTATCATTATTAACGTTCATCTACTTGTTTTTCTCTTTTACTAAGAAATTCTGCTAATTTAAATGAAAATAAAAATACCCATCAGGGTCCAATATGAAGCAACTATAACTTAAATTAATAATAGATTAGTAGTTCCCCAACCTGCCCAACACTTCTCTGCAGACTTTAAATGGAATGTTTGCTTCCACCCACCTCTCCATCCCCCAGTGTCCTATCGCGCTCCCACAAAAAGCAGACAGTACTGACAGGCCTGGCTTATATGACCAAGTGCACAGATTGAATTAGAAAGCTGGCTTTGAGTCATTAGCAAGTATAAAAAAGAAGAAAACGAATGGTGCTTTTCCACTCATGTGACCCACAGTGTCGTGAATGCTGCTTGAACAGTGTGTCTGACACATCACACATCACAACACAGATTCCCCACTCAATTAGGGGTGAGAGTGTTCTATTTCCACAGCTGCTCAGTCTCCACCCTTCTGGGCTCTCAGGTTGGCTGCTCCTTGCTGTTCTTACATTCTGTAAGCCCCAAATCCAAGGTGTGGTAAAGATTCTCCATTCCCCCTTTTTTTCCTTAGCTCTAATATAAAAGCTTCATGTTTTGGAACATTAATGCTTGAGAAGTTTGCTAAAGTTGGAAATAAAGACAACGAACTGAAGATGGATGGCCATCAAGCAAAGGAAAGAATGGAGGGAGAAAGGAAAGAGGAAGTCAACAAAGAAAGGATTTAATGGGGTTTTATAGAAAATTTACCTTGCTACTACATAAAGAACAGATAAAAACCCAATCCTTACTCTTTAAACCTATCTGTACATTAATAGATCTGGCAGATCATAAATGCATAACTGAAATGGGAAAAATGGAGGGCAAGGGCCAGTACGCCAGCAATCATTATGCCTAAATTACTGTCTTCATGTGAAATCAAGATGCTCTAATCAGTGTTCACTCCTTGGAGATTAACCAACAAATAAATAATCTGTATGCTACAATAAATAGATTTTTTTTAAATACAGAATTAATCCTTTGTTGAACAAAAAGCCACCAGAATCTCACTAGCTCTGAGGTCAATTGTTTGGCTAATCCCTGTCCTCAATGTATTTGTCACTGAACTTTTGTTAAAGCATCTACATTAATGGTTCTCAAAAAGAACCACAGAGTTAGAATCTGTTTATGTAATACGCAGATCCCTAGACCCCTGAAAACATGGTTCTAATTCAACAAGTGGGCGTGGGGCGAGAGAGGAGTTCCTCTCAGCTTTCTGTTATAGAATGTCCCAAGAAGGACTGAAAAATCCTCCAAATGTAGTCCATCTCAGAACTTGTTGAAATGCAGGCTGACCCAAACTTACAGAATCAGAATCCATATTTTAACAAGATCCCCAAATGCTTTGTATGCAAATGAAAGCATGAGAAGTACCATTCTAGAGTAAGCAGCAGCAAACTTTTTTTATAAAAGACCAACTGGTAAATATTTTAGGCTTCCTAGGCCATGTGGTCTCTGTCACAGCTACTCTGCTCTGTCCCTGTCCTGCAAAGGCAGCCAATAAAACGGTTCTGTAAAGTACGGCCCGTGGGCCAAATCTGACCAGTCACTTGTTTTTATACAGCCTGCTAGCCAAGAATGGTCTTTACATTTTAAAATGGTTTAAAAATATCAATAGAAGAATAATACGTTGTGACATGTGAAAATTATAGACATTCAAATTTCAGTATCCATAAATAAAATTTTATCAGAACACAGCCACATTTATTTGTTTACATATTGCCTATGGCTGCTATTATTTTACAATGGCAGAGTTGAATAATTGTGACAGAGTCCATATGGCCTGCAAGCCTAAATATTTACTATATGGCCCTTTACAGAAAACGTTTGCTAACCCCTGCAATAAAACTTTATTTGTGGACACTGAAATTTGAACTTCATATAATTTTCACATGTCACAAAATACTATTCTTCTTTTGATTTTTAAAACCATTTGAAAATGTTAAAAAAACATTTTTAGTTGGAAGGATGTACAAAAGCCAGTAACATTTGAAGCAACCTGGTTCTCAAAGCTTCCTTTGTGAAACACAACCCAGGTTTCCTGAAAAGAAAAAAATCTTCTTAAGCAAGGTTTCCCAAGCTCAAGTGTGGCCAATAGTAATTTCATTTCTCCTTAATGAAGTCACCCCTTCCCTGGTCTCAGTCACATGGTTTGGGAGGACTTCCACTACCACCAAATTCCAGGGGTTACAAACTCCCAAACAAACCAATCAGTGAACTCCTATCCTTTGGATCATGGTTTGGGGTTCAAGGCACATGATCCTAAACAAGGGCCAATGAGGTGTTAATGACATTTTCTGGACTCCTTTCTCTGCAGATGCTACTGATGACTATTTCCTAACAGATGCAAACAAGGAAGAATGTAGCCATGAGTCCAGGGGACAGCCACCTTGTGACGCCCCCAAAAAAAGCCTGCCAAAAATCAGCACCAACACCAAGAAGCCAGAGATGAGAAAAAGAGACTTCCTTTGTGCCTTGAATCACACTTCACCTGAAACTACTACACCAAAAGTATTTAAGTGGGTAGGCCAACAAATTCCCTTTATTGTTAAACGAAGTTGAAAAAAATTTCCCACTATTAGCAACAGACTCCTAACTGATGCACACATTATCTCCACCCCCCTTCCTTAATATTTTATTTCAAATACTTGCATTTTATCTGGTCATATGTAAATCCTCCTCCTCCAACCCCACATCCCCCAAAATGAGCAAATCAACCTTGTCAGCCTGTCAACCTTAAAATCCAAAGATCACTGTTGTACAACCCAAATGACAAGGAACTCCTCTGGAAGTCAAACCCTGATGCCAAGGGCAGGACTACAAGTTTTCTTCTATGCTCATGACCAAATGAGGCCTTGCTGCAGAATTCAGGTTTGGTTCTTAGAACAGTTGTGTGGGCTTCATGAGCATCATCAAAGCCTAATATGTGTGAGCCATGACTGAGAGAATGCAGCTGCATAAATTAGGAAACCAATGACAGGTAATGAGAAGGCTTTCCTACCCCTCAGCAAAGCTCCTGTCAGAGGGTCAGCAGAAGTCAGGCAACCTGGTTCAAGGACATGACCAGCAGTGTAGGTGATTTGGGGCATGTCACTTCCTGATCTGGGCTTCAATTTTCCATTTCCTCATCCACAAGATGGGAGGGGCTGAATTTTAGTGACCCTGTTGGTCTTCTCACACATTCTGCAATGTCTTGGTCCCTGCTGCAGTAATCCAAGCTAAGGACCTCACCTCCCACAGTGCCCTCTATGTAATGTGTTTGTGTGTGGTGGGGTGGGGTGGGGTGGGATGCGGGGGGAAACTTGCTGGTGGCTCTTTTTTTCTCAACTTGCATAGAGTCAGTCATGCTTTTCTAGTATTCACCCTTGACAGAAACAACAGACATATCAGAAGTCACCCTTTCCTGTTAAAGGTATGGTGGGAAATGATGAAAGTTATAGGTTTCAGTGTGGGACTTTGATTCATCACAGATGGATTCTCAAAAGAGGTGGGACGTTCTTGTTTCTCACTAGCTCTGGTCAAATCCAAAGCTAAATGTGGCCAATAGGAAGACTGCAGTGCCATGAGAAAGACTAGGAATTCAGGAGCTTTTTGGGGTGCTTGGTTCAAATGTGTGTTCCTTCACCCGCCTCTGCCCTGTTAGGCACCAGGGAACCTGAGTCTAGTCACTCTGGGTAGAACCAAGAAATACACAAAATTCTTAGGTGCTTTGGATTCAGGTAGACTTTGAACCACACATTGAAACATCACTGTCCAAAAAAGTACTTTTTTCAGAATGTTTAAAATAAACAATAGCCATTTATAATAACATCTTATTTTTTAAATGTTTCCAAATGATGTGACCTACTGGATCATTACAAAAGCCCTGTGACATAGACAGTATTTATTATCAAATAAAATTTATGAGATTTATTTTACAATGAAATGATGTGTATAAAAGCACCTGCCACAGATTTTGATATACCTTAGGTCTAGGTAAATGTTAGTTATCATTATAACTAGCAGTTATACAATGTAAGAAGCATCCAATCATTTTCCAAAAGAGTGAATTGTGGCACAAAGGACAAGTGACTGACAAGAAGTCATCCTGACTAGTAAAGGTCTTCAGAATCCTGCCAAATATGGTAGCCTCCACCCCTAGGTGCCTCCTTAGAAGAAGAGAACTTTCTGAGGTTTGTTGTTTGCTTGATTTCTTCCAGACACATTGGTTTTGAAGTGTTTTTGGAGTTGCAGAAGAGTAGGGGCTAAAAGTGCTGGGAGATGGGAACACAGGAGAAAGGAAAACAAGAATTCTAACCTATGCTCCACCAACTATTAGCTGTGTGATTTATAGTAAGTTACATAACCTCTGTGTGCCTTAGTTTCCTCATCTGTAAAAATTAAATGAGATAATATAGGTAAGGTGCTTAGAATATTGCCAGGCACATACAAGCACTTGAAACAATTTAATCATTATATGGGCATTTGCTTCACCTCACAGGAAGAAAAGCAGCACTAGGCTTTTGGGGTAGCTGATGAGCTGAGGCTAGTGCTGGCTGAAGCTGAGAGCAGTCCTTAAGTATTGGGCTGTGTGCCCAGCACATCCCACTTAAGGACCATTCACAAACATTCACTACTTAGAAGGTCACTTTAATAATTAGTCTTGCTTTGCTAATTATATTTTACTGATTAGAAACTACTGCTGACAATACTGGGGTTGCTGAGAGTGCTAATTTTTTAGCTGCCATCTGAAAATAATAATGACTGATTTTGCTGTCCAGACATTTACCTTTAAACTGACTGTGTCAATAGCGCACTGTGATGGGAATACAAAGAGGGAACCCAGGAGGCTAGAAGACGCTGTTGTATGATTCCCTCCCTGGCATTTCCAGACCTGACATTTAGCCGTAAACCTGACACCCCAACCCCGACGTAAATATTCCTTAACATCAGGAGATAGTTGCTTGCTTGTAGAAGATTAAAAACAAACCTAAAGAATGTGGTTTGTAAAAACACTTTGCTAATAACTAATAACAAATAACCTGTGCTTAAGGAGACCCTACCCTGTGCTCAGCATTCTACATGCATCATCTCATTTAATGTGCCCAACAGTCCAATAACGCAGGTGCTAGTATTCCATACATTTTACAGCTAAGGCAAAGAGGCACAAAGAGACGACGTGAAGTGCCCAAAGTCACACATATAGCAAGTGGCAGAGAAGAAACTTGAACCCAGCAAGTCATGAATAAAACCAGCAAGTCTATAAGTAATCTTTGGACTTCTTTGGTCCCTCTCCACCCCTTCTTTTTTTTAATTAAAGGGGAAGGGGCTTTTTTTTTTTAAAAAAAAAAAAGAAGATATAATTCTAGTGTAATAATAGTATTAACACCATTTGTGCGCACCACGTGGTCCGCATAACACTTACGATGCATCATCTCAGTTTATCTTCAGGAGGACCTAGAGTTAAGTATCTATCCAGATCCATTCTACAGACGAGAAACAGAGGCTCAGGGAAGTTCAGTGATTTGCCCCAACGCCAAAGAGTTAGAAAGGGTCGAGTTGGGAGGTAGGAAATAAAAGTCTAATAAACTGTCAGCCTGAGAAGGGCTGTGTTGAGACGGCCCAAGCCGCCGCCAGACCCCGAGCCTCGGCCTTTCTCAAAGCGCTCCAGAAGCGCTGCAGCTGAGCCGGGACAGGCGGCAGTCTGGGGACCCAGCCCCCACCCAGCCCTGCGCTAATGGGGGTAAAGCTCGGCCGGCGCCATCCTGCAAGCCGAGTCTGATAATAGCCCTGATTAAATGGCGGGGCAGCCAAGGGAAGGCCCCCGCCGCCGCCAGCGCCACCGTCACCGCGCCGACTAAGCAGGGACCGGCAGCGGCGGGGCCTCTAACTTGGACGTCTGCGTCCCAGCCGCAGGGACTGCGGCGGTCGGAGCCGAGGGCACCGTCTCTGGCCCCGGGCCCTGGGTTGGAGCCGCGTCTGCGGGACGGTAGCCCGAGCGCCTCGAGCAGAGAGGTGGGTCGGGGTCCGCTTCTCCACCATTCGGTCGTTCGCAGGGACCCCTTACAGCGTCACTTCAGGAAGCATCTTTAGGAATCTGAGTCCACCTCTAGAGTCACCAAGTGATGGAACTTAGTGGAATCGAGCATACAGCGCTGTTGTCCCCTTTACTCTGGGCTGTCGTGGCCTCTCCAAGGTGGAGGTCTGGGCCGATGACAGCCGCAAAGGGGATGGGTTGGTGGGAGAGAACCAGCGGATCCCAGAGTCAAGAGGCGAGAGTGAGCCTTGCAAGCCCCTGGGCTCGGTGAGTCTGCGCCTCTCCGTTGCGGAAAGTGTCCTGCCGCTTCCTGCCATCGCATCTCCGTAACTGGGGCCGCCGCTCCCAGTGTGCTCAGCCGGCGCCGGGCACTGTGCGAGCCTCCCGCTTTACGCTAGGGAAACTAAGGCTCAGAGTAGCCAGATGGCCCACGGTCACTTGGCCAATAAAGGACAAAGCTGGCTTCAAACCTCCAAAACTTGAAAGTCGGCCTCCCATACTTGGGGATACGCAGACTCCAGCCAAGCTCTGCATGATCTCCAGGGCCAGCCCCGCCTCCATCCCCCCTCGCCGCCTCCGCTGCCTCCGCGGAGCCTGCAGATTAGTCGGTAATTACCCCCAGGAAAGAAGAAATAATGACAAAGGCCGCCTCGGCTCGCGGTCTATGTGCGACACCGAAAGACCTTTACGTGGCCTGCCTTCTGTTTTGCACGCCGGGCGGGTGGACCGTGGGCATGCGAGTTACATCTGCCCACATTTGAAGGAACAATGTTCTCTGGCCCGGTGAGCATACAACAAAGACAGGCAGGTGTTTACGGGTTTCTGGGGCTGCTATATGCAACAGAGAATTCAGCCCTTTCCTCCGAACTGCCTCTGCTTCCAGAACCGGAAACTAGCCAAGTTAGTGATAGCATTCGATATGGGTTGGAGGTTAAGATTGCGGAGCTAAACGACTTGGGTCACACAGTCCAAGATTGCCTCCCGCTCCACCATGAAACTATCCGTGTGCCCTAGATCAACTGAGTTACTTCGCGTTCTGAGCCTCATTTTCTGCAACTTTAAAATGCAGATGATAATGCTACCCGACAGATACTATTATCAACATTATGTATTTCTTGGGAAGCCTAGTGCAGCGCCAGGCACATATTAAGTGCGCAATAGAAGCTCTTTGCAATGCATTGAAAAACTAGCATCCAGGACTTGAAATGTACGCAAAATGCCTTCAAACTACGTGAGTTAATGGAAGAAGATGCAGCCCAAAGGCCATCTGTGGACCTCCAGTCTTTCCAGCGAGGGCGTTCACAACAGAGAGGCCGCGTGTCTGAGCATCCCCGGGGACCTGGCCGCTTCCTAGTGGTGAAGTATGAGTTTCTCTTACACCATAGAAATCGAGTGAGACCCAGAGCCTTTCACAGACTCCAGAGAGAAAGCTGTTTCTTACATTCCTTACAATTCCAGGGTGGAAACTGGGGCTCTTGGACACAGTTCTCCATCAGATCTAATCTGTATCAATTACAAATTTGTAATTTGTATTAAATTGAAAAGGGGCCTCGCCAAAGTTCCAGAGTTGGCCAATAGTAGTATCTGTGAAGTTCTTTACCCTCACACGGACATTAACCTTCACAACAAACTTGATGTAGGTATTATCATCAGAAAACCATATTTTACAGATATGGAAATAGAGGCACTTGCCCAAACTGGTATTTCTAATGCCAGGCTCCACACCTTCCTCTGCAAGCTTTTTAATTAAGGTTGTTTAGTCTGCCTTTATGCCCTTACATCCTAAGAGTTCTTTTAGCTCAATGTTGAGAAAACTGTAATGTGTACTTTTCATATCGATGTTCTTTTATACATCTCCAACTAGGTTTTGAATCCTTGATAGGCAGGGATAATATGCAAATTATCCAGCCCCATCCCCACCCCAATAACCCAATGCCTTGTCCACAATGAATGAATGCCCATAAACAGTTGAATTGGGTATCTCTGCTCCTTGTTTCCTCAAGTCTTTATCACAATTTCTATTTATCTGTGTGTGTATGGTTTCATGTGTTTATTATTGGTGTCTCCCACCAGACTGTGAGTTGCATGAGGCAGAAATTTTAGGGTTCTGATCACTGGTCTATTCATGCAACCTAGCACAGTACCCAGCCCAAAGTAAGTACCAGGTAATATTAGATAAATGAACAAATACTCTGCATTCTTTATATTTTACTGGATGCATACATCTTTGTTCCCTTACATAATACATGCTTCAAGTCGTCTGGAACATGCTGACATTTGGGAATAGGCACCCAAGCCCTTACTGGGTGTATTTTGCCCTCCGTGGGTAAGGGAATAAAATGAGCTTCAATCAAATTGCTTCTGGGGAGACTTGCAATGGGGGCTGGCAGCAGATACCTTGTAGGACTACTTCCTGCCTGGGTCTTCCCCGCCTTGATCTCCCAAACCTCTTGATAAGGACCCAGACAAGTTGTCACCAAACAGCTGGCTCTAGCTCCTGAAAATCGAAGGCAGGACATGCTCCAGCAATCACCCAGGGGACAGGGTGCAGTTGGTTGTTGGAAGGCTGGATCACCTTCCAAAATGTGGTAATCGCTATAAGTTTAATTAGGTGACATCTGCAAAACTGACACTACTTTGCGAGAGGAGGGGCGCTGACAAGACAGCTGTGGTTGCTCTTCTACAGAAATTGCCTCATTTCGTTTTCAGTTTGTTTTTAAACACCTAAGAAATCACAGCTCAGGAAGGATGCCTGGGACGCCTGTCTGGCTGTGGTGTGCCCTATCCACACAGGCCCCACGCCTCCCCACCGGTGGGCCAGGGCACCCGGCCAAGATGACCTTCATCCTGATGCAGGGGACCATCCTCTGTCCTCCTTCCTCCTCCTAGTGGGGGTTCCTGCTTAAACAGTTCAGTGTGCACGATAATGGCAGGGGCGATGCTTTCAAAGCTAGAGATTTGGGTGGAAATCATCGCTCTACTGATTATTATCACTATAATTTCGATCAAATTCGTAACCTTCCTGACCCAGCCAAGACTAGGATGAGAGCCTAAAATTTAAGGGGGTGCCAAAAAAAAAACAAATAAATGATATTTCAATGCAGTAATTTAAAAGATCAAAGTTCATGCAAAAATTCATGATGTACGAAATAGCTAAGTGTTAAACACAGGATCGGTCAGCAGCCAGGCGGTTGAGACAGGGGAGGCGACGACGTCCCAAGAGGAGGATTGGAAAAGGAGGGCGGGAGCCCGTATGGAGGAGGAGGAAAGAAGGTGGAGGAGGAAGGAGGGTGGAGGAGGGGTGGGAGAGAGCAGGTCTGGATTCGTCGCCCACAGGGTCAGAAGAGATTTCTTTGCTGTTCTTGGGGTCACGCTGCGAGTTTTGCACCCAATTCTAATGTACAAGTTCTGCCCTGGTCAGGAGGAGACCTGGGGCGCCTAGGGTCGGTCCCTGCAGTCTAGAGCTCCTGCGGAACAAACCTGCATGCGAGTGGTCGAGAGAAGGAGCGGGAGGGTCGCGACCCTAAGGGATCAGCCTGTGAGGAGCTCTGAGGCCCCGCGCCTGATCTCTGCCCGTAGGCCCAGTGGCTCCACGCGACGGGAACCGGGGAAAGCCCCGGGCGTCCAAGTTCCCGTAGCCGGGCGGTAGCGCGCACCCACAGACGCCGACCTCCTCGAGCTTGAGGCCCGGCCGGCAACGTCGCAGTGCCGGGGGCTCTGGCCCGGAAAGATTTTTCCCTTCACTATCTGAGGGCGTAGGCCCTGGAGATGGGCGCAAACTGCCTTAGGCCCACAGGACGTCCCTTTCCTGGGTTCCACAGCCGGGCGCCAGTGTCAAGTCCCGGGCCGCTTGGGCGCGCACGCGCTCACAAACACACACACACACACACACCCCGCTGGATGACACCCTGGCCGCGCCCCTCGAGGAGCTGATCTATGCTTCGCCCTTAGAACCGGAATTGGGCGAGGGCGCCTCGAGTCGCCCGGCCCTGGGGCCTCCGAGGTGGACCTGAGCTCCGGACGTTCCGGGCCCGTTCTTGCGGCCGGGGCTGGAGGGAGCGCTTCTCGGGGACCACTTGGGTTCAAAAAATCTTAATTCCGTCAGGATGTGCATTTGAGCCTTGGTCCGGGTTCCTCCGAGGAAAGGCTCAGACCACTCCCCTCGCCGCACAGTGAAATCGGAGGCTGCGCCGCGCGCTCCCTACCCAGCCCAGGGATGCGCGCTGTTCACGGCGCGCCCCCGGGACGTGTAGCACCGGCTTCCAGGGGTTGCGGCCGCGCTCCCTACGCTGCTTCGGGTGTCTTTCTTGTTCGGTAAACCGAATTTAGGAATCCAAAGGCACCGAAGCCCCTTTCTTTTGCTTTTAAGGAGTTTACCAAAAAGAGCGGAAAACAGGATGGGGACGAGATCTCGGGAGTAGAGCTGCCCTTGCGTTGAGAAGCGGGTCTCCTTTCTCGCCCTCGGGTACCGGGCTGTGCTCTTGATGTGGCACCGGGTCCTGCCGCTCCGGGCGCAGTCGTCCCACGCGGGTGGAGGGTCCCTACCGCTGTCAGCGGAGGGTTCTGCGTTAGTGTTAACGTCCATTAAGCGAGGGGCTATTGGCCAAAATCGTGAAACCGTTTCTTCCTGCACAGTTCTGGGGTCGACCAACTTTTGAGTTCCGGAGACTACAAATGACAATTTGAAAAGGTAGTGTGTATAAAGAGACATCTCCCAGTCCTCCATATAATCAAACTCCGTATAACCAGACTCAGACATATAACCCCAAATTTTAATTCCTAGGCTCCAAAGTTTAGCAAGATGTAAATAATGGTCCACTACCACAATGTGACCCCAATCAGTACACTCCAAAACTGTCTACACAGCTACCTGTACGTGAGCACGCGAAGGAAAGATCTCTGAGATCGCGAAATTGCAGCTCAAAAACTAAATACAATAAAATGCTGTACTCATGGTTTACTTATATTGGGGTGACTGTTTAGGCTTTTTACGCACCTTAACTCGTTTAATCCACAGAGCGATATTCTAGGTAGGAATAAATTATTGGTCTATTTTAATGTAGATGATGAAACTAAGGCTTTGAGAAATTTAGGTAACCTGTACCAAGTCTCAGGGAGGGCTAAAGTGGGCTAAAGTCAAGATTCAAAGCCTTCTCCAAGTGCAAGGCACTTTCCGGTGTCCAAGAGTCGCCCCCGCCCTCCTAAAGTCAGCCTGAGAAGGGCCTGCAGGGAAGTGTTAATGTGATTGCTTTGTTCCAACCCCCTCGGTGGCTTTACTTGTTAACCCGCGCTAACACCTGGGTTTTGAAGGGACCTCAGAACTGGGCGATCTCCTCTTCGGGTGGGCTTTGAATCACCCTGTGACGGCACCTCTCTGCCAAGCACTGGTTCCCCGTTTTTACAGCACGGTATTGATTTGAAGAGGCAATAAATCTAAGAGAAGGGACAGTGTGCCCCTGATAATTATGTTGTAGTATACATTTTATTGCCGCGGTTTCAACACCAACGAGATGCATCACTTCTTAGGGATCCCCAAACGGCTCACCTCTAGAGCCCGAATTTGTTTAAAGTAGTCCTTTCAATTCCTGTGGTGTGCCGCCTGCCTCCGCGCGCGCTAGCTTAGCTTCCTATTTTGCCTGCAGTAGGATGAACAGTCAAAGTTCGCTGCCCACCAGAGACCCAGAATTGGGCTAAGGCTGCGTGGGCAATTGGAAAAGTGGAAACTGATCGGGGGCAAATCATTTTTCCCCTTGCTCCGCCAATTTTTCTAAAAATGTCCCTGTCATGAAATTATTCAAATTCCAGCCTGAACCGTTAAGATAATTAAGATGTGAAGTTTCCTCATATGAAAACTGAAACCAGCAAATAAGATCTTCGATGCCCAGTTGAAGCATAAAGTTCTAGACTATGACATCACTCACCCAAAACAAACAACCACCCACCTCGTGCCCCCCCCCAAAACCTCATGACAGAAATCTCCCTTCCTGGCCAAACAGTGAGACGGGACAGGGACAAGCTTGCGCCTTACGTTCAAACAAGGGAAATGTCACTGTTGCATTGACTGAGATAGGGTGTGTGTTGGGGTGGAAGCTTTATTAACCCAAGGGTCTGGGCTGTCCAAAAACAGCAAAGGACCAAAGACTGAAGAACAGAAAAGAATCTGTAGGCGCATGCAGTGGTTTAGCCTCTATTCTTACCAAAGTTTAATCTGAAAGCATTCTCAGCCGGTGTTACTCTACTGTGGATCTCCCGTGAATAGCCCAGGCACAGCTGCAGGGCCCGGGTGTGATCAAAATCTTCGCCTGGAGTGCAGGTCTGCGCCTCTAGCTGGCTGGGCCGATTTTAGGGGAGATGCACCACCCTGCCAGCCAGACCTGGTTTCTCACTCTAAAGCAAATGGACCTGGGCTGGAAGACGGCGAAAATCCCTTCCAGCACAAAAGTCTATAGTTTTACAAATTTTCCCCTAACTTACATACACTCTCTGTACATTGAGACTAATATCAGAATGTTCCTTAGTCACTCTCATGCAGTACATTGTTAGAAACTATTGATACACGGTGACAAGACAGGCTTAAATCACGAGTCCCCCAGCTGTCATCATGTTACTTTCATGGACGATTTCAACTTTTGACTTTCAGGTTTTTTTCCCCATAAGTTTATTTCAGGGGGTGGGGAATGTGTGTGCCGTCGAGAGAGAAAAACATTGGTGGGAAATGGGAGCTGCTTTCCTTTCTTTTTTTTTTTTTTTCCTTTCAAGACCCACCAAGAGGCTCCTAATCGCCAAACCGACTGACTGGAAAGGAGCTCAAATATTTACATGTACAGCTTGAGTGTGTATGTCAGCCTAAGTTTACACGGCTCCGAGTGAAGCGGATTACCCTGCGAATTCGGAGAATTTAAGTTATTCAAGCTGAACAAGGCCAGCAAGACGACCCCCACAGGCCGTGGGAAGTCCAGGTCGTAACTGAGTTTGTGAAGGCTGAAGGTTCCGTGTCCCCCAAGCCCGGGAGCTGTGAGGCTCGCACTCTCCAACTGCGCGTCGCGTGGTCCCAGCAGGGTGCCGCGCCCCCCGCCCCCGGCACGGCGTCTGCCCCTCGATCAAGGCCCAATTTTCGAGAGTCCCTCTCGAGAACCGGAACCCTGAATGAGAGGCGCACCGGTGTGCAGAAGAAGCCGTGGTTCTGAGATCATCCTTTGTCAAATGCTCACAGCCCTCACTTAGCTTATCTTTTGCAGGGCTACATCTCTCCAGCCCCACTGTCTAGCAGCCAGATTTTGGAGCCCAACGAGTGTAGGTATCCAGCCCTGGGTGCTGCCCGGCGAATGGCGCCAGCTCTACGGCGTCGGTTTCTGCCTTGCTTAGCGCTTTCTAACTTTCTTTTGCAACTTTGAGCACCAGTAAGAAAAAGAATGGAAGGAGGAAAAACTCCCCGAGGCTTCCTCTGGTCTACGTTCCTGAGATCCCAGGTCTTAGGACGCGACCAAAATGCCCCCTCCCGACAGCGATCACCTCCTTCTCACTCCAGGACTGCGAGACCAGGCGGGCTGTGTCCGCGGCCGCTGCGCCAACCTGGTGGTGTCACCCCATTCCCCGAACGGGTACCATGCTCCAGCGGTCTGCTGAGCGAGGCCACGCGGACGCCGCGCCCCGGGCGCGCCCTCCCCACCCGACCCCGCGGCCCCGCCCCCGGCGGCGGAATCAGGAAGCGGTGACGTGTGGCGGCGCTGACTGGCTGCGGGCCGCGGGGATCGCAGCTGCCAGCAAATTAAGGCGCAGGGCGGCGAACGCCCGGTCGCAGTGTCCTCCGCGCCCCTCCGCGCTCGCACGGCTACGCTCCCGCTCCCAGGCAACCACCCCATTTTAGCTGCGCTCGGCCGCTCCGACTGTCCCCAGAGTGGGGAGGGAGGAAAGACGTGGAGCGGGTGCTGCAGGACCCCTGGGCTTTGCGCAGCTGATGCTTGTCTCCAGCTTCCGGAGGCACAGCCTGTGGTCCTACGGAGCGTCCCGGTGCTTGCACACCTAGCTGGGACCGTGGTTGGTCCTCTCCGGCTAGTTTGAAGTCTCTGCGGCTCGAGGCTCTTGCGGTGGGGGAAAGGAGAGGCCGGTGTGGAGCTCTCGGGAGGTTGGGGCTGACTCATCTAGAGTCCCCGACTCCCCTGTGATTGCACTTGGAAACTTTCCGCTGTGTTTCAGTCTCTGTCTCTCTTGGGGAAGCTGGACGGCAGTTCAGCAGGCCAGGTCCCTGGCCAGGACCGCGCACTAGGGGCCATGGAGTTCACGGCGTCGCCCAAGCCCCAGCTTTCCTCCAGGGCCAACGCCTTCTCCATCGCCGCGCTGATGTCGAGCGGCGGCTCCAAAGAGAAGGAAGCTACGGAGAACACTATCAAACCACTGGGTAAGTCGCGTGCTAGACCGTCGGGGTGCGCAGGCATGGGAGTGCTGCACATTTGTCTGTCCCTCCGTTCCCTAGCTTCAGGAGGCTCTCGAGGGTGGCCACCTTTCGCGGCTCGCGGCAGCTCTGACCCTCAGGCCACAGACTATACGTTGCGGGTGGGAGATTTTTTTTTTCTCTTAGGCCCGAATTCTTTGGGGACTTCACAGTCTGTTAAATGCAACCGGTTTCCTATCTCGTACGTATATCGCTAGTCGCTTTCCCTACCTATTTTTCTAGAATCCTTATGTCAAGTCGGACATCCGGTGTGTGTAACTTTGTTGGGATAAAAACATTTAGGGGATAAATAATAATAAAACCCCTTTTAATGACTCAACAGGATTTACGATGCGTGTAACACCTGCTTGTGCATTTGAAACCAAGGAGACTCTGACTTCACAAGAAACTAGTTTAATTTTGTTTTTCCCCCGACTTGAATAGACTACACAAAGTCAGCTGTCAAGTGCTGTAGAATAAGCCAGTTGTCCTCGCATGAACCATTTTCTTCACAGAAGCTCTAGACTTATCTGTAAGACATCATTTCATAACTGCCGTCATTTTCAGTGGAGGTTGGCAAAAACATTAGCCAGTTACCATTTCCCAGATTCCTCAACTTTTAGCTATACTGTTTATTTAACAACCTTTACCATTTATAGAAGACACTACTCTCAGAGTAAAGGGAAAAAAGGTACTATATTCCCCTTACCACGAGTGAATTGTGTGGGAAAGAAACTGCTGGAGATAAGTGTTTTAAGTCCCTTTACAACTGAGGGTTTACAACTGAGGGAGAAAGAAGTGTTCTCATCATCACCTCTTGGGTCCCTGGGTAATAATTATTCCACACCCTGATCATCTGGTAGCCCTAAAACTGTGGAAAGCATCAAATAGCGAACTTAGGGTAATATTTTTAAAACCTTTTAAACTCTAGTCAATTTTTTTCTTCCTTCTCCCTGTCCTTCTCAACATTTTAACATCTCACACCTTGAAACAACGATAATAATATAAAAGATGAAATGTTAGAGATGAAAAATAAGGGGCCTGGGCAGAGAGAGAAGAGAGAACTAAAATCCCTGCAGCAACTTAGAACCAAGGAAAAGGAAACCGGAAGATCTCCAGAAAACATGTCAAAAAGTCTCCTCCAAGGTTTTCACTCCCTTTCCCTGGTTCTTCCCACCTATCCTCCTGTGTAAATCTAAACCTGCCAAAGAAATGGAAACAACCAATCAGACAAACTCCAACTGTTTAGAAAAAAATTCACACCAATTTCAAAGTTATGTTTGTGGCACTTCCCAACATTATCCGCTCCTATTTAGGGGGCCTCTGAATTCTTTATAAATGCCCCCATTATAATTTGGTAGCTAGCAGGAAAAGAGGATTTCAGGTTAAAATTCCTGACAGAAGTACAGACAGTAGACTGGGAAACATGCCAGCTTCAGCTCCACTGTCATTACAACATTGCTTTCCTTCTCTACTTTCCTGAGAAAAAACCCACCCTCCTCTGAATTCTAAACTATAAAACCATTCACAGCTCACGGTACCTCCACCCTCACCCCAGTCTGTAAAGTGAGCATCCTCCCTCCCCTGGGGCTTTTGAGACCGGCTCCAAAAAGAACCAGAACCGTTTTTCAATTGTCAGAAGGCATTCTAGTCCCTTTCAGGGGCCAGTTCAACAGAGCACAATTAGCAGCTGTAAGCCAAGGACTCGGGCATGTGAAATACCTGTTAAGAGAGAATGAAACACTAGCGAGATGCTGAAGAAACTGTAGGGTGGAAGTCACAAGTGTCTCATTACTGCTCATTTAAACACGTTAAATCTACTCAGAAGAACCACCTCAGACGACTAGATCATTAATTTTTTTTTAGATTGAGATATAATTGACATATAACATTGTGTTAGAGCATTTCTGTATCATTTTCTTCTTCCTCCACTTCCCAACCCTGACCCACAGGTTAGTCTGGAGCTTACAGCATTTGCGTTTTTCAATTGTCAGAAAATTTCTAAGGCTACTTGTTAATTCCCTATAAAGATGTTATGTGAATGTGTTTCTGAAAACATTAGTAAAAAATATGATTTTGCCATGGCATGGTTCTCTGAGTTTGAAAACAGAAGGATAAGATAATTTGGTTATTCTTAATTTAAAATGCTTCCATGAGTTGGATTATTATTCTAAGAGAAAAGAAGGTAAAAATTCTCTACTTCCTGCTTGCCTGCCCCAAGTCAAAAGAGAAATGTGAGAAATAAAACATTATATGTGTGTGTGTGTATGTATGTGTGTGCATATATATATATATATATATATATATATAAAAAACTTGTTTCAATTCCTTGAGGGCACTTAGAGTTGTTTGAAGTTCAGTTTCACATTGCGGATTCAAGTAGTTTCTTTTTTAAAGGATGCAAGATAATTGGGACAATTACAGAGCTCCCCCTGTATTCCATCAAAGTGACTGGTGTAGTCCCAGGCCCTTATCATCTGTGGGGGAGAGTGTTTGGTTCGTAGGCAGTGGTGTTTCAGCTTGATGGTAGATGGCAAACTGTTCTTCCTACTTCAATACTCTGCTCTTCTGGTTTGGCGTTCTTTTGCGCACTTCCAAAACGTTCTTGAGAGAGAGAGAAATACACATATCATCCCTCAAGTACTTGTTTCAAGCCCGGTCCAAAAAATTGGCCCAGAGATTGTACTCCTGTGATTTAACAAGCAATAAATATGCTAGTCTTTCATAAGATCTCAGGCTGGGAGGGAAATTATAAAAATGCCCTAATGTAACATCTGAAAGCCTAGGAAACTGGGAGCCAGGCAGAGAAGTGAAGTGACAATTTTTTAACCCCCCCAACACCCCTTTTTCACTTTTTCTTATGGGGAGGTGACTCCAGGAGGGAAGGGAAGTTCCTCTCAAAATGAGGATGGTGCTGATTTCTTCACTCCCTTGATCTCCCTGCAGAAAAGTGTCCTCTTTGTCAATGAGGAAGAACTGGCACTAGAGCCCACAAGCTGTGAAGTCTAGAACATGGGAGGGATAACAACAGGACTACTTGCTTTTAATTCTTTATGATCATGCCTTTCTCTTTATCCACTCCTCGCATTTCTATTCTCCAAAGTGGGTTTCAGTAATGGTGGTAACAAACCATGGTTCTAAAACTCACTCATTTGGTTCCGTAAGCAAGCAGGAGCCATGTCACTTCACAGGAATTTCAGGCTTAATTTGTATAGTGATGAGTTATTGCTGTCCTTCTCGAGATTCTGTGCGTAACTTTTCCAAAGTTAAATCCAGGAACCTTGAAATTGTGCTGTTCTCCTTTCTGTATCTTTGCTTGACAGAATTAGCTGTCATTCTCAATTCTCTTTGCCTGCAGAACAATTTGTCGAGAAGTCGTCCTGCGCTCAGCCCCTGGGCGAGCTGACCAGCCTAGACGCTCATGGGGAGTTTGGTGGCAGCGTCGCCGGCAACAGCAGCCCATCTTCCTCCTCTCTGTGCACTGAGCCGCTGATCCCCACCACCCCCATCATCCCCAGCGAGGAAATGGCCAAAATTGCCTGCAGCCTGGAGACCAAGGAGCTCTGGGACAAATTCCACGAGCTGGGCACGGAGATGATCATCACCAAGTCTGGCAGGTTGTAGGGGGGCTTGTCGAGTGAGGAGTGGGGAGAAGGGAATAGTGCCCTGGGTGGCAGAGGGAGTTTCCAGGAACTGGGTGAAACTCTACTGGTCCTGAGCTCCAAGAGGAAGCTTCGCTCAAGGAGGGTTTCTTTCGGCAGACTTGCTTTTGGAAAGAGCTGCTGAGACAGATGTCCAGGCATTTGCTTTCTTGGGATCTGGCAGTGGGAAGCCCCACCCCTGCCCTAAGGGCATGGGACTGGGATCTCTGGCCCCCTGCAGCCTGGGATGGCTTCTGGGTGCAGGGTCGGCATCTGGAGGGAAGCAGGAACTCAGCTCATGCCGGGGTACAGGGCGGGCTGCTGGGTGCTGTGAGGGAGGCAGGCGGCTTCCCTTTTATCAGCCTCAATTTGCAGAGGCTCCCATTAAAAACTAAAATGAAAACCTGGGAGGAAGAATGAAATTTGAAACGACCACACTCCCGGTAGGAAGGAGCTCTGGTGCAGGGGGCCCCTTGGCGCCGCAGTGGGCTGACTCAGGGCAGGCAGGAAGTCCCAGGTGCAGGCTGCTCCTGGGACTGGGGCTAAGGCTCCGGGGGTCGGTGGCCCCTTGGCGCCTGACTGCTCCAGCTCTCAGGACTCTGGGACACACCGCCCAGAGTCTCCCGAAACGAAACCCAACTTGAGAACCCTGCTCTGGCGTTCTACTGAGGCAAGAGTGAGTTTTCTCCCTGGAAGGCAAGGAGGTTATAGGACTCTGTCTGCTCTGGAGACTTTGGTCTGGGAGCCTAATGGGCTTGATGATTTAGCACAGGATTTTCCCTAATTGCAGACCTTTGGGTATTAATGAGGACTCCTACAGAGATGACACTTAAGATTATCTAGGCTCGGGAGAAGGTCAGTCTCCGTATTCACATCTCTGAATGGCTTTACAGGAAACACAAAGAATTTGGGGGCTGGGTAGGGAGGGAAGGCGGACCCTTTTCCTCCCTCTCTAATTCGGGTGATTCTCTTTGTCTCACTGTGTCAGGAGGATGTTTCCTACCATTCGTGTGTCCTTTTCCGGCGTGGATTCTGAGGCCAAGTACATAGTCCTGATGGACATCGTCCCTGTGGACAACAAGAGGTACCGCTATGCCTACCACCGGTCCTCCTGGCTGGTGGCTGGCAAGGCAGACCCTCCGCTGCCAGCCAGGTTTGTGCCTCCAGATTTTCCAGCCAAGCAAAATGTGTATTAACCTTGCTGGCAGACTGTCTCCTGCCCTGGTTGTTTGAATTTTAAGCAGGTCTGTTTTTAAAGCTGTGAGTTCTGGTAAGAGAGCTTTCCAAGCCCAGACACTCCAGGATTAACTACACAAAATATGGGTTCGTCTCTGAGAAAGGCAAGAGTTTGTATGCAGAACACTGCCTTTAATTTTATCTTTCATCATAATTCATTTCAAAGTTTTTCTTAAATTTCAATTGGAATATTTATTAGAAATCTGGCCCCATTTCATATGGCATCCATCATTTCTATTTGGCTAACACCAAACAGAATAAAACTACTGATGAAGTGGCTGCCCTAAAATCCTTTTCAGAAGTGTGCATTTTAGTAAAGTAGTAGTTGCTTACAGTAAATATTTGTTATAACGTGGTTATAACTTCATAGTAAATACCATATTGGTAAAATGTGGTTGTTTTTGACCAGTAAAAGGCTCAGAGATTTTTAAGTAAGAAAAACAAACTCTTTTTTTCCCTCATTATAATTAGTGGATAAATGTAATTCGACATCAAGTTAATATTCTTCTACTGAATTTGTTTTTCTCCTTCTGACTTACTTCACTCTGTATGAATATTAAGGTCCTTCCACCTCACTACAAATAACTCAATTTCATTTCATTTTATGGCTGAGTAATATTCCATTGTATACTGTATGCTAACACATATATGTGGAATCTAAAAAAAAAAAAAGGTTCTGAAGAACCTAGGGGCAGGACAGGAATAAAGACTCAGATGTAGAGAATGGACTTGAGGACACGGGGAGGGGGAAGAGTAAGCTGGAACGAAGTGAGAAAGTGGCATGGACTTATAAACACTACCAAATGTAAAATAGATAGCTAGTGGGAAGCAGCCACATAGCACAGGGAGATCAGTTCGGTGCTTTGTGACCACCTAAAGGGGTGGGATAGGGAGAGTAGGAGGGAGACGCAAGAGGGAGGAGATATGGGGATATATGTGTGTATATATATATATATATATATAGCTGATTCACTTTGTTATAAAGCAGAAACTAATATACCATTGTAAAGCAATTATACTCCAATAAAGATGTTAAAAAAATATTCTTTTACTGAGAAATTACTCAATATATTAGGTAATGACCCAAACAAAACATGTTCGTTTTTGTGCTATTCAATGGTAATGTTTTTCCAGGAGAACTCCGTTTTAAAAATTACATGCAAACCTTTATTGCTACTGCCCAAATGAGCATTCTGGGGGAAAAAACCCAGCAAGTTCTTACTTACGTGAATACTAACAGTTTAAGAACAGGACTCTAACTGCATACTTTAATACAAACAATGAATCTTAGCTGACTTTACATTTAGGGTTCTAAAACCAAGCCTTACAGCTTTAAAGTTGTTTTATGACTAAGTAATTTTTATAATGATTGGAAGTTCATATCAGAGCTAAGAATTTATTTAAATGTACAGGTTTAGGAACTCTGAAGTTATAGTTCAAAGTATGGTTCTTTGTTAGTATCTAGTCTGGAGTCTAAGTCAAGGCACAGAACCAACACAGTTTACACATACAGTTCAAATGGAATATTAAGCTTTCTTAGTGGTTGATCATATTATTGAACTTACAGTATATTAAATACACTAGAGAAGAGATTAAAAGAAGCCTCTCCAAGTTTTCCATTCCCACAAGAGACTAGGAAGGAGATCTTCCCAGCCCTTCCAAATTGATATATTAAATAACATATTAAATAATTTTTAGGACTAAAATTTTTTTTTAAATGTCAACTGATTTTTTTTAAAGAAAAGGAGCAAGATTTACAAATTTACAATAGATATTTAAATGAATATAATTAGTGTTCTCTACTATTTACTATTAACTAGCCAGTTCACATTACTCTAGAGCTTCTTTCCAAAATTTACAATTTTTTTAAAGGGGGGGAGAGAGAGGAAGAAAGAAGAGAGAATGAGAGAAGTATTTTAGCAGATTCCTAACCATTTTTACAAGCAAACCCCTTTTCTTTTTTTTCTCTAAGTCTTTCCTTTAAGAAGTTAATCACTCTTATTTAGCATACATTTTCCTCCTATCTGAAGGTATGGGGAACTGGTGCAGGCCAGTTGGAAATATGACATGCCTTGTTTATGTTACTAATCTGTTCTGGCTGGAAAAGGAAAGCATGTACCAATACACTATCTTAACTGAAGCATGTTTAAGCTATTGCTGGAATTTTAAGTCCCAGAGGACTTGAGAGAAGCGGGGCTTCCTGTATGCTTTTTCATTCATACTAGTTCAGCTTACTTATATTGATATTAGATTGAAATGTTTTGTGCATTATAGGACAGAAATATTCTAGATCATATAAGCAACTGTTCTTTATTATTATTAAAAGACATAGTGCTATATTTTCTAGCTCCATATGGGAAAGGTGAAGAACTTGGGAGGTGATCATTTGTGAACTGATGGTAGAAATTCCTTGCAGTTCTAGTTCTTTGAAGCACTTTATTTTAGACTGAAGTTTATCAGTCAGCTGTTCCTTATCAGAAGAAATGATGCTTGACAATATCATTTGATCATAGTAATGGAAAAGACATTATATATGACCTAAGTAATGTTATATTTTCATATAGGACATTTCCTTTTTTTAAAAAAGTAGTCGATATTTAAATAAATTAATCTTTATTAATGTTATCATATGTGGTGAACTGATACTTAAAGAGGGACCATCTCATCAACTTCTAGGACTTTAAATATTTTTGAACCTTTCTGGAGGAGTGGGTAGGATATGGTGCTGATTAGTAAAACAACTGCATCTATAAAGTTATAGCCTTGGAGGGGTGACACTTGAAAAGCTATTATGGTTGTGTCATCAAAGAATACTTCAATTGAAAGGCAATTTTGAGCACTCCTTAAAAAAAAAATCAAACAAACAGGCAGACAAACACCTAAGTTCTTGTATGGGTCTGGTAAGAATCTTTAGTGCTGTCAGCCTGTTTTGTGCTTTGCTTCTTGTGGGCTTTGTGAGTTGCAGCACGTGCACCCAATTCTTCTATTCTTAGTCCTCTGTGTGACAAACCACGGCATAGACTTCTTGTTCTTTACATGAATATGTTTTTAATTTTTCCTTGTCTTTGCCCCAACCATAATATTTGTTTAATGATAGTTATAAATATTCTACACAAAATATAGATATAAATAACCCATTGCATGGATAAAGGAATTTATCCCATTAAATCAAGGATATTTCCTTCCTCTATCATTAGTTCTATGACATACCTGACTTCAGAAACGCTTATGTTGAGTGGATACTAGGATTGATTTACAAAGAGCTGTACTTAGTGTGAAGCTTGCAGGCAAAACAAATGACCTGCATTTAACTGTCAGTGAGTAAAAGATTGCCTTGAACATAGCAGCTGATCAATAAACGATAAATCCTTGATAAGTATATTTTTTCCCATCAAAGCCTTTTTTTTTTTTTTTTTTTTTTTGCTTAGGCTGTTAGATAAATACATTGAATAATTTGAAGCTTACCCAACTTGTTTTCACTCTCCTTAGTGAGCACTTAACTAGGTGATGATGAAAGTAGTAATATTTAAAGTACCGGGAGAAGCAAACAGACTATGTGATCTGTGGACTATTAAAAGTTCCCCAGGTCACTGTATTAAAATTATTCTGTCTTGTTTATAAAGAGCATGAACTTTAAATTGAATCACCTTCAAGTTTAAATGAATAGATTCTCTAGAATTTTCCTCTTTTAAATTCTTTGTCTTCATTGCTTTTTAGCAGTGCTTATACTAGGAATTCATTTTGCAATTAGTTATAACCTAGTCTTTCTTTTGAAAATATCTACAACAATAGGATTTTATATTTGACAGAAGCAGACTAGTAGTTGATTAGGTTGATGGGAAAAACCCACCTTTAAAAAAACGGCTTGTTCAGCAAATAACAGCAAATGTATTAAGTACATTTTATTTATTTATTTATTTATAATTGGACTATAATTGCTTTATAATGTTGCGTTAGCTTCTGCTGTACAATGAAGGGCATCAGCTATATGTATACATATATCCCCTCCCTCTTGGACCTCCCTCCCACCTGCCCCCATCCCACCCATCTAGGTCGTCTCAGAGCACTGAGCTGAGCTTCCTGTGGGACAAATTGGGAGATTAGGATTGGCATATATATACTACCATTAGTATTACCCCTTTTAAATCATTGGTACACAAAGAAACACATTTAGATGTTTCAGCATTATTTTGGTATTGCTGTATTACTAAATTTGAGATTATACGAGGCAAATAAAATTCACTTTATATGAGATTTTTGTGTTCCTTTAGAATCAGAATATTTTATAACCCAAACATTTTTTTTTTAAAGTCTCAATAAAATTCTCTCATAATTTTCTTAGGCTGTATGTACATCCAGACTCTCCTTTTACTGGTGAGCAGCTACTTAAACAGATGGTGTCTTTTGAAAAGGTGAAACTCACCAACAATGAACTGGATCAACATGGCCATGTGAGTACAGTGCTTGGACTATGCGGATTCCCTGGGATGGAATGGAGAAACCACATAAAGCTTCCTCCCTTGATGTCTCTTCCTCTCTCCCTTTCCCCCTCCCACCCTCCAGCTCTGAGTCATTCTATGAGAACATTAATCTGTTCTACAGGGAACCTTGACTGCTATTGTCAAGAGGTCATTTACAGAGATGCTGTATGCCATTTCTATGCAAGAGGGTCAGGGACCTCTGGCACCATGGATTCCTACTTCTGCAACTGCTTTAACACCTGCACCAACTAAACAAAGGGAATGTGCATTTTGGAGGTTACTACAGCCCATTCTTGGATTAAACATCTAATTTCTATCAGTGGTATATCAGATAACACAGCATAAAGGGAATGGGGCTGAGACCTCCTATGGGGGTTTCCCAAAGTGTGTTGTATAGAATACATTCTTGTGCGATGCAATGGGGCAAAAGGATTTTATGTACAAATAAATTTGGGAAAGTGCTGTTAGCTCATTATATATCCCCTCTGTAGAGAGCCTTATGAATATTAAAACACAATGAAGTCTTGCAGTTAAAAACAAAACAATTTGATTTTACATCAGTAAGGAGTTCATTAAAATGTTGAAGAAAAGAGAAATTGGAATTCTTAGCTCTTATCAACAGTTAATAGAACAAATAGCCATTGACACAGGCTTTTCCATATTTGCTAAGACTGCTTTTTAAGGAACTATCTATGCTGTTATTTCATGCTCTTAAATAAAGATTCACATTTTAAAAAATCTGTTTTAGATTTTATGCTAAGAAAACTTCAGACAGACATGCATGCTTCTTTTTGATGAGGAGAATACTGTTTCTTTTTTTGCCTCGTTTGCAAGAAAGCACATTGGGATTTTCATAGTTGCTTTCCTTGGCTTAGATATTCTGATATAATTATTCTCTCTCTTATCCCCTTTATTAAGGCTCCTGTTACTTAAGGTTTTAGTTTTTTACTGGATTTATGCAATTCAGAAAAAGAGTTTCAAAACTTTTCTCAAAAAAGATGGTTACACATAGTTAAGAGACAGCTCTAGACATGGTTTCAAATGGTTGATTGAACCTGGAACCAAGTAAATCACTTCAGGCACTGCCACCATCCATATGCCCACAGGAGATCTTGTTTATCTCGACCAAGTCAGAGTAACCAGGTTAACTAACAACTCTGCTGGTGGCACTGTTGGGATGTTGGAAGTAGGTTAACAGGCTTCTGTTACTTGATGTATTGGAAAAGATAACTGACTTTTTTTACCTTCAAGGATGTTGGCAGAATTGTCCTTTCTTTCAGATGTTTTCATTGACAGATTTTTTTTTTCAGGTTAAAATTTATGAAGTATCTGAGAGACATTTTCTGTAGGCCCATGATCATTCTTAATGTCATTCATATTAAAATTTCTTGGGCTCCACTGAAATCTTTGCAGAGATAAATGAAATTTTTTTATGGTTCTAGTATTCTCCAATGTGAAACTTTCATAAGAACTGTTTGAGTTTTAACAGAAAGACCTGAGAATTCATTTTGAGATCAGTTGTCCAGAACTGATATGTTTTCCTAAATTTTAGCATCAGCTTCATGGATGGGAATAGCACTAAGCTATATTTCAGGAGCTCTGGGTTCTAGTCTGATTATGCTAAGATTAGACCTTGACAAATTGTTTAAGTCTTACATGGTTGCTAATATCCATTTTAGCTTTAAAATTTTATTATTTAATATAACTCTTTGTTACCAGAAATAGTGTATTCTGAAAAGTACCAGGAAATATTTTTAGATCCTGTGGTGTTTAGCCAAGTTCTTTGAATCAGTCCTAAAGAAGCCCCCTTTGTAGATGCATTCCAGGAAAATTTCTTATTTCCAGGAATTTATTTCTTCGATGAAACAACGTCTACATTTTTATCAGTGTTTCTTAGCCCCATGAAAGCTTGAGCAGAGGTTCAAGGAGCCCTGGGATCTGAAACTCAGTCTGCGGTCTGAGTCTGTCCAACACCCTTTCCTAAAGGAAATTAATGTGGGAGTGGTATAAGGAAGAGGGGACCTTATTTAAAGCTTAGGTTTTTTTCCATTGTGTGTGTGTGAGTGTGTGTGTGTGTGTGTGTGTGTGTGTGTATGATTTGAAAACTCTATCTTCTTAGTAGAACATATAATGAATGGTCAGGTTTTTCTTATATCAGGATTAGGAGGCAAATGTTTACTTCTGTCACTTCAAGTTTATTCCAGTTTTATGACTGAGCATAGGTATCTTGAACTCCTTGGAATAAATGCATTACACAAAGAAATAACTTTTTTTTAAGTTTCTTTTGATTCATTTGAACGTCTCATTTGTTTCAGTAATTCCTATTCAGGTCTGGGATCATAAAAAGATGGCATGTTCAAAAATTCAATGCCAGTTAATGCCCTGTAACTTTGTTGGCTTGTATCTCAACATGGAAAGAGATTGATTCTGTATCGGTTATCTCACAGTGACTAGTATTTAACTCTGCTAAAGTCAACCAGTGTTAACACTCACCCACCACACCCAAGTTAGCCAAAGAACAAGAGAGCAACAACACTGCATGCCATTGACCCTCGTCCTGCCACAGCATGTATCAGACACCTCCCCTGAGAGCCAAGCTCTCTGCTAGGCCCTTGGGGTGAAGGGCATACATTGTAAGCCCTGTTATCCCAGGAAAGACATACCCAATTTTGTAGATTTAGGTAGCTGTCTGGGTTGCGGGGCAGGGGGAGATGTGGAAAATCTTTAACATCTGAAAGTAAGTTTTGTTGCTCAAATTTCATAATGGTAAATTATTGTATTTTATTTAAATGATACATGAAAAATACTGCCTGTTAACAGGGTATATTTCTGATCTCTAAGTACCAGACAACTTTTAGTAGCTATGGAATGGAAGACATTCATCACTAACATTCTTACTTAGTTTGTAACTGGAAGTCAGTAATCAATGAAGTTGTCAGAAATGATGACGACGACAATAATAATACAGTTTACTAAGCACTTCCTATTTGCTATGTGATTTACAAGGGTTACAGCGTCTGATCCTCACCACAACCCCTGTGAAGTTAATACTGTTCTTGCATTTAAGAAAATGAGGTAAGAGAGGTGAGATCACTTGGCCCAAGATTAAAGAGCTAGAAAGTAGCAGATTCAGTATTCCAACCAAGGTCTACCCTATACCAGACTGCCTTTTAAAATTGTTTTATTCCCTCCGTCCCATCTGCCACCCACTCCTCACCCCCCCACTGCCCCAAATAACAATCTAGCCTCCTCAAATATGTAATTTCTTACTTTAGAAAATTTAGAGACATACTGCCTTTTGTCTAACCAGACTAAAAAACAAAAAGCATTTTTTAAAAAATAAACATCCTCCAGATGACTTTTTCCTCTATCATTTTAGAAAGGACACTTGAAACAACCTGTATTATTTACAGTTGGTTTGGTAAAAGGTGATTCACAATACTCTGCAGTATCATGTGAAAATTATTTGCGTGAAGAATGGAAAGGGTAGATCCTAATCTTAAAACTGCATTTGACACAGTAGATTTTATGGTTCTTTCTTTGCCTCATTGTAATTTGGCCTGTTTATTAGCACTATAAGTACTTAAAATCCAGTACTGTACTTCCCACTCTTTGCTGCAGATAATTTTGAACTCAATGCATAAGTACCAGCCACGGGTGCACATCATTAAGAAGAAAGACCACACAGCCTCATTACTTAATCTGAAGTCTGAAGAATTCAGAACATTCATCTTTCCAGAAACAGTTTTTACGGCGGTCACTGCCTACCAGAATCAACTGGTGAGTATACCCTTCACAATTTATTTCCCGAATAAGATAAGGCTTTAGGAGAGTTATCTTCTTGGAGAGAAGGGCTATCCCAGTACTCAAAACAGAAATTCACTTTGGAGAAAGCTATGGAGAATCAGCCCCAGGACTTCCAAATATGTTGAGTATCCATGGCTCAAGGTTATGAAGGTCTGTATTACACCATCTTTCTTAGAACCTTTATACTCCTGGTCAGGCTGTTCACTGCTCACATGTCCCACCCAAACCTGACCCAATCTGCCTTCTCAAATTTTCTCAAGAACATTACCTGCTTCCTTCTCTTTCTGGTAGAGCCTCATGACATGTGTTACCATACACTCATTGCTTCATAAAATTTAGAAGTTCAGTTTTTCTGCTAAATTAGCACACGTAGTGTGCTAGCCAACTATCCAAACTACTGATACATTAGATATTTTGTGAGATTTATTCAGCTGTAATTCAGGGTAAGATAATTCTAGTAGAATGATCTTAAATGCCTCTTTAGATAATAGACTGTAGTATGTAAGCAGTTGTGTATTTAATTAACATCAAGATATCTAATTTGTAATATTGAGTTATATATTTTCTATTCTCTGTTGTAAATCATATTTAAAATTTATGCATTTCTTCATCCATAAGGCTTAGTCCAACTCTACTGTAAATATTTATCAAAGTGTTGCTAAGGACTGAATCCTGTTAGATACTTCCCCATGTATTCTTTCATGGTCAGCATAATCTTGAAGGCCAGGGGTAACAGTAACATTCTTTAGTGAGGAATCTGAAGCTAAGAGAGGACAAGTAACTTTTCCACAGTCTGAATGGACCAGAAGTAGAATTCCTTTTGATACACTGTACTTTAGTAAAAGGAACTCACATTGTCAGTTTACTCTGGGTTTTGTGTCTTGCTTTTATTTGACTGGTTATAGGTATCCAGGACTCTTGCTCTCCTCATGTCTTGATGTTATATTTTGGGTTCTGAGTGAATACTGTTAGGTGCTGCCTGATAGATGGCTCAGAGTCCAGAGTGGGATGGTCAACCAAGCAAAAATGGTGTTGAGTCTCTCAGGAAAAGCAAGAAGATGAAACTGAAAGCCCAGGTAGCCCTACACAGATGAGGAAACAGGAAGTCAGAGAAGGGATGTAGAAAAATGGCCAGAGTGGGTATGTGTCTGTAAGGCATAAGCACCTATAATTTCCATATGACTTTGAGTAGATTTCACTTCACCACTGTGGCTGCCATCTTCTTTGCCTGTAAACTGGGACTAAGAAACAGACCATCTTAGGGAACAACTGTTAAGGATCAAATGAGATGCTGTGCATAAACATGCCTTTGGAAATTGTAAGGCACTCTGTAAATAAAGCACGTGGTGACTGTTGGACTGTCTCTGGAATGTCCAAAGAGGATTTGCCACCATTTGGATTTTTAAATGTTAGTGGCAACTTTTCAATGAAATAAATGAATGCACAAATGTTATACTATTTATCTTTAAGTAAAAGCAAAGTACTATAACTTTTTAATTATCCTTAAGATAACAACACAGCAGTGGCAACTTTCAGAGAATGCCCAAGCTAAAAATTTGGGTATAGAGTGAAGCCCACAAAGCCCTAAAACATAATGCTATTTCTCTTAGAATCTGGAACACTGACATCAACAATCCCATTTTTAATTTATTTGAGGACACATGTAATACAGGTATCACAGGATCTAAAAAGATTCCTGAAACATTTAATTCAATTTACACTAACTGAATTAGTAGCTTTTATATTATAAAACATCAGATTTATACTAATACAAGAAAACCTGCTGATGTTTGAGAATGAAATAAAAACTTGTCATATGGAAAGTTCATTGCTTTTATCAGAATTATCTGTAAAGGGAGCCAAAGCAAGAATAGGTAACTTGGGATTGTTTAGTGAAAATTATGGGCAGAACAAAATTAAGGAAAGTTCTAAGTGTAACACCTTAGATTTGGTTTAACTGATGAAGAAGCAATCCTGAATAAATATTGGCAGGACCTCTCATATCATGGAACACGGAATAGGAGGTTATTATCTACATAATTATAATAACAGCTAATATTTGGGTGCGCAAGGCACCATTTAAAGTGCAGTCTTATTTAATCCTCACAATGATATTATGAGATAGGAACAACAGTATTTCTATGTTGCATTTTACAGTTCAAAGAATGGAGGCATGGAGTTAAATAACTTATCCAATGTGACCCTGCTGCTCCCATCACAGATATGAATCCAGGTAGTTAGGTTTAAAAGCCTAACCTCTTTAGGTGCTTGGTGTCCCCAAGAAAGGGGAACCTCACCTCCTCTCAATGAATGGACCCTCAATGAATGTGACCCTGATGGATTCAAGACATCCTTTTTAGAGGGTTTCAGTTCTTTATGTTAATTTCTTTTCTTTTCTTTTCAGCAAGTGCTCACTGCTTACCTGCTGTGTGCAGGGAGCTCTTCACACTGACAGCAGCCAGTGTAACAAGATGGTAATCAACCTATATTGACAGTCAAAATATCCACTGGCATTAGCTGTTTCTAATAGGAGCCATATGCTTTAGTGACATTACCTCACTGAATTCTTTTGTTTCCGCTCAACATTTATCTAGAAAATTTTCAAATATCCCAAAGTTAAACAGATGGTAAAATGAACCACGTATACTCTCCACCCAGATTCAACAATTAACATTTTTCCAATTTGCTTTACCTCCCCTGCCCCATTTCTCAATCTCTGTACATGTACATACTTTCCCCCTTCTCGCAACCATTTGAAACTAAGATGCATGCATCATGATACTTTACCTGTAAGTACTTCTACAAGTTTAGACTGACAATAAGATTACTTTGTAACCACAGTATCTTTACAACATCTAAAATTGAGTTCATATTAAAAATTTCGGGATGGACCTACAAATGTCTTTATAGCCTTCCCCCCCAGCCCCCGCCTTTGAACTAGTATCCACCTAAGGTTCATGGTTTGGATTTATTTTAATTTAGAAGAATCTCTCTATATTTTTAATCAATATCTCACTTAATTCTGACACTAATCCCCTGAATAAGGCCCCATAAGCCTCATTTTGTGGATGAAGAAACTGAGGTTCAGAGTGGTTAATACACTTGCCCAAGGTCACAAATCTGGTAAGTGAAAGAACCATCTTCTGGGTATTAACTCCTCCTTTTTGGTAGCATCCTGCTGGATTGCAAGGCCAAGAAAATGACCACTGACAGTGTCAAGGTTGGGAAACTGAATGTGAAAATACTGCTAAATTAAAATAGGCTAAGATTCTAATAAACACATATCCCAACACTAGTTGCTCCTCTTGAAAATGTTTATTTCTAATTAAGATTATAAATAGGCTCAAAATCCACCTACCAGCGCCTAGCTACCTTTCACTGCATCATTAAGTGTAACGATTAATATGATTAGTATATATCATTTCATTGCTAAATAACCCACAATAAGTGATTAAATTCAGTACTGCTTTTCTCAATAGATCCTGCCATGTCTGAGTTTATTTCTGTGCACCCACCTTTAAAGCCATAATCCCTAGCACAATGCTGTATGTGTGTGTGTATGTGTGTGTGCATGTGTGTGTGCTTTTACTTAAAGATAAATAGTATAACATTTGTGCATTCATTTATTTCATTGAAAAGTTGCCACTAACATTTAAAAATCCAAATGGTGGCAAATCCTCTTTGGACATTCCAGAGACAGTCCAACAGTCACCATGTGCTTTATTTATAGAGTGCCTTACAATTTCCAAAGGCATGTTTATGCACAGCATCTCATTTGATCCTTACAGTTGTTCCCTAAGATGGTCTGTTTCTTAGTCCCAGTTTACAGGCAAAGAAGATGGCAGCCACAGTGGTGAAGTGAAATCTACTCACATATATATTTGAAATTCAATTAATAGTCAAAAATTTGATTTGGTATACTAATGAGCCATTTTTGCAAATGGTTTATAGACCTCATAAGACCAATCGAAATTCATGTGGGGTGAATAAATCATTTTGGGGGTTAGTATTTTCATTAGTCTTATACAGTTTTCTGAAGTTATCCTTGATTCTTTCTAGGCCTCCTCACATTTACTGCCTTTTCACTGCTATACCATGCTTGTCTACTGATTTACCCATAATAAACATAAAATAAATATATAGGAAATAAACAAATATGTACTAAGTACAGTATAAATATTAGAGTATTTTCATGCACAAAGAACAGAGAGAAAAGAGAGAAAGAAGATTTAAAAGTTCATACTTAGGACCACCTTTATATCTCTTAAACTTTGGATAGGACATTATTTACATATATATTAAAAGCCAAATCAAATTTTCCATTAGAATTCGTGAAAAAGCTTCTCATTTATTGTGTCTGGTAGTTTTATTTGTAAGTAATGAAAACGGGACCTTTTTCCTATTTTTTCCTCTGGTTTTTGTGAGGAAATGATTACATTTCTTTACATTATTAGATTAAAGCTAAATACATTATACTTTCAAAAAACTATTTTATAATATAAGATTTAAAGGTCATACATTGTTTTTGAGCAGGCAAGCCATTGCTGTAAAGTTGAAGTGTAGGTCAGGTTTCATTTTTAAATGCCTTTGGACAGATCTTTTCCTGATAATTGGAGAAACGGTCTCTGAGGGCCAATTTCACCTTGTGGCTGGGAACCCCAGCTATATTCAGTCCAGTAATATCACATGCAATAATAACTACTAGAAAAAGTCCCTTTCTCTTTGGTGCAGCTGGCAGTGTCAAAATCTGCCCTCCATTTATACATATATTTATCTATAAAGGAGATGTTGAAAGAATGAATTTTTTTGGTTAGGAAGTGTATTATGTTCCATATTATTAAGATAATACATGAAAAAACAGGTGTATTTTGACCACAATTAGTCAGTGATTTGCATATATGTACATACACTTGAAACAGGATTTCTTAAGCACATACTGCTGTCCTTGTTAATTCTTCTTCCTCATAAAATGAAAAATATTGCTGCTTTTAAAATTTGTTGTTGAATCATAAAGACATACTTGTAGTTTCACATGGGTTCTCTACATACGTTTTTGGTAGCTGACTATTTTTGGATCTTTCTTTTAGCTTTACCTTTGACATGGGTGATGCTGTTCAACAGCTTTACAAGCTGCAGGTATTCTATATTAGGAAAATGATGTCCAACTGACATCACTGTATATAACTCAGGTCTTTCTCTCATTGGTTCTCAAATACGTAACTTTTTCGTTCTCCCACATTTCATAAAGGGATATAAAACTATATCTGCAGAAATGAATTTCTATTAACTACTGGTTTTTATTTAAATATCCATGGAATAAAATCTGTGCCTGACCTTTTAAAAGTGCATGATTAACTAGAATGTTAAAACTTTGCTATTTAAAAATTACTTTATCTTAAAATAGAAAACAAAATGTTTTTTATGTAGACTCAAGAATTTCACCTAGTCTATAACTGGTAAACATATGAAATCATATTTCTGACTGCTTGTCCTGGAAGCAAAGTTCAAAAGACATTTCTGGGGTGCTTATTGTTGGTGCCCCAGTAGATTCAGAGTCTGTGATATCACAGTGAGCACGGTGGGCTCATTAAGAAGTCTACCCACAGTCCCTGTACTGCTAATCAGTACTCCATAAAGCCTGTTCAAGACTGTAGTGGTTAGTTCAGGGCCCCCGTACAATTTTAGTAGTAAGAGATCCATTCAGCTTTTTTTCTCTAACTTCCAAAAGCAATTTTTTTCCCTGGAATTAGATAAAATAGTCCATAGAGAAAGTAAATACCTGGTTACTCTCTTGAGCTCCTTTTCTAATTAACACACTAAAGTTAAATCACTGCTGAACCAACTGGTAAATCTAGCTGTATGAGTACATCTTGTACTATTCTTGAAACTTCCCTTCAGTTTGAAATTATATCAAATGTAAAGTAAAAAAGTTACCATTGATACTCTTGGGGATGATGAAAGAAGGACCAAAAAGATACTGGAAAGAGAAAGTTCTAATAAATGAAAGAAAATTCCAAAGAAATCTGAAAACTTGTGTTGAATTTGATTCACTTCCTCATTCAAAGTTATGGCAGTAATACTAGATATGGTGACACATCAATTGAGCAACTAACACACACACACTGAGAATATTTATTTTCTACGACAAGCCAACAGTCTACCTCCTGGAAATATAAATAACAACAAATACAATTCTCAAAATCCTTTTCAGGGACAAAGTGGATCAAAGGTGGTTCTTTAACTGTTATAACAGATAGATAATATTTTCTATACTTTTAGTTTATAAAGACTCAAACAAAGCTTGATATGGTTCACATTTTTTTGTTATATTTATTAAAAAAAAATTTTTTTGGCTGCAATGCGTGGCTTGCAGGATGTTAGTTTCCCGACCAGGGATTGAACCCGGGACCCGGCAGTGAAAGCGCCAAGTCCTAACCACTGGGCCACCAGGGAATTCCTGATATGGTTCATATTTTAGAGGGATGGCTGCAAAAGGACTTCGTTCAAAATTTCTCCATCAGATATTATTTGCCTTTGTCTCCAGAAAATTTTATCCATTGGCAAATCCATTCACTTTTTATAAATGAGCTTGTAAGAATTGAACTTGAAGACTTAACTTTATTGCTGTATCTTACAGTTTCAGTTTGAAGCTTTTATCTGGGTTTGGTTCACACTTAACATCACCTAACACTGCAGGGGACGTGGTGCCAGCTTCTTTAGTGGCACTTAAACCACTTCCAGTTCTATGTATGCCTCTGCCTGCTCCATGGAATTTTAGGGACCATGTGATCTCATTTCTGTTGATAAATTATTGTGAAAGTGTTTTCATGAACTATAAAGCACTTTAGAAATCTAAAGTATTTTCATTTATAATTATTCAGTAGAAAAAGATAAAGAAATCCCATTTTTGAGGATTTAAAAATCTTGTTGTTGTTTTACAATTCTAGAATATATTGACTGCTTGGGCTTTAGAAAATGTTTGTAATTTATTTCAAACAAATAAAACTTTTTATCTTTGCCCTGAAAACTGACCTTTAATACTAAATCCTAGTCTGAAAGAATGGCTAGAAGAATGGCTTTCACCCTTTAGAAATCCATGCCCTTAATTAAAGGGGTGGCTAAGTGTGAGAGAATGTTCTCTACAAACTCTTGATGGCCACACTTTAGGGGCAACCTCAGTGGTTCCTGTATATTTCTTTCTATGCACACAAAGACCTGTTGCTGTCCATTAAGAACAGGTTTCTTACTTATCTAGCTTATTTCCTTCACTGTTTACCATTGTCCATTAACTAAGCTGAAAAGGAAATTAGCAATTTTATTTTTGGCTACTCTAGAGTGAATGTGCATGGGACAATAATGAGCATTTCTGAGGCACTGTCAAGTGTCCTTAAAAACTAATATCAAAGAATCAATCTTACAACTTGCCAGTGTTAATGATAGAGAAGTTCAGTGTCTCTGGTAAGGATAGTGTGGGAAGTTCTATTTTAAGTGAGGTAAATAGCTTTTTGCAGCTTGTACATTGGTTAGCTCACATTAAGAAAACTTGAAAAGTAAAAAAAAAAGACTGTCTTTTGTAATGAAAAAAACAATTCTTTAGATGTTAATAGTTTAAAATGAAAAGTAGATACACTCTGATCAAAGGGAAAGTTGCTTATTGGCAAAATAGTATTTCAAACTATTATATATCTCAAAATAGATATATTTTTGATTGTGTTTATTCCTTACTTTGAAAGAGGAAGGCATGCCGCCCTCAATCTATAACTTTTTTTCCAGGTTAAGACTATTCTGTGTGTGTCTCTCTTTCCAAAGATGAATGTGGGTTCTCATTTTGACACAAATGAGCTATGACTCTCTTTAAAGGTGTCTGTCGTTCTAATTCCAATAATTCTCCTCCATTCCTTTTAGCTCTTAACACTCAGAAATTTTGCAAGTAGAGCATCTTTTAATCAATGTTTTATTTATTTATTTATTTATTTTCTTTGTAACCTAACAGTTTTCCGTGAAGGTGCAGTGCATATATTTTAATGGATCTTTCTACATTAATATTGTGAAAATTATGACTAGCACAACATAGACACTTAATACTTCAGACTATGATTCTTATTAGGAAATTTTTTTTTCCATATAAGCATAGAGTCTGTAAGTAACATTATATGGGAGGATAATAAGAGACCCACTAATTTGATTCTTATTTAGTCAGATGGAAAGGGGAACAGGGGTAAATTTATATGCTGAAAGCTTTATATCATGTATTTATGTCAGGTATTTCATATAGTATTGAACATGAAGTTACTATTGTGGTATCCATTATGGTATATATCGGGACCCATGGTATTAACAAATGAGGCTGCCAAGTCAGCATGAGGTAACGTTCTTGTTTTTATTCCCCATTACTCACCAATGCTGGCCTTCTAGACAGCTTCCCTATTCCCCAGTCGAGCTCTAGCCTTTCACTACTCTCTTAAATACTTCACACGGCAGCCACACTGTTTGTAAAAGGCCCCCATTTCAAACTGTCTCTATCCATTGACTTCCAGCCTGTTTTAGGACCAGTCTGTCCTCAACTACTTCCTTCTCTCTGAGGCCTTCTCTGACCATTCCACCCAATTTAGGCCTCTTGTGAACTTCCTTAGCAATTTTAACCTCTATCACAATACTGAGAGACATTAAGATATTCTTGGGGTGCCATGATGGAAAATGAACAAACTTTTTATTTCTGATTTTATCTCCTTGACCATTGAAATGATACAGTTTTGTTACACTTTCTTCCCTTTCCAGATAACCAAGCTGAAAATAGATAGTAATCCTTTTGCCAAAGGATTCCGGGACTCCTCCAGGCTCACTGACATTGAGAGGTAATGAGAATTTTCTGTTTACTTTTTTGCCTAGATAAGATAAAGAGAAGCACTAGTTTGTAAGAGCACACTCCTTTCAACACCAAAGAGCCATAACCTCACTGTATAGAGTCTCCAATACTCTGTATAGTCTCCAGTTCTCTGCCCCACCTTCCCTTCCAGTTATAAACCCTGTAGATATGCAACTGCTTAAGCTTTGACAGCTGCAGCAGCTGGATCTATTCTACACTCAATTTCTGAGTGAAGTGGTTTCTTTGGACAGGACATTTTTTCAACGGGGCTTCTTTGTTATCAAAGACACAGTCCTCTACATGATATTAAGCTTCATGTCTTGAGTGGCAATCCACAGAGAAATAGATTCTTAATAGCCTTTCCCTTCTGAAGTGGATATATTTGTTAACATAAAGACTATAAAGGTAGTTTGGAATTTTGAAACAAGGAGAGGCCATTTAAATCAAGGGGTATATTTTACCTACAGCATAGACTGCTTATACTTAATAGGAAAGCTATCAGATCTCATGACCTTTAAGAAGGCAGGTGACAATCATGTGCCGTAATTTACCCCACTTTTTATTTAATTAAAATGGTTCACACGGTGTGAGACTGTCTACGTGATGAGTAATGACTATATTGAGGTGCATAGTTTGCCCAAAATTAATGTCAAAAAATGTTTTTTTCAAGGAGATTATTTATATCCCTTAAACATACTATGTAACTTTCTGTACTTATTCTGTTTTGTTTTTGGTGAGCACATTTAAGTTCCACTCTCTTTACAAATTTGAATTATATAATACAATGTTATCAACTATAGTCACCATTTCACACATTAGATCGTCAGATCTTACTCATCTTCTGTATCTGATCTTTTACGTGGCCTGGAATCTTTTGACAGGTGGGGTACCCTAGCTTTATCTCCAAATCTTTGTGTGATTTCCCTACCGACTGCTACGTGTTTCTGCCACACTCTTTGTTAGCTACCACATGGTCACATCTGACCTCAGCACTTCTCTCTGACCTGTCCTGGAAACTCAAATTAAAGGATGATTACGTGTTTTAGCAACATCTGTCTTATCCTTCCCTCATCCTTCCCAAATGGCAGAGCATAGGCGTGTGGTTTTGACTTGTGGGAACAGATATAGAAGCTCAGTGGGGAGACAAAGTATCCAGCAGGAGAGACTGAAAGTTGGGTAGAACTGTGGCATCTGAGTAGAAAAGATTAATTAGTTGGAGTGCTTGACAAGTGACTGTGGGGTATTGAGAGATCAGGGAAGGAAACTTGAGCTTGTTGAAAAATCCATTGCAAAATGCAGAGAGATGGCAAGGAGATAACTCTCCAATTAGGTGGGACATAGGCGTGCAAATAGGTCATAAGACCCAAGTCAGTGAGAAAGTGGTATCAGCAGCGTGGGTGACAAAGGAGTCCATTTACAAAGGCTACTTGCATTTAGGTGTGGCCTTTTTTATCTCCTATTTCTGGAGTGCCAGAGGTACTGATTCAGACTGGGTTTATGCAAATGGGATTTTAATATGTGAACTTTTTCTCCGTTCTAGTCAGGGGTCAGGCAAGAATGAAAATAGTGGCTCAGTCGGGAAGTAAGTGATGTGTTTTTACAGTGGGCATCATATCTTCTGTCTCAAATCAGTGGATGAGCATGGTATATAGAGACAAAGTCATGGGTTAGAGCCCCAGCTCTGCCTTTTCCTGCCTGAGTGATCCTAGAGAAGTCACCTAACCCCTGAATCTGTTTCCTCATCTAGAAAAATGGAGAAAATAACCCTGCTTACTTCAAAGGTTTATTATGAGAACCATGTAAGATGACATTTATGAAAGCACTTCTAAATCTCAAAATGTAAAATAATTACATTTTATTAGATGAGCATAGTTTTACCCCATCTAAGCTACTTTTAATAGTCTTAATAAACTACTCCTAGAGTAAAAATAGCCCCTTTTGTTGCACTTGTGCTCATGAGAGACAAGTACCCAGACTCACTACCCTTTAGAGAGACGGATTTGATAACACACGCAGCCACATTTTCCACTTATTTAATAAACATCCTGATGTGGGGAACACTCACATGTACATGAAGCTAAGAAGCTTTCAATGGTCTGAGGGCCAAGAGAGCATCTTATGTAACTAGCTGCAAGTTTGCAAGATGACCTAAGTAGTGTGAAATTGGCCAAGGTTTTGGATTTCATTTCCAGGTATTTCAGTCTGAATTTTTTCTAAGCAGCCTTTGGGGATGGGACAAATCAGATCAATTGATCTTTGGAGACCTAAAGAAATTAAATTAGTCTGGAGTCAGTTACTGCACTAAACCATCTAGTAATTGAATTGCTCCTTGTAACTGACTGAAAACAGCCCTATTTGTAACAATATAGAGAGCTTTTTTTAATAAGAGATCTGAGAGAAAAACACATCTTTTTAGGACATGATGACAGAAATTGCACTTTTCTAACCTAATTGAATATGATGTTATAAATATGTGACCTTAATGATTTCAAGTTTCCTGTTCTAGATTTACAGCTACTGTGTGGGACACCCAAACAAAAATGCCTTTAGGATTGGATCTGTTTGCCTTATACCTCTAAACTCACAGTATTATTCTTTCTACATCTGCACAAACTTTGAGGATACTCTAAAGGGCATTCTGGTTTTCTTGCTCTCATTTTATGAGGTTCCATTCAGATACCTGAATGTCTTACATACTTCATGTGCAGCCTTCTCCAGGGACAGCATCTCCCTCATTTATAAAAGGCAACTCATTACCAAAAGTAGAAAGTGTTTTCATTAGATGCTTTGCACATATACCTACAATGGACAGCCAAGAAGCAAATCAAAAGCTCAAAGGGATTTCTTAATATAATCTAATTTATAGTTATTTAGTTCAGGGAAAGAATTATCTGCTGGTGCCATATAATAAATAACTTACAGACACTCTATCAGTTGGTTTTTCTTTTGTGGGGAGGGAAGGGGCACTTTGTATAGTAAGTGAAGGCATGGTATTACTTCGGAGAAAGCAGAAATGACTATGAAGATATTTAAATGTTCAAAATTAAGTTTCTTCTGTTAAGTTTTTTTGTTTGTTTGCTTTGTTTTTTACAATTAGAGTTCATGCTTATTGCAGAAAAATACTGACAAGCAAGAAAAAGAGCATAAAAAAAGTAACAAAATCCCATTCACTCAGAGATAACCACTGACAAAACTTATATATTCTTCCAGATACTTTCCTATGCACATATGAACATTAACTTCCTTTGAAGTTTACCACACACACTATTTTTAATCATTTTTCCCTTAATATCAATAGGTATATGTCTGTAGTATACTTTTTAATGGCTGTCTAATTTTCCATTGTGTACAATAATTTGACCAATCCTATAATGTTAGTTACTTAGGTTTCCCACTCTTTGTTATGACAAACAGTGCCAGGAAGTAAAATGTATATCTTTACACATGTTACTCATTATTACTATAGGATAAATACTAACAAATAAAAATGCTGTGTAAAAGGATACACATTATTTTAACCATAATGTTATTTTTAATTGTTAAATTTTGGGGAAAACCTGAATGTTCAACAATAGGAGAATGGTTTAATAAATTTTTATAGTCATGCAATGGAATTTTTTTAAATTGTTGTAAAATATGCATTTTTAAGTGTATAATTCAGTGGCATTAAGTACACTCACAATGTTATACAACCATCACCATATCCATTTCCAGAATGTTTCCAACATCCCAAACAAATAAATCTGTACCCATTAAACAGTAACTCTCTACTCCTCCTCTCCACAGCCCCTGGTAATGTCTATTCTACTTTCTGTCTCAATGAATTTGTCTAGTTTAGGTACCTCATATAAATGGAAAGATATGCATGTTTTAAAGGCTTTTCATATATACTGCCAAGTTTCCTTCAAGAAAGATTGTCCATGTCATGATCAAGAGTGTCCATTTCTTTGCACATTTGTGAAATATGATCATCATCTTGTTATCTTTGCCAATTTGATAGGTGAAACTCTGCATTTCTCTTTTGTAAATTGACCTATTTATGTCCTTCGCCCATTGTTTTTTTCTTTTGGATTGTTCATCTTTTCTCTTATTCATCTATAAAAGCTGTTCTTATGTATTAATATTTTTATTGTTAATATATATTGGAATTATTTTATCCGTTTGAAATTAGCTTTTTACTTATGTTTTTGATAAACAGAATATTTCATCACCAAATGTATTGTTCTCTTTATGATTTCTATCTTAAAAAGATTCTCTAGTCCAAAAAAACATAAATAGGTAAATATTCAACTACAGATTTTCTATCATTTTATTGCTTTCTAGGTTTTTATTTAAATACTTAACTCATGCAGTATTGATTTTGTATAAAATATAAAATAGATGTTATTGTATATTTTTTATAAGTGGCCCCAAAACTATATATTTACTAATATATTCCTTCCCACTTTAAAAAAATTTCCCCTTTATCATATACTAAATTCTTACCTATAGTTGTTTTTAGTCTCCTTATTGATCTGCCAGTATTGTATTGTTATAATTTTGGTAAATTGGTATAATATATAAATATTTGATGATAGGTATAGATATCTGATATGACAAACTCCAGATCTTTTTTTGCTTGTCATTTTCAAATTTTCTTGACATTCTTTGACATTTATGCTTCCAGTCTCTGGAATTTTGTCCAGTCTTCCCAAAAAACGTCATTGGAATTTTGATTGGGCTTGTGTTGAATTTATATAATAATTTGGGGGAGAAAAATGATATCTTTACAGTATTGAGACTTCTAGGAGTATGTCATATGTTTGTCTTTTTACTAAAACCTCTTCTTATGTTCTTTAGAAGTTTTGGTATTTTCAAGTTTATAAGTCCTACACAGTTTCTTAGGCACAAAGCTACATTGTCCAGTTAAATAGCCACTGGCCACAGATGGCTAGTGAGGACCTGAAATGTGGCTATTCCATATTAAGAAATACCATAGGCAAGAAAAAACAAAACAAATACAAAAAAACAAGCAACAAAAAAACCCAAACACTGATTTTTAGGGTTTAGTATGAAATAAAAGACTGAAAGTATCTCAACAATAGTTTTAGGATATTGATTACATGTTGAAATAATATTTTGGAGACATACTGGGTTAAATAAAATACTAAAATTAATTTCACTTGCTTTTTCAAAATGTGACAACTAGACTATTAAAAATTACATACGTGGCTCACGTTACCTTTCTTTTGTCTAGAATGTACTAGAATTTTTAATTAGAAATCGGTCTAGTCTGTAAAAAGCTATTGATTCCTATATGTCTTTGGCATCCTGCCATTTTATTGAACTTAAAAAAATTAGTTTTAACAATTTTTCCTTTTATTCTCTTGAGTTATCCACTTAGATTTCTATATCATTTGCAAAAATGATCATTTTATCGTTTTCTTTCTAGGATTTACGCCTTTAACAATGTCTTTTTCTTGTTTTATTACACTGACTAAAATTTCTGGAATACTATTAAAAAGTGATGATAGTTAGCATTTTTCTCTTGTCCTTGACTTATTTAGTAACACCTCATGTTTTATCATTATATATGGTTTTCACTGGCTGTTGGTTTCAGATTGATATGCTTTATCATATTGAGGTATGCCTAAATTAAGAATATTTTGCTATCCTGAATGTTAACTGAATTTATATTAAATGCTCTTTTAACATCCACTGAGACAATTTAAATTATTTTTCTACTTTTAAATAAAAATATGATTAATTCTAGTCATACTATGTTGAGCCATCCTTGTATTTCTGGAATACATCCTATCTGGATTTTATCTGTTTTTCTTGTAATATATTGCTGGATTTAACTTACTCATATTTTATTTAAGATTCTTTGTATCAGTCTTCATAACAGAGATATACTTTGTTTCTTCTTTACTTCTCTGTCAGTCTTTGGTATCAGGTTTCTGCTAGTTTGTTTGAATAAACTGAAATATCTTCCTTCTTTTTATTGTTTGATCCGTTTAAATCCAAAGAAGTGATACTTTACAGTCTTGCCCATAAATTCATCTGGGTGCACTATTCTTTTGAGGAATACTTCTTTAACTCCTTTCTTAGTTTGTTCCATAATTTATCAGTCAAATGATCATTTACTTCTATCCCATTTAATGCCTGTCTTAAGTTCTACTTTGTCTTATCTTATATTGGTATATCTTAACATTTTTTGCTTTTATTTGCCTTCCAATTTTTAAAAATCTTTGTCCCTACAGCAATAGACCCCTCTTTCTCTTGCATAATCAAACAAATATCTTGACATTTCTTTCATTAAGTAAAAAACAACCTTCTCTTGATGCCATGTGTCTCCTGAGTTACTGATTTTCCCAGTTTTCGACTCCTTCTTATAGTAAAGCTCCTTAAAAAGAGTTGTGTGTATTCTCTTCTCAGTTCCTCTCTTCCCTTTGTCTCTTCTACCCTGTCATTTAGAGTTTCACCCACACTACCCCACCAGTCCACCTCTGTCCCGGTCACCAGTGAACTCTCCATTGCTAACCACAATGGTCAATTCTCAGTCCTATCTTACTTCACCCATTACCAGGGTTTGACACTGTTGTTTATTCTCTCCCTTTTTCCTCTTTGCTTCCAAGATCTCTCACAATCTCTGGTTTTTATTCTACTCCATTGGCCATTCTTTCTCCATCCCCTTGTTAGTTCTTCCCCTTGTCCTCCATCTGTAAACAGTAATGTGTTCCAGGCCTTAGTCCTTGGACCTCTTCTCTTCTCAGTTCGCATCCCCTTCCTAGGTGATATCACCAGTTTCATGCCTTTAAATGCCATTATATGCTGACTACTATCAAATTTACATCTCTGGTTCTGGCCTCTCTAGAGTCGAAGCTCTGGCTGGCTATTTCTTTTACTTTTCCGTCTCTGCTAAGGGTACCTCACATCTACAACAGGATGCCCAACTACACTCTTCTACACCTGCTCTCCTCTTACAGTTCCCTTCTCAGCTGCATCCCTCCCGTTGCTCCAGCCAAAAGACTGGGTGTCACCCTTGCTGACCCCTCTTTCTCTTTCCACATGCAGGCAACTAATCATTCTAACTATATCCAGAGGAGTCCAACTACTTCTTACCATTCTCACTGCTACCACTCTTATCTAGGACAATATCATCTCTTTCCTGAATTATTACATTAATTTCCTAATTGATCTTTCTACTCCCACTCTTACTGTTCTTAAGTCCATTTTCAGTTCACCAATCAGAATGATCTTATCAAAGAAAGGAAGTCAGATCACATCACTCTTGCTCAGAGTGACTCATCTTCCCATTCACAGTAAAATCCAAAGTCCAGACAAGGCCTGAAAGGTCCCATAGAATCTGATTCCAGCCGTCCCAGTTACCTCTCTGAACTTACCTACCTTTGTCTTGCTCACTTTCCTTTGAACATGCCCAGACCCATCTTAGCCCCAGTTAGGGCCTTTATACTTACTTACCCTCTGCCTAGGTTATGCAGCCCCCAATATCTGGTCCAATGCCTTGTCTTTTGCTTCCTACTATATCCCCAGAGCCTAGAATAGTGCCTGGGATAGAGTAAACACTCAAATATTTGTTGAGTAAATAATGATGTGTCTTTAAAGATGTCATACAGAGTATCTGTATTTTTAAAACTTTGTGTGAAGGTCTTTGTGTTTTAGTTGAAAAATTTAATCTATCTCCAAGTACCATGACCACTGATATATTTGGTATTGTTTCTTTCTACCTGTTTCTGCTCTCTGTTTAATTCAACTATTTGTTTTACCCCTTATTTTCTCTTCCTGTCTTTTGTTAAATTTATCAAGTCCCAGCACCACCCCCCACCCCACCCCGCTTTAATTACAGTTAACATTCCACAGCCACCACATGTCAGCCAGTGAGCTATGCAGTTGACACATTTTATTTCAGCTACACTTCAAAATAATTCTCTAATAAAGAATGACTATCATCCCTATTAAGATGAAGCTTAAAGAGATTAATACTTTATTCAAATTCACATACGGTAATTTGTGACAGCTGAGCCTTATACCAGGTTAGTTTGAAACCAATGTCCTTTCTCTAATGTTCATTATATTTCTTCTTAATATAATTATGCTTTTAAATTCTGAAAGACATAATTGTAAAATTGATATTTCTCTGTTATTGTTAGGAATGAAACTATACATTTTCTTTTCTTGTAAAATAGGAGATATTTAGTATGTGATTTTTTTCCTTGTACTGCCCCTCCCTCAACCTATAGCATTGATTTAAAAAATCTGGGATTTAAAATCCAGTTTATTCATGCATCTTCTTTATCTTCTTTTTCAATTCTTTTTCTTAATGTTAATGTAAGGATCACAAATACATCAACCACAATCATTTAAATTTAATTCTAGTCACACTCATTTCATTGTTTAACGCTCATTTCTTCTGTTATACTCTGATTACTGGAATTGTGTTCTGACTTTATTCTCAGTTGTTGAAAAATGTTGAGTAATTGGTTGAGGAAGGATATATGGGTGACCCTCTTTATCAGTTCATACATATCTGAGAGGATCTGTTGCCATTATTATAACCTGACTAGCGTCACTGTCTTTCTCCTCAGAACTCTTTCAACCTTCGTCATCTAGTTTTTAAATACTGTAGATAGGGTAAAAGCTGATGCTAAATTCACTCTCTTTCCTTCGTTGGAAAATTACCTTTTTTTCCTATCTGATAAAAATGCTTTTAGAAAGTTTCCTTTGAAATTCAGAAATTGTACCAGTATTTGTTCAGTTGTAAATTTTTTTCATTCGTATTTACAATGTAACTGAGCCCTTCCAATTGAAAACTCAAGTCGTTACTTATCTCAGGAAAATTTTCTTGTTCTTTTTTTTTCCTCCTCTTCCTTATTCTTTTTGCTTCTAATTGTTCTGCTCTATTCAGACCTACTAAAATTCCTATTATATAAATGTTACAACTCCTGAATCTATTCCCTACTTCTTTCATCTTTTGTTTAATAATTTTTATTTCTTTAACTGTTTACTCTGATATTGGAAGAATGTCCTATATGAGTCTTCTAATTTGTTGATTCTGTTTTCTACAGCATCCGGTATTCTGTTTGCTGTCCTTATTGAGTTCTTTTAAAATGTGGTAATTATTATTTTGTCACTTTCAAGTATACTTTTACATTTTCAGATTGTTTCCTTTTCATTCCTGCTAGTCCCTGCTTTATTAGTATAGGGTCTTCTTAAATCTCACTAAAAACTTGAAACTACAAATTAGAGACTTAAAACATTTGTTTCTTGGAACAAGTCTGTTTCAAAAGAGATCACTTGTTCCGTTTTTAAAAATTAGTTTTCTTCTTTTGAATTGCTGAGTGTTTTGTAATTCCAATTATCTTTCTCTAGCTCATGTATAGAATGGGATGTCTGTTTAGCGTTAGGAGCTGAGATTAATTGTGAATAAAATCATGTGGCTCTTTGTTTAATCTTGCAGGTGCAGACTGAAGAAGGGGTAATAATTTAAACTTACTGTGAGTGTGCCAATTTGGAAATAAAATTATTCTATTTGGGTTAGGAAGTTGTTGCAGGTAGGTGGAGATAGCCTTGGAAAAGGGAGTTTTACCTTTGCATTGATTATATTACCCTGTCTGCCTCAGCAGCTGGAAATCAGCTGTTCCCTCACCATGCCCAGCAAAGCAACCTCATGGCCCTCCTCCAGAGCCGGTGGTGGTCATTAGCCCCGCACCCTTCAATGTACCAAGACCACAGTGTGCTAGCTGAGAGGGTGCTGCTGTGGGATCCCTTCCTCATGGCCTCCAGCCGTGTAAGAATCTGCTTCTCATCAACTGCTCAAAGATCTGCCATTATCATTAATCTCCGCTGCTCCAAGGTGGGGTTTAGGTGAAGCTCTGACAGAGGGCTTTTCATTTCTTCCCCATTCCCCCAAGTAGCTTTCCTCCCTGTACAGCGATGAACCACACGCTGTTTGATGCTTCCCTCACTCCTTTCCTGTGGCTAAAATGTCAAAGTATGCAGTTGGCACTCTCCCTTCACACTGAGAGTCTCTATAAAATATGTTTAAAACTCCCTGGGATTGAACAAAACTTTCAAACACATGAAATTTGGACACAAGCCCAGAGGGAATCAGGCCTTCTTGCTCAGAGCTCAAACACTATTAGTTTAGATGAAGAAGAAAACTTCAGGAAACAAAGTTGCAAATCTGCTATTCTGGAAATTTATAGTTTTACCTGCATCAAGCCATGGAGCAGCAAGTATTTTGGCAGGTTTGCTAAAGAGGTTCAGTTTATGGATAATTCCTAGGTCTTAAATAATGACTTCTGGTGCTAGAAAGCAAGCAGTGTTGGTTCTAACACAGCTCTAAGCTGGCTTCTGGAATTTCTGAGGCAGTAAGGTTTTCATAAAGAGCAGTGTGGGGTGAGTGGGGCCCATCTCTAATCAGGCAAATAGCTTGGAGCAGGGGTTGGCAAACCCTGCTGTCTGCCACCTGTTTGGTATAGCCCACAAGCTAAGAATGGTCTTTACATTTTAAATGGTTGAAAAAGTTATAAAAATAACATTTCGTGACATGCAAAAATAATATAAAATTAAAATATATTGTCTATAAAGTTTTATTGCAGGACAGTCACATTTTTCAATTTATGTATTGTATGTGGCTGCTTTCATGCTACAGTGACAGAGCTGAGTATATCTGACAGAGATCCTAAGGCCTGCAAAGCTTAAACTATTTTCTACCAGGCCTTTACAGAGTAAGTTTGCTGATCACAGGCTTAGAGCTTTAAGGGGCTGTGGAAATGTTGGCAGCAAGGAAAACTTCTACCCAGAAATTTTACCTCCTTAGGATGGTATTTAAAATGAAGAAACTCAGAATTTCATTTTGAGGCCCATATGGTGATGCTAATTGACAAAGCTGGTGAGATCTGATCTCTGCCAACACCTTATCCTCCCTATCTTTACAATGGTAGTTTTTGAGACATGCCTTAGGGTCATTTTAGCACCTGTAGTTCAAGCCAGAAGATGACAGAGTAGGATGACAGAGTAATAACTTCAGCGATGCATACTTAAGATTCTCTGTAAATTTCAATTATCTATGTTATTTTTATCCATCGTCTAATCTTGTGCCTCAACTATAATGAATAACTGAAAACTAGGTTGTAATTTTTTTTCCTCTTTCAGAGAAAACTTTCAGGGCCTTTAGAGAACAGTATAAAAGGTATTTGGGAAAGCTGGTGTTAGAAAGACTCCGAAAACATCATCCAGTTTATTGTTAAAGAATTAAAACACTTTTACTAATATTTCCCAAATTTGCATTTTAAAATGGAAAAATATGATATTTAAAATGTGTTAAGAATCCAGTACTCAAACTTTAAATAAGTCAAATGTGAGCCTCCACTTCTCAGAATCCCCCTCCCCAGAGATAGTCTCTGTCCTCAGTTTGAAGGATATGTGTGTGCACACCCACATGTACTTTAAAGGTAAAATCCTACTTAAGTTCATACTGATACTTTCTATTTCAATTCAGGATGATAAAGTTTTTACTTAACCTCTCTGACCTTTTATCTGTACTTCTTTTCTCTCATGCTGAACCTCTAGTTCTCAGTAACACCAGGAATGACAGAATATTCTGTCATTGCTCCTTTTTTGCTTTATCTCACAGCATAGAGAAGCACAGCAATCTCAGAATATGTATGTCAGCATATCTCCAACAATGTGCCAACTAAAAATAGTTAAAAATCTTTCTGTGGTTCTTTTTGTCCTTAGTGTAGATTCCGTTGATACTACAGTGTTGTGTTTTTTTTTAAGTTTTGTTTTGTTTTTTGTTCATACCACTAACCTAATGATACACATTTAGGTTCATTTGTTTTATTGTATTTTTTATTTTTTGGAATTTAAAAAAGTATAATTTTCTTATATGGTTATTTAATACATGATTTACATGGTTTCAAGACAAATCTACAGAACATGACTTATTCAAAGACAGTCAAAATTCTATATCTCCTCCATCCTATTTCTTCCCTCTCCTATCGGTAACCATTAAAAAAAAAAAAAAGCATTGTTTATCCTTGTTTTTTAATATAATATATTATGTTTTTTAATATAAGCAGATACATGTTTATATATGCTTCTTTTTCTTAAATTTTAACACTCTATACATTTTCACCTTGTTTTTTATGTAACAATGTACATTAGTATTTTATTACATATATATATCTGTACTATGTAAGTATATAATATACATGTAATGTATACAGTAATATGTTTGGGCTCAGTTGTGGCATATTGTTTTGTTATATTTAAATAGATATACAAGTATTTTATATAAATAATCTTTTACTATGTGGTCTATTTTATTAGCAACCTTTTTTTTAATACTTTTTTTTGGTAACTAGCAAGATTCATACTCTTGTTCTGTTTTCCTTTACACTAATATCTGTTAAGAACTCCTACTCTCCCTCTAATTTTCTTTTAAGTCCCCTCCTAGAAGCAATATTGAAATTAACTAGTAACTTCTTTTTTCTTCCCCCCTACTTTCCCTCTTTTTCAGCATCTGATTTGAAGTAACATCCTTTTAATCCCAGTTAATAAACATATATAATCAACAACTTTATTCTACTTACCATGTTCTTTCCCCATTCTCCCCCCCATTTTTGAGAACTGTATCTCATCTACCTTGTCGGAGAATACTGTATCCTTTCTTATAACCATGGTTTAGTCTTAGTTCTATAAGTAAATATATATTTAATGTCCCTGATGCATCTTATGTCAGTATCTCTCCCGTGTTTTGGTTGTCTGAAGTTCATTTTCTACTTGGTTCCTCAAGAAAGGCTATAGTGGGACCAAAATTCCTTGTCTTTTGCATGAACATGACAGTCTGTGGCCTCCATTTGTGAAAGTCAGTTGGACTTGGTATACACAATCCTTCCATCACATTTTCTTTCCTGCCATATTTTAGATATGTTGTTACTTCAGTGTCTCCTGGAATAAACTATGGCTGTCAAACTCTGATGACAATCTAATATTCTTTCCCATATAAGTGACAGCCTTTTTTCTGGAATGATCAAAAGATTTCATTCTTTTTCCTTTGTTCTTATTGTCCTTGATCAAAGGGCAGAAGGGGATGCCCAGTTCCCAGAGGATTATCTGGACATGTTGCCTTCTTATTTCTTTCACTCATAGATGATGTGAAGGGACAGAAAGGTGGCATCAGTCTTCTGAAACATTATGCATTTGTTCCTCTTGTACCTCATGCTTTCTTAGAATGAGGAGTCCTTGGAGTACAATCCAAGACCCTCCCTACACTAACTTCTAGTGAGCTTGCCAACGGAATAAATTTTAAATTGTCAGAAGCTCTGCTGATGACCTTAGAGGCAGAGAAGTGGAAAATCATGGTGAAATGAAATGTAAGGATTATGTGGATTTTCCTTCTCTACATCATGGGTCCCATCCAGACAGCTGGCACTTGCATCATTTTGGTGGACTCAGTGGGAAGCTGAATGGAAGTCCTGCTCAGTGCTCTCTCCAGATGTCCTATAGTAGAGCCATTTCTTTAAAAAATCCTCCTCTACCTTTGAATTCTGAACATATTAGTCACTTTTTTCCTTAAAATGTGGTCCAGAATAAGACTTTCTGCAGTATACTTTTGTGTACTTAGTTCATCTCTCCTCCTCATCTTCACCTTCCCCTATTTAGGATACCTGCTGCTGGTATCTGGGCTTTCTTCTAAGCATTCTGGCTAGCTTTGGGAAAAAGAAAATTCTGACATTCAGGGCTCCTGAAGAAGTCATGCGTGTCATGAACTGATTAGTCCAACCTAATAGTTGTTACCCAAATAGCCGACAACATAAGTTCACATATCACTCCTTATATTCTATCTTTAGAAGAAAACCAGTATAACTGATTTATGCAAAGCAGAAGAATATATATATATATATATATATATATATGGGGGGGAGCATTGTATTGCCTGAGAAAATAAATGGATTAAACTACAGCCTAGTGAATAGTGAAATGGTTATGGCTCATAACTTAGTTTGCTAATTCCCTTAATCTTTCATAAATACAACTATACTTGAGTATTATGGAGACTCTTATAAAGTAGATTATGCAGTGTCTGTAATAAAGTAAAAGTGAAACATAATTTCAATGAAGTCAGCTAAAAAAAAAACAAACAAAAAACCCTGGATGTTAAAGGCAGCCACCACCAGTGAGAGGCAGGCTATTCGAAAGTAAAAATACTAAAGAAAACAAATGGCAAAAGCTAGTAACAATGGTCTCTGCTTCATTTATTTTAAGGCTGGAGTGATTTGGGGAGCTAACCAGTTTTGTCATTATACCAATGAGGCAAGTAGGGCCCAGAGAGTGATCTGCCAGATCACACAATTAGTTAGTAGAAGATTTGGGGTTAGAACTCAGGGTTCTTTGCAACTAGTACTGGACTTTTTCAAAATGACTCTTTTTAATTTTTACTTCTGTTTATATATTTATAGACTCATAAATTGTTAGAGCCATGATGGATCTTAGAGATCATCTAATCCAGCCCACCATTTCCCTACCCCACCCTCATTTTATAGGAGAAAGCAAAGCCCAGACACAGATAAGGAATCTGATCACACAGCTTCTTAGTAAAGAAACATCTTTTTATCATCTCCAATGAAGGCAGAGTTAGTATAAGAGACTGTATGCATAAAATGGAAGTTATTTTGTTTGGTAACCAGATTAAAGTCTGCTTTTAAATACAATCTATTAATTTAATAAATTAAAATAGTCTGGTAACAACAACCACAGAAAGGAAGGGATGACTTTCAACAGAACTAAATTTTTCTTTTCAAATTATATAAGTAGTTACCACAAAATTCTTTTAACTAGCAAGCTATGTTCCTGCATTTAAAACGTTACTCATTTATTCACAGCTTCTAAGAGGAAACATTTATATTACAAAACAGTCTCAAACATATCAGCGGGTTTGATAGAGCAGCAGAGTTATTCACAACTGACTTATGGTCATAAGTTGTCCTCCTTTTTTTCTTGCTTGTGTCTTTCTTTCTATCTGTGTCTAAAGGATATTTGTTCCCTGCCTCACAATTTACTAAAGTTTATTTTTAGAGGCTGAATAATCTGTACTTTGCATGAGACCTTTGTTCTAGTCACAACAGTTAGACTTAAGAAACTAGTTTTTTTTTTTTTCCACAGTGGTACAGTTTACTTATTTAAGTTGCTAATAATGATATAAAACCAGAAATGTGTATTACTATTGAAAAGAAAAATTAGTAGGATTAAGTCACATAAATAAAAATAAGCTAAAATCTAAAAGCTTTTAAAAAGATTATTTTGTTTTTCCAAAATGTATTGCATAATATATTTCTGTTCTCAAATTAAAATTAATGATTTATAATACAACTCCAATTGTATTATCTAAAGTTTTCATTTATTAAGTACTTTGTGGAAGCAACAAATATTGATATATTGTCTTCCAGTAATTTATAACATTATCTGCATAAATCTTTAGAAAAATATTGTGACAAGGAGTTGTTTACAAAGGCCTACTAGTAAAATATGATGTAAACATGAGCAAACTCATGAGCACGGACAACTTTAAATATTTTGTTTCCTGTAAATTAGATTTGATTTTAATGGATCTGTCATTTTCTCCCTGAATGCAGCTTTTTACCGGGTCTGTATTTAGAAAGAGAGAAAGTTAGAATGTAAATTGAAATAATATTTACTTTTTATTTAATTTTCTCTCTGACATGTATATTGTAGGATGGTTTAAATGAAGCATAGCAAGTTATAGCGACTGGAAGTCTCAATTTCATCTAAAATGATTATGATTATGTAACCAGCTTTAGGAACACATGATTTTGATACTCAATAATAATAGTGATTTAATTTTGTTACCTATAAACATTTATTGAGCACTTATTATATGCCAAGCACAAACATAAACTCTCTATATGTATTTAACTCATTAAATCTTAATAATAACCCTAAAAGCTAGGTCATATTAATATCCCTCATTTTGCAGATGAGAAAACTAAGACAAAGAGTAGTGAAGTAATTTGACCAAAGGCAGACAACTGGAAAGTGGCAGGGCTAGGATTCGAGCTAAGCAGGTTCCAGTAACCACTACACTAGGGCAGCGGTTCTCCGAGTGTGGCCTCCAGGTCAGTAGCATCAGCGTTACCTGGAAACACGCTAGAAATAATATTCTTGAGCCATACTTCAGACTTACTAAATTAGAAACTCTAGAGTGGGGTCCAAAAATCTGCGTTTTGACCAGCCCTCCAGGTAATTCTGATGAACACTGTCTTAGTCTGTTGGGCTGCTATAACAAAAATGCCATAGACTGTGAGTAGCTTAAACAACAGACATTTATTTCTCACAGTTTTGGAAGCTGGTGAGTCTAAGATCAAGGTGCTGGCAGATTCAGTTTTTGGTGAGGACCTGCCTGTGGTTCACAGATAGCTATCTTCTCACTGTGTCCTCACATGGCTGAAGAACAGAAAGCTAAAGCAAGCTCTCCTTTCTCTTATAAGGGTACTAATCCCATTTATGAGGGCTCCACACTTAAAACCTAACGGTCTACCAAAGGCCTCACATCCTAAAATCATCACATTGGAGATTAAGATTTCAACATGAATTTGGGGGACACAAACACTCAGTCTATAATACACTAAAGTTTGAGAACCACTGCCTAGATAAAGAAAGCATTGTTCTCTCCCTCGTTCAAAGGCCAACAGTGTAGTGGTAACGGTGGTCATGCAAACACATGATTGCCATCCATCTAGTAAGTGCATTTAAAGAGGAATATATTGGGTAAAGCAATGGTGCAAAGGAGAATGTGAAGGAAAAGGGAAGGTTTTGCTTTTTGATCATTAAGAAATTTGTACTCTAGTTTCAGAGATAGAGGAAGGGTAATCAGTTCAATACTGATAGAGTATGTTGGTTTTGCTTATCTAGAGTTTCAACAGATAGTTCAGATGACTTCCAATAGTTCTGAACATTTTTGCAGAATCAACATAATCATTGCAGCTACCCTGTATTTTGCCCACCTTCTGGCTATGATTGTGTCTCTTACATGTATATTAGTCTTGGAATTGATGGTTACACATTAGTCAGAAGAGATCTCTTAAAGATACCTAATGATGTATGCTTTTTGCCTAGAAAAATAATTTAGTGTTAGATATTAGAAAGGCCAACCTTCAATAATGGTACCCATTTTACTTATCTATTAAAATCCAAAGTAACTATTGTCTCTTACTTTGGGATATAACAGAACTGAGCATTACAAGGTACTGTCCTAGCTTGTAATACATAAGTCACTTAACCCATTAGGTGAGTTATCCCTTATTTTTCAGAGCACAGTATTCCAGAAATCCTCACAGTAGTCTTCCAGGCTAAATAAATTCTTTGCACTTTTCATTCTGCTGGAAACAGGGATTAGACATAAAGTAAACAACATGAGCTGTCTATTCTTCGTAACATCTTCGAAGAGACGGCCCTGATTTGCACCACTGTTTTCAATCACTTAAAAGGCAATAATTTAATTATGCCATCCTTTATATAAGAACTGCCATTGCTTTCAGTTCCCTTCCAGGCCTGACAAAAATAAATCACTTCAATAAATCCCTTTTTTCTCCCTCTTAGAGACAAGAATAAGTAATGATACCAGTGATCTTCCAAGGACAAAATAAATATAATGTACTTTGTATAGAAAAGCAAAATATTTCACAAGGCAGTGATTCATTGTGTTATTTAAACAATTTTTCTTGTGTATATGTGAAAAATGTTTAAATGATTTTATATAAGGGCATTTTTAGAGCGGCAGATACTACACTCTGCTTTTGAACTCAAATGCTTGGATAGAGCAGTCTATGTGCCTAGGATGGGCAACAGAATACACCTTAGAAATACACCATCCATAATTTCAGCTCATTGATGGTCACTCCTTTATGACTTTACAAAGAGAAAATATTTTCTAGGGTATCTGAAACAAGTTCTTTCCTCATGTGAAAATAACCACCTAATTCTTTTCTAAGTTCATTTTAAATATTAACAGTATGACACATGGCTTAGACTAAAAGGACATCAGCTTGAATGTATGTAATAGTTGTCATTTTATTAAAGGTTACTCATCTCAATTGACGTTTTTCTTAATGACCCAAGTTACCCAAAAAGACAGTCATGCTCTAATATTACAGTGAATTAAGTCCTTGAGTAAGTGACTCAGCTGTTAAGGCTACAGGGGTCCAACATTACCAGAGTGTGGGCATATAAAACTTAAAATATATGGCAGTTAGCAAATTGATTAGTTAGGGTCCATGTTATGCCAAGTTACCCTTTCTGTTAATTTCTTCATTTACTGGTGCCTCTTAGTAAATGATAAAATATTTTCATGTCAACAAGTCCAACTCAAGGGATTCAACAAGTTCACGGGATCTTTAAAAATAGGTTACAGTTTTAAACAGGTGATATGGACTCATTAAAGCTTAATGTTATATTTTATGATAGGTATAATTTTATAATAGAACTGCAAATAACATACTTTTCAAGTTTTCTGCTGACTTTTACATTCAATCACTGAGAAAAATCCTCCTGTTTGGATCACGTTATTCTGAATTAGGATTATTCATATGGGTGAAATAAACTGGAAAAAAATATAATCTAAAAGAATAGAATTTTTACCTGCTTTAGATATACTTTTATAGGGCACTAATATTTACTGCGTACCTCCTATGTGCCACTTTTGAGCAATTCAAATGCCTTACCTCATTTAATTCTCATAGTTATAGTTCTTATCACTATTATTTGCTTTACTTTTATTTTTCCATAGCACTATCATCATCATCTAATATGCTACACATTTTTCTACATATTTTTCTTATCATCTTCTCCTTCTCCCCCAGCCCTCTCTCCCATTAGGCAGGGATTTTTACGTTTTGCTTACTGCTGTCTCCATAATTCCTAGAATAGTGCCTTGTTCATAAAAGGTGCTAAATAATTTTGGGGGGGATGAATGAATGACTTCCCAATTTACAGATGAAGAGAGGTTAAGGAAATAACAAAACTAGAATGTGAAAATGGTTTTAGGTGGTCCATATACTCATCTATCCATTCATCCATTTGATGAGTGACTTTAAAGCCCATGAAATTTCCAATATACCACATTGCCTCCAATGCATTTACTATATTGATATAAAAATCAGCATGATAATGACAAGTTTTATCGATTCATTATAAGTTCCCCAAGTATCAGCGTTAGACCAGCAGTTCTTCTCTTTTTGTCCATTTGTAGGTTACCATTTCTTATGATAGTTTATGATTTGTAATTAATTTTGAATAAACATGTCCAAAGTTCAAATGGTACAGAGGCATATATGGAGAAAAGTATCCATCACACACCTTCTCCTCCACTAGAACCACCTGGGGAGCTTTACAATTACTGAAGCCTGTGTCCCACCCCATAGATTGCGATTTACTTGATCTGTGGGTATGACCTGGTTTTGGAATTTTTAGAAGAGCCTCAGGACAGACTGTGCTTCAGGTAAAGGTAAAGCAACAAGGACCAAATATAACCTCTTGCCTTAAATAACTAAGAAACACACAAAATATATGAAACAATGCTTTTTTAAATGATACTGGACACAAGGCAAAAAAAGACAGTAATCCCTGAAAGATGGGAAACAAATGAGGTGAGCCCTATGATGGACCCAGCTTATAGTCTGAGAGAGTATCTAGGCCATGGCACAGGGAGAGAGAATATAGGCTGAGCCTGGCAGACTCCCTGAGTTGAGCACTCGGAGCTGAGAGTTCAATGAGAGCAAACAGTGAGAATCCACAGGACAGACCACAGGAGAAGAGAACGCCAAAGTCCTACAGGGGGGTCCCTCTTGAGTGTTCAGCTGGGAGCTGACTAGCACATGTGTGAGGAAACTACCAGAGGTTGCAGGGAAGGGAGCACCTGAAAAGACTGGAGGCAACAGTACCTAGTGTCCATACAGCGATAAAAATAACGCCTGTTCTAACTAGATGGACTGGAAAATCTTGCAATTTGCAGGGCATTTGATAGAATACTCAGACGGGTTTTGCTTTAATAGTGAGAACAAAATTAGTCCTAGACTAAACAGTATTCCAGTCCTACCTAACGTATCTTGAAAGCAAGACCCCAAACGATCACTTATTTCCAAGTAGCTTAACTATATCCTAGAACAAAGCTCAAGAATATTTATAAGAATACAGAAATATCCAGCAACCACCAAGATAAAATTCACGTCTGACATCCAATTAAAAATTACCAGAAATGCAAAGTAGAAAAATATAACCCATAAATTAACCAATTGAAAATAACCCAGAACTGACACAAATATTACAATTAGCAAAGACATTAAAACAGTTATTATAACTGTATTCCAAATAGCCAAAAATTAAGTAGAGACACGGAAGAGGCCCAAGTGATCCAAATCAAAATTCTATTATGGTTTATCACAGGATATTGAATCTAGTTCCCTGTGCTATACATTAGGACCTTGTCAAAATTCTAAAGATGAAAACTATAATGTATAAAATGAAAGATACACTGGATGGGACTAATGGCAGATTAGATGTTGCAGATGAAATAATTAGAGAACTTTAAGACACAGCAATAGAAACTATCCAAAATAAAACAGAGAGCAAAGAGAAATTTTTTTAAATTTTAAAAAATGAAGAGTATCAGTGAGTTGTGGGGAAACTAATATAGTCTAATAATAATATAATATAGTCTAATATAATATAGTCTAATATATATAATATAACTAATATAGTCTAATATATGTGTAACTGGAGAACTGGAGCCCCTCAAAGGTGGATGGGGAGATGAAGGAAGAACTATATTTGAAGAAATAATGTTCAAAAATTTTCCAAATTTAATGACAACTAAAAACACACAATCCAAAGAGGGCCAACAAACTGAAGCTCAAGAAGCATTAAGAAATAACACCAAGGCACATCATAATCAAATTGCTCAAAACCAGTGTAGAAAATATTGAAAGCAACCAGGGAATTAAAGACATAGTAGATAAGATAAGGATGACAGCAGATTTCTTGTCAGAAACAAAGTAAATGAGGAGACAGTGGAGCAACATTTCTAAAAGTGCAGAAAGAAAAAAGTCTGCTCACCTAGAAATTTATACCCAGCAAATATGTTAAAAAAAAAAAAAAGCGGGCTTCCCTGGTGGCACAGTGGTTGAGAGTCCGCCTGCCGATGCAGGGGACACGGGTTCGTGCCCCAGTCTGGGAAGATCCCACATGCCGCGGAGCGGCTGGGCCTGTAAGCCATGGCCGCTGAGCCTGCGCATCCGGAGCCTGTGCTCTGCAACGGGAGAGGCCACAACAGTGAGTGGCCCATGTATTACAAAAAAGAAAAAAAAAAAAAGCAAAATGAAGACTTTTTTCAGACACACAAAATTGCACTACAGATATGTTAAAGGAAGTCCTTCAGGTAGAAGGAGAATTATATCAGATGTCAACCTAGATCTACGCAAAGGAATGAAGGACAGTGGGAATGGTAACTACAAGAATAAGTAGATCGATTTTTTTCATATTATTCAAATCTTTTAAAACATAATTCACTGTTTAGACAAAAAAATAACAGTGTAGTGTGGCGTTTCTGTAAAAGTAAAATGTCTGACAAGAACGGTACAAAGGTTAGAAGAGAGAAATAAAAGTAATGTTATTGTGAGTCTTATACTTAAAGTGGTAACTATCACTTGCCAAGCAGATTGTGACGTGTTAAAGATATTTACTGTGAACACTAAATCAACCACTAAAAAACCAAAAGTTATAAATAATAAACAAACCAACAAAGGAGATGAAATGGAATTATAAAATATAACCTAAAAGAAGGCAAAAAGAGGAAGAAGTTTTTTTTGACAAAGATGCAGTGGTAATTCAGTGGAGACGGGGTCATCTCTTCAACGAATAGTGCTGGAATAGTTGGCTATCAATAAGCAAAAAATGAACATCCATCCATACCTCATGCTTATACAAAATTAGCTCAAGGCAAATTATATATCATTATGTGAAACCTAAAACTATAAGAACTTCTAGAAAAAAAAATTAAGAGAAACATTTTTTTTTTTTTTTGCGGTACGCGGGCCTCTCACTGTTGTGGCTTCTCCCGTTGCGGAGCACAGGCTCCGGACGCACAGGCTCAGTGGCCATGGCTCACGGGCCTAGTCGCTCCGTGGCATGTGGGATCTTCCCAGACCAGGGCACGAACCCGTGTCCCCTGCATCAGCAGGCAGACTCCCAACCACTGCGCCACCCGGGAAGCCCAAGAGAAACTTTTATGGTCTTGGTTTAGGCAAAGATTCTGGGATAGTATAGCAAAAGCATCCATAAAATTGCAAACAATAAATTGGACTTTATAAAAATTAAAAACTTCTGCTGTTTAAAAGACACTGTTAAAGATGAAAAGACAAGCCACAGCCTGGGAGAAAATATTTGCAAGTCATACATCCTATAAGGACAAGCATCCCGAATATATATTGAAATCTCAAAACTCAATAATAAGGAAACAACCTAATTTTTAAAATGAACAAAATATTTGAACAGTTTTACCACAGTTGATACATAGAAGCAAATAAGCACATAAAAAGATGAGCAACATCTTAGTCATTACGGAAACACAAATTAAAACTATGATGACATACTAGTACCTGTGTATTAGAATAGCTACAATTAAAAAGACTGATCACACCAAGTGCTGGTGAGAATGTGGAGGAATGGAACTCTCATACACTGCTGAGTGGGAATACTAAAATAAATGATACAACTGCTTTGGAAAATAGGTTGGCAGTTTCTTAAAAAATTACACATATACCGACCATACGATCCAGCCATTCCACTCCTAGGCATTTTCCCAAAAGAACAGAAATCATGTATATTTAAAAATACATATTAATATATGCAGCAGCGTCATGTGTAACAGTTAAAAACTAGAAACAACACACATGTCCATCAGCAGATAAACAGGTAGACTATAGTATGTCCATACAATAGAATGCTACTCAGAATAAGAAAGAATGAACTATTAATATGTGAATCTCAAAGTAATTGAGCCAGATAAAAAGATACACATAAGGTATGATTTCATTTTTATAAAATTTTAGAAGACACAAACTAATGTGTAGGAACAGAAATCATACTAGTGTTTTCCTTGGAAAAGTATGTTGGGGTGGAGACCAGGGAGCATGATGGGCACGAGGAAACTTCTGGAGGTGTTACATACATTTATTATCTCACTTGTGGTGGTGGTGTCACTGGTCACGTAAGCCCAAATCAATCAAACTGTACAATTTAAATATATGCCACTTACTGTATATTAATTTTACCTCAATATAGTTGTTGTTTTTTAAGAGCTTTAGGTAACTCAAGTGTATTTGGGACAAATTTGGGAATCATTGCTCCAGTAGGTCCCTAGTTCCACACTACAGAGACAACCTATTCTACGCAGCTTCCTGTTCTGGAAATTGGAACATTCTGGAAATACTGTGCATATACAAACATACATATTTCTTGTTTTAAATTCACAAATGGTAGCAAACTTTATACACTGTTCTGTACTTAACTTTTTTCACTTAATATGTCTTGGTGATCATTCCATATCAATAAATATGGAATGGCCTCATTTTTTTAAACACCTACATGTTAATCCACTGGATCTGGATTTTGCCTGATCCCAGTGATTTTGGCTACATGAGGTAGTACTGTATGCTTATTTTAAAACCTTTTAGGAGTAAAGATATAACTTGAATAGTTGTTAGAATTAATTTTTCTTTTAGGCATACCTTTAAGTCTTCATTTGCATGCTATATGACACAATGCTTTAATCTGTATGAGTATACAAGCTTTCTAGAACACCAAATTCACTATTAGTATTTTTTCACAGGTAAAGTCTGTATATCTCTGTGAAATGTTGACAAGTATTACATTTTGAAAAGTTATTATGACATTTTATTTGCTTTCTTTATCCTCTCAAGATGAAATTTGGTGTTCGGTTTGTCCTTTATTCAACACACTTTTTAAAAATCCTTTTTTTGTCCTTTGGTGGTTAATTTGGTGTTGGTCTTTAGGCCACAGCTATTCTTGGAGATGTATACTGTATAAGCTAATCTGTTACCAACTTCCATTTTTGGCAAAGAAATCATTTGGCTAAACTCTAGCTGGGGGCTTCCCAGGTGGCACAGTGGTTAAGAATCCACCTGCCAATGCAGGGGACACGGGTTCAAGCCCTGGTCTGGGAAGATCCCATGCCGTGGAGCAACTAAGCCTGTGCGCCACAACTACTGAGCCTGCGCTCTAGAGCCGGCGAGCCACAACTACTGAGCCCACGTACCACAACTACTGAAGGCCACATGCAACAACTACTGAAGCCTGTGTGCCTACAGCCTGTGCTCCGCAACAAGAGAAGCCGCCGCAATGAGAAGCCCATGTACCACAACAAAGAGTAGCCCCTGTTCACCGCAGCCAGAGAAAGCCTGTGCACAGCAACGAAGACCCAATGCAGCCAAAAAAATTAATTAATTAATTTTTTAAAAAAACCTCTTATCCGGTGTTTTTCTCTCTTAATGGCAGCAGGTTGAACTGGCAAATACCAAAATAATTTTTGTTTTTAAAGTTAACAACACTCTTTAGTTTTTAGACTATATTGCAAGAGAAAGACCATCTACAAAGACAATGCACCAATTTATTTGGGGGCTTAAATTCCCTAGTGGCCCTTTATGTGTCCTTCATAGGTTTTCCATAATTTTCAGTCTTAAAGCAACAAGAATCTCAAAGTGGCCATTATCCATACTACCCATATTGTCATATACTCTATGCACTTACTAGGTTTATTAGTGAACATTGAGTCTTTTTTATGACTAATGATATTCTGAACTTTGGGCCAGTATTTTATCAGATGTTCAATCAGTGCAGTTCGTTATCAGGTGAGTATTTGTTTTGTATTCATTAGCTAATGAAGTCACAGGATTGCAGCTGTTTGTAGTAAATTCACCAGTCATTTTTTCACATCATTAAATTCCATATTCCTATGGTCAGGTTTTATAGCTCCTTGTTCACCTTTGACCCTAATTTTGTAGAATTTCAGGGAATTGTCCTTATCCTGTCCAGTTAGGTTTCTTGTATTTATATGCCTGAGGTCATGTTTCTGAGGCATCTACAATGAAATAAACGTACATGTTTTGAATGTTATCTTTCCCTGAAGTGGTGGTATTTTTTTTTAATATTTTTAAAATTAATTTATTTATTTATTGGGCTGTGTCGGGTCTTAATTGCGATGTGCGGGCTCTTCGTTATAGTGCTCGGGCTTCTCTCTAGTTTTCTAGAACACTAGAAACGTGTGGCCTGTGGGTTTTCTCTTCTCTAGTTGTGGCGCATGGGCTCTGTAGTTTGCAGCACGCGGGCTCTCTAGTTGAGACGCGTGAGTGAGCTCAGTAGTTGTGGCATGTGGGCTTAGTTGCCCTGCGGAATGTGGGATCTTAATTAGTTCCCCGACCAGGGATAGAAACTGCAGCCCCTGCATTGGAAGGCGGATTCTTTACTGAAGTGGTGGTCTTTTGGCTGATAAAATGGTTTTACTGACTGGTAAATCATCTTTAAGACTCCTCTTCTTCTCTGAGTACTTAGCTTTTTAGTTTACTCAGGATGTGTCACTCTCTAATCTAGGGAAAGTGTGGAGAGCCTGATTCAAAAGCATTCCTATGCCCGCTCACCCATCCGTACCTATGGAGGAGAAGAGGATGTGCTGGGGGATGAGGTTCAGACAACACAAAATCGAGGTAAGACCGCTTCTGGGCTATGCAACTGCTGGACAGGGAGGTGATGAGGCTCCTAGCCCTCAGGGAAGAGACTGCCCCAGAGTATTTCAGAAGCCTCTTCAGGAAGGGACAGCCTGAGGCTGATCATTATTTTGTCTTTGCATCTTAAGTGATTATGATGCCTAAAGCCTTCCTGTAGTTTGTTTTCCAGTAAAAGGACATTGAGCCTCTGAGTCAGGGCCCAGGAGTTATTTGTCTGTGATCTACTACCAAAGAGCTATTTGGACTTTGGGGGTGGCCCCTTAGTCTTTCTCAACCTCAGTTTGACAATCTGAAAATCAGGGAATATATCTGTTTTACTTATATCAGGAATATCTTATTAGGATCAATGACTAGAATGGAAAACACTTTTAAAAAGAAGATTCTCCTAGTGAACACATTGCGTAGAGACAGTGGCCCAGGTGGTGAGAGTAGGGGAATACTATAAAGTTCCTTTGCTGCAGATGTTCATAGAGGAGCCCTCTGCATCTGGGAGGCCAGAGAAAAGAAACCAGAGGGGGGTGCCCAGGCACAGGGATGTTCACATGGGGAGAGTTCTCTGTCATATTTTTATGTCCATGATATGGAATAGCATAAACAGTCAGAACATATGATGCCTCATAGCTAAGTCCAGATGAGCTACTAGTAATTATACAACTGGAAAATTCAGTGTCAAATTTTGTTTAAACTTCTGGATACTGTGATATAAGAAAAACTTACTCTTGCAACTTGTCAAATATCTAATAAAATATATGGACGCTAAGCTGTCATTCCTGATAGCTTGTAATGATGTATATTACCATTATTACTTAGTATATTATTATATACTAAATATATGATACAGTATACATATATATTTTATTTTATATTGTGACAATTTGTTCTTTTCTATTGATGTGGCTTCTCATCTTGCTCAGTACTATGCTATTTTCATAAATGCATTATTTTGTTTTTGTAACATGATAACGTATTTTTATATCTGGTAGGGAAAATCTATCCTTGTTATAATTTAAAAAATTTTTAAATTCTGTCATTATTTGTCCCGATAATTTTGAGAATCAAGTTGAAGAGGGAAAAAACATTGGCATTTCATTGGCTTTACAGTCAACCAATAAATTAATTTGGGAATAAATGACTTTTAAAAAATTTTTATTTTTCATCCAAAAATATGGCATGTGTCTCCAATTATTAAAATCTTTCCTTACATCTCTATTTCAATAGAGTCGTGTGAAAAATTTCAAATAAGTATCATGCATTTCTTTTCAGAGTAATTTCTAAGTATTTATGCTTTATTTTTGACAGTGCTTTTGTTTCCACATAACTCAGCTATGCTGAGTAGAGCTGGCATATTAAAATGTGTTTGGATTTTGTGTATCTGTCTTAAATGTAATCAACATAGTAAATGTTCTCATTATTTCCAAAAGAAAAGAGTTACAGAAGCTAAAGAAAAAAAAAGAAAAACAGTCTTGTGGGTTTTCATAGTGGCTTTGGAAACCAGGTAGCTTTGTTGAGGCTTGTCTGTCCAGCCTTACTTATAGGGATGCTACAGAGGTTAGGATGGATATCAGCTATTTGGAAGTCCTTTAAAGGGAATCAGGTCATTACCTTCAGGCAGGTTGCTAGTGTTTTGGCCACTCTCAGGGAGTATGCAGGCCATCTATTAAGTCAGTAAATTCTCTTTTCCATATATGGTATAAATGATATATTCTTGTGTGGAAAGCTAGATATGCCTCATGATTGACCTGTCTCTCTTTTAAATTATAGATCTATTACATAATTTTAAAAATAAAATTGACCCTTACAGATAATGTAATTCTTTTTTTTTAAACATCTTTATTGGAGTATAATTGCTTTACAATGTTGTGTTAGTTTCTGCTGTATAACAAAGTGAATCAGCTTTACATATACATATATCCCCATATCTCCTCCCTCTTGTGTCTCCCTCCCACCCTCCCTATCCCACCTCTCTAGGTGGTCACAAAGCATGAGCTGATCTCCCTGTGCTATGCGGCTACTTCCTACTAGCTGTCTATTTTACATTTGGTAGTGTATATATGTCCATGCCACTCTCTCACTTCGTCCCAGCTTACCCTTCCCCCTCCCCGTGTCCTCAAGTCCATTCTCTACGTCTGCGTCTTTATTCCTGTCCTGTCCCTAGGTTCTCCAGAACCTTTTTTTTTTTTAAGATTCCATATATATGTGTTAGCATACGGTATTTGTTCCGATAATGTAATTCTTGATTTGCACACTGGAGTAGAGTTTCCAGTCTAATGAGACTTTTTTTTTCCTTTCAGGATCAGCCTTTACAACATCTGATAATTTGTCTCTCAGTTCCTGGGTATCATCTTCATCCAGTTTTCCTGGATTTCAGCACCCACAGTCCCTGACTGCTCTTGGCACCAGCACAGCATCCATAGCGACACCCATTCCTCACCCTATACAGGGCTCTCTGCCACCATATAGCCGACTTGGGATGCCTCTAACCCCATCGGCCATTGCCAGCTCCATGCAAGGGAGTGGCCCAACATTCCCCTCATTCCACATGCCCCGGTATCATCACTACTTTCAGCAGGGGCCCTATGCTGCTATCCAAGGACTGCGCCATTCCTCTGCTGTGATGACGCCATTTGTATGACTCTTCTAAAAATAGGAGAATCTAGATCCAGAATGTGCAAATGGGTATGGAAATATAAGACAGGGTTGGGTGGGTGGGATGTGGGGTGTTGGAGCCGGGGCTCTCCAGGAGACATGGGACCTATTAGAGAGGAGAGCTGGACTCACAATAAAACCAACCACTGAGGGAAAGCACCATGGACCAGGATTCATCTGTAGTGGGGGACATCTTTTGGCTTTGAGAGAGAATCAGTGTAAAGTTCTTAGCCAGCCTAAGTCCTGCAACTATTGGATATCAATGTACCAAGAAAGTTTAATAATACAAGGCAGATGAATCTTAAGATGCATTATTCCTAGTGGTTAAAAATGCTGTGTCAATGCAGTAATGTATAAAGTCAACATGTATAGGTTTTCTTTCTACTTTCCACAGGTTAAAAGAATCTTCAAAGAGGCAATACTATATAACATACCATAATGCATAATGACTAACTGAAGTCCATTTCTCCCTATAGAAATGAGAGCCAATAGAGAAGTATTTGTAGTGCTGTAGCTTAAGCATGTTTAGTTTTTCTTTGTGTTAGTTTGCTGGGGAAGGAGCTGAGATAATGCTAATGCATCCTAATTTGTGGATGAATAGGTGGTAATGACGTCACAAAGTTCTTTCTGTAATATTGAAGGGCCAGTACCTGACAAGTTCTTTTTCACAGTCTTTTCTTTCTTTCTAATTCTCTTTCTTGCAATTACTTGCCATTTATGTAGGAAAAATCTTCCATATACGAATAAAACTGAGGTTTTATTTTTCTGGGCTGCATTCTAAATACACTGCTGATTTATTCACTGAGGGACACTTTAAAGTCTCTACACCTTGACGCATGAGACTTTCTTTCACTACAATAAAAAGATGGTTGCCCTATTCTAAAAGGAATTTTTCTGCCGTGGGTACCAAAGCTCCCTTCATTTTTACTTCAGCTGTGGGAGACTTTATGGATGTTAAAATGCACCAGGCCAAATTCTCATTTTCAGTAAATCTGCTTTGTTGTTTGATTAGCTGCTGCCACTGACTGACAAGGATTTATGAATGACCATTCTAAATGCCCATATAGCCACCACTTAACCTTTGGTCACGAATAGGTATGTGTCCATCTATCTGATTGGCCCTTTTTTCTCACTGTATTACATTCAGTAATTCTACCATTTTTCTAGGTGCATGAAATTGCATGTTAACTCAATGACACCCTGACTGAAACATTGGAAGTGCTTATAAGTAAATCTAAAGGATTTATCCACTTTATTTTCAACTCTTGCTATCTTCTTAAGCCTTCTTTTAATATTTATAATAGTAATTATATTGTAGTTATATATAATTTCTGTATTATTTTTGAGCCATATATATCTAAGCATTTACAATCAGGGTAGTACATTTGGCATTTTGCAACAGTTCATTTCCCTAATAACAGAGGTTTAATGAAATTTGTAGTCCTTCAATTTTAGATATAATGCATTCTAGCTATAGAATTTAACCTGTCTTCTTCACAAAGCTCCCCAATATTCTTAATTTTTAATGTAATATTCATTCTACTTCATTCTGACTACAAAAGTATTGAATCTGTTCAAAGAGATGGGAAATCTTGCTGCTGAGAGTAGAGGTGTATTTGGAAGTCAAATGTAATATACTTATCACATCAAACTCAAGTGGGATTTTATTTGGTTGTTTTAATGTTAGGCTTTTCCATATCAAATGACTTTCTTGGGCATTTCCAGCCTGTGAAACAAGGTATAATTGGCACAACCTGTCTAAGTGATGCTATTGTTGGACCTTGCAATTGACTTTCTCCACTGTATTCCAAGGTTTGGTTATGGAGAAGCACCAGCTGCGTTAACCAAACATCTCAAAGTCCTATGGCAGACACGGTAGGCTTATTTCTAACTTCTTCCATGTTATGCTATAGTATCCACAGGTAGTTTGTTTTCAGACACAGCACAGGTGTGCGTTTCTTTAAAAAAGTAGTTATGCATAATGTTTAAAGTACATATCCACAGAGCTTAGGATGGGATTTTAATGTTTAATAGTTGGCCTGTTGTCAGTGCTTTTAATACAGAGTACTGCTACTTAAAGCAAGAATAACAAAAGTAAATACTATTTTACATGATACTACTTAATACCCTAATAAATGACTGGTCTACTAAAGCAAATCCATATCTGAATTTTCTTTTCAACAAGCATGAAAGGATCATTTTAATACTATTTTGACATTTTTCCCAATTGGTGTGTCTCAAAAGTAGGTTTATATGTTTTTGTTAAATATGGTTTTATGCTAGTACGTCCTGAATTCATAACTTTATTTTGTAATTAATCAACATAAGACTAAAAATAAATAGCACGCTTAGAGAAGAGCAAAGACTAAGACACCAAAGCATGCTCTTGGAAAATCACACCTGAAATTCTTGGATACACTTTTTAAGTATCTGGTATTATTTGAACAAGAAAGAAGCAGCACAGGTGAAATGGAGCTTAACCTGGTCAGTCACTCTAGTCATGGAAACCAGGGGTAGATATATGACCCCACCAGGGTTCTTCTGAGCTCTTCTGCTTGTTGATTATTACTTAACCCCTTGGGTATTTAACATTTAAAACTCTAAAGTCTATTTTACCAAAAACAATTGCAAGAACTAGATAACTAGGGACAAAGCCAACTGAATAATAAAGAGCATGAGTTATGGTATATTTGGAATAAATTCAGGGTTCCCCCCAGGTATATTACAGTATTAAAAAGCCTGGCTAACGTATGGTGCTGCTAAAAAGCGGCACTACCAGAATGGCTTTATCTAACCCAAAAGAATTAATTCATAACTTAGTAGATTCTACATATGTGATATGTTTTGAAAATGTTTATCAATAATTCTGAGTAAGCTCATTTATTTCTTTTACTTAGTAAGTCTTCCCCCCTCCTCTGTCCACCCTTGGCAGTATAAAGATAAACATATCCAGTTTGTATCCAACATATCACAAATTATTAGGTAACAAGGTCTACATTAATGAATTTATATTACATTGCTGGTCCTTTTGAGTTTATAACAATGGTATGTTGTCTTAAAGGTCTACCACCATTTCTAGCAGGTGGGCACAGAGTAGGAGATATTAAGACACTTCCTGATTATGATGCATCATCTACTAAACACCCTGTGTAAGAGTCACATTGACTTTGTGGGATATTCCAAAACCTCCTCTCTCCATCCTTATCCACATCTCTGTAATTGCACTTCTCCAGCCACAATGCCCCACCCTGGGGGGATAAAAAGGAAACCCTCTAAAAGCCCAAGAATAAGTATTCTTAGAAGCAAAGCATCTTCATCCCATACTGCCTATGAATTTTTCATAGAGATATTAGGATATTTATCCCAATTCTGAATTTCACATTAGCTTTTCAGGCTGTCCTGCTTATATTTAAGCTGAATTATACTAAGAAAACTGAGCTTCAAATAAGGTAAATGGAGTGACTTTACCACCTCATTAAAAACACAGTCAAACTCAAGCCATGACTCAGTAACTAAAGTTCAAAAAGTCAGTTATGTAATGTACAGGATCAAATATGGCAAGAAGAACAATATTTTTACTCAATCTTCCATTGACCAAGTAAGGAAAACTGTTTTCATTATTAAATGTGTATGGAATTGATAATTACTACAAACAAAACAATATTATACTATAAATTTAGACTGGACAGAAATGAAGCACTGGACAGAAAAAATTTTCAGCTGGCTCCTTTAGAGAGCTAGGCTTGGATGGAGGATGGATTTTATAAATTTTTATATTATTTCAGAATGTAAGGATTTTATGTAAACAAGCAAAGGGAAGGTTAAAAACTCTTAAAATTTTAGGAAATCATAACATTCTTTCTTCACTACTATTCCATGCCAGTTATAAAATATTCCAATACTTAGCTTTCTTCAGCATGCTTAAATATACAAAGGTTCATTTATAAATATTTGATAGACAAATAATCCATAAGTATTCTCTGGCCCTTATTTCTCTGTCTCTCCCTTAGATAATTCCAACCTCCTCCCCTGATAATAAGAAAATAAAAACATTTTGGTGAAATAGTACATCTGGACAAAAAATACAGCTTGTTGTATTTTACTTCTGGTACATTAAAATACTTTATTTAGTTGTTGTTTTTCTTAGTTTCAGAAACCTAAAAGAAGGTCTTCTATTTCCTAAAGGATAAAATTGGATCTAGCCTCTTTAGTAGACTCTATCACCGTTCTATTGTTTGCTGTGTTCATTTGCTTAACGAATTGCGTGAGAACAGTCACTGTAATGAAGTGTGTGTGCTGGGGGTGGTGGGAAGGGCGTGGGAAATGTTTTATGAAAAAGGAAGTTATAAGCCTAATACTATAAAGTAACATCTAATGAAGTTCTTTTTAAGTGCAATATATTTATTTCTGCTAGAAATGTATTATCAACATTATGTAATATTTGAAGCATTACATGTTATTTGTAAACAGCTTAAAATTATATATTACCCAAAATTGTACGAAAGTACAAATGTGTGGATGTTAATTTCTTTCATTAAATATGATGTGTTTTGATATACATGCACACATTTACACCTTTCATTATCTCACACACTTTGTGACTTTTGGTACCCATTTCCTCACCTGAAAAAAAAAAAAGAGGAGGATTAGGTAAGATCAGGGATCATAACTGGCCACTCCTAGGCCAGACACAACACACAGCAGATGTGGTTTTGTCACAGGGCTGTGGTTTTGTCTTTAGTCGCACTTGAAAGTCTTTAGAGAGGACATTGCTCTCAAGTTGCCACCAGTTCCCATATTCCTACACTCCCTTTCACTCATTCACTCTACCTGATGAACCTTTAGAAGCGCCAGTCTTCGCACTTTTCTGTTCTGAATGATACCGAAGACTCCATAAAGCTTAAAGAACTCCTACCTCTCATTCCAGTCATGACCTGTTGGATGTGCTGTAATATTACACAAAGCAGACTGACACAAAATAAGATTAGCCAAATTCAAAGTCTTAATCCTTCTTCCATGTAACAGTCCTTCAAAATGCTTGATGTTATCAAACCTTCTGCTTTCAGAAGTCTGCTCTATTACCCTTAATATTTTGTGCATGCCAAACACCAACCTTTAAAAATCTTCTATTTGGAATAATTCTAAGCTTATAGAAAAGGTGCAAGAACTGTACAAAGAAACTCTGTATACTCTCTACCCAGATTCACCAATTGTTAACTTTTTGCCCCATTTATCATTTGCATTCATACTGAATAGTCAACGCATACACACACACACACACACACACACACACACACAAATTGTTTTTCTGAACATTTGATAGTAAGCTTCACACATCATGCCCTATTATCCCTATAGTAAGCTTCACATATCATGCCGCATTATCCCTAAATAATTCAAAGTCTATTTCCTAAAATCAAGAAGATTCCAGTAAATATCTATAGTAGAATTAGCAAGTTCAGGAAATTTAACAATGGTACAATACTGTGATCTACCATCTGTACTCCAATTTTGTGAAATGACGCCAATGATGTCCTTTGTAGCATATATTTTCCTTCAGTAAGAAGTATCAGATCCAGTTCAGAATCACTTACTGCATTTAGCTGTCAAGTTTCTTTAGTCTCCTTTAATCTGGTACTTATTATGCCTCAGCCTTTGTCTTTCATGGCAAAAGAATTCCTATTTTTCAATGGCTTATAAATTATTACTATCCTTAGTTATCTTGATACTCAAATCATCCCAGATTTGGTCACTGGGAGCCCCTTAAATTGGCTCCTGTGTCCTCTTGACATGCCCTAATTTACTTTTTTTTTTTTAAGTTCTTCTTCAATTTCTGGCATAACACACTGTTCCAGGCTCATCTTGTACCTTTCCTGCCTCAGCCCTGTAATCAACAGTTTCTACCAGGAGCCCAGATTCCTTTTAGTTGGGAAACTGTATTAGTAACCAATATCTGGGTGCCAGATGTGCTCATTGTCATATGTTTCTAGGCCTTTTCAGCTGACAGTGTTAGGAATGTGTATATATATATATATATATATATATATATATATATATATATATATATGTATGTGTGTGTGTGTGTAAGCACACATGTTCAAATATACGTGTGTGTGTGTGTGTATAAAATGTATTAGAAATCATGAGTTTATGCTGGTATCTCCAATTCCAATGTTCTCCCATAGGATCTTTTTTTCCATGCTTTGCCCCATTCCATATCTGTATTTGCCTTCTTGCACAATGAGAACCCTGGCTCCCAACAACATCAACATATTTATTTACTGAATTCTACTATATACCCCAAATAATTTCATATTGCTTCTTTCATACAACTACAATAAACCTTCTAAAAAGAGTTCAGGATTTGTTTGCAGCTGTTTACCCTGCTACTCAATTAAGTGTATATAGTCAAATGACATGTTCAGCAGTTACTTAGTTTCTTTCTCCTATATGGTTATGTTATTCACTAGCAATACAACTGGGTTCATTTGTTCAGTTTGCTTATAGTTTTAAGGTTTTTTCCTCTCCTTCTTACTGATTTTTTAAAAATATACATATAATATTAACATACTTTCAACAACAACAAAAACTCATAAAACTAATAAGCAATTATAACAAGGTCATAGGACACAAGGTTAATAAAAATAAGTCAAATGCTTTCTAATATATCAGCAATGAACAACTGGAATTTGAAATTAAAAATACAACACCATTTATATCAGCACCAAAAAAAAAAAGAATACTTAGGTATCAATAAAATATGTACACGATCTATATGAAGAACACTACAAAACTCTGATGAAAGAAGTCAAAGATCTAAATAAGTGGAGAGATATTCCATATTTGCAGATAGGTAGACTCAATAGTGACAACCAATTTGATTTATAGATTCACCACAATCCCAAACAAAATCCCACCAAGTTTTGTGGCTATCAACAAACTGATCCCAAAGTTTACATGCAAAAGACCCAGAACAGCCAACAAAATACTGAAGAAGAACAAAGTTGGAGGACTGACAGTACTTGACTTCAAAACTTACTATAAAACTATATTAATAAAGACAGTATGGTATTGGTACAAGAACGACAAGGAGATCCACAAAGCACAACAGAGAGCCCAGATAATAAACCCATATGAATACAGTTGACTGATCTCTGACAAAGGAGCAAAGGCAATTCAGTGGAGAAACTATAACCTTTTTAAAAAAAATTATGCCGGAACAACTGAATATCCACATGTAAAATACTGGATCTAGATACAGACCCTGCACCTTTCACAAAAATTAACCCCAAATGGATCACAGGCCTAAATGTAAAATGCAAAACTATAAAACTTCTAGAAGATAACAGGAGAAAATCTAGATAACGTTGGCTTTTTAGATACAACGTCAAAAGCAGATCTATTAAAGAGAAAGTTAATATGATGGACTACGTTAAAATTTTTAAAAGTCTGTTCTATGAAAGACACTATTAGGAGAACGAAAGGATTGGCTACAACTGGGAGAGTATATTTGCAAAACACGTATCTGATAATGGGTTTGTATTCAAATATACAAAAACCTGTTAAAACTCATCAATCAAAAAACAATCTAAGTTTTTAATAGGCAAAAGATCTATGTGAGTAGACAACATACCAAAAAATATGTAAAGGTGGCAAATAAACATGAAAAGATGCTCAACATCACATGTCATTTGGGAAATGCAAATTAAAACAACAATGAGATACCATTACACACCTGTTAGAATGGCTAAAATCCAAAACACCGACAATGCCAAATGCTGACAAAGACAAAGAGCAATAGAAATTCTCATTTATTGCTGGTGAGAATGCAAAATGGTATAGCCACTCTGTATGACAATCTGGAAAAGGCAAAACTATGGAGACAGTAAAAAGATCAGTGGTTTCCAGGGATTTGGGAAGAGGGAGGGAGGGATGAATAGGTGAAACACATAAGCTTTTTAGGGTGATGAAACAATTCTGTATATTATAATGGTGAATACATGACATGATGCATTTGTCAAAGCCCAAAGAACTGTACAGCTCAAAGAGTGAACCATAATGCAAAGTATAGTTACATTAGTTAATAATAATGTATCATTATTAGTTCATCAATTGTAACAAATGTACCACACTAATAAAAAGTGTTAATAACAGGAGAAACTGTGTGCAGCAGTGGAGGGGAAGAGATATATGGGAATTCTGTACTTTCTGCTCAGTTTTTCTGTAATCCTAAAACTATTCTAAGAAATAAAGTCTATTAATTTAAAAAAGCCAATGAGATACCACTTCACACCCACTATAATGGCTATAATCAAAATGATGGACAATAACAAGTGTTGGCAAGGATGTGAAGAAATTGGACCCCTTGTACATTGGTCGTGAGAATATAAAATAATGTGGCTGCTTCGGAAAACAGTCTGGCCATTTATAAAATTGTTAAACATAAAGTTACCATATGACTCAGGAATTCCACTCCTAGGTATACACCTAGGAGAAATGAAAACATATGTCCACGTAAAAACTTGTACATGAATATTCATAGCAGCATTATTCATAATGGCCATAAAAATGAAAACAACCCAAATGTCCAGCAACTGGTAAACAGATAAAATTTGGTATGTCTGCAGTGGTCGAGAGTCTGCCTGCCGATGCAGGGGACATGGGTTCGGGCCCAGGTCCGGGAAGATCCCACATGCTGCGGAGCGGCTAGGCCCGTGAGCCATGGCCGCTGAGCCTGCGCATCCAGAGCCTGTGCTCCGCAACAGGAGAGGCCACAACAGTGAGAGGCCCGCGTACCGCAAAAAAAAAAAAAAAGAACTAAAGTACTGATAAATGCTACAACATGGATGAACCTTCAAAACACTATGCTAAGTGAATGACGCCAGACACAAAGACTACATGCTGTATGATTCCATTTATACGAAATGTCCAACAGAGGCATATTCAGAGAGACAGAAAGCAGATTGCTAGGGGCTGCAAGGAAGGAGGAATGGGAATGACTGCTAATGAGTATGGGGTTTCTTTTTGGGGTAGTGAAAATGTGGACTTAGTGGTGATAGTTCCACAACATTGTGAATATACTAAACTCACTGAATCCTACACTTTAAAAGAACATATTTTATGGTATGTGAATCATATCTCACTAAAGCTGTTACTTTAAAACATAGAAAAAGCTATCCAGAAAATATTTTATTTCCATTTTGTAGGGCCCAACTTGTCAACTTTGAGAACTTCCAGGGGAGTTAAACCTTGTGTACTTGTGAGTTAAGAGTGAGCAGTCTAGAATCTTCTGCCTGCCTCAAAATTCTTTTTTATCTGTGAAAAGAATACTGCCTATTAGATAGCATTGTATGGTTTTAGGCTCTCAATTTAAATTGGCTTATTTCTAGCTCCGTCTTTTTTTTTTTTTTCCCCTAGGAGGAATTGTAGCTGGTTCTTTGGACTCCCCGAAAAGAAAAAGGTGATATAAATAATTCCTTCTCCATCTTGAGCCTTGCTATGATAATAATTGCTACCTTTTGTAAAACATTTACTATATATCTATGTACTTTATATACATTATCTTACTTAATCTTTGCAACAACTCTATGAGGTGGGAGCTATTATTATTCCCATTTGAGGTATGAGAAAATTGCGGTTTAGAGAAATTAAATGCTCAGAGATCTACAGTAAGTGAGATAGCCAGGAATTCAAATCCTGTCTTTACTCATAACTAAGAGACTGTGCTAACCCCTATAACAAAAATTTCTAGATTTTAAGAAAAAAAAATTAAGGTCTACATTGCCTTTATGGAATCCAGGTATGCAACCTTAAATAAGAAACATAAAAGCAAAACTCAACAATTTTTCTCCTAAAGAATTTTACATTGTCACTGTTGTGTCTCAAGAAGAGTTTCAGATTGTAGCAAAAACAAGAAGGAAATTTTAAACTTCCACATTTACCTTTTAAGGATGGGTCAATATTTATGTGAAAGCAGGACTCTGCTGCCCAAAGCAAGAGCCTGGTGGTCTTCATATAAACACGTATTACTTATTTAGGGACATTTCCCCTTCCCTTTATACTCCAGTTGCCATTTTGGCTCCTAAAGGACAGACGTAATTAGAGAATAGGAACAATGAAGCCCACTATACTTAAGAGAATGGAAAGCAAGTAGAATCAGGGAGGAACCAGAACAGAGATCAGGGATCAGGTGGAGGCCGGGTTGGGCTGCCTGAATAGGTAGAGAGAGATAGGCTTAATTCATCTGAGTTGGCAGTGAGAGTTGTAGCAACTAAAGGACAGGATGGGGGATAAATTGTGGGGTAGATTGCAGAGAGTAAGACCATAAAGGTGGAATCAGAACACACAGCTGGAGATAGATGAGGAGAGAAGAGAAGCACTGTTAAGAAGGGAGTTTGGTACAGGGCACTGATGACTCAATAGGTATATTTTTCCAGCTACCTAAACATATGTTCAAATACTAACTATAATCAAATAAGTTTAAAAGACTTTAATAAGGCCATGTAGTCCGAAGTCTTTATTTCATAGTTGAAGAAATCAGAGCTAGAGAAGTAAACTGCACAAAACATATTGGCTCATACCTTACTGTGATATTACTTGACCACTATGTTATGATCAAAGTTAAATCTTAAGTCAATCTAAAATATTATGTGATATAAAACATAACATACAGGTGCCTTATGTTTCATTTCTGTTTTTGCTATATTTTGTATTTAACCTGCCCATACATATACTACAGTTCATTCTCTAATATAGTCTTAAGACTTTTGCTTATTTATATTGAATGTAGTAATTCTTGTATTAGTTACTTTGGTGGTAAATTTTTAAAAATCTCAGTATGTTGGAGTTTGTTCATGGAACTATCACCACTGGGTTCATGGAAAAATTGACTTTGGGGTCTGGTATAAATATTCATGTATATGCTTGTGTATATATTGGTTAAGTTATTTAAAAATGATTACTGAGTACGCTTCTGCTCAAATCAGTGTGCATATCTTATGCAATTAGGCAGTCTCTCCATGTGGGAGGGGAAGGAATTCTCCCAATTAATTAATGGATTACCTTCCTTCCCCAGAATGACACATGCCTATATAAAGCTGTTCAAGGTCAAGGGGATCTCATTTCATCTGATATACATCTGGGAACTAAACAGTATGGGTGGCTGAGAGAGCTACAGTTTTAAAAGGAGAATAGGACCCTCATGGACACAGAAAGTGGACTAGAACTCCTAGAAATTCCAACTTATTACAGATACCTTTTCTCCCATGGATGAAAAGGCAGTTTTATGCAAACTGTCATATACAGATGCATTTACATTCAAACTGTATGCTTCACTGCAACTTGGTGACTTTCCATTTTCTTCTATGAAAAAGCACCTGCATCCAACTAGAATTTAAACAGGCTGTATAAAGTAATTCAATAGCAGCAAATGCACTATTTAAAAATGAATCAATCTGAGATATGTAATGGTTTTAGACTGAAGCAGCTGTTTTATAAAATATACATATGCAATGACATTTCTTTTAGTGGAAGCAACTTGCTGAAGAATTTGAAAGAATCTTTTAACGTATAAAACAGACCAATTAGAAAATAAATAGCTACCAAGAAGCCTATATCTATGGTTATTCTATTTTTGAGACAAGAATAGAGATACATGAATAAACAGAAATTTTTTCATCTTTGTGAATTTATAGGAATTCTTGCAAAAGTATTAAAAAAAATGAATCCCATTCAGTTCATCTTTTTAAAACTTCTTAATTGAAATGAATAAAATTACTAAATCAAAATGCTCAGCAAAAATCTTGGATATGTGATTCACTTACAGTTAGCATAATCATGAGATTCTAAGAATTTTGCTACCATTTTGGGGACTAACTGATGATGACAGACTAGAGATAAACACTTAGATGCCAATTCCAATTCTCTGTACCATGAAAGAGAAAAAAAGTACTTTAACGTATAAGAAACTGTGAAACAGCACAAATAAAACCCCATCTTGTATGCAGATTATCAGTTAAAGTGAAATTAGTACTTTAAATTATCAACTTACAAGTGGAAAATTTAACATTTTCAAAATGATATTCACTGAATTACCTCTATCTTTCCTGATTCATATAATCAAGCTAGCTATAGATATAACTCAGCTATCCACTTATATTTATGTCTACGTATTTGCGCAAAGTTAAAACACTTAAATTTGATTAAAAACTTTCTGAATCAATGAGAGCAAAGTCATTATTATTTGGAAAACCAACCATTGACCATAATGAATATCTTAATTATTTTGATACGTGAAATATGCAATGTAATTATTTTTATGCTGGATTATATTGGGAATTTCCCTACACTTCATATTTAGTTAACTGATATATTACAAGAACAGCGATATTTTTCTTTTTAAAAATGAACTTTAAAACTTCTATAAATTTTTAAAATTCTGATTTATAAGTCATTATTGCCATCTGCTGGTTATACAGTTTCATTGCATTTTGGGGTAAAAATTAGCAATTGTTTTACTAAAAGAGAAAACAGACACAAGTTTTAGAAATAGATGACTGGAAAATCTCTATGTAAGAGAAACAATTTACTAAATCACAAGGTATCTTCATCTCAAAGAGGAAAAAATAATTCGAGAATACATTGCATTATATCAAATTATAATGCACTATTTTAATTGTCAGTTCATCGTAGAGTAAGTATCAGGCATACTGATTTAAGTCACTGTCATTAATAAGCATAAAGCTAAAATATGACTTAAATAACTGTTCAAAATAACTAGCTCAAAATAAGTGAACACTGTTAAAGAAGTTAAAAAAGATGAAAACTTGTCAGATTCTATTCAAGCAAAAAAACCTGAGCGCCATGTTTTCCCTCACATACACAATCTATCCCTCTCCTTACTGAGAGAACGCAAAATTATTTAGGCAACTGTCTCTCAGTATTCTGAGTTAACTAGTGAACCTTCAACTCGTATTACTGTTTAATAATAGAATTAACATATAACTTAATGACAAAAATCCAGGTGAGCAAAACATTAATTGGAAATAATACTCATCAGTATACTCTGAATATGGTCACTCTAGAGCAAGATATAGTAATAATTTTATTTTATTTTATTTTTTGGCCACGCTGTGTGGCCTGTGGGAGCTTAGTTCCCCCACCAAGGATTGAACCTGCGCCCCCTGCAGTGGGAGGGCAAAGTCTAAACCACTGGACTGCCAGGGAAGTCCCCAAGGTATAGTAATAATTTTAAAATTAAGCATATACTCTTTTAGATGCTTTACTATGTTTTAGGTACTTCAGCATTTTTCAGATCAGGAGATAAATTAGAGCAGTTAAGTTACTGGCTAAAGGTAATCTTGGTAAACTTGCATATATGAGTCCTCTATGTAAAAGATTTAGAATGGAGCATGGAACACAGTTAATTCTATGTGTTTACTATATATCTGAATCATATATATCCTGCTTATTTTACCTTTAACACTATATCATGAGTATTTTCCTATGTTGTTAAATATTCATTCAAAACGACTTTAGTCAATTTAGTAATGCTTCGCTGTTATCAGTGTTCTGTAATTCATTGTTTGACATGGAGATTACTTCTAATTTTCAATTATATAAATAATAGTACAATGAACATTATTATAAAAATTATTTTTTAAATGCCAAAAATGACCAGATTTGTACTTTCAAGGGCTGGACCAACAGAAAGAATACGCTTTATTCTGTTAGGACATGGAGTGATCCAAAAGACAACTGGAAACTCCAAGAAACAAACAAATTCACAAAAGGGAAACATAAGAAATAGGCAAAATAGACTGAAAAGAAGGAGACCAAAATCAGAAAGTTCAAAGTTTTACAAGAAAATGTCACTAAAAATGACATCTGGCCAACATTCCAGTAGCAGCCACTCCTTACTTCCCACAAAAATACCCACTCCTCATGAAAAACAAGGACATAAAACTTATAAAATCACTTAAATGAATGACCTATCAACAAGGACCCTCAGATTACCTTTTAAAATATTCAACAAGATATAACTTAAAATAAACACATCTATTAAAATCACAGAGATTTGAAGGATAAACAGATTAATTGGGAAAACACTGATTTTTTGAAAAGGCACAGATGGCCATATCAATTTCAGGTAAAAGTAGGGTGTATAATTCAGCTGACTTGAAACGTCTATTGGAAAATATAAATTTCCCAAATTGATACCAGAAGTAGTAGACAATGTAAATACATCATTAATAATGAAGGAAACTTAAAGACTAAAGAAAAATAAAAAGGCTCCAGAACCAGATGTTCTAATACATACAAAAGATGCAAATCCACCCAATTCATTTTATAAGTTTAACATAATTCTACAATTCCCTTTTTATTAAAGGGAAACAAAATCACTGCACTCCAAAACAATATTAAAATACTCATATGAAAAAATAAGGTTTTTTTGAATCTGCATATTTACTCAATAATATATTTTTATCAACCACCCATAAGTACCTTGTATTTTAAACTCAGGATTGGACGATTTATTAGCTGTTAAAAATTGGGTAAATCATTACATCCTTGACCCGCGGTTTCCTAATTCATACAAAGTTATCGTGTGAATTAAATGCGAAAACTTTTTTTTTTGGCCCCGCCGCGGCCGCGGGGGCCCCTGGCCTTAGCAGCGAAACCGCGGAGTCCTAACCACTGGACTGCCAGGAAATTCCCTAGATGCGAAAACATTTTAAGCACCAAACATAGTGCCAGGGATGTAGAAACACTCCTTGAAGAAAATCTTACAAACCAACAAATTAATATTAGCACTTATTGAATTTAAATAAGTGACAAGATGAATAATATTGTCAGTAACTGCTTTAGACCTTCAGAGTAGGGAAATTAATGTGGGCTGGGGCTCGGAGGGTGATAGAATTGAGATAGGCAGGCAGAAATGGATGAAAAAGCTACAGGAGGGCTGTTCGGTATAAGTAAACGGATAGTTATGGAGTCACACTACGGACCTCACTTGTAATGACTGGAAAGGAAGATTTGTGTCCTCGGACATGGGAAACTAAACTTGAAAGGGCAGACTGGGGCAGCTTGCTGAAGGTACCGATGAACAAGCTGAGGAGTTTACGTTTTATTTGCGGGCTATGGGAGCCACGAGCATTTCTGAAGGGTGTGGTATGCGGAAAATTAACCTGGCCACAGTGAGCCTAGATTAGATGGGGGAGAAGGAGCTTAGGGAGTTCGATCCATGATCAAACAGATGGGACGTGAAGCGGCGTGGCCTGTAACAGAGGACATGAAAAATACCAATGGCCCCTGTCCATCTTTGCCAGCCGCCCTGGCATCACGTGTGGCTGTGCAGTGACTATGGGGCTCCCCTCTCACATGTTCCTGGGTGGTCCCTGGTTCAGAAGGGGGAGACTACTGAGCGCAACCCCGCGCTCAACTGCTGACGAATTCTGAGCAACCTTGTTGGGGGTCACAATTTCACTTCAGAATGGATTAATAAGCGCTGTCCTCAAAGGGGACATCACCGAATTCCTGTCAACCAGAGGCTATGGGGTTAGACTCACCGGGCTGACGCCTGCTCTGCCACCTGCGGCCTCGGGTCACTGCCTCGGCGTAGGAGACGGACTGAGTACCCAATGCTAAGTGTTCCAAGGCGGCGAGGAGAGACGCTCCTAATAAGTGCCAGGCGCATCACAGGCGCCCACTTCCTTCCCTCGCTCTCCTTTCTACGGTTATTTCTTTCAGTTGAGATCTCCTTTGCCTTCAATAACCTCGAGACAGACCATCTTTTGGTAAAAATAACAAAACTAAGCCTAAAGTCGAAGAAAGTTCCTTAAACTTGTCCACCAGCAGCGTAGGGCAGCGCTGAGATGGGCGGCGCACGTGAGAGGATAAGCGTGAGGAGACGCGCGTGGGGCTCTGCGCGGCGTCCGCTTACTTGGGGCTGTACACGTGGAGGCGCACCTGGGAGGATGCGCGCCGAGCTGCGCGCAGGGTCTGCGCACGTGGGGCTGCACGCGTGGGCGGCGCACCGGCGGCGCGGGGCAGCCTGGGCCTGACGCCGCCCCCCTTCCAGGATTCGCGGTCGCCTTGACTACCCGGTGGCCCGCAACGGCGGCGGGGACTAGTCGTTGAGGCTGCGAGCCGAGCCAGACACCTGCGGACGTCGCCCGACTCGGCCGGGCCCGCGCCGGAGAGAGTAGCAGCTCCATCCGAACAGGGACTATGAGAAAATGGTCGGGCAAACGAGGAACAAGCTCAAAGAAGCGGCCTCAGAGCCGTCGTACTCTCTCCGCTCCACGCAGTCTAAGCAGCGGCGGCGCCGGGCCACCGGAGCCGGAGAGCCGGAGTTGGACGAGGAGCCGAAGGGGAAGGTGAAAAAGACGGAGCTGCCTTTGCCCGCACGCGGGGGGAACCTGCCAGGGGGCGCCCGGAAGTACTCGCCGCGGAGGACCCGAAACCTGAACGCGCAGAATTGCCTGCAAATGGAAGTGGTCGGAAGGACCGTTCTTCTCGGCCGCTTTCAATTCCTCAGATGTTTCATGGAGCAGCTCCGCGATAAGGTGCATCTATTGCGGAGATATCAGTTCACGGGCAGTATGACCCTCGGCATAGGTGAGCAGAGTCGACCGGGGAAAGCCCTCGGCAGGAGCCCCGACGGCTCGAGGCCCAGCACTCCCGCGCGGTAGGCTCGCATCCGAGGGACCCGCGGGCCCTCTGAGCCTCGGGTTGGAAGTGGTTTTGGTGAATCTTGCAGATCAGTTTAACAAGCAAGTCTAGCAGCAATAATGGCGAGGTCCAATCTCTGGAAAATCGCTGACAAGAATTTCCAGTCCCCTTCTTTTAAAGTTCTTTTAAAACATTTTCAAGGGTTTTCAGGAACAGTGATCACTTCATGTGTCACCAACAAAATGTCATCTTAAGGCAGCCATTTATCACAAGTTGTGAAAATGATAGGGTAGCTTTTGGCGGGGAGAGGTCAGACATTGTATTTTTCTGCACCTTGAATAAAGCAAAATAAACTGTTGGTTATTTTAATGAGTTGAGAATCTTTAATAGCGGAAATAGAGTCACATTAGGCAATATATTTACCCATGTTTTCCATTTATTTTCATCTTGCTGAGGAGCTTTGATGCTTAAATTTTCTTCTTATTTAAGCATTTGAAATATGTTTATTTGTATTCCTCATTTTCTGTAGCTTAAGACGTAACTTAAATATTGCTGTTTCATTAAAATCAGTTTTGAGCCTAGTCTTTCGTCAGACTGGCTGCTGATGTGTATTGAAACATGGATAAATGTCTCCTAATGTAAGTACTGTGATTTCTATCATAAGTTGACTGCTGATGTTAATTAAAGTAGAATGAATGTCCACATTTGGGGTGTGTTGAAAATACTTGAGAAATAATAGATGGGGGTTCATATTTAGATTTTGTCAGATGTCTAATTATGGAAACAGATACATTCCACATCCAGAATCAACATGGTCTTGAATACAGAGGTGTTTTGCCCAAACACAAGCCCTCGTGCACCCATGACTGGCACATTGAAGGCACTCAATCAATGTTGGGTGAAATGATGAGTGAGTATATTAAGTGCTATGAGAGTTCAAAACAGTGAACATACTGGAGAATGGGAAGTGGGAAATGAGATCAGATAAGACTTTTAGGAAAAGGTGGGATTTGAATTGTGACCAAAAGGCTAACATATGGATGCCTGAAGCACAGAACAAGTTTAGAGGCCTATAGAACAGCATAGGGCTTCCCTGGTGTCACAGTGGTTGAGAGTCTGCTTGCCGATGCAGGGGACACGGGTTCGTGCCCCAGTCTGGGAAGATCCCACATGCCGTGGAGCGGCTGTGCCCGTGAGCCATGGCGCGGCTGTGCCCGTGAGCCATGGCCGCTGAGCCTGTGCGTCCGGAACCTGTGCTCCTCAACGGCAGAGGCCACAACAGTGAGAGGCCCGCGTACCGAAAAAAAAAAAAAATGAACAGCATAATCAGTCATGGAAGTAAGAAAATATGAAAGCAGAGTAAGGGTACAAAAAGAAGAGAAAGTAGGAAGTTCAAAAGGTTGGTTGGGACCAGCCATGGAGAGGCTAATTCAAGCCTAGGTTTAAGGCATTTGGACTTCATTCTGTAGGGAGGCACCGATTCTTTTCTTTAGGAAGATAATTTTTTAATGAGGTGAAATGCACATAACATAAAATTAACCATCTTTAAAGTGAACAATCTTGTGACATTTAGTACATTCACGATGTTGGCATTGAATGATTTTTAAATAGAGTAAAATGATCAGAAGTGTGCTTCCGAGAGAATAATTTGACAGCATTGTGTAAAATGGACTGGATATGGACTGAGAAAAGAAGCAGAAAAAATAATTGAATGCTGGAATCCAGGCAATAGTGGTCTTAATGAGGGTAGCAACAGTAGGAATGGAGAAGAGAGGACAGAGGTGAAAGTTGATGGCAACAAATTGAGAGGAACTGGGTAGGTAGTGAGGTAGAAAAGGAAAAGAATGTGAGGAGAGGGAGAGAGAACATTTGTTCAGGCATGAGGAGTGTAGATTTGGGAATTATCCATGTGGAAGTGAGTTGAAATGTTAAGATTGAGTGAGATTTCCAAGAGAGGAAAGAGAGCAAAGTAAAGCTATTTGAGAAAACCCGTTATACTTAGTTTTAAGAGGTGAGAGAAGGAAAACCAGATAGATAAGCATGTAAAAACAAAATGGTCAAAGAGTTGATATGATGGAAGATAACAGAGGAAGAAATCTAAGAATCTGGTCAAATGCTACAGAGAGATTGAAAAGCAGAAGTGAAAGAGGCCATTGATGTTGATCACTAACTGATCATTGGTCGTTTAAAAGAGTTATAGGAACTTAGAAGAAAGAAGTTGGCTAAGAATCTTGTTAGATAATGGCAGGGGGGTGGAGGAGAGAATATTTCATAGTTGGAAGGCCTACTAGATCAAGAGAAGTGTTTTAAGGCCTAGGAAAATTAAAGGCTGAAGGGAAGAACCAAAGGGAGAGGGTGGGATTAACGTTCCAAGAGAGGGAATACTTGATAGTGCAGTCTTGGAGTAATTGGGAAGGATGAAATTAAAGGCACAAATTTGAGATGCTAACTGTTGAAAAGAAGAGATGCTTCCTCTTCTTAGATGGTAGAGAATAGAGAAGCAAAGATTACTATGTAGAGAAATGTTGAAGTGGATATAAGAGACTTTCGGAGTGCTCGCATTAAATGATCTTTGTTTCAGTAAAGTATAAGGTTGGGTCACTATCAGAGGTGAGATTGACAGAGACAGGATACTGGGGCCCAGGATACAGGGGCCCAGGAGACAGGCTTTTTATCACAACTTTGAAAGGAACTGTGATAAGCACTTCTTTAGTTTTACAATATTGGCGTCATTACACCTTACCATTTTATCAGGTGTGGAATGTGGAGTAAGGGGAGGGAGAAGCACACGAATATTTTGAGGGTTTTTGGAAAGCTAGATGGACTTAGTAGGATATTTGATCTTTTCCTTAAATGTCATTTTTAAGAGTAATTGTCTGGAGAATAAGAAAGAGGATACAAGTATAGTTGAATAAGGCATTCTCTGGGCATCTTAAGAGTTAATGAAACCTTATCAGAGGGGCATCTGTTTTGAGTTGCGAGGGGAGGTATAGGTTTAATTTTAAAGTGGTTCAGAGTATATTATGTATGTATTAGATAGAAAGTTAACATATGTAGCAAGTATATAATTTTTCTATAAAGACTCAGGTGGTAAATATTTTAAGCTTCACAGGCCACATACGGTCTCTGTTAACTATTCTTCTTCCTTATTTTTATAACCCTTAAAAAATTTAACAAATATTTTTAGCTTGCAGACAATACAAAAACAGACCATGGGCCATAGTTTGCTGATCGTGGCATAAGAATAGTAAATCTGAGAAATACTGAAGAGTGGTAGGAATGAGCTCAGGATGGTAAGACTATGGAAAAAGAGCTGGAGAAGCATGATTGGGAACTTTCAACAGTGCAATGTTTGTTTTTAAAATTATTAAATAGTTGTTTTAAAGGTATATTATAATGAAGCAGCTTTTAATGACTTTTTTCTTTTCTTCTTTTTCCAGCTGTCTTTGTGGCAATTTTGCACTGGTAAGATTAGTTTCAGTTTGAAATCAATGAAAACATTTGAATTAAAAATTGCCATTGCTGTTTGCATATAATAAAACAATAACTGCTTGTTACATGTATAGAACGTCTGTATGTGCACCAGTTTACATATATATATATATATATATATATATATAACCTTTTTTAAAACCTCATGTGAAGCAACTTTTATAAATGGATGCATTAGGGGAATAGTAACTTATGAATTAAAGTATTTTTGCTTTATCAAAGGATTCACCACTATATTTCTTACATATCTAGCTTTTGTAGTATACTTTTCATATTTATTTCATGTAGAAACCTTCCTCATTTTATAGTAATTGAGTGTTGTTAGTGACATAAACTTAGAGATAAAGTTTCAGTGACACCTGTCATTGGAAATCAGGTAGAAATGAAGATAAACACTCTGTGATGGTAATACAGAATTAAATGAACCTTTCAGTATGCATACACCTGCACATAATTTTACACAAATGATATGTTTGTAAAAACTCTATGTAAAATAATATTTTTCCTCTGACGTATCTTCATTTCTACCTGAGCTCAAGGATTTCTACTATTGGGAAGAATGGGATCTGCCCCACATCCTGTTGGGACAGTGCTCTTCTGATCATTATTCTGCAGGGAGATTTTGATGTTAGAACTAAGGCTGTAATGGTAAGAAACATTTCCTACAGCTGTTGGTACCGTGGCATGTGTCCTATGTGTAAACGAAGGTGAGTGAAAGACAGGGTTGCTATATGGAATTTTGATTTATTTTTTACTTCATTGGAAAGCATCTACTATGTAAATTAAGGATAGCATAATTGCTGACAATAATTTATTTGTCACATATGCACCTGTTTTCAGTACCTACAGCTGTTTTTTTAAGTTGCATTAATAAAATATCTCAAAGTACAGTCCTGTGTTTTTTGGCACTTTGTGTAGTATTATACTTATTTAAAAATTGCTTTAACCTAAAATAATTTTATTTAAAATTATATTCCAAAGCTTTTCAACATTTAGAGGCATTTCCCAAACCGGGTACGTTGGAAACACTTGTGAAACCTAACAAACAGACAAAAACATGCTTCTGTTCTGATTTAGAGGCCTGGAGTAGGAGGAAGGGTGATTAGATCTACAGGAGTTTTAGATACATAATTAAGATTAGGAACCAGGGAGTTAAGGAATTTCAGCTGTGTGCTAATGCTAGCTTATGAATGCCTAAAAATATACAAATTAGCAAGTTACAAAATTTTCTCAATATTTATTATAAAAATTTATTCTTTATCTTTTTATGGCTTTCATACTTTGTTTATAATAGTTATTTTAGTGCTGTTTTTGAAACATGTTATTTTTCTTCTAGGATACATTTAATAACACTTTTTGAAAATGATCGTCATTTTTCTCACCTCTCATCCTTGGAACGGGAGATGACTTTTCGCACTGAAATGGTTAGGTTCTTTCTTCTAATGAATTCATTTGTAGTTTAAGAATAGTGAGACTATAAGGTGGAAACTTATTAGGAACTGAAATGAATTTTTGGTGAATTGCACTGTTTCTCAAGCTATAGCCTATAGATTTATTTTGTTTTATTTTTGCTGTTTTTAAAAAAAATTTTTATTGGAATATAGTTGATTTACAATGTTGTGTTAGTTTCAGGTGTACAGCAAACTGATTCAGTTATATGTATACATATATTCATTCTTTTTGAGATTCTTTACCCATGTAGATTATTACAGAATATGAGTAGAGTTCTCTGTGCTATACAGTAGGTCCTTGTTGGTTATCTATTTTATATATAGTAATGTGTGTATGTTAATCCCAGGTTCCTAGTTTATCTCTCCCCACCCCACTTTTCCCCTTAGGTAACCATAGGTTTGTTTTTGAAATCTGGCCTGTAGGTTTATTATTTAAATAAAAAAGTGTTTTAGTCCTCACACCATAAACAAAAATAAACTCAAAATGGATTAAAGACCTAAATGTAAGACCTGAAACCATAAAACTCCTAGAAGAGAACATAGGCAGAACACTCTTAGACATAAATTGTAGCAATATTTTTTTTGGCTCTGTCTCCTAAGGCAAAAGAAATAAAAGTAAAAACAAACAAATAGAGTCTAGTTAAACCTAAAAGCTTTTGCAAAGCAAAGGAAACCATCCACAAAACTTAAAGACAGCCTACTGAATGGGAGAAAATATTTTCAAATGCTATGACTGATAAGGGGTTAATATCCAAAATACATAAACAACTCATACAACTCAATATAAAAGAAAAAGTTAAAAAAATTGACAGAAGACCTGAATAGACGTTTTCCAAAGAATACATACAAATGGCTAACAGGCACATGAAAAGATGCTCAACATCACTAATTATTAGAGAAGTGCAAATCAGAACCACAATGAGATATCACCTCACACTTGTCAGTCTGGCTGCCATCAAAAAGTGTACAGATAACAAATGTTGCTGAAGATGTGGAGAAAAGGGAACCCTTGTACACTGTTGGTGGGAATGTAAATCAGTGCAGCCATTATGGAGATTCCTCAAAAAACTAAAAATCGGGCTTCCCTGGTGGCGCAGTGGTTGAGAGCCCACCGGCCAATGCAGGGGACACGGGTTTGTGCCCTGGTCCGGGAAGATCCTACATGCCGCGGAGCAGCTGGGCCCGTGAGCCATGGCCGCTGAGCCTGCACGTCCGGAGCCTGTGCTCCACAACGGGAGAGGCCACAACAGTGAGAGGCCCGCGTACCGCAAAAAAAAAAAAAAAAAACAACAAAACACCTAAAAATAGAACTACCATATGATCCGGGAATTCCACTCCTGGGCACATATCCAAAAAAACCCAAAAATACTGATTTGAAAAGATACATGCACCCCAATGTTCATGGCAGCATTATTTACAATAGCCACGATATGGAAGCAACCCAAGTGTCCATCAAGAGTTGAATAGATAAAAGAAGATGTAATATATACATATATATGCAGTGGGATATTAACCATAAAAAAGAATGAAATTCTGCCATTTGCAACAACATGGGTAGTCCTAGAGAGTATTATGCTTAGTGAAATAAGTCAGAGAAAGACAGATACTCTGTTTTATCACTTATGTATGGAATCTAAAAAATAAAACATATAACAAAAAAAGTGTTTCAGGATTCTTTTTCTTTTACCTCATTCTCCTGCTCTCCTAAGGCAGACTCCTTTTTAAGATAATAAAGATCAATTATAATAGCTGAGAAAGAAGGAAAACAAAGACAAGGTTTAAGAAGTGATACAGGGGGCTTCCCTGGTGGCGCAGTGGTTGAGAGTCTGCCTACCGATACAGGGGACACGGGTTCGTGCCCCAGTCCGGGAAGATCCCACATGCTGCAGAGCGGCTGGGCCCGTGAGCCATGGGCGCTGAGCCTGCGCGTCCGGAGCCTGTGCTCCTCAACGGGAGAGGCCACAACAGTGAGAGGCCCGTGTACCGCAAAAAAATAAATAAAAGTGATACAGGGCTACCAAAATGATCAGAAATTGTTTTCTCTTAGGGTGGAGTTGGGAGACCCCGTGTTTTACCTGGCTCTTTAAATTTTTTTTTAGCTCTCTTGATTTCAAGATAATTTCTTTTAAGAGACAACTTTTGATATAATGCTTTCTGTTTTTTAGACATCTAATCTATAAAATGGAGATAATCTATCTACCATATGTATTTCACATAATTGTTATGTGGGTTAAATGGGAAAAAGAATGCCAGAATTGCAGAAATTTACAATTAAGAGAGACCAGGGCTGTCTTCCAGATCAGCTAGTTAGGGGCCAAGAGAAGAATTGAAACTGGCCCTCCTGACTGTTTAGCTACTACTTTTGTTTTTTGGTTTTAATTGTGGCTAAATTAAAATAAAAAATTTTAATTAAAAAAATTAGCAAAATTTACCATTTCAATTATTTTGAAGTATACAGTTCTGTGGCATTAAATACACTTATATAGTTGTGCAACCATCACCACCATCCATCTCCAGAGCTTTATTATCCCAAACAGACTGTACCTGCTAAACACTTAACTCCCCACTCACACTCACTCCTCACCTAGCTGCTTGGTGACCTCTATTCTACTTCCTGTCTCTATAAAACTGCCTACTCTAGGTATCTCAGCCATTGCTTTTTAAGTCTCACCGTATAGCCACTTAAAGCTTTGAAGAATTGGGTGTGTTAGCATTTGTATGGCATTTGAATTTTTATTATAGGTATTATTTCCAAAGACAGGATATAAAATATTAAAGAGCATAGCTGTGGCAGAGTCTGGGCTTTGATGACAGATCACTAGATTCAGATAGCAGTTCTGTGCTTTCTTGCGTAATGGCTAGTAAGTTAACTTTGATTCTCAGTCTCATCTGTTAACTGGGAATAATGCCAGCCTTACACGGTTTTACTGAAAATGAAGGAAGATGAAAATGAATGAAGCACATAGCACAGTACCTGGCCCAAAAATAATAACTGTTATTAATAAAAATTTATATGTTTTCTATTTAAGTATAGACATGCATATTAAATATCTTTTCATTGTAGTATTGCCTTGTTTTTCTCATAAGAAAAGGGAAAGATCCTTATATGAACTTATTTTACTAATCAAAATTATGAGTAAATGCTTTTTCGGACATCAGCTAAAACATCTTTAATTTTTTTATACTTTTTAAAAAAATTATTTATTTTTATTTTTGGCTGTGTTGGGTCTTCATTGCTGCGTGTGGGTTTTCTCTAGTTGCAGAGATCTTCATTGCAGTGCGTGGGCTTCTCATTGCGGTGGCTTCTCTTGTTGTGGAGCATGAGCTCTAGGTGCCCAGGCTTCAGTAGTTGTGGCTCATTGGCTCTAGAGCGCAGGCTCAGTAGTTGTGGCGCACGGGCTTAGTTGCTCCGTGGCATGTGGGATCTTCCCGGACCAGGGTTCAAACCCGTGTCCCCTGCATTGGCAGGCAGATTCTTAACCACTGCGCCACCAGGGAAGCCCCCCAGATCTTTAATTTTAATAGTCACTAGTGTTGCTTAGTCTATCAAAAATAAAGTACCTATAGTTGTATGAAGCAGGAATGAGTGTGGGGTTGAAAATTGCTTTTAATGTTTTTTGAGGGAGCGTGTATTACAAACTATGTGGCCCTTTATTTTTTAGGAAGGAAGGCAGGAAATTGATGAGGAAGTAATATGAAACAACATGCTTTTGTTAATCTTTGGAATTTAAACAGCACTTTTAGTAACCTAATAAAATCTTTATTCCACATGCTGGAATAATGCACTAAAGTAATCCTTTTTTTAGGACACAGCATTTGTGTCATGAACAATAGTCGGTTCACATTTAGTTAGCTTTCACTTTGTGCAGAGCCAATAGATGGAACTAGGAAGTAAGATGAAAGCACAAAGTTGCATCTAATGCTCTTGTAGTCACTGTTATTTCTTAAGAGTTGGAGAAAAAGAAGTAATTTTCTCTATGCAAAGTTCTACACATACAAGGACATGAAGTCATCTCTGTTTGTGCCAGAATCATCAGATCTCAACTTCTAGGCATCTCATAATGTGGGGGTAAAATCAGGCTTGGTAAAATTAAAAATATATTGTTTACATATTTTAAGGTGTGGTTAGAAAAGCTCCTTAAAATGTTTAACCATCCCTTTAACTCTTTTTCAAACCTACAGAAAATATGAAAGAATATTATAGTGGTAACCTGAAAATGTATGCCTTTTTTGCATCCAAGAATGCACTAGCGAGGAGAAATTAGGTAGTCTTATTATCTATCCTTTTCTTTTTTTCAGAGTAAATTTGTTCTAAAAAGAGTTATAAAAATAAATATTTTCAAATTTTACTTACATTAACAATTTGTACTTTTTTAAAGGGACTTTATTATTCCTACTTCAAAACCATTATCGAAGCACCTTCATTTTTGGAAGGACTATGGATGATTATGAATGACAAGCTTACTGAATATCCCCTTGCAATTAATACAGTGAAACGCTTCCATCTTTATCCAGAGGTAAGCAATATTTGGGAACAAATATTTGTAGAGGGATTCTTCTTTATCAGATAAAAATAGTAAGCACAATGATGTTATAGGAAGGAGGGGATTTTAAAGTTTATTGATTGTATGTGTCCTTATAGTTGAGCAGTGTATCAAAAGTTCCTGTCCTAAATTTAAAAGTCCCAGAAATTATGCTCACAACTTAAAGAATAGAACCTTAGTATGGAACTAATGACTAGTGTAATAGGCAAAATGGGAAGGAGCCAAGAAGGATTCTCGAGGGAGATGGTCTGTTGGCTTTATTTTTTTTAAAACCTCAATCTATTATTTTCTAATTCTAGCAAAAATATATCCTGTTAAATTCCTCTTCTTTTCCCCAAGCAAGTCTTGGTGAAAAGCAGTACATGGCTACTGCAGTATTTACAAAGACCATATATTACAAAACATCAGCAGAGAAAACGCTGTGGGAAGATATTATTGAAGCATTCTTTAATCAGTATTCATCAAATTACCTACTCCTTGATTTATAAAATGAAATAAATGAATGATTTGATAAAAGTAACATCAGGGCCAAAGCAAAATAGATGCAAATATAAGTACAATAGCTTCTTTTTAAAAAGTTTTTATTGGAGTATAGTTGCTTTACAATGTTGTATTAGTTTCTACTGTACAGCAAAGTGAGTCAGCTATACGTATACATGTATCCCTTCTTTTTCGGATTTCCTTCCCATTTAGGTCACCACATAGCACTGCATAGAGTTCCCTATGCTATACAGTAGGTTCTCATTAGTTATCTATTTTATACATAGTATCAATAGTATATATATCAGTCCCAACCTCCCAATTCATCCCACCCACCCTTTTCCCCCTTGGTCTCCATACATTTGTCCTCTACATCTGTGTCTCTTTTTCTGCTTTGTAAATAAGATTGTCTATACCAATATTTTCAGATTCCACATATATGCGTTAATATACAATATTCGTTTTTCTCTCTCTGACTTGCTTCACTCTGTATGACAGTCTCTAGATCCATCCATGTCTCTACAAATGACCCAATTCGTTCCTTTTTATGGCTGAGTAATATTCCATTGTACACATGTACCACATCTTCTTTATCCATTCATCTGTCGATGGATACCTAGGTTGCTTCCATGTCCTGACTATTGTAAATAGTGCTGCAGTGAGCATTGTGGTGCATGACTCTTTTTGAATTACGGTTTTCTCAGGGTATATGCCCAGTAGTGAGATTGCTGGGTCATATGGTAGTTCTATTTTTAGTTTCTTAAGGAGCCTCCATACTGTTCTCCACAGTGGCTGTATCAATTTACATTCCCACCAACAGTGCAAGAGGGTTCCCTTTTCTCCACACCTTCTCCAGCATTTATTGTTTGTAGATTTTTTGATGATGCCCATTCTGACTGGTGTGAGGTGATATCTCATTGTAGTTTTGATTTGCATTTTCTAATAATTAGTGATGTTGAGCATTTTTTCATGTGTTTGTTGGCCATCTGTATGTCTTCTTTGGAGAAATGTCTGTTTAGGCCTCCAGCCCATTTTTTTGATTGGGTTGTTTGTTTTTTAATATTGAGCTGCATGAACTGTTTGTATATTTTGGAGATTAATCCTTTGGCCGTTGCATCTGTTGGCTTTAGAGACTGTGTAGATGGGTATACTAATCACATGAAGGGACAATGACAGTGACGAGTAGAATAGTGACCTTGGGGATACATTAATAAGGCAAGATTTATTTAGTTATATAGCTAGAAATCTATGAATACTTCCCAATACTAAAAAAAGTATGAACTTTATGATAGTCTTCAAATTCTAGAAATTGGAGAAAAGAAGAGAAAAAATAGTAGATTCAGTTTGTGAACTCTGAAGATAAATGCTGACTCGACAGCATGGTAAGAACTACTTTTGAGTTATCTCAGAATCCAGCAGATAAGTTAAAAAGTCTAGCTTTTTATTTCTTTCTTCATATTTTATAGCTTTTAAAAATTATTATTTTGATTTTAAATGTTTAAAATTGCAGAAGCTAGAGAATAATGTGCAAATATGTGTGGTCAACCACCTACAATAAATAAGTGCTATTCTTTTATCATTTTTGCTTCTGATATTTTAAAATAAAGCATTATAAATACAGTTAAAGTCATCTTTGTTCTGCTTCCCAGTTAAGTTTGTTCCTTTCCCATTCTCACAAGCATCATTATCGTGAATTTGATGTGTATATCCATCCAGTTCTTTTTTCAAGGATTGTTTTATGTGTTTTTGTAATTTCACATAAGTGTTCTCATACTGAACATATCACTCTACAACTTTTTCCTCAGTATTTTATTTTGGAATTTTTGAAAATATATGTACATATTTATTTTTCTTTAATTTCAACCATTTTATGAATTCCAAAATTATTTGTATATTTCCCTATTATGGATATTAAATTATTTCCAGTTTTTAAATTACAGATGTAAACCATATAATCCAGCAGTTGTACTCCAGGACATTTATCCCAGAGAAATTAAAATTTATATTCACACAAAAACCTATACACATTTATTGTAGCTTTATACATTGTAGCACAAAACTGCAAACAACACAGATGTCCTTTGACATGTGAATGGTTAAAGAAACTGTGGTACACTCATACCAGGAATACAATTCAGCAATAAAAAAGGAACAAACCATAAGAAACTGCCAAACTGTTTTCCAGAGTGGTTATGCAATTTTACATTTCTACCAGGAATGTATAAGTGATTCACTTTCTCCACAGGGTCTCCAGCATTTGGTGTTGTCACTACTTTTTATTTTAATGATTCTGATTTATCAGAATGTAGTGATTTATCATTGTGGTTTTAATGTGCATTTCCCTAATGACTAATGTTGTTGAACGCTCCTTTTTTGTGTTTATTAGCTAGCTATATACCCTCTTCAGTGAAATGTGTCTTCATGTCTTTTGCTAATTTTCTAATTGGTTTTTTTTTTTTTAATGTTGAATCTTAGGATGTTCTTTATATATTCTAGGTACTACTTCTTTGCCAGGTATGTGGTTTGCAAATATTTTCTCCCGGTCTATACCTTGTTTTTTCATCCTCTTAAGTAGAGTCTTTTGCATAAGACAATTTTTAAATTTTAATGGAGTCCAGTTTAGCAATTTTTCTTCTTGTGGATTGTGCTTTTGGTGTCAAGTCTAAGAATTCTTTGCCTAGCCCTAGATGCTAAATATTTTCTACGTTTTTTTCTAAAAGCAATTCAAATTCTATCTGTGATCCATTTCATTTTGAATTAATTTCTTTATGTGACGTGAGACGTGAGACTTGGGTAAAGGTTATGTTGTTGTTGTTTTTTACCTATGGATGTCCAGTAGTTTCCATACCACTTGTTGAAAGGGCTATCTTTTCTTCATTGAATTGCTTTTGCACCTATGTGACAATAAATTAGGCATATTTCTATGGGTTTATTTCTGGGTTCCCTTCTCTCTTCCATTGATTTATGTGTCTATCCCTCTGCCAGTACCATATAGTCTTGATTTAATGTACCTATACAGTAAGTCTTGGATTAGGTAAACTGATTTCTCTCACTTCATTCTTTTTCAAAATTGGTTTAGCTAGTTCATGTGCCTTTTAATGTGTATTTAACAATAATGTTTTCTATATCTAATTCTATTGATACTTTAATAAGAATTACATTAAACATGTAAATAAATTTGAGGAGAACTGACCTCTTTGCTATTGAGTCTTCTAATTCATGAACATGGTGTGTCGCTTGTTTATTTAGGTATTCTTTGGTTTCTTTCAAAAGCATTGTGTAGTTTTCAGCATACGAGTCTTGTATGTGTTTTGATAAATATACGCCTAAGTATTTCATGTTTTTTTAAATGATGATAAAGGGGATTATATTTTTAATATTGATGCCCACATGTTCATTGTTACATGGAAATACAGTTGATTTTTTTTGGTATGTTTATCTTTTACCCTGCAATCTTGCTGAATTCAATTATTAGTTCTAGGAGTATTTTTTTTTTACACATATGTTGGGATTTTTCTACATAGTGAGGCATTTAATATGCAAATAGAGTATTATTTTTTTCTTTTAATCTGTATGTCTGTTATTTCTCTTATTTACCTTATTGCACTGGCTAGAACTTTCAGTACTATGTTTATTAAGACTGGTGAATGTGGACATCTAGACCTCATTCTTTTTTTTTTTTTTTTTGGTACACGGGCCTCTCACTGTAGTGGCCTCTCCCATTGCGGAGCACAGGCTCCGGACGCACAGGCTCAGCAGCCATGGCTCACGGGCCCAGCCGCTCCGCGGCATGTGGGATCTTCCCGGACCGGGGCATGAACCCGTGTCCCCTGCATCGGCAGGCGGACTCTCAACCACTGCGCCACCAGGGAAGCCCCAGGCCTCATTCTTGATCTTAGGGAAAAAGCATTCAGTCTCAAACCATTAAGTATAAAGTTAGCTGTAAGTTTTTTTGCACATGACCTTTATAAGATTGAGGTAGTTCCTCTCTTATTCCTAGTTTTTTCTGTAAGTTCTTATCAGAATGGGTATTGAATTTTTTCTAATGCTTTTTCTGCACCAATTGATATGATCATGGAATTTATCTTCTTTGTTCCATTAATATGATGGAGTACATTCATTTTTTCATACTGAAATAGTCTTGCATCCCTGGAATAAACCCCATCTGATCATGGCATATAATTATTTTAGTATATTGCTGAAATCTATTTACTAATATTTTGTTAGGGTTTGTTACGTCTGTCTTTATAAGGGGTATTAGTATGTGGTTTAATTTTTTGGTACTTTCTTCGTTGGTTTTGGTATCAAGTATCAAAATATCTTTAACTCCAAACCTGAGAAAATAAAGCAAAGGGAAAGTCCAGGGAACCTATTACCATGTCATTCCTTGGGCCCTGACATTCCTATCTAGTTTGCCTCTTTTCTCTACCTTTAAGGGTCTTCTTGTGTTTGATTTATATTATTCACAGGAGTTCTAGTTGTACTTGTAGGAATAGGAAATTTACATTATTTAAATGTTGACTTTTTTTTCATTTTCATTTAGTTTAAGTGATTTTCTAATTTCCCATATGATTTCTCCTTTGATCCATTGGATACTTAAATATTGTTATTTAATTTCAGAGTACTTAAGGGTTTCCCAAATTTCTTTCTTTTTTTCTTTTAATTTCTATAAGTACTTTTCAATGTAATTTGTAGTAGTAACAATTGTATAGTATAGACCTACCTAAGATCTAAGATGAAAGAAGCAGTTTTCTGCAGCAGCTTTCTCTATATCCCGGCTTACTTTTCAAAGGCAGTCTGACCATATTTCCTCTAATGATTATCTGTCTAATTCTAGTGTAAATGGAAAAATCAAAAAGAAAAAAAAAACTATTTGTTGAATCTTCAACTTTAGTTAACATTCACTTACTCTGTGTATATAAGATAAGGACTTAGCTTATTAGACTAGGCCCATTTTTTCCAGTGTTTGTTAAGTATTATTTTTAGTTTTTGATTACTTTTGGAACTTTTTGTCGTTACATCTCTGTTTCTTCTTCCACTAGTTTCAAACAGTATGGTCTCTAAAACATTAGCTAATTTTTTTCTTTTTACTTATTAAAAATATTTATTGAATAATTTGCAGTTTTCAGCTTCTTTGATGCTTTGAAAAAGTAATCATGGTAATGTAGTTCATTTGTTTTCAAAACTTGAAAGCATGTAAATGACAGGCAACAAGGACTCGTCCAGTCTTATTTTCATATTGCATAGATACAATATGCAGATTTACATTTGCTTGCGACCTTATATAGTACTTAAGTGTTGAAGTAAATGTCCATACTTTGTGTTCACAAGATTAATTTCTCATCTAAAGATGAAATTAATTTCTCACCTAAAAGTGTAAGTTTGAAACAATGTATTTTGTAAAGACAAAAGCATTTAATGCTTACTATATGCCAGTACTTATATATATAAGCTCTAATCTCCAATCACTCTTGTAAGATGGTTATTATTGATATTAACCTCATTTAACAGATGAGGTGACTGAGGTTCAGAGGTTGAAGGATTACTTCACAGTGTAGAAACCATACCTTGTAGAGTCAGAATTTTTTTTTTGTTCTATTTTGACTTCAAAGTCATGCTTTTCTACTATATTAAACAACATCTCAGAAAGGAGTATAATTCTAGAATTTGCACATACATTTAATGTGGAAATTTTTTGTACATGTATGAAAAATACACAAGAATAGAAGTTATAAGTTTAAACAGAATGTCATCTTATAAAATTAAGTGATAAAATCGTAAATAATATTATATATGAAAAGATGTTTATGACATTGTTTAGTGATGTATATTACATTAACATCTTATAATACATAATATTACATAATGAATAACTCTAGCTACATGTTTCTTATGCCTAGGGAGAGACTGGAAGGATGGTCACCAAAATAGTAAAAGTAGTTAGTTCTAGGTTATTTTTAGTTTCCCTTTGAACTCCTCTTTACTTTTTTTTAACTTTTTTCCCCAATGATTTTGCATTATTTTTCCCAAATCTATAAAATTATTTATTAAAAAATCTCCCAGGCATGAGCATTTTGTCTGTAATTTTTTTGTTGCTATTTTCCCTTGTCTTTAAACTTTTTTTTTTTTTTAATATTTATTTATTTATTTTTGGCTGTGTTGGGTCTTCGTTTCCGTGCGAGGGCTTTCTCTAGTTGCGGCGAGCGGGGGCCACTCTTTATCGCGGTGCGCGGGCCTCTCACTGTCGCGGCCTCTCCTGTTGCTGAGCACGGGCTCCAGACGCCGCAGGCTCAGTAGTTGTGGCTCACGGACCTAGTTGCTCCGTGGCATGTGGGATCTTCCCAGACCAGGGCTCAAACCTGTGTCCCCTGCATTGGCAGGCAGATTCTCAACCACTGCGCCACCAGGGAAGCCCTAAACTTTTTAAAGTAGATTTCAGGTTGGGAAGTACTGGTTAATTAAATCTGCTTGGTCAGAGTTTTAATGGGCACAGGAGCTGTTATTCCATGTGCAGTTGGTTTTATAGACTATGAGTTGGTTTTTAGACTATGAAGAAAATAAGTTCAAGGACCTAAGGGAAGTGTTACAAAATACTTCTGTAAATCTTTGTATTTTGCTATTAATTATCATAATTATGTACTTCATGCTTTATTTTACAGCTACTATTAATTATGTTAGAGTTGATTACAAGAGTATATTACAGAGATGTTGATCACAACATAAATTTTGTAGATGTGCATTACTCAGTAATACATAACTTTAGTTGATAGTGTGTGTGTATAAAATTTTAAATGATTGTTTCCCACATGAAATGATTTAAATAAATTCATCAAAGTGTATAATGTTAAAGGCAACCATTATAAAATGGTATTTTGGAAAAATTATTATTAAGAAGATATTGAATTTTTCTTCATTATCTTTTTGATTTTATCTTTTGTAGGTGATTATAGCCTTCTGGTATCGCACATTTATGGGAATAATGAATTTATTTGGGCTGGAAACAAAGACCTGCTGGAATGTGACCAGAGTAGAACCTCTAAATGAAGTTCAAAGCTGTGAAGGCATGTTTCTTCCTAAAATGCTGTTGTATTGTCATTACTGTTTACATAAACGTAATGTTATGACTCCTTTAAGAATTACTATAAACTGCTGTGATTTTTTTCTTTAAAAACAGTCTAGAACTGATTCACCTAAAAGTGTATTTACCCTTTAATTTTCTGAGAAGACAATGTACTTGCTAATAAGAGTGTTAATTTGGAATTTAATTTGAGTATTAATATGCTCCAGTGTAAGGCCACACTGATTATAAGTCATTCCTCCATTTCAGAAGGTACAAAAAAAGCTCTGGGGTGGCTTGAATATATAAATTTGGGGGATGTAGATTAAATAGTCACAGTTCTACCTGTAATAGTTAACATAAATAGTTAATGTAAAAATTTAGTTATGCATAAATATTTAAAAATCAGATATATAATAGATTACTTTAGAAATTCTGCTGTTTTTGTGCTCTCACAGTCCATGAATAGTTCTAATCAAACTCTTCGTATACATCTTCTACATCAGTATCTTTGTCAAAGAACTGCTTTTCGAATCATCTAACAGTTTTCCAGGATCTGTGATTGTCACTTCCATTTAAGATGTTTGCAGTTTAGCACTGTTACAATCTTAGCATGATGCTGTTCCTTGAAACTCTTATTTGAAATCACATGTATCTACTTGCATAACACATAGTTGTTTTTTCTTTATTTCTTCATATTCTCTAGAACATTATGTTTTATAAATATATTTTTGTTGACTTGTGTATAGTAACATTCAGTTCTCAGAATATATCCTAAATTTGTATTGCCATGTTTCCCTTACATTTTTATTGATTCCCTCAGATGGTCTTTATAACCATGGTCTAAAGCAGCATTGGTAGAAGATATTTGAGGGCAATTAGACTGTTTTTTTTTTTTTTTTGTACAAACTAAAGGAATTGAGCGACTGCCTGAACCAGCTTATAAGGTATAAACTTTTCTGAGGGATGAGAAAAAATCACCTTATATATGTACATATATGGTATTTATTAAGTTGCCACTAAGTTATAGGTTAGTGTTGGCACTTGGGACCCCAAGATAAACTGGGTAAATATGGGGCCTTACCCTCATAGAGTTTGCAACATAAGAGGGATGTTAGCGGTTACAACTGTGGTGGATGTTACAAATAGGAAAATAAGATTGCTGAGGTTAGGAGAAGTGTTTCAAGAATAGGAACCATAATTTTCCAAAGTCCTGAGGCAAGGGAGAACTGAAAGAAAGCTAGATTTCCTAGAGCAGAGAGATAGAGAAGAAAACATGGTGTGAAATGATGCTTAGAATGTAAGCAAGGGTCCGATAATGAAGGACCATTTACTAGTTAAGGATTTTATGTGTATTCATTGAAGACTTTTGACAGATTTTTATTTTCAAAACACAATTTTGGCAGTTACATGGAAAAGACACTAGTAAAGGACAAAAGTGAATTCAGTGAGGCCAGGTAGGAAACTATTTTGCTCTCAGCAAGTGATTGCAGGAAAGGTAACTGGAAAATGAATGGATTTGAGAGATGGCTGGAAGGAGAAACGACAAGATTTGGTAATTGTTTGATGGGGAAGGGGAAGGAGAATGAATTTATGTAACACTGTTGGGTTTCTGGCTTAATTGAGTCCCTCCATTCAAAGTGGTAAGAAACATTTTTAAAAGTAGCAGGTTTGAATTGCTATTAATTCGAGGTACCTGAGAAACCCCAAAGTGTAGATGTCAAGAGGCTACCTGCATATACATACCTATAGGAATAAGAAGAAAGTTCTCATCTGAAGGTACACTTGGAGTCATCTGTATATAGATGATAATTGGAACCATGGAACTGGAAGAATTTCTTTAAGGAGAATATACAGACTGAGAAAAGAAGAAGGTATATGACAGAGCCTAAGGTGGTCCAACATTGAAGGGGGGTGGTGTAAAAGGATGAGAAGTTACTAGGACAGACTGAAAAGGAATGATCAGAGAAGAAGAAGAAATCAGAAAGGCCAGCCTTTAGATCCTGGCTCCACCAGTTACAGCTAAATAACTTTTGACAAGTTACTTAAGTTTTCTGTGTTGTTTTCTCAACCATTAAAAAACGTATTTTCATACCAAGTAATTTCAAAGATTTGTTCTGAGTATTATGTGAGATGATGATTGCAAAGTACCTAGTAGATTATGTGTGTGTGTTAATATATATATATATGTATTGTCTTATACACAGGATATATTAAGTATTAAGGTCCTGGCTATACATGATAATGGATTAATTTATCCCATACAGACTAAAGCTGCTCCTTGAAGTCAGGGGCCGTATTTTACTCATCCTAGAGCCTAGCAAAAGATAAAATTAATGCAATGGATTTTCGCTTGTAATTTATCAAATGGCTCTACAGACAGTTCTAGATACGGAACAATAGCAGCATCACCTAAATAAAATGAAGCACCAACTAATCATTACACTATAACAACACTTCAATAGGGAAAAGTATAAATGTAACTAATAATGCCTCATGGATGGGGAAAGTACTAATGTAACTATTAAATAGAGCAGCAGTCTGAGCAGCAAAGCTTTCAGCAAATTCACTAGCTCTTGATTACAAAGCATTGAGATAATTATGCCCAATTACTGTATAGTAATTTATTCATTAAATACTGAATAATCCGTGTCTTTTTAAAGGATTGGGAGACCCTGCTTGCTTTTATGTTGGTGTGATTTTTATTTTAAATGGAATAATGATGGGATTGTTCTTCATATATGGTGCATACTTGAGGTAAGACTACTGTATTAAAAGATCTTTCAGTGGGATAATAAGGACTTTCTGACATTTGTTGATTAAATTAAAAGGATAGGGCTTCCCTGGTGGCGCAGTGGTTGAGAGTCCGCCTGCCAATGCAGGGGACACGGGTTCGTGCCCCGGTCCGGGAGGATCCCACATGGCGTGGAGTGGCTGGGCCCGTGAGCCATGGCCGCTGAGCCTGTGTGTCCAGAGCCTGTGCTCCGCAACGGGAGAGGACACAACAGTGAGAGGCCCGCGTACAAAAATAAATAAATAAATAAATAAATAATTAAAAGGATAAATAACAAGATTAATTGACTAATAGTAGGAAACCTTTAGATTTTATTTTTTTCAGAAGCTGAGCCAAATATGCAGCCAAAAGCTAGAGCTGTCACTAAAACAATATCTTAAAGGCCTGTCTTTTATCCTTATGGGGGTATTTTTTAAGCTTATTAAGATTCCTGAACAAAGATTTTAATGAAAATACCTCTAGATCATGTGTAAAATTATTATAACATTAGAGGGGATCTTTGGTTGGCATTAGTAGCAAAGTATTAATATTTCTAATTTTCATCTCTGTACATGTGAAATTAAGAAAGCAGTAAAAGAAAATGTATATCACTTGTAGCATACACTTACATTTGATAGCCTATCTTTCTTGATAACAGCACCACAATTTTGTTTGGGGTAGCAGGGTGCCCAATTTCAGGTGATAGGTTGAAGTTAACTATGACCATTGTGTATTCTGCTTCCCACTCTCCATTGCATGTTGGGAGAGCCATATGAGCTAGCTTTTCTGGTGAAAAAGAAAGTGAAATCAGACTTGGTTACACCAGGAAAGCATTTGCCTTTCTAACAAAAGGTTAGATTCAGCTGCCGCTTTTCTGTTATTTTCCTGCTTTTACCTGGATGTGATACCTGGAGCTATTGCAGTCATTTTGTGATCATGAGGAAAAGGCCATAAACATAGCACATATGTCTGCCTTTTTTTTTTTTTTGCGGTATGTGGGCCTCTCACAAACCCTGCAGTTCTTCTATTCCTGTGCTTTCTGAAGATTCTATAGTCTTTTGAGAATCTTTCACTTACATATTAGCCATAAACCATACTTGTTTTATTGTTTTTGTTTTTGTTTTTTGTGGTACGCGACCTCTCACTGTTGTGGCTTCTCCTGTTGCGGAGCACAGGCTCTGGACGCGCAGGCTCAACAGCCATGGCTCACGGGCCCAGCTGCTCCGCGGCATGTGGGATCCTCCCGGACCGGGGCACGAACCCCTGTCTCCTGCATTAGCAGGTGGACCCTCAACCACTGCGCCACCAGGGAAGCCCTCATTTGTCTGCCTTAACATCCTTCTGCTGCTGAACCAATGCCAACAGACACTTATCTTTTATTTTCTTGTTGAATGATATAATAAGCATCCATATTATTTAAGACACTTCTGTCAGATTTTGTTTTTGACAACAGAATACATTTTTAACTGAATCATCAGATTTCTTTACAATGTTATTCTTGAACTGTGCAACATTAAAAGTGAAAAATCTAGATTTAATCTTTCAACAATTACTGAGTTTTCATAAGGTTTATGTTTCTATAGAGATTAATACATATATACCCCTTGGTTTTGGAAGTTTTCAGCATAAAAATCCTAGCACAGAATCAGTGAAATATTGTGATCTTGATAAAATTGTTGGCCTTGATAAGCTGATTTTAAAATTATTCAGAAATGCACAGGGCCTAAAATAGTTGAGACAATCCTGAAGGAAATGTGAGAACTTGCTTCATTAATTATTTCTATATTATAAAACTAATGTAAATAAGACAATGTGATATTGGCATAGAGATAGACAAGTAGATCACTGGAATAAAGTAGAACCCAGAAGCAGAAATGTACATTGATATACACCTGGTATATGACAAAGTGGATATTACAGATCAGTGAGCAAGGATAGGCTTCTCAATAAATGGTGCTGAAATAATGGGGAGATCATATGGAACAAAGCAGAGTCAGAACTTATGAAAAACAAATACTAGTTGGATTAAAAACTCAAATGTGATAGACAAAATTATAAAATGTTTAAAATGTTAAATAGAAGATTATCATCAGTAACTTGGGGGTAAGAAAGGATTTCTTAAACAAGGTACAAAAGTCCAGCCATGAAGAAAAAAACTGATAAATTTGATGAAAAGAATTTAAGTTCCTCAAGATATAATAGAATGAAAAGATAAGCCACAAGCTGGGAAAAGATACTGCAAAGCATGTATGCAATGTGGTATCCAGACTTACATTCATTAATTAGACAAATATTTATTGAATGCCTACTGTGACTGGGAGCACTATTCTAGGTGCTAGGAAAACAAAACAAACAATCCCTGTCCTCATGGAATTTATATTCTAGGGGATAGACAAAGACTAAGAAGATAGACCACCCAACTGAAAATTGGACAAAATATTTATGAATAGACATTTCCCAGAAGAATTCCAGATTGCCAATAAACATGTAAAATTGACCACCATCATTAATTATGGGGAAAAGACTAATTTAAACCACAATGAGATACCATTTCACACCTACTAGATTTACAAAGGCAACTTTTAACCCTGGTGGGTGGATATATAAATTAGTACAGCTATTTTGGAAAAATGGTGTGCATTATCTAGTAATTTGAAGATACAGGTACCTTATAACTCAGCAATTCCAATTTAAAGTAAATATGCCTAAGAAACTCTTTTATGTACACCAGAAAATATATACAAGAACATAGCAGCATTGTTTGTACTAGCTCCAAACTAGAAACAACTTAAGTGTCCTTCAGCAGAGAAGTGTACACATTGTAGGTTTATTAATACAGTGAAATACTGTACAACAATGATAATGAACTATAGCTACAAACATCAATGTGGAAAAGTCTTACAAATGTTGAATGAATCAAGGCATGCACAAAATTTAAAAATACTGCATACTTATATTTGTATAAAGTTTAAACACAGATTAAATGATAGTATGATATGTATATAGAAGCAGTTATATTGGTAATCACAAAACTCAGGATAGTGGCTGTCTTAAGAGGTGGCAAGTGAGGTCTCAGGGTGTGATCAGTTTTCTGTTTCAATGATATATGGTAGTTACAAGAATATCCACTTTATAAGTGTTCTATAAGCTATCTAGAAATTTTTATGTACTTTTCTATATGTGTGTCAGATAGGAAAAATACATAAGCTCATCAGTATTTTGAGGGAAAGGATGACTTTTAGATTATGTTAACAGGCTTTAAATTGTTCTAGTTTAAAAAATAGTTTATTTATTATGCTTTTTTCAAATATGGAAAATGTTACACGAGACTAAGACATTTTAAAAGTTAGTACTTTTCATTGGGAGAGCTACCCAAAAGGTGAAAGTCTTCTCTAAATTGGTTACACAGTTCTAGAATATCAAATACATTATTAGGCTCCAGTCTTTAAGAAGGATATGTAGGTATAACATATGTTGGCTATAAAAGTGTCACCAAAACTGTGAGGAGATTAGAAACTATGGCATATGAGAATATGAGAAACAAAAGAAATAGGGATTTGGGGAAATTTTTCTATTTCTTACCTTGGCCACCCTTCCGCACTGGCACTAACTTGGAAGGTAGATATTCCATTTCTATTCTTTTGGTTGTTAATGATAAAATGTTAACATGCATATCTAACTTGATCAAGTCTAAAATTAATTGATATCTTTCCTCTTCTTTTTGATCAGTACAAGGAATTTCAGAACACTTTACTTCAAAACAGCCCCTAGCATCTTGTAATTATTACCATAATTTTAGTACTTCTAGTACCCCTCCACAGCAGTCATCACTGTTATTTTTTGTTGTCAAATCTTCCTTAAATTTATCCACATGTTCCTGGTTTCTATATGCAGCATTTGTTCTTGCTTCTCACACCTTCCTCCTTTCAATTTCTTCTTTTCTGATGTGCGTCCTTTGAACTTCCCTTAGTGAAAACTGTTAAAGGTAAATTACTTCCCATTGGCTTTCCTCTGCTTGTTTTGTTAAACTCATTCTTTCCTTTTTTCAATCATTCAACCAATATTTATTGTCTTCCGAGTCTGAAGCTGTGTATATAATGATGAACAATACTTTAAAGAAAAGGCAACTTTAAGAAGTGGTTTTTAATCTTTGATAATAATCAGCCATCCTTGATCTCAGTTTTATATTCTACATTGTTGTTTCTTGGGACTCAACAAAAGAATATTTGCAGTAGTTTAGATGGTTCAGTTACCGCTAAATGAAACTGTTAGACTCTTCATCTCTCAGCCACTGAAATCCAATTTGGAATGACAAAAATTTGCCTCCACTCAGAATATTCAAAGAATACAGTATAAACTCTAAAGTGCTGGCCTGTTCGTTAAAAATTATTTTATGTTCACATATAATATTTTACATAGAAAATATTTTAAATATAAAATTAATGACATTCAGATTACTTTGTATGTACACTTTGTATGCTTTTACATTCAAGAATAAAACATCAACTACATGGGTACTTCTGAAATTTTTACTGTTATTTTATATGGTTTAGTACTATGACATTTTAAAAATCTAAGATAATTTTGTGAAAAACTCACTATATTTTACATGAATTTTGATTGTATACATTTTTTTTTACAGTGGGACTCAACTTGGAGGTCTAATTACAGTATTATGCTACTTTTTCAACCATGGAGAGGTTTGTTTTCTAGAAAATAATTTGTACAAATAGAAGGGGTGGCATAGGAACAAGGAAACTTATTCATCAAAACAGTATTTAATTGTATATTACTTAGGATTTGACAGTATTTTAAAGAACCTTGTGTTGTAAGTTGATGTTTTAATCATGTTGATCCACATTTTTACATAATAATTAGAATTTATGGTGTGAGCTATCTTGCCTGGTTTTAGAATGTATATATGTTACATATATTTTATAGAAAAAGGGAGTACTATATTAGTTGAGTTTAGGCACTTTATGTACATTATCTCACTCCCACCAAAATTTTTAGGGAGGTGGCTGTTATCCTCACAGTAGAAGATATGAAATTGAAATTTGGAGAGGATAAGTTACGTACTCAAGATTCCACATTCACACCATGATGAAGCTGGGTTTCCTCTTCTACATCTTTCTGGCTCTAAAACCTTACTTCTTTCTGTTACATCATGCTGCCTTTTTAATTACACAAAATGCTGAATTCAAAATACAAATTAACTTACTAACTCAGCCCAATAAGACATGGTCCACCTAAAAAGAGTTCATGGAAACTTACTTAGAATATGATAGATTCATTCAACAAAATATCAAGTACAAAACGTGTGCCAGAGTCTGTGTTAGATGCTGAGGATATGGCCAAGAAAAGTGGAAGAATCTGACTGCTAGTTTTTGGAAGCAAAATATGTAGTATGTTATGGCACAGATTATATAGGGTGGAAGTCTCTATCCATTATTATTGGGAAAGGTAGATACTTGGTTAATTTTAAAAAATCAGTTAGACAAGGGAATCATAAAAATTATACATAAGTATCTTAAATATATTAACTTAAAGCAAACAAATACATTGTCAGTCACCAGTGTATTAGTATAAACACAAGACCTTTTCTTTGAGTATGCCAGATGACTGACACTATGAGTTGACCTTCTTATACATACCGTAACTCACCTTCCGAGGTTTACAGTTTTGGTTTCCTGGAAGAAGAGCAATAAATTTTAAGACTCTTGCAAAGTTGTAAGAGTTTAGATTCTTTCTAGAATTTCAGAATTCTTGATATAAAATTTTATAATATTCCCACCCATATGTTTTGGAAATAGTTTTAAAGTCTATATGAAAATTTAATTAATACTTTCATTGTATACATCATATCAGTGAATCCCAAATACTTCTAGTTGTTTTTAGAAATTTATAGTTAACTCTTTCAAAGGTATATTTCACAAATTCAGAGACAGTCTTAATTACTTGTAGTGAGTGTCTATACACATTAAACTTGTCATGTGTAAACATTTGGTGTTTGTGAATGCCCTAGGTGACATTTGTTTAGATATTTTTCTGAGCATGTATAAATCCCAAAGCCCTGGGTTGCCCAGGGTCATCACTGAAGAGCTGGAATGTGGATCTGGTTTGTCTTTCCCAGAATTCTCACTGCTCCTAACCCTATCATCTTGTTTGTCCTTCGAGTGTCCTTACGTTTGGCCTGATCTATCTTTCACTTGTTTCTGGACTTGCTAGTTAATGGCTCTCTACCTAATGGCTATGTGCTGTAAGAGAACTCCAAAAACTGAGGAGCTATACCAGGTATCCAGAAATAAATGAGCCTAGTATTAAAATTACTAAAACCAGCCCACCCATGATTTTTTAAATTAATTGTGTTTATTGCAATGGAACATAGAGTGAGGTAAGCATTTTATTGATTTCAGGCTACTCGGGTGATGTGGACACCACCTCTCCGGGAAAGTTTTTCATATCCATTTCTTGTACTTCAGATGTACATCTTAACTGTGATTCTCAGGTAATTTTTATTTATAAAACAAAACTAGCTAAATTGTAAGTTTCTCAAAATTACTTCAACCTATCGTTATAATTACTAAATTTGGACTCTATTTTAAAAAATTACTTCAAAAATAGTGTGTCCAGTTTAAAAAGAATCTAAAATTGCTATGTAAAAAATCGTTTTCCACTTAAGAGTCTAGGCTACAGGTTTTACATAACTGTTATGTTTTAATAAACCAATATGTATGTGTTCATATATATTTGGTAAAGATGCAAAGGTTTTTGAGAAAGTATTACTTTTTTCCCTCAATGCTTATGTACTCTGATTCATTGTTGTCCATCCTATGGTTTTGATGAAGCATAAAAAAAAAAAGTGTTCTATGCACAAATAAATTTGGGAAATGCTAGGTTGGATAGATAAGGAGTATCTATATTCATATGTTTATGACTATATCAGAACTACAGATGTTTCTAGAAACTCAGCCAAAGTTTCATCTCAACTGTTTTTCCTGGACACATTTTTTGGTTGGGATTAATTTTATAAGCATTTCAGAAATTTTAAAAGTCTGAGGAACAACAACAAAAACATAAATAGTAGAATACTATAAATAACTTTACCATAGAGATAGGTTCATAGAATGTTCATGAGATCTCTTATTGAGAGAGTGATCACTGTCCCCTCCAAACTCCCAGAGAAACTCGTAGTTCACTTACTAGTACCCATCAGATTTTGCCTATATTAAGATCATTTGTGTACATGTCTTCTTTCTTTCTTAAAACTGTAAATTTGTTAATAAAGCATACATACACAAATGTCTAAACATACACTTAATGTATTAAAATGCCACTGGAAACAGAGACCGTGCCACATTTATCTCTTTAACCATGGAGCACTTAGCACACTGCCATGTAGACATTTAAGGCCCTTATATGTTAGCTTAAGGAAGGTAAATAAAGGCATACTGGCGTGACTACCAACCTCTAGAAAGGTGCAGACTACCTTGTGGTTTGTTAACCTACATGAAAGTTTATTTTTGGATTGAATATGGATTTGGGAATCTGATCCTTATCCCGATTTCTATATCTTTGCTCTAAACCTTATCTTCTCTCAAAGATTATGGTAGAGGAAGCTGCCTGTTTATCCCCACTCATTCCCAGTTAAATTTCTAGAAAGATGGTTTATTTTCCATTTTTATTTTTTGAAGTGATATTAGTCTAACCAATCAGAGAGTTCATGGAATTAAATATGTTAATTAGAACATTTAGAATTGTATCCTTGAGTGCATTTGTTATACTCCATTCCTTAGCCAAAAGTAATTTTTATTTTATAAATATAACTGAGTACTTAGTGAATATATTTTGTGATAATATTATTAAACAATATGATCATTAAAAATTTTGCTTTTGAAAATGTATATACCACAGTACAAGAATTTATGGAAATCCAATACAACCTTTATAAAAAGAAGAGTTACAGTTTTATAATTTACACAAAATACGTGCATTTCTTTTTTTCATATTCTAAAAGGTAATAAAATCTGTGTGGTAAAAGGTATTGGTTACTGATAAACCTCATGATTGCAGAATGGACGGTTTAAACTTCAATATGCATTAGTTTAACTGTATTCCAGAATTATTTCTCTAAAGTCATTGTTTAAAATCTCTTTAGGTTTTTCTCATAGTCGTTAGCTTATTATTTCACCAGCACTTATACTTTTCTTCATTGGTTTTTGAAACACAAAAGCGGTGGTATATGAAAGTTATTGCTGCTCATGTAGTATAAATATCTCGAGGTATGCAAGGTCAGTTCAGATTCTACTTTCTGACATTCTTGCTGGAGTATTAAATTTCTAATGTCATGCATAGTTAAAGAAAAATAAATTTTTAGTTGAATATAGTTGATTTACAATATTTTATTAGTTTCAGGTATACAGAATAGTGATTCATTATTTTTACAGATTATATACTCCATTAAAAGTTTACAAAATAATGACTTGAATTCCCTGTGCTATATGTTTAAGATACCTACTGATAAACTAGATACAATACTTTATTTAAAGCTCTAATTTTGTTTGTTTTATTATAAACATTTTTATAACCCAAATATTTTAAGTTCTTCTTAATGAGCTTTTAAAAGTTAACTATATTTTGTTGTCTAACATCAAAGGTAAGGGGATCAATAGATTTTAGCATTTTGCAACTAGTCATTCAGTTTAATGATAGGCTACTTTTATAGTAAGACTTACTGGTGTCAATTCTCTCCATTAAGGACATCGAACAATAGTAAAAAGCATTTTATTGCACTGTGCCTTTCCAATGTTGCTTTTATGCTTCCCTGGCAATTTGCTCAGTTTATACTTTTTACACAGGTAAGATGATTTTAAACTAATTTAAGTTGAATGCAAGATGTGCTTGCTTGTTTCCATAGGAAAAAAAATTTTTATTGAAGTATAGTTGATTTACAATATTGTGCTAATTTCTGCTGTACAGCAAAGTGACTCAGTTATACACATATATACGTTCTTTTTTTATATTCTTTTTCATTACAGAGAAATTTTAAATGTGATTATATTTGTGCCCTAATAGATTTTCAAAATATGGAATAATTATAAAGTTTATATACATGTGTGTTTTTTTTAATCATATAAATCTACCTTCTGTTAATGTGTTTGTTAGTTAGGCAGATATTAAACCTGCAAAAGACTTTTTCCTCTTATTTTAATCCATAATTTTTCCTGTTGGTATTTGAGATGATCTCTGTAAACCTTCCTGTAGATTTTCCTTTTGTCTGAGGAATCATTTTAGGTGCCAAGCTGCGCAACATGGTAAGGGCCACTTCGATTCTTCATGGTAGGGGATTTCTGCTTCTAATCCAGCTAAATGTTGGCTGTTCTGTCTGAAGAGCAGAATCTTACTGGACACCATTTCTCAGAGCTTTAATCATGGTATTATTCAGTGAATTGAGGCCATATCCTGTTTCTTCAAACAACTAAGTAACTAATAGCAAGAAACTGAGCTGGGGAAGCAGAGAGTAAAAGGTCAATTTGGATGAAATTTCCTACTATGATTTTTCTTTAGAACTCCTTTCCACCTAACTAACAAACACTGATAATATGTAATGATATTCTTTATTGGCAGTGAGAAATTCTGCCAAGAATCCTTGTGCTGCCAATTGTCTACAAAGAATGAAGTTATAACCACAACTTAATTGATACTGCATGTTTAAAGCATGTTAAGAGTATTCCCTCTGCCTTACTTCCTTATATTTGGTCTATAACTAACACAGAATTTCTGTGGTTTTCATTATTTGCATATGCCAACATAGTAGAATAGATTTCTAATGTGCATCATTTCCTGGCAAGGAAATGTATTAATTTAGCTCCTTCGGTAATTTTGATATTGCCTTAATGATTTTCTATCCATTCAAAAATTATACTATACTTTTACTTCTTGTTGTTTCTTTTTTTTGAGATGTAATTAACATTTTGTAAGTTTAAGATATACGATGTATCAATACATTATTATATTGCAGTATGATTATCCCCTGATTAACACCATAGTGTTATTTAACACCTCTATCAAGTCACATAATTATTATTTCATTCTTGTGGTGAGAACGTTTAAGATCTAGTTTCTTAGCAACTTTGAATTATATGATACAGTATTGACTATAATAACTATGCTATGCATTAGAACTGCAGAACTTATTCATCTTCTAGTTGCAAGTTTGTATACTTTGTCCAACATCTCTCTAATTCCCCCACCCCCAAGCCCCTGTTAATCACCATTCTACTCTCTGTTTTTACAAGTTTGGCTTTTTTAGATTCCACATACAAGTGATATAATAAAGTATTTGTCTTTGTCTGACTTATCTCACTTAGCATAATGCCTTCAAGGTCCATCTGTGTTGTCACAAATGGCAGGATTTATATATATATATATGTATATATATATATTTATATATATATACATATATATATATGTGTGTGTAGCATGTCTTCTTTATCCATTCATCTGTTGATGGACACTTAGGTTGTTTCCATACCTTGGCTATTGTGCATAATGCTTCAGTAAACATAGATGTGTAGATATCTCTTCAATATTCTGTTTTCATTTCCTTTGGAATATGTACCCAGAAGTGGGATTGCTGGATCATGTGGTAGCGGTATTTTAAATTTTTTGAGAAACCTCCATAGTGTTTTTCATAGTGGCTCCACCAATTTATTTACATTCCCACTAACAGTGCACAAGGGTTCCCTTTCCTCCACATCCTCACCAACATTTGTTTTCTTTTGTCTTCTTGATGATAACCTTTCTAATAGATATGGAGGGATATCTTACTGTGGATTTGATTTTATTTCCCTGATGATTAGTGATATTGGGTGTCTTTTCATGTACCTGTTGGCCATTTGGATGTATTCTTTTGAAAAATATTTATTGTTCCTCTACCCATTTTTTAATCAGTTTTTTTTTCGTTATTGAGTTGTATGAGTTCTTTATACATTTTGGATATTAAGATTTCACCTAATAGATGATCTGCAAATATTTTCTCCCGTTGCATAGGTTGCCTTTTCATTTTGTTGATTGTTTCCTATGTTGTGCAGAAGCTTTTTATCAATAGTTTGATGTAGTCTCACTTGTTGGTTTTTGCTTTTGTTGCTTGTGCTTTTGGTGTTACAATCCAAAAAATCATTGCCATGATGAGGGTCAAGGAGCTTATTCCCTAAGTTTTCTTCTAGGGGTTTTATGGCATCAGGTCTTATATTTAAGTCTTTAATCCATTTTAAGTTAATTTTTGTGAGTGGTGTAAGATAGAAGTCCAATTTCATGTAAATATCCAGTTTTCCTGACACCATTTATTGAAGACATTATTTTTCCCCCTAAGTATTCTTGGCTTCCTTGTCAAATATTAATTGACAGTATATGCATGGGTTTACTTATGGTCACTCAATCTGTTCCATTGCTGTGTATATTAGTCTTTATTCCTGTACCATACTGTTTTGATTACTGTAGTTGATAGAGTAATGGGGGTTCCTTATATGTTACAGTCCTTTTTTTTTTTTTTGCTGCTTTTAGGATTCTCTCTGTCTTTGATTTTTAAGTTTCATTATAGTGTATCTTAGGGAAGGTATTTTTCAATTACAGTAATGGGGTGATTTATTAGCTTTGTGAACTTGCATGTCCAAATCTCTTCATAGGTTTGGAAGTTCTCAGCTATTATTTCTTTAAATAAACTTTCTGTCCTTTCTCCCTCTCTTTTCATAGAACTCCGGTGATTCTCTTATGTGATCATTTGATATTTTCATATAAATCACATAGACTTTCTTCACTCTTTTTCATTCTTTCTTCTTCTTTCTCCTCTGACAGCGTATTTCAAAGTTCCTATCTAACTCACTGTTCTGTCTTCTGTTTGGTCTGTTCTGATTTTGATACTCTATTGCAGTTTTCATTTCATTCATTGAATTCTTCAGTTCCAGAATTTGTTTTATTCTTTTAATCATTTTTATCTCTTTGTTAATCTTCTCATGTTTTTCATGTATTTTTATCCTGATTTCATTGAATTGTATTTCTGTATTTTCTTGTACCTCATCGAGTTTCCACAAAACAGCTATTCTGAATTCTTTATCAGGTAAATCGTAGAATTCTGTTAGAGTTTGGTTACTGGAGGACTATTGAGATTTTTTGGTGATATTTCATGTTATTCTTATTCATGTTTCCTTGATTCTTCATGTTCCTTGAAGTTTTGTGTTGCAGTTTTTGCATTTCAGGTTGCCTTCAGGTGGGATATATTCTTCATTCATCCTGCTTATATCTGGGGTTTTCTCTGACCTTATATGGATACACCTGCTTCATGCTTCTTGCTCCCTCTGTGGCAGAATTATTAAGCTTGTATGTCTTTTCTAGACAGGCCCACAGACCCTGGCCTCTTTTTCACATGAGCTCCTTATCTACTAGAACTCACTCTTACTGCCACACTAAGGAACATGAAAAAGGAGCCAGCTGCAGAGTCGGGAGAGGTGTGAGTTTAACACTCAGGAGGTGTCAAGAGTGCCTGCAGGCCAAGTGGAGGGATCCTTGGGTGGTTTTCTCAGCAGCTGGTAGGCAGGTTTCCTGCCAGAGTCCTGAGCACAACCAGAAGGAACTGCATCCTTTCAATGCCCTCTGATATTCTTATTTGCCTCTTTCTCAATCTCCTACCTGCCCCAGTCATGGAGGTCGCACCGCAGAGCTCTGAGTGCTGTGGGAAAGAAATTGTTTTTTCCAGCAATGTCCTGCATAGCTGGGGATGCCAGGCACACACTCATCATTCTCCTTTTCCCCCATGGGAGAGGTTGCCACTGGCTAGTTCAGGCTCTCACTGTGCCACCTTGGGGATAGGGTGGTGTTGACAAAGTTCCTCTTACTCTCTCTAGTGCATCCAAACTCATATATATTTTTGCTCCAATGAAGTGCTTGAGCCTCTCCTCAGGAAGACTGGATTCTACAGGGCTCTCTTGTCTGTGGGTGTCTGCCCAAGTCAGCAGTATCCAGATTTTCTTCAACCATAGCTGAGAAGAGCTGGGATTAGTTCACTGGCTCCTGCTTATTCCACAGCCTGTACTGAGGAACTGTACTGTCTGCTTATTACCAGATACATAGGTGGGCAAGACTCCTTCCGGGACCCTTGGCATATGGTGCTGGATCCCACAACTTCCACAGAGGCACTTTTGTTCATGGGTGGATGCCAAATTTTAGTTGTTAAAAGGGGGAGGCAGAAAAGCAGGACACCTTATGCTGCCATGATGCTGACGTAACTCCCAGCTTTTAGTTTTCTGAATTAACGTATAAAGTTTTGTTTGCTTCTGTTTTTTTTTTTTTTAATACTAACGTGAAGATAATTCAATGTTATTTTTCTGGGAGTGTTCTAAGGCTTTTATTCTTGATTATATTTTTCACAGATTAAAGTTAAGATTAGTTCACGTCTCTTGCACATATTGTCTGAGAAATGGGGCTGAAGGACTCAAGGACTGGCTATATTTTAAAGGAAAAAAGTTACAAGCAACAGTTGTAGAAATCTAGAATATTTGGAGTGAGAAGACCTTAAAGCATTATCTTTCTTAAGAAACTGAGAAATTGTGACTTACTTATTCAGTAACTGGATTTTAATTTATAATATGCTCTGTTTTCTTATATTTTATTAGAGAATTCCCATTCATGTAGGAGAGATTGTTATGACCAAGCACAGTAACAGGGGTAGTTGCAGAAAGGAGGTTATAAAATCAGAAGTGATAGAGATGCAGATTATTTCTGGAAGAGATAGTATCAATATATCTATACAAAACTGGTTGTCAATTTCATATTCTTTCTTTATATAACTGATTCTTTGCTTGGGTATGTATAAAGCCATATCTCTTTTAATTTTTAAATTAATGTGACTCCATGACCTCATCTTGCTTATAAGAAGATTATTTTCTTCCTACCCTGGAGTTTCTCTTCCAACGATAAGCCCATCGGCTATTTATTTGGGCCAAATACCAGGACTAGATGTTTTTGCCTCACTGTTGAAGCCAGAAATGAGACTACTTGTATCTGGAGGATTCAGAAATCTGGGTACACAGTCAAAGCCACCACACTGCTGTTTAGCAAAACTTACCCCTTCTGCATGGAATTTGACCCTCAGTTAACCTTCTAGCTCTCTTCCCTTAGGAACCTGCTAGTGTTGTGTGACCATGATGTTACTAGGCAAGTTGCTTGGTGATTGCCTAATTGCATCCGAGAGGAAGAAATTGTAAGTGAGCTAAGTTCTTCCTGAGGGGGATGCCTTGACTTTGGGCTTCCTGAAGTAAAGTGACTCTCTTAAGTGTCATTTCCCTTGCAGAAGTTTCCATGGGTTATGGATCTTCTAAGCCAGAGTGGCTTCTGCATTTATGTGATGTGCATCTTCTTTCTTTGCTCCTGAGTTGTCACCTGGGGTGAGGCTACCATGAAGACTTCTTTGAGAGCTCCCACTGAAGAGAAATATCTGAATCTGTCCTGCTGACAAGTCCTGTTTGCTGTCCTACAGCTTTCTGAATGAACCAGAGGCCAAGTGTGCACTTAAAACCCCCTGGGTTGCACTGATGTCAAGAACTCAAATTCACCTTATTGAAGATAGAAAACTCCTAACAGCCATAGATGCCAAGTGCTTCACACTAAAATTGGCCTGGACTGTGTGCTTTTACTTACGAGTGGCACCATTTTCTTTCTTGTAAATGTCTCATAGCACGCCTGCAGTGCTGAGATAGCTGAGTTGAGTCATAAGGAATTTCAGCATCAGCTAAATGCTGTCTGTAGAACTAGGCTTCTCCTAAAAAAAGACTGCAGTTCTGGTGTACAGTTCTTGTGAGTGAGCTCACAAGTTCAGAATTCTATCATCCACACAGTGTGTTTGTTTCTCAAGTTCCTTGGGGTTCTGTCTTGCCAAATTAGGATTATATTAGTTTTTTGGAGATGTTCAAGTATTGGTGAGTCTCAGAAAGGTTTTCCACCAGGAGACTCATAGCTGCTTATGAAACTTTTTTCCAGTACCTTTGTCTTTACTGAACATCAAATTTCACACACCAAGGGGCTGAGAAAGGACAGTTTTTTGGCAAGTCAAATAAACCTTTTGTTCAAGAAGAGTCTTCGATCTACAAAACCTAAAAGGTCACCAAAATGTTTTTTTCCAAGGGGAGTTGATGTTTCTTCTTCTGGATGTAGAAGCAGCTACTCTTACTATAAATGTCAGCTTCTCTTTCTGAAAGCTTTGTCTGACCTTGCATCTTGTTGTTAAACTCAGTCTACAGGTTGATTTCTTTCTATTAGTTTGACAATGTTTATTGTGGCCACAGTGGTTAAAATATAGTTGATTCTATATGTGTAAACTAACAGGGAATCAAGAATTAGCTTACAGAAGGGATTTATAGTTTCATTCCTTATACACAGTTTTATTTAAAATTTATTTTAAATGCCTGTACTCATTTCTGATTTCAGGAACAAAATTGGTCCAAGCATTTGAACAGATTAAAAACTCTTTATTGTTTCATGGAAACAAATTTTGCCCTATCCTCAGAACTACTTATCTTGAGAAGTATGATGAAAGGAGGCAAGAATAGAAGTCAGTTTTCTACATTTTCACAACAGAATGTTGGCTCTGCTGCTTGTATCTCAATGAGAGGGATTTCTTTTCAACCAGCAGTTCAAATAGCAACAGTCCAGCTATTAAGTATAATTTTCTCCTGTGAAGGTTTTTTTTTTAGCAGAAGTGTAAATATGATGTTTAAGAAGGGGGGTCTAGATCTGCATATCCTAATAGTATTGGTCTATGGGAGGAGGGAAAGAGAGAGTAACCTATACCAGACTTCAGTATTATAGTTTATTTAATCCTCAAGGAGTCCAGGCACATGGGTATTATTAATTTACGATTACAGATGAAGACACTGAGGTTCAGAGATTAAGTTAAAATCAAGTCGGCCTACTTCAGAGCACCAACACTTTCCAATTTATTTTTGCTGCATCTCTAGGGTCTTTCAACTCTTTTCTGTTGAAGGCCACACACTTGGGTGTGTTGTCTTATCTCCTTACTAAAATACCTTCAGTTTTCATGAAGCATTAATAAAAGAAATAAGCATTTAAAGCATACTTCTATACCTTTTGTAAAACCATAATTAATTGAGTCTACTGTATTACCTAATTGCTTTTCTATATAAGAATCTGTATGATACATTTTTCATAATTAGTGTCAAGATTAATTTTCTTCACAAAGTAAATTTATGAACTTTTAACAACTATAGTTATTTTATTAAATGAGCTGGACACACTTTCTCACAGTCTCTCTTAAAACCTATATTTTAGACTTGTCCCCATCCCCAAATTTATATACATACTGTATTCCTTTCCTTTTCAGTTTGACAATAAGTGTGATTGCAGTAAATAAAAACTTTTAAGATCTTTAAAATATTGTGTCTTCTGATCAAAGAACATGATATATATCTACTTATTTAGTTCTTAATTTCTATAAATAATGTTAATACAGATTTTTAGAGATCTTTCATTAGATTTGTTCCCAGGTATTTTCTATTTTTGTTGCATTTTAAAAGATTGATTATATTTGTTAGATATGGGGTTCTATGTATGTTAAGCAAAGCTTGTTAATTGTGTTATTCTAATCTTTTAGATTTCTACTGTTTTTGTTTGCTTTCAGTTACTAGAGGAGGAATGTGCTAAAGTCTTCCATTATAACTGATTTGTCTGTATCTACTTTTAGCTGTGTAAATTCTTGCTTTAAACATTTTTTTTTTTTTTTTTTTTTTTTTTGCGATATGCGGGCCTCTCACTGTTGTGGCCTCTCCCGTTGCGGAGCACAGGCTCCGGATGCGCAGGCTCAGCGGCCGTGGCTCATGGGCCCAGCCGCTCCGCGGCATGTGGGATCTTCCCGGACTGGGGCACGAACCCGTGTCCCCCGCATCGGCAGGAGGACTCTCAACCACTGCGCCACGAGGGAAACCCCTTGCTTTAAGCATTTTGATGCAACATCATTATGTGCACAGTTGTTATATAGTCCTTTTATTTTTATGTAATGAGCCTTAAAATTTTTTAAAGTGTATTTGTGTGTATGTGTGTGGTAAGAACACTGAACATGAGATACACCCTCTTAATAGATTTTTAAGTGTACAATATAGGTATTGTTATCTATAGACACATGTTGTATAATAGATCTCTAGAAGTTATTGATCTTGAATAACTGAAATCTTATGTGTGTTGATTAGCGACTTCCCATTTCCTCTTCCCCTCAGCCCTTGGCAATCACTATTCTATTATCTATTTCTGTGAGTTTGACTATTCTAAATACCTCTGATAAATGGAACCATGCAGTATTTGTCCTTCTGTGACTGGCTTAATTTACTCAGCATAATATTCTCATCCATACTGCTGCATGTTATAGGATTTCCTTCTCTTTTAAGGCTGATACTATTCTGTTGTATGTGTACAACACATTTTAAAATCCATTCGACCGTTGATTGTCATTTAGGCTATTTCCATATCTCGGATATTGTCAGTAGGGCTGCAGTGCACATGAGAGTGCTAATATCTCTTCAAGATCCTGTTTTCAATTCCTTTGGGTAAATACTTAGAAGTGGAAATGCTGGATCATATGCTATTTCTATTTTTAATTTTTGAGGAACCTCCATACTGTTCTCTTTAGCAGCTGCATAATTTTGCATTCCCATTAACAATGTAAAAGGATTCCCTTTTTTTCACATCCTCACTAATACTTGTCATTTGTTTTTTTGAAAATAGCCATCCTAACAGGTGTGAGATAATATATCATAATGGTTTTGATTTGCATTTCACTGATGATTAATGATATTGAGTGTTTTTTCATATATCTGTTGGCCATTTGTATATCTTCTTAGGATAAATAGCTGTTCAATTCTTTGCCCATTTTTTAATTGTTATTAGTTTTTTGCTAGAGTAATATGAGTTCATTATATATTTTGGATATAACCCCTTATCGGATATATGGGGTATTTTCTCCCATTCCATAGGTTGCTGTTTACCCTTTCGGTGTTTCCTTTGCTATACAGAAGCTTTTTACTTTGATGTAATCTCACTTGTCTTATATCTGATAAGAGATTAATATCATCAAAATAAGAGATAACAAGTGTTGGTGAGGATGTGGAGGAAAGGGAACCCTTGTGCACTGTTGGTGGGAATGAAATTGGTGCAACCACTATTGAAAACAGTATGGAGGCTCCTCAAAAAATTTAAAATTGAACTACCATGTGATCTAGTAATCCCACTTCTGGGTATATATCCAAAAGAAATGAAAACAGAATATTGAAGAGATTATCTGTGCTTCTATGTTTATTGCAGCATTATTCATAATAGCCAAGGTATGGAAATAACCTAAGTGTCTGTTAACAGATGAATGGATAAAGAAGATGAGCTACATATATACACAATGGAGTATTACTCAGCCATGAGAAAAAGGAAATCCTGCCATAGGACATAGATGGACCTTGAGGGCATTATGCTAAGTGACATAAGTCAGACAGAAAGACAAATACTGTATTATATCATGGGATATAATATTAGGATCACGTATTAGTATTTAGTTTGGAATCTAAAAAAACCAAACTTATAGAAACAGAGAGTTGAATGGTGGCTACCAGGGCCTGAGGAGTGTGGGAAGTAGGAAGATATTGGACAAAGGTACAGACTTGCAACCAGAAGATGAATAAGTTCTGGTGATCTATCACATAGCATAATGATTGTAATTAACGTTATTGTTTTATATACTTGAACATTGGTAAGAAAGTAGATCTTAAACGTTCTCACCACAAAAATGAAATGAGAATTTCGTGACGTGATGAAGGTGTTAGCTAACACTGCAGTGGTAATAATACTGTAATATATGTGTATCAAATCAACAGGTTGTATACCTTAAACTTACACAATGTTTTAAGTCAAGTATATGTCAATAAAGCTGAAAAAAAAATAACAGAGGGATCCTTGGTAGAGACTCTAAGCTTAATAAAAGGGACAAATTTCTTAAATCCAGTAAAGTTCTGATTATCCATTAGCTGGAATTTTAGTTGGAACCACTTTATGCCTTCCCCATCCATTTTGGGGGAGGAGGTAGGTAGTAAGGTATTTATGCTGGGAGAAGAAAAAATGACAGGAAGTTTGAGAGTAAGATATTAGCACCAAACTCCCAAATTCTGGGTAGTTGATCTATAGAATATACTTATAACAATTTATGCATTCTTTGACTCTGAGATTGTATGACCTTGCCTGAGCTTACTTTATGAGGCACTTGATAATGTGTTGAAATGAAGTTTGCAGAGATATTCGTGTCCTTGCCTTTTTTTCCACACCACCAGCAAATAAGTTTCTTTAGGGTGGAGATAGCATTGGCCCTCTAGTATCCATTGAATGGCTTTGAATTTATAGCATCGTTTCTAAGAACACTATACTTTAAGCTCCAAGCAATTAAGTTATAAGCAAAGTTCTGGGAAACTATATTCAGGTAAATTGGTTATTACTTGAAAGTATTACCATCTTCAACTGGCACCTCTTGAAATAAAAATCTCTTTGGAATTCTTGAATGAATTATCCATTGTTGTTTTACTTATACAACAAATTCATAATCTGGTTACCACTAAATGTTAAATTGCATGAGACTTTTCAAAGGCCCAAAGAAAAGAATTCCTGGGCCCAGTCATAATTATTATTGTGAATGCAGTCCTCTAAAATAAATGTTAATACTGTAATTCACAGCAGAGCTGTACAATTTTTAATGAAATAAAGTACAACCAAAATAAAATGTCATATAGTTAGAATCATAGGTTGTGTCACATTTTCAGACTGACTTCTTTCACTTAAGCATATGTATTTTAGGTTCCTCCATGTCTTTTCATGACTTGATAGCTCATTTCTTTTTATTGATGAATAATATTCCATTGTCTGGATGTACCACAGTTTGTTTATCCATTCAACTCTTGAAGGACATCATGGCTGCTTCCAGTCTTTGGTGATTCCCTAAACATTCATGTGAAGGTTTTGAGTGGGCATAAGATTTCAGCTCAATTGGGTAAATACCTAGGAGTGTGATTGTTGGATTGTATGTTAAGACTATGTTTAGTTTTGTAAGAAATTGCCGATTTTGTCAGGTTTTTGGATTTCAGCCATTCCATTAAGTGTGTAGCAGTATCTCCTTGTTCTAATTTACAGTTCCTAATGTAGTATTGGGTTTAGCATCTTTACATGTGCTTATTTGCCCTCTGTAGATCTTCTTTGGTTAGGTTATTTGTTCACATCTTTTGACCTTTTTTTTTGCGGTACGCGGGCCTCTCACTGTTGTGGCCTCTCCCGTTGCGGAGCACAGGCTCCGGACGCATAGGCTCTTGGGCCATGGCTCACGGGCCCAGCCACTCCACGGTATGTGGGAGCACGAACCCGTGTCCCCTGCATCGGCAGGAGGACTCTCAACCACTGCGCCACCCTTTTTGACGCAGTGGTTGCCCTTTCTGACCATTTTTAAATTGGGTTATTTGTTTTCTTATTTCTGAGTTTTAAGAGTTCTTAGTACATTTGACCTACCAAACCTTTATCAGATATGGGTTATGCAAAGATTTTCTCACAGTCCCTGGCTTGTCTTTAGTTTTCTTAATAGTGTCTTTTGTGGAGCTGGGGTTTTTAATTTTAAGGAAGTTCAGTTTATCAGTTTTTTTCTTTCATGGATCATGCTTTTGATGTCATAGCTAAAAACTAATCCTCAAATAAGATCACCTTGATTTTCTCCTATATTATATTTTAGAAGTTTTTTAGTCTGTGTTCTACATTTAGCTCTAAGATACACTTGAGTCAGTTTTTTGAAAGGTGTAAGATCTAGGTCTAGATTTATTTTTTTTTAATGCATGCGTGTCCAAGTCTTCCAGCGCTATTTGTTGAAAAGACTGTCATTTCTCCATTTTGTGCAGTTGTCAAAGCTCAGTTGCCTATAATTGTGTGGATCTGTTTCTAGACCCTCTATTTTATCCCTTTGATCAATTTGTCTATTTTTTTCTCCAGTACCGTGCTGTCTTGATTACTGCAGCTTTGTAGTAAGTCTTAAAGTCAGTTAGTCTCAGACCCTTTTTAAGAGTTTTCTCTTTGCCTTTGGTTATAAGCAGTTTTTACTATGACATGCCTATGTATGGTTGGGTTTTGTTTGTTTTAATTTATCCCTTGCTGGGGGCTACTAATACTTTATGAATCAGTGCTTGATTCTTTTTCTATAGATTCTGGGGACTTCTCAGGTATAATGTCTTTAAGTATAGATTTTACTTAATTCCCTCAGCCCTTTCTGAGATGTAAAGTATGACCTTTATACTATATGCTCTACATCTCTTATGTTCTTTCATATGTTGTTCATCCCTTTGTCATTTTATACTTTCTTCTGACCTATCTTCCAATTTATCACTTCTTTGTTTGGCTGTGTTCAACCTGCTTAAACCCATTTTTGACTTCTTATTATTGATTATTGTAATATTTAGTTGTATATTTTTAATTCGGTTCATTATTTAATGGCTTTCAATACCCTCCTGGAATTTTCAATCTTATCTGTTATTTCTGTGCATATGTCAAGCATAAAGTCTATGTCTGATGATGCCAGACATGTTTTTGCATGGTTTGTGAGCTAAGAGTAGTTTTTACATTTTTATAGTAGAAAAAGAAGGAGAGTATACAATTGAGACTGTACATGGCCTACAAGTCTTAACATATTTATTATCTGGCTTTTTACATAAAAAGTTTGCTGACCCCTGAACTAGATTGAGATTCTTCATAGATCTGTTTCTGTTGTCTTAGTGATAATGTCTTATCTCCTCCTGTATCTGATTAGTTTTGATGTGGTATTAGACATTGTACCTGAACAATTGTACAGTTAATTTGAGACTAAGATATTAAGTTCTTCCAGAGAAAATTAAATTTGTTTCCAGCAGGCAAACACAGGGACTAACAATCTTTAATCTCCCTCATGCAATCACAGAATGAGATAATTCAAAAGTGGGCTTCAGTATTTTGGAGCACTGCTTTGATTTCTGGTTCTCTCTTATAGTATAACCCTTTGAAGTCCCAAACCAAAGCTTGAGGACTTAGCAGAGATCTCATTCTTGGGGTTACCTGACAGCTAAGTGTGTGGAAATGTCTCAACTGCCTCTCAGCTAGCAGGCATCTGCTTCTGTTAGAATTGGCAGAAGAAGAAAAGTGACCCAAAATGTCATGCTCATCTCTGTAGATTTCCACCTTTTCTCTGGTCTTAGCTTCCTAATTCTTTTTTTGCTGTATTAGTAAGCTGTGGCTTTCATACAGGTACTTTTATTATTTTTTAGAGCTCTTCTAGTTCTCAGTTGGTTCACATTACTTTGACAATCATTATTGGAAATATAACTCTCCTCTTATATTTACTTTGCTTATGAATAGTGAAATGCTTTTCTACATTTTTTCACTTCTGCTTTTTTTATATTTTTATTTCAGATAGCCTCATTATTTCCCATGTATGTTGTGGGGTATATTGAGCCAAAAAAATTTCGGAAGATCATCTATATGAACATGGTGACAGTTTTTTGAATATCTTTATTGGAGTATAATTGCTTTACAATGTTTTATTAGTTTCTGCTGTACACCTGGTAACATTTTTAATATTTATAAGTCATATATTAAAATAAGATCTCAGGGTTTATAAAATAGAACTGACTGTTTTATATACCTCCTCTCAAGTAGTATTTAATACATATGATGTTGCTAATATTTAGAAGGATAACTGAATGCCATATTATAGCAACTATACTTTCAACTAGACTGTAGACATTTTGTATTCTCTGAAACTTTAAAAAAATTTTTTTTTAATTATTATTGTCACTACTTTTGTAACTGCCTTTTCTCCCTGAGACCTGAGATTTTTAACACTTTGCATGAATTTGACACTCTGTGAAATTTATGTTTTTGCATTATTGTTTTTTTATATTAGTTTCCAAACACATATCCCTTAAGAAAATAAAAATCTTTTAGGTAAGAACATAAAATAAAGCTTCCTTAGTGAGGAAAATCCTCAAGTAGTTCAACAAAAATCAGATTAGAAAACTAATAGTTATAAGTAAGTCTTTCTTATTATATTCCTCCATTATTGAGTTAATAGAAACAATAAGATTTTTCCTGTTTTCTTTGTACCAAGTTAAAAATAGGGGAAAAAAATTAAATTCTGCTATATAATATTTATGGTGTTGAAAATAATTAGAACCTATCAGTGTGTTGAAATTCTGTTATCACTTGGTCAGGATCTATTTATTAATCTTTTTATGCAAATAAAGTTTGTATTGGAAATGAGTATATCCCTGTAGACAAAGTATGCATTATGCTATCTATCTAATAACTATAAAATGTATTTATTTTCTGCAATTTTCAGGTTTCGGTTCTCCTTTGTTTTGTATTGATGTTTGGAAATCCAGTGTATTTATCTTCTTATTATTCTTCGTCTCTATTGATGACATTGGTAAGTGTTTGTTAAGCTTGTGAAGATTTTTTTTTAACCTGTCAAATAGCAAGTTTACCCATTTAATATAGGTTAAAGAGAATAAATAAGGCCCTTTCTGGATTACTGCCCACATGAAAAATTTTTCCCAGATAATGCTTTTTGTCTATCTAATCCTTGCAAAATAATATAAGCAAAGTTTACCTTTTTAAGGCAATGCCCAAGTAAAATTTTTTTAAAATAATAAGGTAATAAGACTTACTTTTTAAAATATGCCATAATTTATGACAAAAATTAGTTATTTCCTTCTAAGTCACTTCAGTAGGCTAAATACTTACTGCAGTGACACTGCCATTGCCCAAAACGTTTTTGGAACTCCTCTGAATTGCCTTCACAGACTCTGGCACATTCTTTTGAATGTCCTCAGTGGTAGCAAATCTTTGTCTTTTAAGGGTGGATTTGATTTTTGGAAATGACCAAAGTTTTGTGAATAAGGTGGGTGATTGGGCTGGGTAATACAGATCTTGATCAAAATATAGTGTGACAACAAAGTAATAAGACCTATTTTCTTGCACGCATAAGGAAGTAATCTCTAAAGATAGTTTATAAAGAGGAGTTCCAAACTGTTTTGAGCAGTGGCAACATAATTATAATAAGGGTGTAGTTTCTTCATGTGACTTACTTTCATGGAATAACACTCATTTAGAGTTGTATTTGGAATGGTGGTTCAGTAAATCAGTTTTATTACCTTATAGTCACACTTTCGATATTCATAAGCCAGAACCTGGAATGTTCTCCACTGGAATGTTCCTAGAATATTCTCTTTCCACAATGACCAGAAATGATAACTTACTACAAAAATACCAAAATATAGCACTTTTTCCATGTGTGGTGCATTGACTGAATCTTTTGAGATTTAGGTTTTTAACATTTTTTCTCCCCATACCTTTTTTTTTTTTTTTTTGCCTCCCAGTAAGTAATTTCTTCTCTTTATCTCTTCCAAAAGGCATAGGCCCTTTCTTTTCCACATTTTGTCACACTTTTTCAGTATTACAAAGTAGATGACTTGTAATAGTATGTTCATCAACATCTTTCTATGAAAACATTTTTTATTCTAAAATATAGCACAGATGTAGAAAACCTCATAAAACCAATGTTTTATGTACTTAGTTCTGACTAGTACTGATAAGTACTGATTAATGGACTGTTACTTGTCAAACATCCTTAAACTACCGTCAAGTCAAAACTAGAACTTTTCTAACCATTCTAGAAGCCTTCCATGTAACCTGCCTCAATCATAACTCCCTTGAGCTGCTCTAAAACAGTAGTGACTATCTTGACTATGGTGATCACTCCAGGCTTTTCTTTATAGTTTTATCACTTAAGTTTCTATTATTATCTATAGGTTTCCAATATGTCTCCCTGTTTTTTTCCCCGGGATATTTTTTTTTATCTGGGTCACTGAACATGTGAAGGGTTCTGTGGTCTAGATTTTGCTCCTGAGTCCTCGTGGTGCCGCTTTACATCTTCTTTTGTCTTCTGTATTTATATTAATACTTGGGTCTAAAACCTGGACGTGTTCAGATTTAATTCCTTTGGCAAGTATATAGTATTGTTCTTCAGTCAGGAGTCACATATTTATCTGGTGCCTCTCTTTTTATGATCAGCATTTAGTACCAGAACCATTGATTCAGTAGGGATTGCAAAATGATGATATTCCAATCCCTCCTTTACAGTTCACATTTCATATAGGAAAAGTAAAGTACATTTCTAAATGGGGGGAGTTGGGAGGAAGTAGAAAAATATTTGAAGAAATAATGACCAAAAATTTTCCAAATTTGATGAAAATTATAGTCTCAGAGATGAAGAATAACAGTAAATCTCAAATACAAAAAACATAGAGCTAGAGTAAGCATATTATCAAATTGTTTAAGATCAGCAATAAAGAGAAAATCTTCGGAGTAGCAATAGAATTAAGACATGTTAAATACAGAAGGACAAAGAGTAAGGATGTCAGCAGATTTTTCATAAGAAAAAAGTGCAAGCAACAAAACAGTCAAGAAGCATCTTTAAAATATTTAAAAATACTATCTATGATTCTATATCCAGCAAACATGTCTTTCAAAAATGCAGGCAAAATAAAGACTTTATGACCTTTATGTTAAAGGAGGTCTTTCAGATGAAAGGAATATAATATTAGATGTCAGTCTGGCTCACACAAATGAAGAGCCCTGGAAATGGTAGCTAAAGGTTTTCCTACCATCTGTGACAGAATGGATAGACCTTGAGGGCATAATTATGTGACATAAGTCAGAGAAAGACAAATACTATCTTTTCATTTGTGTCTTCTTTAATTTCTTTCAGCAATGTATTCAGTGTGTAGGTCTTTCACCTCTTTGGTTATGTTTATTCTTAATATTTTCTTTTTGAGACTATTGTAAGTGGGATTGTTTTCTTAATTTCCTTTTTAGATAGTTCATTGTTAGTGTATAGAAATGCAACATAGTTTCTTTGTTGAGTTTGTATCCTGCTACTTTGCAGAACTTGTTTATTCTAACAGTTTATGTGTGTGGGTGTATGTAGAATCTTTAATGTTTTCTACATATAAGATCATGCCATCTGTGAACAGAGATAATTTTACATTTTCCTCCTCAATTTTTCTGGTTTACCCATTTAGTTGTTTTCTTTTTTGCACTAATAAATATTACATGTATATTTTATTATACCCCCTCCTACTTACATGAAAGGTAGCATACTATAGTCTTTTGCATTTTGATTCATCAACCTATTCTGGGTATCACTTAGCAACCTTTCATAGATATCACTCCATATCAGTTCACGGAGATCTTCATTCTTTCTTGTAATTTCATAGTAAGTATTCCCTTCTGCATATTCCATAGATAATTCAACCATTCTCCTAAGTCTGGGCATTTTGTTTATTTCTTGTATTTTGCATTTACAAACAATTTTGCATTGTGTAATCTGGTACATTTATATTTTCCTATTGTTGGAACTTCAGGAATCCTGGCTCATCTTGGGCCAATTAGATGATGCAAAATTCTCCAAATCTTAGTAATACACAGGCCTAAGATTTGTTTCTCATTGGAGCTTTTTGTTTTTCCAACACAAACTTGGGAATAAACGAATACCTTACCAACTTGTAGAGATAGTAGGAGGAGTATTCCTAGTTCCTGCATGTCTTTGTCAGTTCAAGCTGCTATAACAAAAATACCAGAATGGGTGGCTTACATGGAAATCTATTTCTTAACAGTTCTAGATGCTGGAAAGCCCGAGATCAAGGTGTCAGCTGATTTAGTTCTTGATGAGGGCTTTCTTCTTGATTTGCAGACAGATACCTTCATTGTATCCTCCCATGATGGAGAGAGCGATCATCTCTCTCATGTCTGTCCTTAGAAAGGCACTAATCCCATTTATGAGGTTCCCACCCTCATGATCTAATTACCTCACAAAGGGTTCCACCTCTAAATGTGTCACATTGGAGCTTAGGGTTTCAACACAGGATCGGTGGAGGGACGTAAACATTCAGTTGATAGCACCAAGGGTATAGTTTTTGAGGACCCCAGCTGTATGCATGAGTCTTAATTCCAGTTTCTTACCTTTCATAGTCCCAAGTCTTCTGCTGCCCTCCCTTTTAATACAAGCCCATAGTTGTAACCTTGTTCTACAGACCTCCTTAAAAACTGCCAACTCCTTAAAAACTCTCCTAATTAATGTTTTGCTTTTTAAAAATCACCTTCTTTTCTCTGGCACCTGGAAAGTTCCTTTTCTTTCTTATAAATTCAGTTAGATATATATATATTTTTAAACATTTTAAAATATTTGTGGGTTTGGAGAGGAAGGATTTTCATGTTAATTTAGACCACTAATTTTTCTGGATAACTTACATGTATGCTTGCATGGACATACCTTTCACACACCATCTATCTCCTCAGAGGAACTGCCCTGCATAAAACATCCCAAGTAACTCAGTAAGGAATTAACTTGATTCTAGGGTCAACTTTCTGGTACACAAAGCATTTGGCTTTCACCCCAAGGAAATTTTCCATGTCCAAATTCAGAAAAATCAACAATTAAGAAGGAAAATGTCTGGTGATAGCCAAGATGGAAGGGGGTGGCTGTGTAACTTTTGAAATGTAATTTTTAAAAAGTTAATTTAATTTGATTGTGTCATTTTATGTCATATGCATTTTAGGTGATAATTCTAAGGAGAAATAAAATTCAAAGATTGGATGCATCTGAACTCCACTTTTGGGTAAGGGTCAACATTTTTAACACAATTTCTTCAAATCCTTTTTTATTTCTATAAACTGAATACAGATAATATGCTTTAAAAATGAATGATTTATAGTTAGTAAATGTTATAAATAGCTACTTACATAAGGTGGGAAACACTCCTTACCAATATCTACAAGTCATTTTCAAGAAGTTAGTTCATTTATTTCAGCACTACCCTCAGGCCTTTCTTCTTTACTTTTCTTTCTGATATACCCTACTACCTTGCTTTTAATTTTTTTTTCTATTTGCTTTGAGTTTCTTTCTTTACATTTACTAACCTTCTCTTCAAAATAACTCAGTCCGTAGTTCTGTCCCCACTTTCCCTTTTTCTGTTCTCTACATTTATCCATCATCTATCTTTCCTTTGGCTTCCAACTTTAGACTCTTATTTATTTTTGTCCTTTTAACATTTTCCCTATAATCTCCCAGTTCCTTTTTATTTCAACTCAGCCACTACCTGATCTTTGTTTGACTTCTTTGCAAATGTACAAATGGATGGCCCATGTTATCTCTATATTTGTATGTTATGTTACAAAGTAAAATAAGTACCTTATTAAGTAGGCACTGCAATGACTAATTCTCGTAGTATCAGACAGATGACATTCTTTTTCTCTAGGTCTTTAATGTACTCCTACTAAAAAATAAAATCTACCATATTAAAGAACTCTGTGATTACATATTATATATTGGTATGGTAAAACTGGAAATGATAAGAGGGTAGATAGCCACTCAGAATATAAACAAACAAAATGGAATGAGTTGCCAGTTTCTTATTGCTGGAAGCATTCTCCCATACCCTATGGTGAAAATACACTTGTTATTGAATGATATGACCCTTCTAATATTTTGATTTTTTTTCTTCAGAAAAATTCGCAAAGCTTGTTTTTTTAAAGATTAAACCAAGAAATCAACAGAAAATTTAAAGATTTTTATTTAATAATTTAACTCAAAAGGAAGTCAAAATTTTAATTACAAATTACTGAAAAATGACAACAAATAGAGCAGTATCTGTGGATGTTTAGGGAATTCTGCCAAAGTTGTGTTCAGAGGAAATTTTATTGTCTTAAATATTTTCAGTTTTAGACTGCAAAGAATAAAAAGCTTTCAAGTCAAGAATTTCAAAGAAACAAAAATCTAAGGAGAGAATAGTTAAGATATATTGAATGTTCAGCTTATACTTACGTTTTAAAACTGATATAATTAATACCATCAATCTCTTGCAAAAGGGAGAAATTAGTCATGGTAGTCATCTGAACAACACAGAAAACATTCTGGCTTTTTATGTCTTTTTTCTGGAAGACCGTCAAAAAGAAATAGCAAAGCTATTTTGTGAAATAGCACTTTTTCTTACAAAAACACCTGTTTTTGTAGGAAAAAGGGATAATCCATTCTTGTCAAATTGGGTTCATCCCAGGAATGCAAAGATGTTTCTGGAAAATTTATAAATATAAATTGTCACACTAGCAAATTAAAGGAGAAAAATACTTTATGATCATCTCATTAGATGCAGAAAATAAATTTCATAAAATTAAACACCCATTTATGATAAAAACTCTTAGCACAGAAGAAATAGCAGGGAGTTTACTTAACCCAATAAAATTCTTCAGCAGTCATTGGTTTTGCAGGAGAGATATTTGGAGTATTCCATTTATGAAGATCAAGATAAATATGTTTTTTCACATTTTATTAAAGGTTCAAACATGTAAAAGCAAGAAAGTAAATAACAGGATTAGAAAAGAAATGGAAAGAAAAATCAAAGTTTATTATATCATTATTTACATGTAAAACAAAATAATTATAAGAAATTATAAAAATTCAATAACATGGCTAGGTATAAGATTAATATTCAAAAGTTAATTGCATTTCTGTTCTTTGGCAACAAACAAAAACATATTTTTGAAAATATGCTATATATATTAGGGAGAAAAAAATACATAGTATCTGAATAAATCTAATATTTTTGAAATTTAAATTTTTTTTAAATGTGTAAAAGCATTTATCATGTAATAAGGATAAGGAAAATTACAACTTGAATGAGAAAAGGCAATAAAGAGATGTTAACACCCAGATGAGTAAGATGTTGGGATTATTTGGCAAGAATTTTAAAGCAGTCATCATAAAAATACTTCAGTGAGCAATTATAAGTACTCTAGAAGCAAACAAAATATCACCAAAGAAATCAAAAATTTTTTTTAAAAAAAGGAATAACTTGGGAATTTAAAAAAAAATAACAACTTGAAAAATACTGTAACTGAAATAAAAAACTCAGTGAATGAGCTTCATAGAAGAATGAATATAACAAAGAAAGCAATCAGTGTACTTGAAGATAGAATAATAGAAATTACCCAATCTAAACAACAGAGGAAAAGTAACTGGAAAAAAATGATAGAGGCTTAGGGAAATGTGGGACAATAATAGAAGATTTAATATTTGTATTGTGCGAGTTCCACAGGAGAGGAAAAAGAGTGGGGCTGAAAAAGTATTTGAAGAAGTAATGGCGTAAAATAGATAGCTAGTGGGAAGCAGCCACATAGCACAGGGAGATCAGCTTGGTGCTTTGTGACCACCTAGAGGGGTGGGATAGGGAGGGTGGGAGGGAGGGAGATGCAACAGGGAAGAGATATGGGGACATATGTATATGTATAACTGATTCACTTTGTTATAAAGCATAAACTAACACACCATTGTAAAGCAATTATACTCCAATAAAGATGTTAAAAAAAAAAAGAGAAGTAATGGCTGAGAACTTTCCAAATTTGGTAAAAGACGTAACTCTATAGAGTCAAGAAACTGAGTTAATCCTAGGTAGGATAAAGCCAACAAAATCCATGCCAAGACACATCATAATTCAACTTCTGCAAACGAAAGGCAAAGAAAAAGTCTTGAAAGCAGACAGAGGGAAATGATGCATTACCTTTAGGGCAAAACTGATTCGAATTTACAGCAGACTTCTCATCTGAAACTATGGGAGCCAGAAGGAGGTGGCACAACATTTGTCAAGTGCTGGAAAGAATTGTCAACCACAAGTTATATATCCAATGAAAGTGTCTTTTAGGAATGAAGGGGAAAGTAAAACATATTCGCAGATGAAGGAAAACTAAGAATTTGTTGCTAGCAGAGCAACCCTTAAATAATGATTAATAGAAATCCTTGAAACAGGAAGTAAATGATGAGAGAAGGAATGTTAGAACATCCAGAAGAAGTAAAGGACAACAAAATGGATGCACATAGGTCTAAATATAATAGACTGTTCTTCTCTTGAATATTTCCTTTCATGTGTTTTTGTTTATTTTGTTGTTCTTTATCTAGATATTTGAGTCCAGCTTTTCATTTATTTCCTTTACTCTCATTTTTATTGATAAAAGTTTATGAGGCCATGAATTTTCTTCTGATCATTGCTTTACATGCATCCCTTAGTTTCTAATATGTAGTTTTCATAACCATATTTAAAAAAATTTTTTTTTGAGTTTGTATTTCCCTTTCACTCAAGACTTATTAATAGGAGGTTTAATTTCCAGGAGGAGGGCCTTTTGGTCTTCTGACTTATATCTATTTTGTTTATTTTCTAGATAATTCAAGGAAGTGCTTGGTTTTGTGGGACAATCATTCTGAAATTTCTGACATCTAAAATTTTAGGTGTTTCAGACCATGTAAGTACTTTCTGGTTAAAACATTAGAATTTATATACATATTTAGTTGGATGAAGACTTTGAAACCATCTATTTTTAAATGAAACCTCTTCATTTTATAGAGGTTAAGTGCCTTCTTCAAGGTCCCAAACTAGTTATTGGCAGAGTCAGTACTAATACCCTGCAGATCTTTTCAACCCACTAAGAAGAAAGTATATCAATGAATGGTGACTTAGCCTTCTAGGAAAAAAATATGTTAAGTAGTTGTTTATATTTTGGTTAAAATACAAGTAGTTTGTTTAGTAAGTTATTAATTCATTGTAAATGTTAACATATGAAGAGTCTGTACTCAGCTTTGCAATATAGAAGTCAAGATCTCAATATAATTTTATTTATAATTATAGATTAAAATTAAGATGTGATTTGATATTTTTAAAGTTTTTCTTGTATAAAGAGAATGATAAAACTTCTCTGTCTTTTCAACTTCTGGAAAATATATGGACCACATCCCTCATGCATGTTGTTTCTGTCTGTTTTAAGGCTAATACCTCAAATAATGGCCCTTTTCAAAGCAAAAGTTCCTATTTACTAGTTTGTTTTGGGAATAGAAAACAATGCATGATTTTAACTTTTGATTTTTCAGCACTCTCTGTTTGGATATGAGGATAGATGAGTGTATCATACAATAATCTACTCTGAAATTTACCTTATGTAGTACTCTCCAATTAGGACTCTGTCTAATGCTGAAATTGCTTCAACTTTAACAAGGGATTATAGATAGTTACTCTCTTAAAATGTCAAATGCTGTCACTATCCAGGAGAATTGAGTCTGCATACATGTTCATGTTAAATAAAATTTCAAAATGTAAGGATTTATTTGCCATTTATTGTTAGATCTGCAGAGTGGTTTATTAGGTTTATTTGTTGTTCTTAAATTTTTATTCTGTAGGGGGTATACATTTTATGGTAAATTTATTTAGGCCTCCTAAGTTATTTATTAAGTTGGTCTGTTATTTTCTTTCTTGCCTTGCTCCACATTGTCACCCAGCTCTTTACAAATCCTAAGACACACACATACACACACACACACACACACCTTGGTATTCTTAAGTGACTTCTGTGTGATAGCTGTGAGAAAGACTTGAAACTAAAGTGGCTTGGTTAAATTGTAATTAGTCACCAGGCCTATTCTAAATTAGAAAAATAAAGTTAACTGTAAATTATCCTTGCTACTGGTAGATAAGGGGAATCATGAATAAATGAAAACCATAGATAATCATCAAAGTTGATATATAATAATTTATGTCCTTTTAAAGTAGTTTGAGTTAATGTTTTACATGCCAAATATTTTTCTTTATCTGGCCTTCTAAGAATGCAGTATAAAAACAATTGTCTCACCAAAGTAGGTAATAAATAATCAGTAGAAAATAGCTCTACATTGGATTTTGTTGGTGGTGTTTATTTTAAAGTTCTTTGAGATCAAGTAACTAAATCAAAGGAGTATGTATAGTTGTTGTAATTCTCTTGAAGAATAACTCTCATAGTTAATGGCTTGAATGTATGTCTGAAAAATTCAAGAAGCACCAAAAATTGTGCTTAATGTATGAGGCTTTGTGAAAATGACAGTGCATGGAAAATTTGTTCATGATTTACAATGTGTGGTGAAAGGAGTTAACTGAAATTGGTTTTTTCTTGATAAGTGATCTGATTATAAAATCTCATGATCAACTGCATGGTGGTTTGTGCCCAGCAAATGTTGATTTTAGCTCATTCTTTACATTATCACCTTCTCTGCTTGCTTTTTCTGAACTTCTTTTTCCTTTTCATTTCTCTTGCTATTTCTGTTTGTTTTCAATTTTCTTCATAATTCAGCGCATAATGTGATTCACTGTATTTTTTGTTTTTTTGGAGAGTCATCCATGTACCTTGGATTTATCTTCTCTGTAGACTTTGTTACTATTACATCAAACCAATTATTATTAACTATAATTATTTGTGTAATTTTAATTTGTTTTTATTTTCTTCCAGATTGGCCTGAGTGACCTTATTGCAGCCAGAATCTTAAGATATACAGATTTTGATACTTTAATTTACACCTGTGCTCCTGAATTTGACTTCATGGAAAAAGCGGTATGAATGTTTCTTTTTTTCTCCTCTACAGGTATGATGGGTTCTTGCTCTTAAGTTTTCCCTTTAATCTGAAACTCAAAAGTTTTATTCAGAAACACCCAATTTACTTACTCTATCATTTTTTTACGGTAACTTTTGCTAACTATATGGCCTTCCTCACCTGGTTTCTTATGTGTAAAATCAGTAAACAATGGCCCCTACCAGGGCAAGTGCCTAACATACTGTATGACCCATAGTCAATTACTGTTACTACAGTTCAATTACTTTTAATAATCTGGGTCAGTTGGAGGACCACTCAGGAAATATAAACCCAAATTCTTGTTTTTGTTTTTTAAAAATTCAGGGTTTTTTTCACTTAATATCCCAAATATTACAAACTTTTAAAATAAGACATTGCCAAGAAAGATATACTACTAATCATCTATTATTCTCTTATCTATCCAATCAGTCATACATTTATTCAAAAACAATTATTGACCACTAATTATCTGTGAGGCAGTTTGTAGTCGGACTATGAAGAGTAAAATTACTTGATTCCTGCCTTCAAGAAATATATGATTTTGTTACATGGTAAATCACTCTTTATCACAATTCATGAGAATTATTAAGCTGCTGCTATTATTTTATTACTTATTCATACTTACAGTAATTACTTAATGTAACTTTCTTCATTGTTAGTTCTGTAGTTTCACAAATGAAAATAATAGAATTTGCAGCCCAGGAAATGATAATCTAGGGCCCAGGGATCAGTAAACATGCATTTTAAACTTACTATTATATAAATAAAGCAAAGATAAAGCCAAAAGAAAGGAAAAAATAATATCCATAGCTAATTTTAATAGTTTTTATCATTAAAACTATTTGATATATTTGTATAACTATTTTATATTTTTGATTCTTGTATTAGAACATGAAACTCAATAAATATATAGTCTGTTAATGACAAAGATATCTTTTACCTTTATGAAATCTTATTGTGACACTCAAGTTGACATACATTTTTATTCATTTAATGTAAAATTTAATAAATAATTATTTTGAATAATTTGCTATATTTCAGACGCCACTGAGATACACAGAGACATTGTTGCTTCCAATCGTTATTGCGATTACTTATTTTATCTTTAAAAAGGTATTTAAAATTTTTTTCACTTGCTTTTGGGTTCACGACAAGGACTTAGATTAATGCTAATAGCTCAGAATTCTGTCTTACTTTTAGGATGAACTCTTCCTTCCCTAAAAAACTTTTTTTATTCAGATTTTTCTTTATCTAGTATTATGTGGGTGTTTTTCTGAAAGCCACATTAGAAAAGATATTTTTACTCATTCTTTCGAAAGAAATTTGTCAGTTACCATGTTCTAAGAACTACGTTAACAAAGTAGGTACACTGAGATAAATAAAACAAGCCCAGCCCTATCTTGAAACTCACAGTCTGAGCCAGGGGGAACATTCAGCAAATAATTTCCCAAATGATTAAATAATTGCAATTGTTATAGGTACTAAAAAAGAAAAGTACAATGACCACTTTGGTATCTTTCAAATATAAAGCACATTCAAAAAAGTCTTGATCCATTTTGAGACATGAACAGGAGAAATTTGTATAGCCAGTAAAATATCATTCTCTACTGTTCACTGTGTTCACAAAAAACCAAAATGTTATCACAGTAGAAGAAATAATGTTTAAAATACCACTGGAAGATTTTCTTGGTCTGGGAGTAGTTTATCCAAAAGTCTGGTTAAAGACAGTGGGTCCTCAGTTTTTAGCAATTTTGAACCATCTTTGTTTTTATTGTTTAAAAGTTGTCCTGCCTTAAGTCAGTATGTATTTTATGCTTTTAAGCAGATAGCAATAACATGATTTCTCTACTGTCATACGAAGTGTGGTTCTGTTGAAGCCAGTGTTCTAAATTTAAAGTCAAATTGTCTATCTTCCCTATGTATTTACAGTTCCCACATTTCTCATTCCTTTGTTTTCACATAGAAGATGAATAATTTATGAGTGAGAAAGGCATCTCCCTGTACATCTCTGTTGTTTCACCCTTGATCCAGTTCTCTAGGGACCATGTGGAAAGAGTCAGGATAGATACAAATGGGTAAACTACACACAGGTTTGCTGCTTTCCATTGCTTTGGCCCTACTTAGCTCAAGTTGCATATTTTCTCCACTAGCCTATTTCTCTATTCCATCATGGCAATTTGTGTTATTCTTACAAGGCTCCACTTGGGGGGGGGACTAATGCAAGAATTAACTGTTCAGAGGGGAGATATCTAGCACAGGAGAAAATGATAACTAGATCTACTATTAACTATTTTAAAAATAAAGATACAAGATCTAAGACTCATAAACATCATACTAGCCCCCAAACATACCACAGCTCAAACCGTGCACGTGCAGTAGCAGGCGCACTCACGCATGCATTCACGCATGCGCACACACACACACACACACACACACACACACACACACACACACACACATCCCTGCAGCCATTAAAGCTTAACTCCTTTCTGCATCCACATAAACACCTCAGTCTTTAATTGTCCTATTATGGCTTATTTTCCACCTCAGGGCTACTTCTGATGTTCATTTAACTTTTCACTTGTGTGAAATCACTTCTGAGAAGGAAAGGAGGAAGGCATGTCTAGTATGATTTCCTGTAACACTATTGAATCTTAATCTCCTATAAATGCATATATTCGGTTATCTATACCTTTGAATAGGCTTTTGCTTGCCAAAAAGACTGATAATCTCATTTTCATTATTTGAAACATTCGTCCATGCCAGATGCCCTTGAATCAATGAGAGAAGTTAAAAATTCTAAACTTAGATTTAATTTAACATTAGAGTCGAAATTTTATTACGTATTTTTTTCATTGTTTATCTGTGGGTTATAAGCCACATATCATGCAGAGTGCAAAATTTTAAGTTCCCTGTAAATTTCTTAAGTTGTGTGTAATTGCTGCTAAAACCTCTTTGGCCAAAGTTATCTTCCACATTTTTTGCCTTCACTTCTCCCTCTCTCATCATCATCTGGTACACCAGGGAAGTCCCATTTTGATAAGTGCTCTTAAGCCTTCTGTAGCAGTCACTTCAGGCTGAGGTAGATCAGGGAAGCAGATACGCCATAGCTAATTTTATAATAATCAGGAGTTTGAGTGAAGCAGGCATATAGACTGTGTAGATAGAGAGAAATTCCTAATTCGCTTAGAAGGTCAAGATAAAATAGTCTCTGAAAGTACCTGGAGGAAGCTGCCTCCTTTGTGGAAACCAATCCCCCACAACCCACCTGCCTCCCAGTAAAATATAAACTTAAACACTGGTAAGAAGTTATCCACATATAAAAAGCTTAGAATTTTAGAGCTGAAAGATTTACTCCAAAACTTTTTTTTTTAATAGAAAAGGAGGTTACAACTTTTGCCTGAGGTAGAGCTGGAACTAAACTGTTTCTGAGGACTCATTTTAACAATAAAAATACTTCTTTCTAGTGGGGGTATTTTTGTTAATGAATCAGGACATTTTAAACATCACTTAATTCCTTAGAAATTTCATCGATTTGATTCTATTCACAGGCTTTTCGTGATATTTTACGTGTCTTATCTGCAAACACTTATCTGAGGTAATTATTTCATAGTTGTTTTTAAACCATACTATATTCAGTTATTAAATAACTTACTGTAATATCAGTTTTTCAAATGAATATACATTAAACTTAAGCATTATGATTACAACAGGAAACATGAACCAAACTTAGATGTCTTCTTAAAAAAAAAGACCGAATGTACTATTCTTATGGCTGTCTCTCTTTTATGCATTTGGACTTGTTTTGAAGGGTTTATATTTGTGAATTAACTCAAAGTTTAAATTGATTTAGTTTAATTTTAATATACCACTACAATTTAAAGTCAGTAAACAGAAGTAAGCTAAAGTTTTATTTTGGCGATTCTTTTTTTTTTTTTTTGAACTTTCAGAGAAAACATACTTGTTTTTCTGAATATTCATGAAATAACTTTTCCTACATTATTGTTAAAACTGCTTGTTTTATTGCATTTCTTTGTAGTTTTATTAGTCACTAGAATTATGGGATAAATATGAGCAAAATATAACTCAAATCACACTTTGCTATAGGACATGAGAATTGTGAAGAAAACTTCCTTCTGAGGAAAATTTTACCCAGATTACATTTTATATTTGTAGATATGTTCATTAGATGGATTATTTTTAATAAAATTTATTTTAGGACAGCTTTAGATTTACAGAAAAAATTCTGAAGATAGAATAGAGTTTCCATGAACCCTGTACCCCATGCTTATATTTTCAGTAAACAGTTTTGTATGGTAGCCAGAAGAGCTAATTAGAATCTTATGGTTGAAATGGTAACATCTTGTTTGTTGAAATTGTTTCCAAATCAAGAGGGTTAGTAGATCCACTCTACTTCGTTCTGGTCAGATGGAGCCTGGGGGAACATGTCTTGACATTCTAAAAAGAATGTTTTTAGAGCCCTGAAAACTGTTCACTTAAGGAATGCATGAAAAGACCTGGGATATTTAATTGAATAATAGAAGATTGAGGGGTACATGGCAGCTGTCTTCAAACATTTGAGAGAGTATAATGTGGAAGATGACAGACTTGAGGGAGCCAATTGGTGGAAGGAAGATACTTCGCTCAAAGTTAGGAGGTCCTTTTTGGCGATTACATTCCTGAAAGTGATGGCTATGGGCAGAGTGGCCTTTAAATCACAAAAATAATACAGTTGACTGTTGAACAACATGGATTTGAACTGCATGGGTCCACTTACTTGCAGATGTTTTTCCCAATAATAAATACTACACTATTACTAGATCTGTGGTTGGTTGAATCCCGGGATACAGAGGGACCAAGTATATGGAGGGCCAACTATAATTTATACTCGGACTTTCAACTGCGCCCCTCACCTCCATGTTGTTCAGGAGTCAACTATATGCTTATAGTAATACAATCAGAAAAAATAGTATATCAAGAAAAGAGGAAATGTTCCCCTCTCTTCAGTGTACTCCTCAATTAGTGCTGATTGTAAGTGGCTTTGTATGTATCATTCCAGAAAACACTTCTGAAAACCCAATGTATTGTTTAAATGGTATTATTCTGTAACTTTTATGTAACAGCGTGTCTTGGGCATCTGCCTAGATCTTCCTCATACGTTGTGGTAGTCTCCACGTTTTATTGTTCAGCATCATGAGTGACTATCATGTAATTAGCCATTCCCACATCAGTGGACATTTAGATTATATTTACCTTTTTGTCATAACAACCAGTGCTATGAGTAATTAACATCCTTGTACACATTCATTTGAACACTTATTTCAGTATTTAAAATATTGAATATTTGAAATATTTGATATGGGACTGCTAGACCATAAGGTATGAATTTTTATAATTTGATGGATACTGAGAACTTATAATGGTGAGAGTGTCCATTTCTCTGCATCTCCATGAACACCACTGTTATTAAACTTATAACATTTTCTAACTGATAGTTTTTTTAAAAGTAACTCACCTTACAAGTCTTTGCCAGTGAAGTTTTACATCTTTCCATAAGTCTGTTGGCTATTTGTGTTTCTTTCTTTCTTTTTTCTTTTTTTTTTGCGGTACGCGGGCCTCTCACTGTTGTGGCCTCTCCCGTTGCGGAGCAAAGGCTCCGGACGCGCAGGCTCAGCGGCCATGGCTCATGGGCCCAGCCGCTCCGCGGCATGTGGGATCTTCCCGGACCGGGGCATGAACCCGTGTCCCCTGCATCGGCAGGCGGACTCTCAACCACTGCGCCACCAGGGAAGCCCTGCGTTTCTTTTTGACCATTTGAAAATTGATTTGTGGTGTCTTTTTATATTATAGACAATAATCTTTTGTCTATTATGTCTATAACATAGTTTATTCTAGGATATCAATATATAGTTTATTAATGGTCATTGCTTTATAGAAGTTTAAAATTCGTATACAATCACAACTGTACACTTGCTCTGTTTTCTGTGTTAACGTCTGTGCTTAGAAACACTTCACATCAAAATCGTAGAAGTATTTCCCCATATTCTCTTTCATAGTTTTCATTTTTTGCCAAATAAATATGTGTATATATAAAGTATATAATATAATGATTTGATATACATATATGTTGTAAAGTGATCACCACAACCAAGTTAATTAACACATCCAACACCTCACAGAGTTACCTTGTGTGTGTGTGAGAACACTTAAGGGCTACGCTTTTAGCAGATGTCAAGTATATAATGCAGTTTTATTAACTGTAGTCACTATGCTGTACATTGCTTCCTCAGAATTCCTTCATCTTATAACTAAAAGTTTGTACCCTTTAAAGAACATCACGTCATTACCCTCAGTCCCCAGACCCTGGCAACCACCAGTCTACTCTCTGTTTCTGAGTTTGACTTTTTTTTTGTCTTTTTTAGATTCCACATGTGAGTGATACCATAAAATATTTGTCTTTCCCTGTCTGCCCTGTTTCACATAGCGTAATGCCTTCCAGGTTCATCCATGTAGTTGCAAATGACAGGATTTCCTTGTTTTTTATGGGTGAATAATAATCCATTGCATATATGTGCCACATTTTCTTTATTCATAGTTGCCCTAAAACAAATGGACTGCCAGATATTTCTCCAACAAAGATGGGTTTATTGGGGGTCAGCAGAGGATTGCACTTTGAGTTTTATAACCATGGTGAGCCACATGCAAGTCCCTGCACAGCAATGACTTTCATAGAGGGGAAAACGAAGTTGGGAGAGCTATAGTAAACCAAAAGTCCATGGCTTTTCATTGGCTGAATCCTTGCCAGGAAAGAAGAGGAATCCTCCTTCTTCCTGTTGGACTCTGCTGTTCTTACAGGGCATGAAAGTTCCTCCTTCTTGTCTCCAACTCTATTTAATTGAGATTTCTATTTATTATTTTTTTTTACTTTCCCCCTTTTGATCAAGACCTTTCTCTGAAAGCATCATTGATCAAGAGTCAGGTTTTCTAGTTTCAGCAGCTTTTTGTCCCTCAGTGCCAGGAAGGACCTTTCCTGAGTGTAGTGTCTCACATCAGAGGAAAAGTGCACAGATTGGAAACCTATTGAGGTCACATGCGAGTAACAAGGAGGGGTGAGAGGGAGAACTCACAGGCACTTTTTTATCTAAAGTTCATATGTTATCAAGATACTAAATATCTGTGATCATCTGAAGTGTTATGTCATCCTTAAAAGTTTGATGACAAACTTCCAACAGTCCTGGCCTGGGTATCCTGGGAAAGCTGTCTCATCAGATGTCATCTACGTCAGTTCTGGGAAATCTTTACTTTCAAGTCACCAGATGATGTGCAGGTCCAGTCAGGGTTCTGTACTTTCTTTAGGTGTGTCGCATGAATCCAAGAGTCTGTTCCTTGGATTCTGGTGGCATAAGGGTTGGTTAGCAGTACCTGATAGGGGTCCTTCCAGCAAGGTTGAAGAGAGTTCTTCTAGAGGTGTCTCTTCCAATAGGTAAAATCTCCAGGTTGCACGGTGTGATGGTTAAGGTTTTTGTCTCCCAAGAGTACACTGTGAAAAGATTGCTCTAATAAAACATGGTTATTTTATTTTATTTTTTAATGCTAATGTTACAGTTTAATGAACTGTGTTTAGTGCTTTACATAATTGATCTTGTCTAATCTTTGTGAAAAAAGTCAGCAAAGTAGACATTATTAGCCCATAGTACAGAAGACAACACTGAGAATGGGATTCTTCTACTCAACTGGCAGGTGGAGATTGAGTTTGATGCCAGATCTGAGTACCGAGCCAGTGATCTTAACTCTTCACTCTGCTGCCTTTCACAGCCATGTGCTTGGGACTTCAGTTCCTACTTGTTATCTTCACTTCTCCAAATCAGTCCCTGGGTTTTCAGCTAAATCCCACAGCCAAACCTCTGGTTGACTGAAAAAACAAATCAACCAACAACCAATGGGAAATCATCTTGCAATAGGCCAACGGAGATCTTGACAGGCATTTCATCCAAGATTGAAAAATAACCAAGGGTTGTAAGAATTGGATGTCAGCAACAGAATGACATTTTGAATTGAGACAGTGATTTTAGTTTCTTCATGGCATAATGGTAGAAATTATTCTTAAATAGAACACCTCCTAAGATAATATAGGTCAGTAGTTTTTTGTATTCAGGTTTAAGTGCTTCAGGGAAGGTGCCAGGTGACCATCAAGCATATGACCTGAAGCCATCTCCCCACATCCCTTCACAATAACACTCTAATATTTGGTGGCTATAAGGCACTTTTAATTTGGATTCTAAACAATGTCCTTAACAGAAGCCTGTCTTATTTGCAAGGCTCCCTGAAGAAGACAATGGGTGAACTGCATGCTGCCAATTCTGCTTCTGTGGTCACAGCCCAGACCTTGCCATTGCCTGAAACTGCTCCTTTTAAGAAATCCCACCTGGTATCCACATGCTTGCATTCCTCTTCTCCCCGCTCACTAAATCTGTTTGTTCTTCAGCTGCCTCAAGGCGCCAAGATGTCAACTGCTGTAATCTAATCAGCATTCCCGGTTTGCTTTCTGACACAGCCTGGAATCCATGGTCAATCTCTATTATGGTTTCTTATCAAGAATTCTCAACTCCCTGGTTTTTCCTCTGCATATGCTCTATGGTTCACACCTCTCTGTTGGTCTAGCAGTCTCCACTCTCTTCTGCACAGTAGAGATGATTACATAACCTTAATGAATGACAGTGACTCCACCAAAAGATCTGGTTCCTGGCAACTTCTAAGGCTACCAGTGCTACTCTTTAGGTCTATTATTTTAGGTACTTTTCTTTCCTGCTCCCCTTTGTTGGCTGTTTCTGACCTCACATCTCTCCTTTAAGCCCATTCCCCAAAACATGGTTATTTTTAATAGAAGCAATTATGCCTTTGTGATATTGGAGTATCTCTCCCTTTGTAAGCTGTAAGTCAAAAGAAGCAGGAGACAAGTGCCTTGAGAATCCTGTGACTCTCTCACAGGGTGAGGGTTCCAAAAGTGGTGGATCTAAGATTTAGAAGGACCAACAGCAGTGCTTTTAGAAATACACCATTCATCCATCAGCAGACACTTAGGGTGTTTCCATATCTTGGCTATGATGAATAATGCTGCAATGGACAAGAAAGTACAGATATCTCTTCAGGATATGGATTTTTATTCCTTTGGATGTGTTCCCAGCAGTGGGATGGCTTGATCATATGGTAGTTCTATTTTATTTTTTTGAGGAACCTACATACTGTTTTACACAATGTTATACCAATTTACATTCCCATCAACAGTCCTTTTCTCTACATCTTCATCAACATTTGTTATCTCTTTTCTTTTTGATAATAGCCATTCTAATAGACATGAGGTGATATCTCATTGTGGTTTTGAATTGCATTTCCCTGGTAATTAATGATGTTGAGCACATTTTCATGTACCTGTTGACAATTTATTGACAATTTATGTATATTCTTTGGAAAAATGTTCAGGTTTTTTGCCATTTTAAAATCAGATTTTTTTTGTTGTTTTGCCATTTAGTTGTATGAGTTCCTTATATATAGATAGATACTTCAGATATTAACCCCTTATCAGGTACACAGTTTGCAAATATTTTCCCCCATTCTGTAGGTTTCTTTTTCATTCTATTTCCTTTTTGTGCAAAAGCTTTTAAGTTGATATTGTCACCCTTTTTTATTTTTGCTTTTGTTGCTTGTGCTTTTGGTGTCAAGTCCAAAAAAGTTATTACCAAGACCACTGTCAAGAAGCTTTTCCCCTTTGTTTTCTCATAGTAGTTTTATGGTTTAAAGTATTAAATTTAAGCCTTTCATCCATTTCTACTCAATCTTGGTGAGTTGTGTAAGATAAGAGTTAATTTCATTCTTTTGCATGTGGTTGTCCAGTTTTCCCAACATTATTTATTGAAAATGCTGTCCTTTCTCTGTGCATGTTCTTAGTGCCTTTGTCAAAGATAAATTGGCAGTTTATGCATTGGTTTAATTCTGGGTTCTCTATTTCTGTTCCATTGGTCTTTGTGTCTTTTTTTATGCCAGTCTCACACTGTTTTGACTACTATAGTTTTGTAATATAGTTTGAAATCAGGAAATGTAATACCTATAGCTTTGTTCTGCTTTTCTCAAGATTATTTTGGAAATTCAGGGTCTTTTGTGGTTTATGAATTTTAAGATTGTTCTTAGGCACACTCATGTATATGTAAATGAATTTTCATAAAGCAATTCTTACCCATACTGCAATGCAAAAAAAAAAAAAAAAGATTGTTCTTTCTATATATGTGACAAATGTCATTGGAATTTTGTTAGGGATTGAATTGAATCTGTAGATCACTTGGGGTAGTATGGACATTTTAACAACATTAATTTTTCCAAACCAAACGCATAGGGTATCTCTCCATTTAATTGTGTCTTCTTCAATTTCTTTCATCAGTGTCTTACAGTTTTCAGTATACAAGTCTGTCTCCTCCTCAGTTAAATTTATTTCTAGGTACTGCAAACATGGACAATTTTATTTCTTCCTTTCTGACTTTGATCCCTTTTGTTTCTTTTTCTTGCCTTATTGCCCTGGCTAGGACTTTTAGTACTGTGTTGAAGATAAATGGCAAGAGTGGGCATCCTTGTTTTGCTCCTGATCTTAGAGGAAAAACTTTGAGCTTTTCACCATTGAGTGTGAAGTTAGCTGTGAGCTTGTCATATATTGCCTGTATTGTATTGTCTATACCTAATTTGTTGAGAGTTTTTTTTGTTTTTATCATGAAGGGGTTTTGGATTTTGTCAAATGCTTTTCCTGTCTCTATTGCGATGAGCACATGATTTTTATCTTTCATTCTGTTAATGTAGTGTTTCACATTTACTGATTTGTATATGTTGAACCGTCCTAACATTGCAAAGATAAATCCCACTTGATCATGGTGTATTATCCTTTTAATGTGATGTTGAATTTGGTTTCTACTATTTGTTAAGGATTTTGGCATCTGTATTCATCAGGGATATTGGCCTACAATATTCTTTTATTTTTATTGTCCTTGTCTTACTTCAATGTCAAGGTAATACTAGCCTTGTAAAATGAGTTTGGAAGTCTTCTTTTCTCTTAAATTTTTTGGAAGAGTTTGAGAATGATTGGCATTAATTCTTGTCTAAATGTTTGATAGAATTCTCCAGTGAAGCCATCTGGTCTTGCAGGTTTTTTTGTTGGGAGACTTTTGATTATTAATTCAATCTCCTTACTAGTTTTAAGTCTGTTCAGAGTTTCTATTTCTTCCAATTCAGTCCTGGTAGATTGTATGTTTCTAGGAAAGTATCCATTTCTTCCAGGTTGTCCAATATGCTGGTTTATGATTGTTTATACAGTTTCTTATGATTCTTTGTATTTAGTTGTAATGTCCTCTCTTGCATTTATGATTTTCTTTATTTGAGTCTTTTTTCCTCAGTTCAATTAAAGCCTTGTCAATTTTGTTTATCTTTTCCAAAAAAAAAAAAAACCTCTTAATTTCATTGATTTTTTTTCTATTATTTCTTCTATTTCAGTTATTTCTTCTCTGATGTTTATTTTCTTCCTTCTAATTTTGGGCTTAGTTTGTTCTTCTTCTTCTAGTTCCTTGAGATGTATAGTTAAGTTGTTTATTTGAACTCTTTTTTCTTAATGTAGGCATTTATTGCTATAAACTTCCCTCTTAGAATTGCTTTTGCTGCATCTCATAAATTTTGGTATGTTGTGTTTCTATTTTCATTTGTTTCAAGATACTTTTTGATTTCCTTTTGATTTCATCTTTAACCCATTGATAGTTCAGGATTATATTTGTGAATTTTCCAGCTCTCCTACTTCTAATTTCATACTGTTGTGGGCAGAAAAAATACTTGATATGATTTCAATCTTAAATTTGTTAAAACTCGTTTTGTGACCTAACATGTGATTTATCCTGGAGAATGTTCCATGTGTGCTTGAGGAGAATGTGTGCTCTGCTGCTGTTGAATAGAATGCACTGTGTGTATGCTTAGGTCCAGTTAGTCTAAAGTGTAGTTCAAGTCCAACATTTCCTTAATGATTTTTTGTCTGGATGATCTATCCAATGTTAAATTGGGTACTTAAGTCCCCTGGAATTATTGTGCTGCTGTCTATTTCTCCTCTCCTATCTATTAATATTTGCTTAATATAGTTAAGTGTCTTAATGCTGGGTGCATATAGATTTAGAATTGTTATATCCTTTTGATGAAGTGACCCCTTTATCATTATATAGTGACTTTCTCCTTTGTCTCGTTACATTTTTCAACTTAGTGTGTTTCACCTGATTTTATATATACATATAATATATTATATATATATATATATATATATATTTACCCCTGCTTTCTTTTCATTTCCATTTGTGTGGAATACCTTTTGTCATCCCTTCACTTTTACTTCATGTGTATCCTTAAAGCTAAAATAAGACTCTTAGAGGCATTATAATTGGGTCTTGTTTTTTTATTCATTTAGCCACTCTGTATCTTTAGATTAGAGAATTTAATCAATTTATACTTAAAGTAATTATTGATAGATGAGGACTTATTTTTGCCATCTTGTTTTCTTTCTGTTTTGTAGTTTCTTTCTTCCTCTCATGCTATCTTCCTTTATCACTTCATGATTTTTCATAGTGGTATGCTTTGATTCCTCTATCTTCTGTGTATCTACTATAGGTTTTTACTTTGTGGTTATCATGAGGCTTACATAATACATCTTACAGTTTTGAGTCTATTTTAAGCTGATAACAACTTAACTTCAATTGCATATAAAAATTCTGCCTTTTTACTTCCCTTGTCCCCATTTTATGCTTTTGATGTCACAATGTGGATCTTCTTATATTGTGTATCCATTAATAAATTACTGTAGCTATATTTATTTTTTAATGCTTTGGTCTTTTGTCTTTATACTAGAGTTAGGTGATTTACAGACCACTACTACAGTATTAGCGTATTCTGAATTTGTGTAGTTACTTTTACTAGCAAGTTTTGTGCTTTGATGTGTGTTCATGTTACTAATTAGCGTTCTTTCGTTTCAGCTTGAAGGACTCCCTTTAGCATTTCTTATAAGGCAGGTCTAGTGATGATGAACTCCCTCAGCTTTTGTTTGTCTGGGAAAGTCTTTCTCACCTTCATCTGAAGGACAGCTTTGCTAGGTAAAGTATTCTTAGGTGGCAGATTTTTTATTTGAGCACTTAGAATATCCCACTCTCTCCTGGCCTCCAAGGTTTCCTTTGAGAAATCTGCTGATAGCCTTACAGGGGTTTCCTTATATGAGATGATTTGCGTTTTCAAAGTTCAGTTTTTGTCTTTGATTTTGACAGTTTTATTATAATGTATCTAGTAAATTTGGGAAAGGTCACGTATGAGCCTCCTCTACTTGGATGTCCATATCTCCCCAGAGTTAGCAAGGTTTCAGCCATTGTTCCCTAAATAAGATTTCTACCCTGTTATTTATATGTTTATTCATGGGCATTTTAATCTGAACACTCAAATCTTTCTTTAGCTCAGGGGGTAGTTATTCTCTTTTTTTTTTTTTTTTTTTTTTTTTTTTTTTGCTTTAGCCTCTCTTTTTTGAACATATATTATTGCTTTTATCATATTTTTTATTTCTTTTTTTCTTATGTTCTCAGAGAATTCTATGATTGGGTCTTCAAAATGACCAATTTCAGCTGTGTAAATTCTGCTATTCAACCTTCTTCTAAGGTTTTAAATTAGGCAAATATGTTTTTTCATAATTTCTGAAAGCTCTTTTTTACTGCAGCTTGTTTTAATTGAATGGATGCAGAATCCTCTTAGACTTCTGTGAAGATAATAATTGGAATTTTCATTTAATACTATTATTCCTTATATTAACTCTTTCTCGAGTGTTCAGTTCATTTGCTCATTTATCTTGATGTTTTTCTTTCATCCTATTTGTGTCTCATGATTTGGTTGTATATTGATATTCTAAATTAGTTACTAGATTTATTTGTATCCATACTTATTGTTGGGGTCATTGGTGATTATTCTACTTACCTACCAGGCCTCTCCCTTCATGCAGTAGCTCACTATAAGAGTCTGTTGTGACTGGCAGATTTCAGGACATGTGGGAACCCATCCATTCACCCCCACCTCCACCCTTGACTGCATAAACTCAGGAAGGACTTGCAAGGTTGGAAAAATAATTTGGTGATTTCACTACTATTCTAAGAGGCCTTCCCTCCACTACTCTTCTTAAAAAATCTCTGGATCTGTGAGTGCCCCTGAACTTCCTTATACTTCTTACTTTCTTGTTTATACTGTCTTACTTCTCTCTCCAACCCAAAAATCCATATGAGAAGGCCTCTTATCCTGCAAAGACTGAAATATTCAGTCTTTACAATGGGCAATAAAATAAGTAGTCTTGTATCTCTTGTCTGGATCTAACATAAACTCTATGAGGATAAGAACAGTATCTATTCTGTTCACACTGTGCTCACTGCACAGTGCCTGGAACACAGTAGGTATGCCATAAAAATTTAGTAAATTTTTAGACATAAATATTTAGAAAATTTGTTAAACAACTTTTGTGGAACTAAAAATATTTATAAGCTTTACCTAGTAACTTTTATTCTAGAAATTTATCCTAAGGAAATACTCAGAGATGCTCACAGAGTTTTAAGTACAAGGATGTTCATGTTAGTAATTGTGAAAAATAAAAACAACTCAAAAGTCACAGCAGTGCTTATATAAAGCATTATATATTCTGTATATGGTTGAATATTTAATAGATATTCTTTTTATTCATTTATGTCTCCAGAGATACAGTTTTCAGCAATCAGTAAAACCCATTTTATGTTAACCAAAGAACAGCATTTTGATATACTTTAAATAGAATGACTATAAATCATGCCTTTTAAATTGCCATAATTTTTAGTAATATTATCTGATAGCTTTATTTATTTATATATTTATTTATTTAAAATATAAGAACAAATAAATGGAAGTTCATTTTGATGTAATCATAGTATAATGGACAGTCAGTAAATAGAGAATATTTTTGTTTTATTCCAGAAAACATCTCCTTGAACGTGGTGAGGTAAAACTTTCTTTTTAATCTCTGCTAGATTTGTGTATTATATTTTAGTTCAAGGATAATTCACAAAGGTATAACTGCTGTTGATACACCAACATCAGTGCTTAAGTGCTTCAGCACTGGTAATAAATTTCTGCTCATCCTTCCCACTTTTTAATCTGCTCTCAGTTTTGAACAGTAGTAAGGACTTGACAGCCAGAAGGCTGATTTATGACCACAGAGTATAATTAAATTAAATTACCTTCCTTCATTCATTCAACAATAACAAACATTAATTTCTAACCCGCTGAGCTAATCAGCTACAAGCCATCAGGGTAGGTACCCGTGGCCCTGTAACTGGTGGGTTTTTGCCACACACAGACCTGATGGTCAACCAGTTACAAGCTTAGCCGTGTTACAGGATACAACAGATGGTATAGCGATGTTCCTGCTCTCAGAAATGTCTAATTTTTCAATGGAGAGCAAAACAACATAGCCTTTCTTATGGTGCTAAATTATTTTGTGACATACAAGAGAAAGATCATCATGGGCTAGAAATACAATTTCCTAAATAATAGAACTTTGAGTCTTAAGTGGCAGGTCAAATTTACAAGAGAGGGCAACTGAATTTGAACTTAATAGGAATAGCTTATGATGATAACTAATATTTTTTAAATAGTTACTATGTGCCATGTACTGTACTGTTTTGATTCTCATAATAATATTATTCCCACTTTGCAAATAAGAAAATTATGTTAATTAAATGATATTAGATGTTACAGAGATAAACACTAACATTAAAATGACTTAAATCAGTAGAAATTTAATTCTTTGCTCACATAAGGTTAAAACCGGAGTTCCTGATTAGCAGGTAGTTCTCCAACAAGCAGTATTTGAGGGACCCAGACTCCTTCCATCTATGGCTCTGCCATCTTCAATATGTGGTGTTCAGGCTTGATGTGTACAAGGCAGCAAAGGAGAAAGAACATGGAAGATTGTGCACTGGAGGCTTTGTAAGACTGGAAAAGATAGATGCACATCACTTCCTTCTCACAGCCAGAACTCAGGCACATGGCCACACCTGACTGCCAGGGAGGCTGGGAAATGGAGTTTTGCTGTGTGTGTAGGAAAGAGAGCAAAGGGATCTCTGCCAAGGACTAGAGACCTAGAGAAATTAAGTAGTTTACCTAAAGTCTCATAGCTAATTTGCAGTAAATCTTGCATTTAACCACTAGCAATCCATTTCCAGTGCTCTCAGAGGAGTAGTCAGCACTTACTGCTTCCTATGTGCAGGGCATTTTGGGGGAAGTTATTTGATAATTTCATTCTCACAGCAACCCATTGACGGTAAGTACTATTATTTTTTTATTTTACAGATGAAAAAAACTGTGGCATAGAGAGGTTAAGTATTGATAACTTGCCTAAGGTCACAAAGCTAAAGTGGCCTTAGCTCTGTAGAGCCAAGGACTATGAACCCAGGCAGTGTAGCAGCAAAATCCATGCTGTTGGCCATTCACTCTGATACCACCTAATGTGAACTGCGTTTATGTAAATTAGGCATGTCACATTATCCAGCTTTACTTACTAGTACACATTCGTACTTCATATTTTATCATACAATATTTAAAACCCACCTCTTTTTAGAAATATAGTATTCCTTAAGTTTCTGCCTCTCTTTCTCATATAGTTTGCTACCTTCTCATTTTCTTTCATTTCTCCATTTGTCCTTGTTTTGCCCATTTTTCTTTTTTCTATTAATTCTGCATACTTACCAGTTCAGTCTTTATTATGTGCCTACTATACACCAGGTTTCTGCTTTTATGGAATTTAAGGTATAGTAGAGGGAAAAAAATGTGACCACATAATTATATGTGCAATGACAAAGGAAGATACAAAAGTAGTACAGAAGAAGAAGTGATTAAATCTGTGTTTGGAAGGGATGGGGTAGTTAGGGAAAGGCTTTTCAGATGACTATAGAGGAAGAGTTTACCAAAGTCAAAGGATGTACATGTGCAAAGAAGACAGAAGGTAGTAAATTTATCCAGAGCTACAGGCAAATCAGTGTTGCTGATGCATAAAAAAGACAAGAAGATGGGAAAAGAAAGCAGCGTTCAGAGTATGATGCCTTTGTATGCAAAGCAGCTGGACTTCATTCTGGACTTTGTTGTTAAGTTGGAGATGGTATGGTCAGATCTTTAAGTCTGTTGGCAGTAAAGAAGATGGTTTTTTAAAAGGCAGTAAGAAGTCAAGCTGACCGAAAAAAGGACAGTGATAGCAAATCTCTTAATTTTTTCAAACTAAAGAGGGTATGCTAAACTCCTGATGTATAGGCAGATTAGAGATTTAAATTTCTAAAAATAGTAGGTCTTATGGAAGGAGATGATAGATTTCTGGGCAGTAGCAATGAAGTGGCTCCTAATCCCACTTCCACTTGTGACTCACACTTGATAAATATCTGTTTGGTTTGGGATGGGACTGTTTTCACCTTAGGGATGATAGGGTGTGAGAGGCACAAACCCTGATTCACTCTGAATGTGATATGATAGCAAAAGATTGTACATTCCAGCTTGTTTCAAAATTAGGTGAGGATCCCTTAGGATAATTTTTTCACTGGGGGTAAGTTCTAAGTTCCTCGCTTTGTGCTAACCCTCTGAATCAGGGATAGTCTGCAAACCTCAACTCACTAAATTAACCCTTACTGGTATGATATTGATTATTAAAGTTTGTTAGATTAATGGATACTGTTGTGATTTTTCCTCATAATTTAATGTATTTGTGTTTTATTTATTACATCAGATTTGTTTCTTTTAGCCAACTTTTCTATGTTATGGGCTTAGAAATTAGTGAAGGAGTACCTAGTAATTCACAGGGAAGAAAAGAAAGGAAAGAGATTTAGGAAAAATATTTAGTCCCAGAATGTCCTAATACTATGAAGAACTGGTGAGAAGATTGGCTAGGGAGAGAGAACATTCAGAGTATTCACTCCTGAATATTCTTTTGACCCACTCATATCTCATTTTGTCCATGACAGAAAGTCCTGCATCAGCCTTCACTTTTTTCTAATCCCTAGTTTATTATATTATGTGATTAGTTTATATTAGATCCTTTATATTTGAAGTCTGTTTAGTTTGTGTTTTCTGTTATAAACAAGGTTTTTCTATTACTTACAGCCAAAGAGCTTTCTGTGACATACAGCTGAAGGCATCTGAACTTATATAGAGCTATTCAGTTGAAGAAGTGAAATGATAAGGAATTTGGGGGAAGAATTACTTCTTTTGAGAAACTGATATTGAGTGACATATTTTGGGAATCTGTACACTTCTGTATTCACAGACTAATAGAACTATGTTGTTGAATAGTTTATTGTTTGGAGAGAAAGTATAGGGTAGTAGTTAAAGACAATGACTCAGAAGCTAGACTGGACTCAGATCTTTGTTATTCCACTTACTCAGCATGTGATATTGGCTAAGTTATTTTACATCTTTTGGGGAACAACAAAAACAACAACAATCATAATAGTACTTATCTTCGTATGGTTGCTATGGGATTATATGAGTTACATGAAAGGTCCTTACAATAATGCCTAGTCTAAGTTAAGCATTGTGTAAATATCCACTTTTACAGTTAGTGTGCCTTCTGGATCAAAATTTCAGATCTAATATTCTGCTCCCTGTTAACTGTGCCAGTGAAGGGCATCTCTTTAGCATGTTCTCAAGATATCTTCACACTGTCATGTGAGGTATTTTTGACAGGAACAACTCGCTATTTGGACTGGCTTTAGTTAGTCCTTGCTTTCTTTCTGCTCGGTAGCTGCTACCTCACATTTTACCCAGTTGGGCTCACTTATTCCAAAGATGAGTAGTAAACAGTTCCCTGAGCTTCTCTTCCTTCCTTCCAGCCTCTAAAAAATGTTGTGAGAATTTTCCTAGTAATTTTTATATGGCAAGAGGTACCAGATTGACAATGGCATACATACAATAGTGATTTTTGTACTATACTTTTTGACTGTAGCCTTCTGTCCTCCACTTGGTAGTTAAAAAGAAGGCTGTCTTACAGAATGGAAGATAAAATAACTATGGCAAAAGAGCTTTATGGAAAGTCGTAGCCTGAGGGTAAGTGAATGCTTAGGAGCATTTGGGTGAGAATAGAAAACAAACGTAAGTGATGCCATTTGGGATAGCTGTTCTGTGTCATCCAGCCACAAGAAGCATCATTCAGGGAAGACAAGGTAATGGTGGGGATCTTTCAAGTCTCCATATGAAAACAGTCCTTCCTTCAGCCTTTAGATGATAGAGGAAAGTCAAGGAGTATTACTACCTTGGATTTGATTTTGGTCATGTGAGAAATTGTTGCTAAAGTAGAAGTAACAGAAGTTAGGGGAGGAAATGATAGTGTCATCCTGTGGCTCAAAATAACCAAAGGAAGGAATACTGGGAGAATTCAGATGTGTATTTGTATCGATTATCCGTTATCTATTATGGTCTGTTTCTAGATGCCACATTTTAAGAAGATGATGGACAATCTGTACCACATTCAGAGCAGGGCAACCAGAATTATGACAACACACAACTAATAATTGAATTTTTCTGAATATTTACTCTAAAGATAGAAAGCTTTCTAAGGTTGAAGGTGGGAATAATGCAAAGTCATAATTACAGTATTTAGATAATCGAGAACTGTCATGCACAAATGGGTTTAGGCCAATTTTGTGCAGTTCCAGAGGTGTGGAAGTTGCAGGAAAACATTAGTTCTGTTTTAGAAAAGATTTTCTAACATATACAGCTATCCGTCTTTGTAATAGGTACTCCTATGGCATATTCCTTTTCAGGAAATAGTGAATATTCAGTTGATAGATTTATAGAAGTGATCCCTGTTTTGGATAGATGATTAAAGTAGATGGCTCACATAACCTATCAATCTGTGATTTAGCGGTCCTAAACAAAAGGACCTATTTGAGGATGAAGTGTGTTGATGTCTTGTCTTCTCTCCAAAACATGTTCCTAATTTTGTCCAGAGGTGAGTTTGGCTAAAGAAAAATGAAGGATTGATTTTGAAATAAATGTTCCACATTCCAACTCTGGGTTCAAGAATTATTTAAAAAATTAACAGATTTTCCATTTCAAATATCATTTAGAAAAGGAAAAAAGATAACTTTAGGTACAGTTTTTGCCATTCTGTTTTAAATATAAATTATATATTTCTGATTATAAGAATAGCACGTGTCTTTAAAATTTGAAAAATGAGAAAAATCACCATTCAGAAATAATTTCTGTTAACTTTTTAGGTATATTCTCTTACAGCCTTTTCCCCCTGTGCATGTATATACACACATAGATGGTTTTCATAGAATTAATATTATTATAGTATAGAGTTTTATATTCTGAAAACTTTTCCGTGCCATTAAATAATCTTCCAGTATGTAATCTTTTAATGGTTGTATACATGTGAAAATGCAATAATTTACTTAGTCCTCTATATTGGTCACTTAGGTTGTTTCTGTTTTTGCTGTGAAAAATTCATTTCAGCGATCATCTTTGTAGAAGCATTTTTGTGTTTTGATTATTCTCTTAAGTTAAATTCCTAGAACCAAAATTTTAGTCAAAGGAGCTGGCTCTTTTCTAGGGTCTTGATAAATATTACTAAATTACAGAAATATACCAATTATTTCGGTGTGTTTCATGGCATACTCTCTAACACTCTATTAATTTAATATTTGTCAATTTTTAGGTGAAAATATTATCTTTACTATTTAATTTGTTTGAATATTAGTGAATTAGAACATGAATATTTAGTTGTGCTTACTTTTGGTTGTATTAATTCTTTGTCCATTTTTCTAGTGAGGAGTTTGTTGAAATTTTATGAATATGTCTGTTAGAAAAGTTTTGTTTGAAACCTTTGCTCAGAGGAACCCCATCTTAAAATGGGGTGTCCTACTAATTAGTACAAGTATTTATACAATTCCACTACTTCTAAAATAATCTAGTTTGTGTTATGATTTTTGTTGCTGACTAAATGACACAAATTTGTGAAGCATCCCATATTTTTATGTCTCTGTGACTCCCTTTCTCACCTGGTGTAGGTCCTTGCTCAAATGCCACCTCTTTGAAGAGGCCCACTCTGATGATCCTAATTACACTTGCAACTTCTCCTGCCTGTGGTCTCACACCACACCCTGCACTTCAGTCTCCTTTCCTGGCTCTGCTTCCCTTTCCATTGCACTTACCACTTTCTGATAGACTGTATGATAGATTTTGTTATTTGCTATGTCTATTTATTTTGTCTCTCCTTAGTAAATGTACTAAAATGTGAGCCTCATAGGACAGGAATTGCTCAGTGTTGTTTTGTTCACTACTATATCCAAAGCATCCAGAACAGCACCTGGCATATAGCAGGCATTTGATAAATCTTTGTTGAATGAATGAATAAATATTAGTAGACTTATTAATAACTTAAAAGATCCTTGTCCTAGTGAATAATAGTTTTAATATACTTTATTTTACATATATTAATTAAAAAACATATAAAGTGAAAATGTAATTTTGTTTTGTGTTTTTATAGCTAATTTTTCACATATTGCAGTTGTTTGCATTTGCTTCCCTTGCCATTTTAATTATGAGGCTGAAGCTCTTTTTGACACCTCACATGTGTGTTATGGCTTCCTTGATATGCTCTCGGCGGGTAAGGTATTCATTCTTGTATAACTACACTATAACACTACAGCAACTACGGTGTAGTTACCATGGCTTTGCTGAGTAATCCAAAACATAAAAACACTAGGTGTTTTTATCTTAAATGATGTAAAATGTTAGTTCATGATTCATTATAGAGTAAGAAAAGTAAATTCAGGTAGCTTTGAAAATTATTCCTAGATTTTAGCTGATAATTCTATGACTTTCCCCTCTATTAGTATCCTCTCCACAAATATAGTTTTTTGAAGTTCAGGTCAGTGTAAGAGATTCTTGGCCCGTCAAAACTATCCTCAAGTGCTCTTGTAATACTAGAGAAGATGCAGCGTAATTGCTCTAGTGTTGTCTTGTTGGGCTTGGATAATTCGTGGGGGAAAATTGTCAATTCTGGGGTTCTGTTACTGTATGCAAAAGAGCTAGACAAAGTAGCTAGAATTTTGGGACCAAGTTACTTCTAGAGACACCTTATTTAGTTTTGATTGTAAGTGTCTTGCCTTAGAATATCATAATGCTTATATTCCTGAGAGGAATATACTTGTCAGTACTAATGAGGTTTCCCTAGTTATTCAAGATGTCCATAAAAGGCAGCCAGATGTTATGGATTTAGTTCCAGGATGTTTCAGAATTGTGATTTGCTAATCTTAATTCCTGGTAGTAAATCAGTACCAGAAGGATCAGGTATTCCTTCTTTATTTCTTTTAAGAGGAAAGAAAGCTCTTTTTTTTTTTTTTTTTTTTTTTTTTTTTTTTTTTGCGGTACGCGGGCCTCTCACTGTTGTGGCCTCTCCTGTTGCAGAGCAGAGGCTCCGGACGCGCAGGCTCAGCGGCCATGGCTCACGGGCCCAGCCGCTCTGTGGCATGTGGGATCTTCCCGGACTGGGGCACGAACCCGTGTCCCCTGCATTGGCAGGCGGACTCCCAACCGCTGTGCCACCGGGGAAGCCGAGAAAGCTCCATTTTTAACTGGACTCCAATTCCAAAATATTTGCTGTTTTTAAACAATAGGTGATGATTATTATATTCTGTATATTGTTAGTATCAAATGGTAATCCACCTTGGTTTAGGTAGAAAGGTGGTAATTTATTATTGACCCAATAGCCTCCTTCATATAAGAATTATAAATAATTGGTTTCTTTCATTTCAGCTCTTTGGCTGGCTTTTTCGGAGAGTTCGTTTTGAGAATGTTATCTTTGGCATTCTAACAGTGATGTCAATACAAGGTTGTACAAACCTCCATAATCAATGGAACATAATAGGAGAATTTAATAATTTGCCCCAGGAAGAACTGATACAGTGGATCAAACACAATACCAGACCGGGTATGTAGCTGTTTGGTTATACGTATAGCTAGCACACACTCACGCACACACATTATTATTATATGTCATTATACATTTGCATATATTGTACAGTTATCATTTCATATATATGTGTATGTGTGTATATATATAAAAATTTAAAATACATATGCATTCATACCTTCACAGATTTTGAGCATGGTAATTGCAGTGTTCACCAAATCAAACCTTTTTAAAAGGTGGTTTTGTGTCATCTTTAAACCCCTCCTAGGTACCTGTCGAAAAGAATTTTAACTGACTTTAAGAGTTATTGATTGTCCACAAGTTATGTGCTATAACTCTGAGATTATTGTATTTTAACCATAACAGTGACACCTCAAAGAAAAAAAAAAAAAACCTTTAATGACAACTTTCACACCTTGTGACAGGCCACTGGAGAAGATAGTTTTGACTGGGGAGGTTAACAATACCCCTCCCTTCACTTCTATTCAGTGCCTACTCTCTGCTCCATGTCTGTAAAACCAGTCACATGGAGAAGAGTTAAAATCTTGGATATTCTGTTTTCTTCACTAATTCATCTCAAAAAGATGAGTATACATGCTATTTTTAAATACTTTAAAATATTCTTTTAGCTTATCTTCTTTTCTTGCTATCTTTGTCCAAAACCACCTCAAGCAGATTGATATTTATTTCACTTTTAAATACCTTTCCAGAGGATAAATATATTGTACATTATTTTCTGTAAGTAACCTATAGTCTTGTCCTAGACAATTTTTGACGTTTCATAATTTTTTTCTGGCACAAGTTCTTCACTATGGTTTATTTAAATTTATCCTGTGACTCCTTGAGCCAGTTTCTTCTTATCTCTTATTTGGTAGTCATCATTTTACTAACTAGCTATCATTAAGGTAAACTCTTATGAACTTCAACTCAGATATTTGGCCTATGGCTTTCAAAGGGTGTAGGTGACAGTGCCTCATCACTTAGAGCTTCCAGGTTAGTTTAATCAGAATTTTTGAATTAACACTTTACTGACTTTTTCCCTGTAGTACAGTAGTACAAGGTAGCTAGTCCCTTTACTCTCCCTTGCCCCTCCCCACTTACAGCTGTTTTTCCAAAGCTTTAAAAGATACCTGCTCTTTCCATGTTTGCTTGTGTCTTTCTTTGTTCCAGTGTTTGTCTTGGGTTCTTGGCAGAGAGAGCCTATGTTTGGCAACTTACCCTTCTGAGATAACTCTCACAAACTCCTACCTCATTTTTGCCTCTTCTTTGATCTTACCAATCTTTCTCATCGCTGTATTATGAGTCCTGTCATGGTTACCACATGGGTTATTAAATTCTATAGTAAAGGTGGAACTAGAGCTTACATTCAGGTCTACCCTGTAAGGTTGTATAATTTGTACACAGCACAAAGGTGCTCAGTTGGGAGGACAAGTGGGAACTGATATCCAGCCTGTGGTCCACTTACCAAGTCATGTATGTATTAGTGAGGCTCTGTCAAGTCAAAGGGATAATTTTTTTCTAATACATGCGGTAAGCTAAGTGGAGATTTAAATATATTATAGAAAAGATCCTATTGTTTCCCTGTCACACTCATGTTTACTTTGCCCCCAAGAGGAAAGAAGCATTTGGGGAGTATTCTCTCTCCCCTTCTCTCTGTTTCATAGATGGTTGCTTCTCAGTGGTTCCAGTTCTTGCTGGACAGGCTTACCTAGTTTCTTCTGGATGACCCTGGCCCTGAGCTTTGGGTCCTTCTAGCCCAGAGTTTCTCAAGCTTGGCACTGTTGATATTTGGGGCTACCCTGTGCATTGGCAGCATATTGAGCAGCATTCCTTCCTTCTACCCGTAGATGTCAGTAGCCCCTCTCCCCCCACAGTGTGCTAACCAGATATATCTCCAGAAGTTGTCAGTGTCTCTAGGAAACAAAATCACTTCTGGTTGAGAACCACTGCTCTAGCCTAAGAGCTTTTCATCATTAATTATTGAATCTTACAATAATAAATACACATCTACTTCAATTTATTTATGTATTTTCAAATTTAAGGCATATAAAGAGATATTCATGCAAAGTTATATTTATTTATTTACTTATTTATTTTTAAATAAATGTATCCATTTATTTATTTATTTTTGGCTGCATTGGGTCTTTGTTGCTGCACGTGGGCTTTTTCTAGTTGCAGTGAGCAGGAGCTACTCTTCGTTGCAGTGCGCGGGCTTCTCATTGCAGTGGCTTCTGTTGTTGCGGAGCATGGGCTCTAGGCACGTGGGCTTCAGCAGCTGTGGCTCACAGGCTCTAGAGCGCAGGCTCAGCAGTCGTGGCGCACGGGCTTAGTTACTCTGTGGCATGTGGGATCTTCCCGGACCAGGGCTCGAACCCATGGTCCCCCGCATTGGCAGGCAGACTTCTAACCACTGCACCACCAGGGAAGTCTCCAAAGTTACATTTAGAATGCTTAATTACATTTGAAAGTAAACATTCAATTATTTACAGTAGATCTGAATAATATGCCTTGTTCTTATTAGTGATTTTACTGTGCTGATTAAAAATGACGATAACCTTGCTAATCATGTAATCATTTATTGTACACGAGTGCCAGGAAGTAAGCGTTTGGTCTTTTTGTCTCCCAAGAGACAGAACTAAAACTGAAGCCAGACAGTAGATTTTGGTGTAAGACTAGTTATAACCAAAAGGCAATACATTTATACAAGCTATTACTTCAGAAAGTACTACTAACAAGTAATGAAATGGTTTGATGAAATGTATACATTTATAAAGTCAAACAGAAACTAAGAAAACTTATTTATGAATATTTAAAGGTGATCTGAGGGAAGAAAACAATGCTTTCATCTGGAAAGTTCTCAAGATTACAGTTCACAACCCACAAAAGTCACTTTAAAACATGTACCATAAGACTTGCCCTTTATAATAGTCTCCCAGTTCCTAGAACTTTAAACTATTGGAACAAGATATCAAATTTTACAATTCTTTCCAGTCCTGTGTGTCTTTGTAGTGCTGTCTCTTAGTATAGCGCTTGAACATGGTAGTATGCTGTAGTGAAGTGGCTAAGAGGGTAGGCCCTGATACTTTCTAGCTGTGCAGTCTTGGGCAAGTCACTTAATTAACTTTGCTGTGTCTCAGCTTCCTGATGTACAAAATAAGAATACATAGAACCCACCTCAAAGCTGTGCAAATTAAATTCTATAATCCTAGTAAAAGTATTTAGCAGTTCCTGGCACCAAGATAACGTATAATGAAAGTTGGCTATTGTGTAGACCATCAGTAAATATTAAGCGAAGAAAAAGAATGCTGCCAATGATTATTATTTAAATGTACTTCATCTTTCTTAATCTGGGTTCAAATATTACAGATAGGTAACTTTTGGTTTTCTTTAAAACATGTTGTTAAGGAATATAATCTTGTTTTCCAGATGCTGTTTTTGCTGGTGCCATGCCTACAATGGCAAGTGTCAAGCTCTCCACTCTTCACCCCATTGTGAATCACCCACATTATGAGGATGCAGGCTTGAGGTGGGCAACTGATAGAATACTTCAACCAGACACACTAACGACTTCTCCTGACTCATAGGAATAGGGAAATTTTTATACACACATGCACACACACACACACAACCACTCTTATCCTCATATTTGTGCTAGAAGTTAAAGAATAATAACCATTCAGAACTTACAATACGTACCTGTTGACTTAAAGTAACCTTAATAAACCTCTGAAAACTGAAAGAAGCAACACCCAGTTTTTCTCAAAGTGAAAAATATGTCACATTTATGACTAGCCTCTGTGTGTTTATGTGGGTGTGTGTTCCAGTGAAACTCCTAAGTAATAGTAATAAGAGTGGGGATAGATTTGGCTCATGGCCATAGTTTGCCAACCCCTGTTCTAGATTCCACAGCCCCTCTGCCTGGTTTAAGAAACCATTCTTCATCTTACTTGTGGCCAATGATTAGCCTTTTTTAACAGAGAGAAAAGGTACATGAAATTTGCTATATTAAATGCTTTTATGAAACTTTGGGGTGCTCTTTTCCTAGCTGATTATGGGAACTCTAGCTTCCACTGAGGTCTGAAAGTTTTGTTTTCCTTAAATGACTGACTTTTAAAAATTATTTTAATCATTCTAGTAATTGGGTAATCATTTCCTTTTAATGTATTTTTGGCTTATTGTTAGAGGTAATATTTTAAATTATTTAAAGTTTTATGTTTGGTTGTGGAGATTGGGCATTCTGTATGCTTGAAATCCTAAGAAAAGTCTAATGCATAATTGATAATTTGTTCAGGATTTTATTAAAAAACCCATTTAGGGCTAAACCATCTGTTGTACCATATTTTGGTAAGCATCCCTGTCTCTCAAGCTTCTGTTAAGTTGCTTTCTCTACATGACTACTACCCTAGATGCCCACTGTCTAATTGTTCTATTTGCTACATTCAGCTTCAACTCATATGCTTTTCAGAGTTTCTATGAATGAAATTATCTACTGAAATCTATATTTTCACTATATTTAGCCTCTATCTGAATTTGTTCCAGATTAATTATTTTATGAATTATGCAAAGCAAATTTTATATTCTGAACTATTATACTGCTACCTACCTCTAGACTCTAAACTGGATTATACACTAATAAGCAGTACCTGCAAAAATCAAATTGCTCTAAGTTTAAGCACATGCAAAATATAAATAGATATGTGGCAATTGCTATTCCCAAAATAATTCATGCTATTTGGGGTCATATATAATCAATGCTCCATCCAGTAAGCATTGAGGTTTTAATTTGGTAACAAATCTATTATCATTTATTTAAAAATTTTTTAACTTGTTTGAATTTAAAGAGCTCGGACAAAAATAGTTTATTCTGCATATAGTCGAAAATCTGCAAAAGAAGTGAGAGATAAGTTGGCGGAGTTACATGTGAATTACTACATTTTAGAAGAGGCGTGGTGTGTTGTAAGAACTAAGTGAGTATGAGTCCTGTGGTATATGATATGGTATATTTTAAAACAACAAATGTTTTACTTTATTACAGCAGTCCTGATTCTTTAAAAATTTTTATTTTAAATTAATTCCATTAAATTGTTGCCCTGGTATTTTATTTAAAATTATTTCATGTAGGAAATTAAAATTATACTATTGTTTAAGCATAATGTAATTTTTTAAAAGTATAGTATATTTTGCTATCCTAATTTTTTAATTTAACATCTTAAATGTAGCTTTTTTCCATAATCTTCAAATTTTTTTGATAACTTTTATTAGATGTCTGAAATACAGATTTGAATTTACAACCAAGTGAGATACTAGCATTCTGCTACTACAGCTGATTTACATTGGATTTATAAGACTCATAAGAAAAGTTTCACGTAACTCAAAAGGACATAATAAGAAAACGTTTCTAATTAACATTTTTTCATTTCTAAATTTTGAATCTCTAATAATACATAAAATTCTAAGATGTGTAATGGATATCTTGAGACCTTTGTTTAGTCTCCTTGATTTAAGAAGTCCTTAGTTATATTAATTTTAGCATTAAGAATTTTCATTTCTCCTATGGATAATTAAGAATTGGCTATAACAGATTTTGAAGAGCTAAGTTCGTAAATTTTAGTAGCTAATTTTTGTATCTAATTTTAAGATCTAATAAATGTGTGTAGGAAGAAACGGCATCTTGCAAAAGAAGAAACAGAAATATCATAATGTATATGCGTATCATATTAATTTAAAGCTTAAGGCAAAACATACTTCAAAACAGGGCATATTGTCACAAATAAAGATGGACATTTTATGATGACAAAAGGATTAATTCATCAAAAATATCTAACAGTTTTAAATATGCATACCTCTAAACAGAGCTTCAAAGCACAAAAAATAAAAATGTGTAGAACTAAAAGAAAAAATAAGCAAGGCTTTAATTATAGTTGGAAAAGTTAACATTTTTTTCCCCTACTAGGAAAAGTAGATAAAAAGTCAGTAAGCATATAAAAGAGATGAACAACAAACAGTATCAAATAACCTGACCCAACTGACATTTATTGAACACTACAGGAAACAGCTGTGGAATACACATTCTTTTAAAGGGCATGTGGAATGTTCACCAAGAGATAACATATGCTGGGCTGTAAAATGGTTTCAATATGTTTAAAAGGTATTAAATCATACAGAATTAAAATAGAAAACAATAATAAACAGATACCTAGTAAATCCATGCATATTTGGAAATTAGGCAGTAAACTTATGGGTAATTTATGGGTCAAAGGAAAAAAAACACAAAGAAAATTTTAAAACACTATTTTTTACTTGAATGGAAAAAGGGGTCTTTTAACAATATTGCTGATCTAACTGGATATAATGTACAGAAAAAAATTAAACCATGACCCATACTACACCATATACAAAAATTAACTTTATGTGGATTATAGAACTAAATGTAAGAGCTAAAATTGTAAAGATTTCTTAGAACACAGAGTACTAACGATTTAAAAAATCAATAAATTGTATATATCAAAATTGAAATATTTTCACCAAAAAGACATTAGGAAAATGATAAGGCAAGCCACAGACTAGAAGAAAATATTTGAAAGCATATATCTGATAAAGGATTTATAAATATAGTTCATATAAAGAAATTCTATAAATTAATAATAAAATGACCGTACAATTGAAAATGGGCAAAAGACTTGGAAAGACATAATTCACCAAAGAAAATGTGTGACTGACCGATAAATACAATTTTTAAAACTAAAATACCATACATTGGAGAGGATACAGAATAATTGTAAATCTCTGACATTGCTAAGGGGAGTGAACATGATACAACCACTTTGGAGAACTATTTGGAGGAATCTTAAAAAATTTTAAGCACACATCTACCTTATTACTCAGCAGTTCCATTCCAAAGAATTTAAATAAGAGAAATTAAAACATCTCTCTAGGGCTTCCCTGGTGGCGCAGTGGTTGAGAGTCCGCCTGCTGATGCAGGGGACACGGGTTCGTGCCCCGGTCCGGGAAGATCCCACATGCCGCGGAGCGGCTGGGCCCGTGAGCCATGGCCGCTGAGCCTGTGCGTCCGGAGTCTGTGCTTCGCAACAGGAGAGGCCACAACAGTGAGAGGCCCGCGTACCGCAAAACAAACAAACAAACAAACAAAAAAACCCCATCTCTCTAGAAAGAGTGTCAGAGCAGTTTTATTCATAATAGCTCAAAACCTGTAGGTAACTTGTTGCTTTTCCCTTGCTGCTTTTAAGAATCTCTCTTTATGTTTAATTTTTGTCATTCTAATTACAATGTGTCTTGGTGTGGACCTTTCAGGTTAATCCTGTTTGGGACTCTCTGTGTACCTGGAAGTCTGTTTCCTTTCACAGGTTAGGGAAATTTTCAGCTATTGTGTCTTCACATATGTTCTCTGCCCCTTTTTCTCTCTCTCCTCCTTCTGGGACCCCTAAAATGAGAATGTTAGTATGCTTGATGTTGTCTCAGAGGTCTCTTAAACTGTCCTCAGTAATTTTTTTTTCTTTTTTTCTGTTCAGCATCAGTGACATCCACAGCTCTGTCTTCCAGTTCACTGATCCATTCCTCTGTATCATCTAATCTACTGTTGATTCCTTGTAGTATGTTTTTTTTTATTTCACTTATTGTATTATTCAGCTGTTTGGTGGTTCTTTATATTTCCTATCTCATTGTTAAACTTCTCACTGTGTTCATCCATTTTTCTCCCAAGTTCTTTGAGCATCTTTGTGATCATTACCATGAACTTTTTATTTGAAATTACTTATCTCTACTGCACTTAATTCTTCTTCCAGGGTTTTTATCTTTTTCCTTTGGAACATATTTCTCTGTCATCTCATTTTGCCTAATTTGCCATTATTATTTCTATGTATTTGGTAGTTTGGTTACACTTCCCAATCTTGGTGAAGTGACCTTCTGTAGGAGACATCCTGTGGGTTCCAGAAGTGCACTCCCCTCTGGTCACCAGAGCTATATGCTCTAGGGTTGCCCCCTGTGTCAGCTGCGCAGGCCCTTCTGTTGTGGCAGGCTGAGAACTATGGATGGTCAGGTAGATGTGGCTGGCCCCCAGTCCTGTTCGTTGCCAGGCCCTACCTTGTGTGGAGGCTACTGGCCAGTGGTGGGTGGAGCCAGATCATGAGGCACCTGGCTATAGGTTCCAGGGTGTAGCAAAGCTGATGTTGGCCTGCTGGTGGATGGGGCTGTGTCAGGCTAGCTGCTTGATCTGAGTCTTCTCAGTACTGGTACTCACAGGATGGTGGGTCGGGACAGGTCCCATGCTGATAAGCTAGAGGAAGAATTCCACGATGGCACTTACCAGCACCAGTGTCCACGTGGTAGAACAAGCTCCCCAGAATAGCTGCTACCAGCATCTACGTCCCCAGGGTGAGCTCCAGTTGCCTCCTGCCTCTCTGGGTGACTTTCCAAGATCAGCAGGAAGGTCTGACCCAGGCTCCTTTCAGATTACTGCTTCTACCCTGGGTCCTGTAGTGTATGAGATTTTGTGTACACCCTTTAAGAGTGGATTCTCTTTCCCACAGCCCTCTGTCTTTCCCAAAAGTAAACCCTGCTTGCCTTCAAAGCTGAATATCCTGGAGGCTCATCTTCCTGATATAGGACCCCAAGCCCAAAGTGGGGCTCTGATCCTTCACTCTTTGGGGGGAACCTCTGCAATTGTAATTATCCTCCCATCTATGGGTCACCCACCTGGGTATATGATGAGTCTTGACTATTACCACAGCTCTGCCCCGCTTACCTGTCTCATTGTGGTTCTTTCTTTATGTCTTTAGTTGTATAAGATCTTTTCTGCTAGATTCTGGTCTTTCTCATCAATAGTTACTCTGTAAATAGTTGTAATTTTAGTGTGCCCATGGGAGGGGGTGAGCTCAGGGCCTTCCTACTCCACCTTCTTGGCACACCTCCTTGGAAATAATCCAATTTTAATGTAAAGTAAATTGTGATACATTGAAGATGTCTGTTGTAATCCCTAGAGCAAACCACTTGAAAAATGCAAAAGCAAAAAACAAAACGAAAAAACTCAAATAAGCCAGTAGATGAATTGAATGGTATAATAAAACCTTTTTGCTTTACATAAAAGAAATCAAGAAAGAAACAGATGATCAAAAAAGATACGAAACAAACAGAAGAAAAACAGGAAAGTGGCAACCCTAAATCAAACCATATCAGTACTTGCAAATGTGAATGGGGACTAAACACTCCAATCAAATGTCGGAGATTGACAAACTGAATACAAAAGCAAAACCCAACTATGTCCTTCTGTAAGAGATGCATTGTAAATACAGATACATGAAGGAAAGGTTGAAGGAGAAAGGATAGCAATGTTACCATGTGAGTAACCATGTATGTAATATATGCTAGATATGCATTATCTAGCATATTCTAAAAAAGGCAATACTATAGTGCAGAAGGGTGCAGTGCTTGCCTAGGTTTATATTTGGGGGAGAGGACTGACTCTAAAAGGCTGCTACAAGGGAACTTGTTGGGGTGATGGAAATTCCCTGTGTTATGATTATGATGGTGCTCACACACCTATACACATTTGCCCATACTTATCAAACTTTACACATAAAATGGGTGAATTTTATCGTACATAAATTATACCTCAATATAGCTGTTAAAAAATTCATATGAAATATGAATTTCATCAGGAATTAGATTAACTTTCCTTTAATTTGTCTCATTCTGCTATAAATGGGCCTTATGTTTGGATGGCAATACCAGTTAGAATATTCATTTATATTTTACTTTGAAAGTAGATTTTTAAATATATATTTCTGAATGTGCATTGAGCCCTTATTATTTGATTCAATAATATATTAGTTATTTCACTAAGTGGAACACGAAAATGCAGCGTACCTTCATTTTATTATCTCTAAATTTTAAACTTACGTTTTTTGAAATGATGCTTTTAAATCTTTAATTTATTAAATTAGTCTTTAAAAATCTAGGAGATATTTTATAATTATATTTCTTCTAGATATGAATGCATTTTTAATACAGATATATGTGCCTGTTTTTTTCAGGCCTGGTTGCAGTATGCTTGAAATTTGGGATGTGGAAGACCCTTCCAACTCAGCTAACCCTCCCTTATGTAGCGTCTTGCTCAAGGATGAGAGGCCGTACTTCACCACAGTGTTTCAGAATAGTATGTACAGAGTGTTAAAGGTTAACTGCTAACGAGACTACCCTTTACACTGTGGTGCAAAGAGGTGCATAAAAAACAATCACTTTAGTTTATTTACATTAATAAAATTCACAAGCTTTAATAAGGGACCCTTAAAAAGAAGATAATAAAAATGATTTAAATTTTTCTAATTGCTAAAAGGTAAATTATTTCATTGTTTTCCATTGAATGTCAGCCTTATTAAGCTTGTCATATAAATGAGTAAATCATCTTAAAGTTTTAAAGAAGAAAAATATATGTAAAAGAACAATGAAATTGAATAAATCAAGGATATGTAAGTCCTTTTGGTATCCCACTAGGTGAATTGCTTCGGATTTTCCTTAGTTCCAGGATGTACCAGCTCAGACTCTTTAAACCACTTAGAAGAGATTAATGCAGTCTCTGAAATGACACTTCCTTAAGATCCTGATACTGATCACAACCTCTTTACCTCTGTGAGGAAATTTGTAACCATGTGTTTATTAAGGTTGTTTTTGCTTTTAGTAGCCCTCAGGAAAGATCTTTAATAGCTTTTAAAAACTTTTTTATCATTTCAGGTTAGATATTTTAAAAAACAGCTTATTTTGTAATGTTTTCAATCTCTTTAAATTTATTTACCAAGCCAGATAAGTATTTTTCACTGATTAGTTCTCAATTTGAGTTCAACAGATTATTAATCTGTCTTTAGAATTCAGTGGTTTTTCTTTTACTATCCAAGTAAGATAAAAGTTGTTACAGTACACAGCCAAATGTAGGGGTTAAACATAATCAGAAATGAAAATCCAGTTAAATTTATCAAATGAAATTTGAAGATTCTAGATCTTGAATGAAGCAAAGGCATTCTCATCTTGAAGCCCTGTAAGCTCATTGGACATAGTCATTTTTTCTGGTCATCATCTTTCATAATTAATGTATTTTAAAGTCCTTTATCTATTTTTGGTTTTGGATGAGGACAGTAATGTTTTGTAGATCCTCTCTCCCAGTATAAAACCTACCTGATAGTAGTGCTTTGAAAAGTGGTAAATAGTTATCTTGAAGATATTGTTGCCAAATGGAAAGATAAACACTCTCTTTCTTTGATTGATGGATGTTAAATATGCCATAGCTGTAGTATTTTAATGTGCATCTGCTTTAATCACCTTGAAATTTTTGTAATCCCCTGATTTTTTGGACCTCTACATTTGAGATAACAAAATGACTAAATTCTGTAGATTAGTTCACTTACAGTAGGTAGAAGATTACATATATATAATATATACAGGAAAACCAATAAAATTTTTAACTTTTATACTTGTAAAATATCTTAATACAAGATACAAAACAGCTAAGAAAGCATACCAAATTTTATTTATATTTGCATTTCAGATAATTTGTTTTGGCATAAGTATGGGGCAAAGAGAGAAAGGAGATACAACACCTAACATTCATAAAAATTAAAACAGATTTTGGATGATGTTTTCATAGGAAATATTTTAAAGAAGTTGGTAGAATATTTTTAAAAACTGTATTAGCTAATAAAATATGCAATACAAATATATTTATGTGGATTTATATATAGGGAAACCAATATAATTATTTTAAACTTTTTATAGTTGTAAAATATTTTAATACAAATACAAAGCCACTAAGCCACTAAGAAAGCTTTATTTTAGTATTTTCAAATAATTCATTTTGGTGTAAGTGTGGGGCAAAGAAGGCAAAGAGCTATAACACCTAACATTCATGAAATTAAAGTGACACATTTTGGATGGTATTTTCATAGGCAACATTTTAAAGAAGTTGGTAGAATTTAACAACAAAAATGGATGAGCTGTATTAACTGAAACAAGTTTTATATAAATATAATGTATTAATATGAATTTGTTATTTTCATGTGCTATATATGTTTTAAATTAAAAAAGCCCTTGAAGATTCTTTTGTGTGTTTTCTATCTTTCCTCATTCTTTACTAAACACACATTTTAAAATTGAAATCATTCTGATATGAAGGTAGAAATCATAGTTTCCTGGATGTATTGACCATGTTTACATTGGCAGTGATCTTTTTTGGCCATTTTAAAACAATTCTGTGGGGCTTCCTTGGTGGCGCAGTGGTTAAGAATCCGCCTGCCAATGCAGGGGACACCGGTTCAAGCCCTGGTCCGGGAAGATCCCACATGCTGTGGAGCAAATAAGCCCATGTACCACAACCACTGAGCCCCCGCGTGCCACAACTACTGAAGCCCGCACCCCTAGAGCCTGTGCTCCACAACGAAGAGAATAGCCCCCGCTCACCACAACTAGAGAAAGCCTGTGCGCAGCAACAAAGACCCAATGCAGCCAAAAATAAATTAATTTAAAAAAATAAGCATACCGCACTACTGCTTACTCTTATATAAATTATGCTATTAGATTCTTACCTGCATACATTTTATTGTTTATTCTTTTGAAATCTGAAAAACTATGCACAAATGCTGTGGGTTGAGTGATGAGTAGATTTTTCCTCAGTGCAAGGAAGCATTTTCCTTAGTTTCCTGTCGTCATATGTTTGCACGTTTATTTGAAATCATGGTAGAAGTGAGTTGTGCACAGCTCAGCAATTCCCTCCGTCATCGAGTTGTCAGAAGCTGGTGTACAGCTTCAATGAATAATATGTGTGTTGTACTCTTTTGCTGCTAATAGACACTATATCAAAAATCATTGAGTAGTTTTCATTTTAATTTTAATAATAAAACTATGCTTATATTTTATATGTTTCTATTATACAAGCAATACAAACTCATTATGGAAAATTAGTTTTGAAAAAATCAGGAAATTTAAAAGAAGGGGAAAATATTCACCAGGCATTTAATGTTTCTTTGTTTTCTTCCAACGTTTAGGCATAATTTTTTTCCTTCTTTTCCTCTTTTAACATAAACAGTTTTATGTTTTGTTCTTCATGTAGTAAACGTGGAAGTGTTACATACAGACTGTTTTTAATGGCTATGTAATATCCTATTTTGTATATAAATATATGCGTAGATACCTGTATCTTAGCCATTGTTTAGCTGTTTCCATTTTTGCTACTACATGGATGTATATATAGAACACTGCCATGAATATGTTAGTACATTAAGTTTTTTAATTTTCAAATTGTTTCTGTAGGGTATATTCCACAAAGTTAAATTTCAATAAGAGAATATTGAGACCTTTAAAGCCTTCAATGCAGTTCGCCTCAGATTACCTCTGCAAAAGGATTGTATGCACCACCAAAAATCAGTGTATGATAATGCTCATCTCACAACACTCATTAGCATTGGTTAGCCTTATTAAAAATATTTTTTGCTAATTTGTGACACCCAAAATGGTATTATTATTTTTTTTACATCTTTATTGGAGTATAATTGCTTTACAATGGTGTGTTAGTTTCTTCTTTATAACAAAGTGTATCAGTTATACATATACATATGTTCCCATATCTCTTCCCTCTTACATCTCCCTGTGATATGCGGCTGCTTCACACTAGCTATCTACCTTACGTTTGGTAGTGTATATCAGTCCAGGCCTCTCTCTCACTTTGTCACAGCTTACCCTTCCCTGTCCCCATATCCTCAAGTCCATTCTCTAGTAGGTCTGTGTCTTTATTCCTGTCTTACCCCTAGGTTCTTCATGACATTTTTTTTTTCTTAAATTCCATATATATGTGTTAGCATACGGTATTTGTCTTTCTCTTTCTGACTTCACTCTGTATGACAGACTCTAGGTCTATCCACCTCATTACAAATAGCTCTATTTCGTTTCTTATTATGGCTGAGTATTAGTCCATTGTATATATGTGCCACATCTTCTTTATCCATTCATCCGATGATGGGCATTTCGGTTGTTTCCATCTCCGGGCTGTTGTAAATAGAGCTGCAATGAACATTTTGGTACATGACTCTTTGAATTATGGTTTTCTCAGGGTATATGCCCAGTAGTGGGATTGCTGGGTCATATGGTAGTTATATTTTTAGTTTTTTAAGGAACCTCCATACTGTTCTCCATAGTGGCTGTACCAATTCATATTCCCACCAGCAGTGCAAGAGTGTTCCCTTTTCTCCACACCCTCTCCAACATTTATTGTTTGTAGATTTTTTGATGATGGCCATTCTGACTGGTGTGAGATGATATCTCATTGTACTTTTGATCTGCATTTCTCTAATGATTGATGTTGAGCATTCTTTCATGTGTTTGTTGGCAGTCCATGTCTTCTTTGGAGAAATGTCTATGTAGGTCTTCTGCCCATTTTTGGATTGGGTAGTTTGCTTTTTTGTTATTGAGCTGCATGAGCTGCTTATAACTTTTGGAAATTAATCCTTTGTCAGTTGCTTCATTTGCAAATATTTTCTCCCATTCTGAGGCTTGTATTTTGGTCTTGTTTATGGTTTCCTTTGCTGTGCAAAAGCTTTGAAGTTTCATTAGGTCCCATTTGTTTATTTTTGTTTTTATTTCCATTTCTCTAGGAGGTGGGTCAAAAAGGATCTTGCTGTGATTTATGTCATAGAGTGTTCTGCCTGTGTTTTCCTCTAAGAGTTTGATAGTTTCTGGCCTTACATTTAGGTCTTTAATCCATTTTGAGCTTATTTTTGTATATGGTGTCAGGGAGTGATCTAATCTCATACTTTTACATGTAGCTGTCCAGTTTTCCCAGCACCACTTATTGAAGAGGCTGTCCTTTCTCCACTGTACATTCCTGCCTCCCTTATCAAAGATAAGGTGACCATATGTGCATGGGTTTATCTCTGGGCTTTCTATCCTGTTCCATTGATCTATATTTCTGTTTTTGTGCCAGTACCATACTGTCTTGATTACTGTAGCTTTGTAGTATAGTCTGAAGTCAGGGAGCCTGATTCCTCCAGCTCCGTTTTTCATTCTCAAGATTGCTTTGGCTCTTCGGGCTCTCTTGTGTTTCCATACAAATTGTGAAATTTTTTGTTCTAGTTTTGTGAAAAATGCCAGTGGTAGTTTGATAGGGATTGCATTGAATCTGTAGATTGCTTTGGGTAGTAGAGTCATTTTCACACTGTTGATTCTTCCAATCCATGAACATGGTATATCTCTCCATCTATTTGTATCATCCTTAATTTCTTTCATCAGTGTCTTATAATTTTCTGCATATAGGTCTTTTGTCTCCTTAGGTAGGTTTATACCTAGATATTTTATTCTTTTTGTTGCAATGGTAAATGGGAGTGTTTTCTTGATTTCACTTTCAGATTTTTCATCATTAGTGTATAGGAATGCAGGAGATTTCTGTGCATTAATTTTGTATCCTGCTACTTTACCAAGTTCATTGATTAGCTCTAGTAGTTTTCTGACGGCATCTTTAGGATTCTCTGTGTATCCTATCATGTCATCTTCAGTGACAGTTTTACTTCTTCTTTTCTGATTTGGATTCCTTTTATTTCTTTTTCTTCTCTGATTGCTGTGGCTAAAACTTCCAAAACTATGTTGAATAAGAGTGGTGAGAGTGGGCAACCTTGTCTTGTTCCTGATCTTAGTGGAAATGCTTTCAGTTTTTCACCACTGAGGATGATGTTGGCTGTGGGTTTGTCATATATGGCCTTTATTATGTTGAGGAAAGTTCCCTCTATGCCTACTTTCTGCAGGGTTTTTATCATAAATGGGTGTTGAATTTTGTCAAAAGCTTTCTCTGCATCTATTGAGATGATCATATGGTTTTTCTCCTTCAGTTTGTTAATATGGTTTATCACATTCATTGATTTGCATATATTGAAGAATCCTTGCATTCCTGGAATAAACCCCATTTGATCATGGTGTATGATCCTTTTAATGTGCTGTTGGATTCTGTTTGCTAGTATTTTGTTGAGGATTATTGTATCTGTGTTCATCAGTTCAAAGTTTTCTTTCTTTGTGACATCCTTGTCTGGTTTTGGTATCAAGGTGATGGTGGCCTCGTAGAATGAATTTGGGAGTGTTCCTCCCTCTGCTATATTTTGGAAGAGTTTGAGAAGGATAGGTGTTAGCTCTTCTCTAAATGTTTGATAGAATTCGCCTGTGAAGCCATCTGGTCTTGGGCTTTTGTTTGTTGGAAGATTTTTAATCACAGTCTCAATTTCAGTGCTTGTGATTGGTCTGTTGATATTTTCTATTTCTTCCTGATTCGGTCTTGGCAGGTTGTGCCTTTCTAAGAATTTGTCCATTTCTTCCAGGTTGTCCATTTCATTGGCATAGAGTTGCTTGTAGTAATCTCTCATGACCTTTTGTATTTCTGCAGTGTCAGTTGTTACTTCTCCTTTTTCATTTCTAATTCTATTGATTTGAATCTTCTCCCTTTTTTTCTTGATGAGTCTGGCTAATGGTTTATCTATTTTGTTTATCTTCTCAAAGAACCAGCTTTTGGTTTTATTGATCTTTGCTATTGTTTTCTTCATCTCTTTTTCATTTATTTCTGATCTGATCTTTATGATTTCTTTCCTTCTGCTAACTTTGGGGTTTTTTTGTTCTTCTTTCTCTAATTGCTTTAGGTGCAAGGTTAGGTTGTTTATTCGAGATGTTTCCTGTTTCTTAAGGTGGGCTTGTATTGCTATAAACTTCCCTCTTAGAACTGCTTTTGCTGCATCCCATAGGTTTTGGGTTATTGTGTCTCCATTTTCATTTGTTTCTAGGTATTTTTTTATTTCTTCTTTGATATCTTCAGTTATCACTTCGTTATTAAAGTAGTGTATTGTTTAGCCTCCATGTGTTTGTATTTTTTACAGATCTTTTCCTGTAATTGATATCTCTTCTCATAGTGTTGTGGTCGGAAAAGATACTTGATACAATTTCGATTTTCTTAAGTATACCAAGGCTTGATTTGTGACCTAAGATATGATCTATCCTGGAGAATGTTCCATGAGCACTTGAGTAAAATGTGTATTCTGTTGTTTTTGGATGGAATGTCCTATAAATATCAATTAAGTCCATCTTGTTTAATGTATCATTTAAAGCTTGTGTTTCCTTATTTATTTTCATTTTGGATGATCTGTCCATTGGTCAAAGTGGGGTGTTAAAGTCCCCTACTGTGAATGTGTTACTGTCGATTTCCTCTTTTATGGCTGTTAGTATTTGCCTTAGGTATTGAGGTGCTTTTATGTTGGGTGCATAAATATGTACAATTGTCATATCTTCTTGGATCAATCCCTTGATCATTATGTAGTGTCCTTCTTTGTCTCTTCTAATAGTCTTTATTTTAAAGTCTATTTTGTCTGATATGAGAATTGCTACTCCAGCTTTCTTTTGGTTTCCATTTGCATGAAATATCTTTTTCCATCCCCTTACTTTCAGTCTGTATGTGTCTCTAGTTCTGAAGTGAGTCTCTGGTAGACAGCAAATATATGGGTCTTGTTTTTGTATCCATTCAGCTAATCTGTGTCTTTTGGTGGGAGCATTTAGTTCATTTACATTTAAGGTAATTATCAGTATGTATGTTCCTATTACCATTTTCTTAATTGTTTCGGGTTCATTATTGTAGGTCTTTTCCTTCTCCTGTGTTTCTTGCCTAGAGAAGTTCCTTTAGCAGTTGTTGTAGAGATGGTTCAGTGGTGCTGAACTCTCTCAGCTTTTGCTTGTCTGTAAAGGTTTTAATTTCTCCATCAAATCTGAATGAGATCTTTGCTGTGTAGAGTAATCTTGGTTGCAAGTTTTTCTCCTTCATCACTTTAAATATGTCCTGGCAGTCACTTCTGGCTTGCAGAGTTTCTGCTGAAAGATCAGCTGTTAACCTTATGGGGATTCCCTTGTGTGTTAGTTGTTGTTTTTCCCTTGCTGCTTTTAATATGTTTTCTTTGTATTTACTTTTTGACAGTTGGATTAATATGTGTCTTGGCATGTTTCTCCTTGGATTTATCCTGTATGGGATTCTCTGTGCTTCCTGGACTTGATTAACTATTTCCTTTCCCATATTAGGGGAGTTTTCAACTATAATCTCTTCAAATATTTTCTCAGTCCCTTTCTTTTTCTCTTCTTCTGGAACCCCTATAATTCGAATGTTGGTGTGTTTAATGTTGTCCCAGAGGTCTCTGAGACTGTCCTCACTTTTTTTCATTCTTTTTTCTTTATTCTGCTCTGCAGTAGTTATTTCCACTATTTTATCTTCCAGGTCACTTATCTGTTCTTCTGCCTCAGTTATTCTGCTATTGATCCCATCTACAGTATTTTTAATTTCATTTATTGTGTTGTTCATCATTAATGTTTCATCTTAAGTTCTTCTAGGTCCTTGTTAAATGTTTCTTGCATTTTATCTATTCTATTTCCAAGATTTTGGATCATCTTTATTATCATTATTCTGAATTCTTTTTCAGGTAGACTGCCTATTTCCTCTTCATTTGTTAGGTCTGGTGGGTTTTTGCCTTGCTCCTTCATCTGCTGTGTGTTTTTCTGTCTTCTCATTTTGCTTATCTTACTGTGTTTGGGGTCTCCTTTTTGCAGGCTGCAGGTTCATGGTTTCCGTTGTTTTTGGTGTCTGTCCCCAGGGGCTAAGGTTGGTTCAGTGGGTTGTGTAGGCTTCCTGGTGCAGGGGACTAGTGCCTGTGTTCTGGTGGATGAGGCTGGATCTTGTCTTTCTGGTGGGCAGGTCCACATCTGGTGGTGTGTTTTGAGGTGTCTGTGGACTTATGATTTTAGGCAGCCTCTCTGCTAATGGGTAGGGTTGTGTTCCTGTCTTGCTAGTTGTTTGGCATAGGATATCCAGCACTGTAGCTTGCTGGTCGTTTAGTGAAGCTGGGTGCTGGTGTTGAGATGGAGATCTCTGGGAGATTTTCGCCGTTTGATATTATGTGGAGCTGGGAGGTCTCTTGTGGACCAGTGTCCTGAAGTTGGCTCTCCCACCTCAGAGGCACAGCACTGACTCCTGGCTGCAGCACCAAGAGCCTTTCATCCACACAGCTCAGAATAAAAGGGAGAAAAAGTAGAAAGAAAGAATTAGTAGAAGTAGAAAGAAAGAAAGAAAGAAAGGAGGGAAGGAGGAAGGAAGGAAGGAGGGAAGGAAGGGAAAAAGGAAAGAAAGAAGATAAAGTAAAATCAAATAAAGTAAGATAAACTATAATAGAGTTATTAAATAAAAAATAATTATTAACAAAAAAAAAGAAGAAAAAATTTAAAAAAACAAACAAAAAAAAACCGACAGATAGAACCCTAGGACAAATGGTGGAAGCAAAGCTATACAGACAAAATCTCACACAGAAGCATACACATACTCACAAAAAGAGGAAAAGGGGAAAAAATCATAAATCTTGCTCTCAAAGTCCACCTCCTCAATTAGGGATGATTCGTTGTCTATTCATGTATTCCACAGATGCAGGGTACATCAAGTTGATTGTGGAGCTTTAATCCGCTGCTTCTGAGGCTGCTGGAAGAGGTTTCCCTTTCTCTTGTTTGTTCTCACAGCTCCCAGGGGCTCAGCTTTGGATTTGGCCCCGCCTCTGCGTGTAGGTCGCGGGAGGGCGTCTGTTCTTCTCTTAGACAGGACGGGGTTAAAGGAGCCGCTGATTCGGGGGCTCTGGCTCACTCAGGCCCGGGGGAGAGAGGGGCACGGAGTGCGGGGCGAGCCTGCGGCGGCAGAGGCCAGCGTGACGTTGCGCCAACCTGAGGCGCGCTGTGCGTTCTCCCGGGGAAGTTGTCCCTGGATCCCGGGACCCTGGCAGTGGCGGGCCGCACAGTCTCCCCAGAAGGGAGGTGTGGAGAGTGACCTGTGCTCGCACACAGGCTTCTTGGTGGCGGCAGCAGCAGCCTTAGCGTCTCCTGCCCATCTCTGGGGTCCATGCTTTTAGCCGCGGCTTGCGCCCGTCTCTGGAGCTCCTTCAAGCAGTGCTCTTAAACCCCTCTCCTCGCTCACAGAGGGAAGAAAAAGTCTGTTGCCTCTTCGGCAGATCCAGGCTTTTCCCCGGACTCCCTCCCGGCTAGCCATGGTGCACTAACCCCCTTCAGGCCGCGTTCACACTGCCGACCCCAGTCTTCTCCTTGCGCTCCAACCGAAGCCCGAGCCTCAGCTCCCAACCCCGCCCGCCCCGGCGGGGGAGCAGACAAGCCTCTCGGGCTGGTGAGTGCCGGTTAGCACCTATCCTCTGTGCGGGAATCTCTCCCCGCTTTGCCCTCCGCACCCCTGTTGCTGTGCTCTCCCCTGCGGCTCCAAAGCTTTCCCCCTCCGCCACCCGCAGCCTCCGCCCACGAAGGGGCTTCTAGTGTGTGGAAACCTTTCCTCCTTCACAGCTCCCTCCCACTGGTGCAGGTCCCGTCCCTATCCTTTTGTCTCTGTTTATTCTTTTTTCTTTTCCCCTATCCAGGTACGTGAGGGGTTTCTTGCCTTTTGGGAGGTCTGAGGTCTTCTGCCAGCATTCAGTAGGTGTTTTGTAGAAATTGTTCCACGTGTAGATGTATTTCTGGTGTATCTGTGGGGAGGAAGGTGATCTCCGTGTCGTACTCTTCCGCCATCTTCCCGGAAGCCCCAAAATGGTATTATTATTTTAAGTTGCATTTATTCCATGGTTTGTGTGATTGGATACTTATTCATGTTTGTAAACGGTTGCATTTCTTCTTATGTATTGCCTCTTTACATTCATCCACATTTATGTAAGCCCAATCTAGCCCTGAGACCATCTGTGTTACAGATACTCACTGTTGGTGAGTCTCTCTTGTCATTAAGTATTCCATAAAGTTGATAAAAATGCCATATGTATTCTTACTACTCAATAGGCTGGACATTATGCTTCAGGCTATCTGAAATCGTTTATAACTTATACTATATACTTTATACTGTATCCAGTATGTCATATTTAATATTAAATGCCAAGTTTAAAAATCTCAATGCTGCCACTGCTTAGATAAGGATTCAGTAATCATAACTTCATGGTTGGACACCATCAACTTTGTAAGTTGTGTCTTATGTATGAAACTTCTTAAACCATTATTATTGATCTAATCTGGGCTGCTTTTTATAGAATACAGAAAGCAGAATTATTAAATTTTCAACAGTTTTGGGCCTCATGTGAACTAGTAGAGCTTTATACATTACGTTGTTGTCCAGTAAAAACTCACTGTATTCTTATTAGAAAGTATGTTCTCTGGAGCTCTGTTTACATTCTTTGAGTTGTTGAGTCTCCTCAAAAGGAGTGGGGTTAAAGATAAGGGAAAAGAGAAAAATCTCTTGTTTGAAAATTCCTGTTAACCATGATACATAAAAGGAAAATCTGAAAAGAATGGGTAGGAATATAACTTCAGGCACAAAAGTCAAATTAAGATGGGTCAAGAACTTAAACGAAAAAGGTAGAACTTTAAAACTTTTAGAAGAAAATAGGAAAATGCAAATTAATACCACATGACAAAATGTTCAAGTCTGGTAATAATATGAATTTATGAGAAGAGGGGGCAACAAGAACTGTCACTAAGCTGTAGTAGGAGTATATATTGATACAGCCATCTTGGAAAATAATTTATTACCTAATACATTTTAAAGTATATAGACCCTGCAACCAATAACTTTCCCCTAAAGAAATGCCTGTGCAAATATGCCAGGGAAAACAAATACAAGAATGTTCATGGAAGCATTATTTGTACCTGGTGGAGGGAGCTGAAAACAACCTAAAGGACCACCAATAGAATGAATCAAAACAAAGTAATTCCATACAATGGAATATTGTACAGGAATGAAAATGATCTGTTCATGCGTCAATAGGAATGAATCTCAAATATAAGGTTAAGAATAAAAAACTAAGTTATCAAAGGTGGTGTGTGTATGTATGTGTAAATATATATGGTATTTGTATATAGCCTAAAAGCAAACAAAACAACAATAATATTAGGAGATATATGTGTAGCAAAACAAAAGCATAAGCATAATTCATATAAGAGTTAGGCTGGCAATCACTTCTAAGAGAGAATGCAATCCAGGAGGAGCCCTGGGTGCTTTAATGCTCCTGTTCCAGTTCTTAACTGGGTGTTAAGTACATAAGTTTTCATTTTGTAATTAAGATGTACATATACTTTATAATGTGATATATTTTACACCCTTCAAAGTAAAAGCTTTGATCATCAGCGGTTCTTAAACCACAATTCTCTTTCAGTAGCTCTAGGGTGCTTCAACAAGCATCATCAGACTGGGGTCCTGCTAGTCAAACAAATTCTCTAATTGTAGATGATCTTCCATTTGTGCAGTGTATTACTTAGTTTCTTCAAGTGGCAGATGATATGACAGTGCCTTTATTGAACAGCACAAACTGGATAGAAAGCAGTTATTATTTTTTATTTTTTCTTATTTAAAATTTTTTCCTGTAAAAATAGTTCATATTCATTAAGGGAAAGTTGGAAAATTCAGGAGTGGTATAGCTTCTTTAAAATTACATTATGGTATCTTCTAAAAAGTTGGTTTATGAAAAGCCTTAATCATTACTTTTACTGTTATTAATTCAAAAAACTAAAATTTATAACTCTTCTTTATAATAAGACATTAGAGCATATCATTGCTAAGTAATCGTATGTTAGTTGATTGTCACCCAATCGTTGAATATATAAACTGAGGTTCCCAATTCACTGTCTGTTGCTAAGTCCTTTCCATTAGAAAATGGGAATGCTAATACCTTCCTCACAAAGTTACTGTTAATATTAAATTCTTGGTACGTTGATGTCAATATCATTTTTTTTACTTGCTGAAGTATGAGTATACCATTTATAACTTGTAGTATTTATGAATGTTTATTCTATTCTTTGAATATGACCCTAAAATATCAAGTCAAATGGCTGAATATAATTTCCTATAAACTATATGAATCTACAAGTTTCACAATCTCTATCCTTGGCATCATTTTGAAATTTATTCACAAAACTTATTTGAGCTGTCTGCAGAGAGTCTGAAACTGCTTACCCATGATGAGGTTTGTGATATTGGTAGTGGAGAATCAGTAATTTTTTATATAAAACATAAGTTTATGCATAATAAAAAGCCAAAGCAATACAGAGAAAATAGACAAGTAATTAAACAAGAATGGAGATAAAAACATGAACAGTTTAGAGGTGAGGGAGGGAGACCAGGCTGTCAAGATCTAAAATTCACTTATTAATGCTTAAAAAGCATTTTACCACATGGAGGAAGCTTTTATTACACAGAGCATTAGAGTGTAAAATAGGGATTTGGAAAGAATGTAGGACACGTGGGTGTGTGTACATGTGGTGCTTCCTTTAAGTATCCCCAACAGCAGCAACAAAAAAGCAAGCCCTGTGAACACATCCCTTTCATAGAAAGCACTAATCTCTTTTTTTCAGTTCTCACGGTTTCCTTCCCTGGCAGGTATAGTATCAAAACAGTTTGCCTAAATTTTGTGGTTGGTGGTGAAAGAAATTGTGTTAATGTATTTTATTTGTTTGATAGAGTGTTTGGGGGAAACACTGAATTAACATGCCTTCAAGCAATTTGTACACCTTCTAGTACCCAAAGCCCTCATCATTCAGAAGATTTGCAAACTTATATCCTTGGTTTCAGGACTCATTTCACTTTGGTCTCTTCTTTAGTGCTTTAAATAGATGTACTATTCTACCAAATATCGCTAAATCCTTGAAAATAGCTCACGCATACAGAAAATAACTAAGCTTATCTTAATAACTTACAATTTCTTGGGTCTCTGTTTGCTTGTTCTGGCTATGTTTTGGGAATCAGCTTTCATGTGGAAACTGGTTTATATATATTCATGAAAGCTGTTTAATTCTCTGGGCTTAGTAATAGTAATATGAAAAATCACAAAGGTTAGAATGGCCAAAATCCTGAACACTAACAACACCAAATGCTGACAAGAATATGGAGCAACAGAAAATCTTATTCATTACCAGGAGGAATGCCAAATGGTACAGCCACTTTAGAAGAGAGTTTGGTAAGCATACTCTTACCATATGATACAGAAATTGCACTCTGTAGTATTTACCCAGAGGAGTTGAAAACCTATGTCCACAGAAAACCCGCACATGGATGTTTATAGTAGCTTTATTCATAATTTCCAGAACATGGAAGCAACCAAGATGTCCTTCAGCACATAAATGGATAAACTTTGGTACATCCAGAAATGGAATATTATTCAGCACTGAAAATAACTGAGCTATCGATTATTATGAAAAGACATGGAGGAATCTTAAATGCATATTATTAAGTGAAAGAAGCCAATCTGAAAAGGCTATATATACTGGGTAAGTCCAACTATTGATATATGACATTCTGGAAAAGGCAAAATTTTGGAGATAATTAAAAAGTCAGTGGTTGCCAGGGGTTAAGGAGGAGGGAGGAATGAATAGACATAGCATAGAGGATTTTTAGGGCAGTGAAACTATTCTGTATGATACTGTAGCGGTGGATATGTGCTATTATACATTTGTTAAAACCCATAAAATGTAAAACACCAAGCGTGTACCCTAGTATAAACTATGGACTTTGGGTGATAATGATGCATCAATGTAGGGTCATCAATTGTAATAAATCTACCACTTTGGTGGGAGACATTGATAATGGGGGAAATAGTGTGTGTTGGGGGGCAGGTGGTATATGGGAGGTCTCTGTACTTTCCATTCAATTTTGCTGTGAACCAAAAACTGCTGTAAAACATAAAGCCTATTTAAAAAATAAATAAGTAACAAATGGCATTGAATAAATTTTGGCATGAAAATTTGTGATGTTAGTGTTAGTAAAGCTAAGGCAGCAATTCTTAAATATATGTGAAGTCTTGAGAAGATATTAAATCCTTCTGGAAAACTGCTATGTGTCAGATTAAACACAACTCTCGTCTGATTCTTCTCTCCATCATTAGAAATGTTAAAAAAATACCAGTCTCTGCAATTCCCAAGATTTTATCACCATTTTCCCCTCTGCAGTCTGCCCTTCTCTAGTCAAAATTACATCTTATTTGTTTTACATAAAGAAACTCTTATACTTCCCTAGAAAATGTGAAAAAATTTTACATTATACTTCATAGACTTTGAAGAAAGACGTCATTCATAGAAATTGTGTTACAATTCACAGTAATTATTTGATTCCTTTTAAAAAAAAAAAAGATGTGCAATGTAATGTAGCTTCTTCATGGCCTTAAGATAGCCTCCATGTGATGAGAATTCTGTTTTTGCAACCCATCAGAGTCTTTGATAGCCTCTGTATATCAAGCATTCATGTTCTTTAATAGATAGGAAAAATACAAATTATATTTATTTTTTGCAAAGGTCAAGATTTTTATTACTCAACTTTCAGTAGTACCTTGATTAGAACCTCAAGTTAGTTTCCCTGTTTCTTTTGTATTGTGTTAAATTACCTTCTTTTCTCCCCCTGTGGTTAACTACAAAGATTAGAAAAAATACAAAGTGTACCCAGTTAACAGAAGCATATGTCCATTAAGACACTTTTTTTTCAAAAGCAAAATTTCTAGCATGAGTTTCAGTAATATTCAATAGGATACATTGCTTTTCTTTGAAATGAGATCTAACCAAGTATTAATATTTGCTATGTAATACTCTTTGTGTGCCATGCGGTTCTTAAGAGTCCTTTCTTTGATCTTTTCAAAATACGTTGTTTGCCAACTGTATAGATACAATGTACAAGGGTCTGTTCAGATAGCAGGTGATAATCACCCTGTGATCAGTGCTGGGGTACAACAGAACGAAAGACTGATTCCTTTCATGTAAGATTTCCTAGTAGAGGTGCTGCTTGATCTGATCTTAAAGGGAAAGTAGGAAGTAACCAAGTAAAGGGAGCCAGGGTCGGGGAGGTCTTTCCAGGCAGAGGTGGCAGCATGTGTAACAGCACAGGACCATTGAGGGAGGTGGCTCAATCCAGGAACTGCATTTTGGTTCAGTGAGAGCACATGGGTGTTGAGGTATTTACCATAAGTTGGAGAGAGAGGAGCAGATCCTGCAAGTAGCAGGGTCTCAAGGGAAGCTAGGCCTCTGGAGTGGAAAGTCCTACATGCCTTACTCTCCAATATGTTAACTCTTAGGCTCTGTTTCTTCATCTGTAAATTGGTTATAATACCTTCCTCACCTTGAATACCTTGAATTGTGAGCATCAAACAAGATGTTCCACACGGAGGTGCATTATAAAGCACCACACACACAATCTAGACATTGAGTCAACTTTGAGGATGTTAACAAGGAAGATCTAAGAATTATTAATCCAAAAGAGCAAATGACAAAATCACTTATATTTGACTTTGCCTTATGTTAGAGGAGCCTTTGCAAATACTGATTTCCTTATCATGCTTGCCTGAGATTAAAATTCATTTGTAACTTTTGAACACTTGTAGACAGTGGTCTTTTATTTTTTAAATTCCATAAAAGAGCCATGTATATAATTCATATATGGATATTGAGAATTCTTCAAATGAAGCTGAAGGCCCCTTCATGGAATATTCTGGGTTGAATCATGACCCAAGCATCTAGGAGTTAACATCTGTACAGAAATAGCACCTCAACTACTGGAAAAGAAGTAGCCTATTCACACAGCTTCATCCTAGAAAGACCTAAGGAATACAAAGGGGATCTTAACATGAATAGTGATTGTTTTAACTAGGCTAGTGTGGCAGCCACAAAGGTGCACTAGCCCTCGGATCTTCTTCTGGGAAAAAACTAACTGTCCAGGAGTACAGTTTACTGACAGCCTCCAACTACAGCCCCTTCTCCATCTGCCACTAGCGTTCAAGCCAAGGTCACACTCTTCTGGGCAGTCCCCAGCCAGTGACTGGGCATAGCAGGGTACCAGGGCCTGGCCGTCTCTGCCCAGTGCTGGACTTTGGAGCTCCTCACTGAGTAAGCCAAGACCTGGTCAGATCCCCAGGCTCTCCTTGCTTGCGCCTCCTGTCATAGGTGTCAGATCTGCCTCACTCCTGAAATCTTTCCCACCCAGTCCAGCTCCCTCTTGCTCTAACAGCTGTTACCCCTTCCAATAAGCCTCTTGCCCTCCCTACTCCATCTCAGCGTGTTTCCTGGAGAACCTGAACTAACCTAGGTGGATTGCCAGCCCAGATCACAAGCAGAGCAAGTTCAGGCCTTTGTCTCAGTCTGTCGGGGATTCTGGAGAGATTCTGCTATTCTCTGTGTGTGCAGGGCTTATAAATAGAAAAAAACAAAACAAAAAAACCCAAAACTAAAACAAACAAAAACCTGACTGACTATAGGAAAGCCTAGTTTCACTCCTTCACCCATATGCTAGTTTTCCCTGAATTTTCCTGACCACTCAGAGATGGTGCCACCAAGGAAATTTCTTTTTAGAAGCTCACTGAGGCCGAGTGTGAGCCCTTTTGGGCTATATCACGGTAGCTGTTGGCAGGAGAGGGGACTGCATGTCTTATCAGATGCCCAGTCTTTCTCACACCCTGGACCCTAGTCAAACCTCAGAGTTCCCAGAATGGAGAAAAGTCCTTTGTGAACCATAGCAGCCCAGGCATTCAAACCATCGAAGCTTAGTAAATTAAACACTGAAATTTGGTCACAAAATTACTCTAAGTCCAGTTATCTTAAATGAACAGTTGGGCTTTATTAGACACTCTCTACAATATTACGAAAAGTAAAGCTATCTTAAGCTGGAGTATAGTTCATGTTTATTCCCCATATTTAATAAAATGATTTGCTGCACTATAAAAAAATTTTCTTTTGGAATAAGTAGGAGGGAATGTCCACTAAAAAATTACTGTGCACAAAATGTTTATATATGCCTAGTGCCATCTGCTGGCTATGAAATATTATAACATTTGTCATGAAACAGGTACAAAAAGTGTTAAGGAGCTAGTCTGCATGTGTTTTAATAGAAAATGGGAGAAATCCAGGGAGAAATGAACAGAATTCAAGGACACGAACTACACTTTTTCAGTTGTGATTATCTCGCAGATAGTGATTGAAGAATAATTCCTGGCTTCTCTCCCTTAGCCACCACATCTCTGCTATTTCTTCCACCCAACTCCCACCTCCGATGCCTTAGAAGGTTCTGCCCAATTTTGTCCCTGCCTCCCTGTTCAGGACCATTGATACTCCCAACACGGCACTTTCACTTCAGCAACAATGAACTGCTTGAAATCCCCAGCGTCTCTTTTTCCTGCTCACACTCTCCTCTCAGTCTACTAGGGTCTTACCTGTTCTCCCACTTCCTCCTCTTGCTCATCCTTCACATCTCTGCTCAGAAGCCTCCTCCTCCTGGAAGCCAGTCCTGACCAGCTCCTCCATGGTCTGCTAGTGACACCCCACTTGCCATGTTTTTTGATCATTTATCTGATTACCCTTGGGAGTCTTTCACTGAGTTGGGAGCTACTTACATGCAGGATTTGTGTCATTTATTTGTTTTCCACTCAGCACAGTACCTGGCACATAGTAAAAGCTCAGCAAATATTGCATGAAGGAATAATGTGGAAAATAACCAGAAAAATTTAAAGATAGAATGGTGAGTGATCCCTCTAGGTCACTTTTCCTGTTTGCTGTCCCTACTATACAGCTAAATTATCCCCAAAATGGATCAACATATTCTTAATTATTTTTAAGTATCCAACACTGTATTAGGTGCTCTGGGGATCAAGTTCAAAATATTAGTATCTAAATTAAGATGGGGTTTGAATCCCCGCTCTATCACTTACTAGCTGGGCAATTTATTTAACATATTAAAGTTTTATCATCTACAAAATGGAGATAATAAAGGTATATCTTTTGAAGAAAAAAATGAGGTAATACATGTAAAGCATATAAAACAGAGTAAGTGGCCAGTTAAGCTGTTTGTTGTTCTTGTTGTTGTTGTTCTTGCTAAAGTCCAGGAACTGACTGAAGATCAGCGCAGCACAGAGCAACTGCTGCTTGGGTGGGGTTTCTATTCTCCACTCAACATTTTCTTTATTCCTTAGGGACTGTCTGTCCCCTCTAGAGTCTGTTATCAATATTTTGCTATGTCAATTTGGGGAATCTTTGCTACTGCGTTGTTTCTTTGGTCAGGGCTAATTCTGTGTCTTTAATTTTAAAAAGCCATTATGCTGGAAACAGAATATGCACACAGCCTAAATATATGACCGTATGGCTTATACCGCAAAAGAGCTGGTAACTATAGTGTAGTGGTATCATGTTGCTTTAAGTTTTAAAATAACTCAGAATTTACTCAGTGGGCTTTCCCTTCAGGTGTAAAATAAGAAACCCAACAGTCTCAGGCCTCCAGAGTTTGGCTTCTGATTAACTTCTCACCAGTAAAGGCAAAGCAAATTGAAAAAGAAAAATAACTGCTTTTCAGATGGAAATGAATACCATCAAGGGAGTTGATGTCCTGTGTACATATTTTACCTAATGTCACAGGCTAGTTGGGTGGAGAATGGCAAAGGTGGCTGTTTCGGTTTACTTCTAGATGGAGTTTGCAAATATTTTTCTAAATTCCTGTTCTTGTAGATGACTTTACCTTGAGAGAGTCAGATATAAAAAAGGTAAACAGAGGCAAAGGTTTGTGGCTTGGTTCTTTAGTAAGTAGTTCTCGCTCTTTTTCCTACCTCTCACTCCTGCTGCTGGAAGCAAGGTGAGGAGAAGGGAAGGAATGGTGGAAGAGGGGAAGATGTGGAGGGAAAGGTAGGAGGGGGTTGGTGGTTGAGGCAGATGAAAGACAGTAGTTGTCTGGGTTGTCTCCTGTTGGAACCGCTTCCCAGAAGCCCCTTTTCACTTAATTGGGTAAAGCCATGACGTGGACAGTCATAGTATAAAACTTGGCTTGTGAGACCAATCTCTCAGATTATCTGCTTAGGCTGGGGATTCAATCTCAACCTACCCAGGTTTTCAACACTGCTCACTGTATTGACCATGGCTGTACTTACCACAACAGGTGATTTTTTTCTGGGCATTATTTTCCTACGATTACCACCACCCAAGAGAAAAGAAACTTAAACTTCGACTTTACAATATTTTAGCTAATGCCACTTTCTCATCTTAGGTGGTTTGTAATTATGGATTCACACACACTCACATGAAATTATATTCTTTGTTAGATAATTTCATACTTACAAATCTTCTGACACGCACACAAATCCATCCTCATACTGGATGTGTCCACAGCCCTCCTGAGCCAGAAGTAAGGTCATAGAGAAGTAGAAAGAGACCCTCAGGGCTTCCCTGGTGGCGCAGGGGTTGAGAGTCCGCCTGCCGGTGCAGGCGACGCGGGTTCGTGCCCCGGTCCGAGAGGATCCCACATGCCGCGGAGCAGCTCGGCCCGTGAGCCATGGCCGCTGAGCCTGCGCATCCGGAGCCTGTGCTCCGCAAACGGAGAGGCCACAACAGTGAGAGGCCCGCGTACTGCAAAAATAAATAAATAAATAAAAAGAAAGAAAGAGACCCTCAATGAAGAGATATTGTTTTGTCTAGAACCACCCCTTCCTGCAGGAAAATGAACATTATTGTTAAGGCAAGAAATTTGGCATTATAACAATTTTTTTAACTGTCTTGAGTCTATGGCAGCATCAGATATTAAAAGATAAATATGAGGGCTTCCCTGGTGGCACAGTGGTTGGGAATCTACCTACCAATGCAGGGGACACGGGTTTGAGCCCTGGTCCGGGAAGATCCCACATGCTGCGGAGCGACTAAGCCCGTGCGCCACAACTACTGAGCCTGTGCTCCGGAGCCCGCGAGCCACAACTACTGAAGCCCGTGTGCCACAACTACTGAAGCCCGCGCACCTAGAGCCCGTGCTCCGCAACAAGAGAAGCCACTGCAATGAGAAGCCCACCCACAGCAATGAAGAGTGGCCCCCGCTCTCAGCAACTAGAGAAAACGCGCGTGCAGCAGCGAAGACCCAATGCAGCCAAAAATTAAATAAATTTTTTTTTAAAAAAGAAGATAAATACGAGAGTTCAGCAAAAGTATACAAAGACTTTTCACAAAGTCACCTATTCAGTTCTCCAGATCAGAAAAATAGGCAGGAATAAAATTTCTGCTTCCTCCTTTACGTCTCCACTGTAGTGATGAAGACTCCCACTGCAGGATCAACAACATTTTGGTGGCTTTCACTCTGTTAACCTTCATTTTGTTTCCAACCCTTTCGAGTTGGAGCCCAACAAGGGTCTTCCTGCCCGGTGCTGCTCACGCCAATAGAATATGACCGAGTTTGATTCGGAAGCAAAGGAAAGCTTCATTCTTTAATCAGAGAACGGAGAGGTGCGAGCTTGTGTTCTAGGTTCGTGCTCTCCAGACAGGGCTGCTTTATAGGGTCTGGGGGTGGGGGGTAGGGAGTTCTCGCCCGGCAGTTGCAGTCACGCTGCTCGGGGCTCCAGCTCGCAGTGCCGGGCGCAGTGTCTCTGCACACGGCCCGCTGCTGCTGTCTTGTTGAGTGTCAGTGCTCAGCGCTTCAGCACATCGGTTCGCGCTGGGAACACTAATCTGACATGTTAGGTGCAAGGCCTCTGCATATGACCACATACAGGCAAGTGGAACTAGACTAAGCACAAAAGAAGAGGTTAGGTCTTATCATCTAGATTCCATCTTATTTTTCCCGGGGTCCCCAGGGGGCTTTGTGACCCCGGGGGCTTTGCTGTTGAAAGTTTTCCCTAGGGGTACAAAACATGCCTTAATAGGAAAACATTTCTTTGCATGCCCAAGACCTAGCTCAGTGCCTGGCTTTCATAAGTACTTGGTAAATATTTTCAGAATGAATTTATATATACAAACAGGTCCTGCATGCATGGTTTCCATGGAGAACCAGAACTGGGCAAATAAGGGAAATCAATGGGGTCTTAAAATTTAAAAAATAACTGAGCATATTACAATATTGCTCAGATGGAATCCACTCTTTCATGATGGATATCTATCTTTTCTGTTTGCAGCTACTTCTCTCTTACCTGACCAGCAGAAGCCTCTTTTGCAGGCAACCCACTCTAGTTCAGATCATCTCTAAGGCCTTTTGGCTCTTAAATGCCCATCATCTGTGAATGACTCATTGCTACTGACACCTTTACTTCAGGGGGAGGAGAAAAGTGAAGCAGTTTAAAATACACAAAAATGTCAAAATGACAGAAAATCTTAGATTCAGGTGGAAAGTACATAAGTGCTGGAGTTCTAGAGAAGTCTATCTTCACAAGAAATTTTAGGAGGTAGATGAAATAATGAAAATATTGTTGCAAAACAAAAGTGAAAATGGTTAGCAAATAGACTGTCTAGCAGCATATGCTGTCAGTCATTTGAAAAGTAAGGAAGTTTCCATTCAATATGTTTTCAAGGAAGGCCTTCAAGAAGTTTATGTTGGTGACTTTTTTTAATAACACACATAGACCCTGAATTCAATCCAGTTTAACTCAGTTAAGTAGTTTGTAAGCACTTCTTACATGGCTGGTGACAGAAGGGGCAGTGATCAGGACAGTATATTAACCATGATTTTTATTTTCTACATTTTGATGCTTTGATATCTGGGGACTTGCTGACCCAGGAGGGACTGGGTCAGGCCCTCCCTCCCAGGGGTAGCTAATTCCTAGAGATCTCAAACAACTGCAAGCACACTGCACTTTCATATGCAAACTAACCAATCCTGAGTCCATACCTCCAGGTGTCTTTTTTTTTTAGCAATACAGATACAGTTTTATTTTCCTTTCTATTTCCTCCCTTCATTTAATTATTTTTAATTTTTATTTTATATTGGAGTATAATTGATTAACAATGATGTGTTAGTTACAGGCGTACAGCAAAGTGATTCAGTTATACCTATATAAGTATCCACTCTTTTTCAAATTCTTTTCCCATTTAGGTTATTACAGAATATTGAGCCGAGTTCCCTGTGCTATACAGCAGGTCCTTGCTTATACGATCTCAGATTCCGGGCCATTACCCAACCGCCCTAATCACCACAGGGCCAGGTTCCAGACAACTAGGGACAGCCCCTATGCCCCAGAGTCTACTAGCCAATCCTAGACTTATTTACCCTACTTTGCCTGTTTCTTCCCACAGAAACCACAAGCAAGCCTCTTGCATGTGTACATTCCCCCCACCTTCCTCTGCCTCCTGATGGGCCTTGATCCTTCTCCATGTGGGTGCATAGAGTGCCCTCTCCTCTTGGGAGCTGTGAGTAAACGTCTTTTTTCATGACAGTCATTGCCACCTCTGTGTGTCTTACCTTAGATGTTTAAAACAAATCCCAGAGGCCAAAATCCAGAGCGGTGACAACACCAAATGCTGGTGAGGATATGGAGCAACAGGAACTCGTTCATTGCTGGTGGGAATGCAAAATGCTTCAGTCACTTTGGAAGACAGTTGGGCAATTTCTTACAAACACACTCTTACCATACGATCCAGCAATTGCACTCCTTGGTGTTTACCCAAGGGAGTTGAAAACTTAGGTCCGCACAAAACCCTGTACATGTTTATAGCAGTTTTATTCATAATTGCCAAAACTTGGGAGCAACCAAGATGACCTTAAGTAGGTGAATGGATAAATAAACAACCAGATAATGGAACAGTATTCAGTGCTAGAAAGAAATGAGCTATCGAGCCATGAAAAGACATAGAGGAACCTTAAATATACATCTCTAAGTGAAAGAAGCTAATCTTAAAAAGCAACATACTATATGATTCCAACAGTATGATACCAGGAAAAGGCAAAACTATGGAAACAGTAAAAGGTTCAGTAGTTGCCAAGGGTAAAGGTGTGGGGAAAGAGGGATGAATAAATGGAGCACAGAGGATTTTAGGGCAATGAAAATACTCAGTATAATACTATAATAATGGATATAAGTCATTATATATTTATCCAAATCCATAGACTGTACAATACCAAGAGTGAGCCCTAATGTAAACTATGGACTTTGAGTGATTATGATGTATCAGTGTAGGTTCATCACCTGTAATAAATATTCCCCTTTGGTGGGGGATGTTGATATTGAGGGAGGCTGTGCCTGTGTGGGTGCAGGGATATATGGAAATCTCTGTACCTTCCTCTCAATTTTGCTGTGAACCTAAAACTACTCTAAAAAATATATACATGTGAAAGACCTTGTAACCAGCACTTACAAAGAATTCTTGCAACTCAATAATAAGACAAACAACCCAATTTTAAAAATGGGGAAAAAATCCTGGATAAACTTAGAAGAGACAGATAGTGGTAACCTTGAAGAACTAGCCTAAAAACCGTGGCAAAGTGTCTTCTTGATCCTTTCTTCTCTATCTTAGCAATGGTCATGCTGGAAGAGCATGGACAGGCAGATCTGGGTTGGAGCCATGGCTCTGCCACTTAATAGCCATTTGACCTTAGGTAATTTAATCCATATGAACATCCATTTAATCATTTATAAAATGAGGATAATACTGCCTATCCCACAGGCTCCTGTGGAGATTAAACGCCATATATATCAGAGAGTCTTTAAAGTAGGTGCTTACTAAAAAGCTATTTTGTGGTAGTTGCAGCTGATAAAATTTTTCTGAGGGAATCATCACCACTTCCATATGTCTCTGATAAAATGAAAAATAATAGATGTGATGGTTTGAGAGTAAAAGAGATTAGGACTTATGAGTGAAGGCATACAGAGATTGCAACAATAAAGGAACAACAAGAGTTATTTGGTAAGGGACATTTTAATGATAATACTTTAAAAGTGAGATCATGGCAGTAGAAGATGTGATAGAGGCTACCTACCAATAAGAACAAATGAGTAGGAACTTCTGTTTTCATTGGCTTAGGTAATTTGAATACCTGTAGGCAAATCTACTGTGCCTTGATATTTCCATCAGTAAAATGGAAATAATAATGGCTAATGTGGCCTTTTTCAATCAAAACTTGAAAAGTCAGTCACCTCACTCTCCTACAGCCCTATGGGCAGCCAGCTCCTGTTGATGCCTTCAGGAAAGCTTGCTTTGTCCTTTCCTTTCCTACTCAGATACACAACCCTCATTAGCTTCCTTTTCACTTTGTATAAGGACAATGGGAGGAACTTACCTTGTGCCCCTGTCTCCAGCAATTCCTCCCTTTGTACCATCTTCTATCTCATAATGGATTAATCTTCCTAAATACTGGCTGCCATACATTGAGGCTACATTTCTACTCAGAACTTTCCATTGCTTCCCACTCTTCACAGGGCAAATGTCTTTACTTGACACTGAAGACCTTTCCACAGTGCAGTCTAGGTCTACCTTTCCAGTCTCATCTCCCACTGCTCACCTAAACAAGTTGAACCAGAAGACTTTGCCCTATCTTCTGAGCATGTCCACATTTTGGTTCACACTAATTTCTCTTTGTTTTCCCCAATCTCTCCACTACCAATTCCTACCTACGTTTGAAAGTCCAGCTCAAATCTTCCCACTTTGGAGACTTTCTTGTCACTTAATGTGAACTCTTCGCTAAACCACTACAATACTTCTTGTGCCACACAGCATATTTGATATTTTACTGGCTGTACTTTACATTAGCTTTATATTCACTAACTTATCCCTGAGACTAAATCCTCAAAGATCCAAGATCATAGTAGGTTTTTAATATTGCCTATGCATTTGCCCTTTGGTGACCCATTTCCACACAAAGGAAGGTGACAGACATTCTTGACCAGAACATAGAGCAGTGAAATGACACACAACGACCACGCCTGGGGAATACCTAGACTGAGTGGGTTAAACAACAGAAACTTAATTGTCTTACCATTCTGGAGGCTAAAAGTCTGAGATCAGTGTTGGCAAGGTTGCTTTCTTCTGAGGCCTCTCTCCTGGGCTTACAGGTGGCTGTCTTCTCCCTCTGACTTCACATGGTCTCCCCTCTGTATGTTTCTGTGTTCTAATCTCTTATTCTCATAAGAGCAGTCATACTGGATTAGGGACCACCCTAATGACCTCATTTTACTTTAATTACCTCTTTAAAGACCGTGTCTCCAAATATAGTCACATTCTGAGGTACTGGGGGTTAGGACTCCAAGATATGAATTTCAGAAAGACGTAATTCAACCCATAACACCTACTTAACAGCATGTGTTTTATAAAGAAGAAGGAGAAGGAGAGTGAGAAGGAAAAGGAGAGAGGAAGGGAGAGAGGGAGGCAGGGAGGTAGGAAGGAAGGAAGGGAGGAAGGAAGGCAGGGAGGGAGGAAAAGGAGGAGAAAGGAGGAAGGCCTGTTAGCAATGTATAGGATAGAACTTCTTTTCTTTAAAATTTGAAGTTTGATGGTTTTACAGTCATTAAAAATAGTTTTGACACAAAGAATGCCATCAAGCTTAGACCTACATGGGACATGAATGACACAAAGCATGCCGAAGAGAAGGAGCTGAGTGATCCATATTTAAAAGAACTATCCTCTCCTTTAAAGGGAGGGGAAGTGAGAATATAATGCCTAGGGTTGTTGCAAATACTTTTGCTCAAGTTAATGCTATAATGAACTTTTTACACTTCTTTTTCTATGTGTGTCCAATCATTCTTAACTCTACCTTTATTAACTTCATAAAGTTGATTAGAGAGCCTTTCCTTTCCGGTGTTATAGATTGATGACTCCATCCTACTAATGCAGTCATTATTCTAGTGCCCAGGCAAGGGGTCTTACTCTTATGACTCAGTGTAAGGTCCCTCTCTACCTAATCTCGATCTGATGCTCCGTGTGGCAGTACCATTAAAGGCCTTTCCATCTCAGAGAGTAAATGTGAACTAACTCAAATCCAAAGACAATTAAAAACTTTATCATTATTGGTTATATCCACAAAACCATTGACCATAGTTTTAATGTGAATGTCTGTTCAGACACAAAGAGCTCATCAGTTAAGTAGAGAAAACCAGAACAATCAATTTATTTATTCCACTGTTTTAATAGATGGATGCACAACAACCAGCATCCAGTCATTTACTGAATAATACAAGACATTAATATTTACCTTTGAGGGAAGCAGAATTTATACTGTGTAATCTTTCTCTCTTGTGTAAATAAATTAGAGGCTCAGGAAATAAAAGGACAGGTCGGGCAGAGCAAAAGCAGGGTAAGTAATTCAGGTAGGGCCAGTAGTCCATGGATGACCACCAAGTTTAGGTGAAAGTAAAGAATAAATCTGAATGTGAGAGCTGGGACAAGGACAGATCTTTAAGTTATGGCCTCAGTGATGTGTGATTAAGAAAGGTGAGTCTGATAGGGATCAGACTTGTGGTTGTCAAGGGAGAGGGAGGGAGAGGGATGGACTGGGAATTGGGGGTTGGTGGATGCAAGCTATTACATTTAGAGTGGATAAACAACAAGGTCCTACTGTACAGCACAGGGAACTCTATCCAATCTCCTGGAATAAACCATAATGGAAAAGAATATTTAAAAAAGAATGTATATATGTGTGAAACTAAGTCACTTTGCTGTACAGCAGAGATTGGCACAGCATTGTAAATCAACTGTACTTCAATAAAAGAAAAAGAAAAAAGAAAAGTGAATCTGAGGAAGATTGGAAACCAGGCCAGCAGTCATGGAGGACATGGACATAAGAATAAGAGAATAAGAATAAGAGAATAAGAGAATAAGAGAATAAGAATAAGAACATTCTTATTCTCCTAAGAATAATAATAGTAATAATGATAATAATAAGCCATCACTTATAGGCCTACTCTGCACTGTGTCACTTTATACATCAGCTATTTAATCTTTAGAACAGCTTAGTAATGTTTCACAGGCGAGAAACTTGGATATCAGAGATGTCAAATATCTTCCTAATATCCCTTAGCTAGAGAGGAGCAAGGCTGGAAATTAGATTCAGGTCTGTCTGATCCACAGATACAATCATACAAAAAACAAACTGCCCTGGATGGGGAGACAAAACTAGAGATCTAGAAAGTAAGGGACCCAGGAGTTGTCATTTTATATTTGGGACCGGATAGTGAAAGAAATGAAGGATGAGGAATAATTGCTGAGAATAAGAGCCTTGGAACTTTTGCAAGGGAAAAATATGATAGATCTACCCTGACGTTAAAGAAATTGGGTTCCAAAGATCATCTCAAGAATTCCTTCAGAAATTACTGACCAAGTAATTGACCCAGCTCTTCTCATCCCAAACCTTCTCAGGGTTGGTGTAAGCCTGAGGGTGTAGGCCTGGGGGTGCAGGGCAGGGCTGAACCTCGGGATGGGGAACAAGTCTCAGCTGGTACAGCAGTGGAGAGGGAAAGGAAGGCAGGCATATGGGTCATTCTGTACACCCAGGAGCTCTAGCCCATAGCGGGATTCCTGTTCTTTCTATTCCTCATTAAGAAGTGACTCAGTGGGGAGCTGCAGACACTCACAGAGTCCCACAGCTGACTCCGTTCTGGGCTTACTGGCAGACTTGAGGGATCCTGCTTCCTCTTGGGGAAGTTCAGGTTTCTGCTGTCCAAACTATAGGCTTCCCTGCTGGATCAGGCACAGGATTATCGTTGAACAAAAGTCAAGGGCACAGGCCTTTGAGCATTTCCTGTTTATTTGTTTACTGGTGCCCATTTGCTGGAATTTAAAATGCTCTGGAGGAAATCAAGTTCCCATCTGCGGCAATTTCGTGACAGTATGAGTTGTGTGTGCGATTCCATGTAGCTCCTGAGGGTGTGGAGCTGTTCCTGGTGATACGGTGAATGATATGCATTCAGCCGGACAGGGCAGGTGCTCACTTTAGAACATGGGTGAATGGCTGACGTGACATCTTGCTGATCTCTCTCGAAGGCAAAGTTCCCCAAGTATGTAAAAGACTTGGAAAATAACATAAAATTGCCTTGCACTCATAAACCAGCAGAATGTAAATGCTTTGTTTTTTAAAACTAAAAATTATTTTTAAGGCTTTTGCTCCACAATAGGATGGAAATGATATGGCAGTGGGGGAGCGCAGTGATGTCAGTGAAGCATGGCACACCATGCATTTCACTGTTAATACAGCCAGAGACACAGAGGAAGTCTGAAAACCTATTCTTAAGTGATGTCTTAATGCAAAAATAAAAATGAGTGCTTGTAAATGTATATTGAGCTGTCTGCTAGGCAGCTGAGGGCAATTGAGATCAGAACTGCCACTATGAGTCTGGGTTGACTCAGATTCTCCATTTCAGCTTCTTCATGATGACTAGTAATTTTAGGTTGAGTAAAGAGACACTTGGCTTTAGTTTACCTGTCTCTGAAATAGAGAATATTCAGTGTGACCATGTCCGGCAGCTCCAGGACACTGGTGTTTGTGAACTGTTGACCCTTTCTTAGGAATGAGAGCCTGTGATTACAGGATAGTTCTCAGAGATATGTGACAGATCATTATTATCAGACACGGTTAACAGACAAGAAAATTGCTGGCACTCATGCCAAGAAGCTGAAAGTTATTTTTAAGGCAAAATCATACTATTTAAAAAAAAATGATCACATTCCTGCCATGTGCCAGAAAATGGAAGGAGCTCAGAGGGCAGTGATGAATTCTCTGCCCTCAGGGACCCTCAAGGAGGAAACAGACAAATAAACCAACAATGACCCTCAAGGAGGAAACAGACAAATAAACCAACAATTGCCTAGTATTACAGGCACAGGTATATTTCCAGAATGTGAACATAAACACAAAAACACATATGAACACTGGATGGGACACTGGATCATTATGACTCATGGGAGGTTGAAGCTACCAATTTGCAAAGGAGCTGCATGTGGACTAACAGACAACACCCCCCTGATGAAGTTCTCAGCACCTCTCCTAGCAAAAGCAGAAGTCAGATTCCCATGTCTCCACAATTCCCACATATTCAGCGTTTTTCAAAGCCTTCCCAGGGCTTCCCTGGTGGCGCAGTGGTTGAGGGTCTGCCTGCAATGCAGGGGACACGGGTTCGTGCCCCGGTCCGGGAGGATCCCATGTGCCACGGAGCGGCTGGGCCCGTGAGCCATGACCGCTGAACCTGCGCATCCGGAGCCTGTGCTCCGCAACGGGAGAGGCCACAGCAGTGAGAGGCCCGCCTACCGAAAAAAAAAAAAAGCCTTCCCAAAGAAGGAAGGACAGGGAGATGCAAGGTATATATAGAATTCAATAATAATTAGGTATTAATGTTTCTGCAGCTGCTATTGCTGGTCAAGGTGAAGTAAGCCCTCTACACGCTCTTTCTCTCACTAATTATGGCTAAAACCAATACAGTAAAACACAACTACTTAAAGAATCTGAAAAATAAGCAATAGGAGGGAGGTTGAAGAGGAAAGTCAAAAATTGAAGAAAAGCCAGTATTTTGGGTTGTTTCTCCTCCTTTATTTCACTCCTCTCACAGGAAAGTGGCCCCAGTTATGCAACTGGGCAGCAGACACAGACATCAGAACTCTGAACCTACCTTTTTCAACCAAAGCAAGAGAGGGGGCCCCCTGCAACCTGAAAAATGTGGAACACATCTCAATTTTTTCCTCTTCTTTTTCTCCTACTTCTAACACAAATGTGATCCCAGCCTGGAACTTCATGGCAGTGGCCATGGCATGAACACCTAAAGCACTGAGGAAAAAAAAAAGAAAAGGAACTCAGTCTCTCTGGTCAGAGGATCTGGCAAAAGGGTTCTCTGTGTTCCAAAGAGTATGGGAGAAATCTCTATTATTGTCTTCTCTCTCTTACCTCACTGCTTTGCCCTGAATGTAGTGTCAGTCACATGCAACTGTAGAACAGAGTGATCCAAATAAATGCTATGAGGAGCCCATCTTTCCAGCCAGAGGAACCTGGTACCGATGGCCCTGGGAACTGGAGAGTGTGCGGGAAACCCTGGAGAGGCCAGAATTGTACACTAATTCTGTACATTAATTGTACACTAATTCTGTGTACAAACTAACACAAGTTCTGGGCTTAGTGCCCAAGCTGGACGTGCATGAGTCAGACCCAAAGCAACATCACAACCACTTTGAGACCTGACCTGAGATGAGACCACTGTTCACAGAACTTGTGATTTGTACCTCATGAGGTTAATTAGTTGCTAATCAGTTGCTAAAACAAACAAACAAAATCAATATTCTCCAGATATTTTTCTGGGGAAAACTCCAAAAATCTCCAGAGGATGTGAACAGGACCCAGACTCCTACAACATAATACCAAATTGTTTAGAATACAATCTAAAACAAGTTAACAAAAAAACAGGAAACTGACTGGTTCTCAGGGAAATTCTATCGACAGATGCCAGTCCACTCCAAAACAGCAAAAGTCACATTCTTTTAAAGTACCTATATGGGCCATATTCTGGGCCATTAAATAAACCCTAAATTAAAAAAAAAATAATTGAAAACACACTAAATATGTTAACAGTAATAAGTGTGTACGACCATAATAGAATTAAAGAAAAAAATCAAAAACAGAAAGATAGCCAGAAAAGATCCAAACATTTAGAAACTAAATAACACTATTCTAAATAGTCCGTTGATCAAAGAAGTAAGGGAAGTTTTGAGGGAAATAAGAAAATATTTTTAAATGAATAACAATGAAAATATAAGTTATAACAATTGGAAGTGCTTAGAGAAAAAAAATTATAGCATCAAATGCTCATATTAGAAAATAAAGTCTCAAATCAATAGTCTAAGCTTCCAATGGGAGGGCTTCCCTGGTGGCACAGTGGTTAAGAATCCGCCTGCCAATGCAGGGGACACGGGTTCGATCCCTGGTCCAGGAAATCCCACATGCCACGGAGCAACTAAGCCCATGTGCTGCAACTACTGAGCCTGAGCTCTAGAGCCTGGGAGCCACAACTACTGAGCCCATGTGCCACAACTACTGAAGCTCGTGAGCCTAGAGCCCGTGCTCTGCAACAAGAGAAGGCACCGCAATGAGAAGCCCGTGCGCCTCAACAAAGAGTAGACCCCGCTCACCACAACTAGATAAAGCCTGCGCGCAGCAACAAAGACCCAACGCAACCAAAAATAAAAGTAAAATAAATAAATTTTAAAAAAATTTTTAAGAAATTGGAAAAGAAGAACAAACTAAACCAAAAGTAAGCAGAAGGAAGGAAGGAATATATAAAGATAAGAGCAAAAATCAATGAAAGTGAAACCAGAAAAACAATAAACAATGTAAATGAAAATATCAACAAAATGCATAAAGCTCTAGCTAAATTAACAGAGAGGGGTGATGGGGAGCAAAAACTACCAGTATCAGGAATAAAAGAGTAGATATCACTAGGAAGGCCACCAGGGGGTCCAGTGTTCTCAGGGGACCTAGGTCCCTTGGAGACACTGGAGGTTCACTGAAGGAGGTATCAGGACCTTGGAGTTCAGGATGAAGCACACACTCAAGGAGGGGCCGTGGACAGTTACTGCAGACCCCCAGAAAGGTGCCAGAGTAACCAGTGGTTGGAGCCTGGGTCCAGGGCCAGTTTAGGGGTCATGTGGGAGGAACATGTGGCCAGAACTGTGTTACGCTGAGTCACACTTAGCCTAGCTCTTGAGGGAGTTCTAATAACTCTCATGACACCATGAGGTGTGACCATTTACAAGCAGAGGTTCCCTCAGGGGACATAGAGACAGCGAATCTCTGGGAAGCATGGACTTTTGATTGAGCCAGAGTTGGGTTTGAGGTCTGGCCACTGCCTAGGGCCAAGTAAGCTCTGGTCACCCCCGCTGCAAAAGGGGAATCCTAGGACAGTGAGGAGAGAGAGTGGCTGGACCCGTGCCTGGCATTAGCGGGGTGCTCACTACATACTGGTTTCTTTCCATCCGCCTGAGAGGCCAGGCTTCTCATTTATCAGAATTGTCACTTTGGGGCAGAAAGAGCCCAGTCCCAGCAGGAGCTGGGCAGAACCTGGGGCAGCCACAGTGGCCAGTTCCTGGAGGATGGAGATGCAGGTGGGGTGCTCCATAGAACAGGCCCGAAGCAGTGGTTGGCGGGGTCTGAGCCTAAATGACCAGCAGACAAGGAGTGGACCTACAGCAGCCTGTTTGCACAGGCAGAAGAGCCTGCTGGAGGAGACGCTGGCTGGGCCCACCATGGGCTGACTCTGTAGGGAGCTGAACAGACCCGCAGGGGAGAAGACCTCCCAAGAGAAGAGGTTTGAGGGCAATAAACTGGCCCTGACAGCAAAGCCTTCACTGCTGAAGACAGTGAAGAATCCAAGTCGTGTGTAAAGGTAGTTACTCATCCCCTGCCCAGCCCAGCCCCTGGGATGCAGGTGCTTGTCTGTTTCCTAGGGAGAGTAAAGACAACGTCGACACCTTTTTTTTTTTTTTTTTTTGCGGTACGTGGACCTCTCACTGCTGTGGCCTCTCCAGCTGCAGAACACAGGCTCCGGATGCACAGGCCCAGTGGCCATGGCTCATGGGCCCAGCCGCTCTGCGGCACATGGGACCCTCCCGGACTAGGGCACGAACCCACGTCCCCTGCATCAGCAGGCGGACTCCCAACCACCGCGCCGCCAGGGAAGCCTGACACCTTTTTAAAAATGGTGATTCTGTCTGTAAATTTCTAACACAGGAGGTCACAAGCAGCCCTGCTCAGCATCCCTCCCACAGCTGGTAACACAGAGCTGGTCCTCTCCCCACACCTTGTTGTCAGCTTTGCTCAGGACATCAGAGCAGGTGGGTGGCAGAGAGGTTGGACCTCCCCGTCTCCATCAGGTGTAGCTTTCCAGGCCATGGCAGCTGAAGGCAGGGCATTCTGGTGATAGGCAGGGCACAGGCAGACCTGCAGGGCAGGCAGCGGGCTAGTTCTTAGACACCTGAGAGACACGTCCGGGGAGTCCCAGAAATGGCGTGGAACTTACAGTGAAGGATGCCTGAAGGTCCTGCAGATGTGAGCCAGCCAAGCAGTCAATGAAATTTAAGTCGCCCAGTAAGTTTGACCTCATTTGTATCCTCCTGGTAGAGAAGCCTTGGAAAGATAAGGCAGAATAGTAAAGATCAATAATTAGCATTTATTGAGCCTCTATCATGGGCCAGGCACTATGCATAATATTCTAAACATAATTTTTACTCCTTATCACAATGCTGAATCATCCCTATTTTTCTTTCCCTCCTTCTTTTTTTAAAAAACATTTTATTTTTTTAAATGTATTTATTATTGTTGGCTGTGTTGGGTCTTCGTTGCTGCACACGGGCTTTCTCTAGTTGCGGCGAGCAGGGACTACTCTTCGTTGTGGTGCGCAGCCTTCTCATTGTGGTGGCTTCTCTTGTTGCGGAGCACGGGCTCCAGGTGCATGGGCTTTAGTAGTTGTAGCTCGCGGGCTCTAGAGCACAGGCTCAGTAGTTGTGGCACACGGGCTTAGTTGCTCTGCGGCATGTGGGATCTTCCCGGACCAGGGCTCGAACCCGTGTCCTCTGCATTGGCAGGCGGATTCTTAACCACTGCACCACCAGGGAATACCCCCTCCTTCTTCTTTATGTACAGGAATTCCTTGATTAAAGGAAACATAGAAATCAGGTTTGACTTACAGGACAATCCGAGGATGCTGGGTGAGTGCTGGTCACCCAGCAACCCTGAGCTTATTACAAGTAAAAATGACTTTTGTATATTTTATGCCTTTTTACCAATCTATTTGGAAGAAGCAGGTGAAAGTCTGCAATTTTAACAGAGAATGTTTACTTTAGAACAGAAGCTAGGTTAAAAGATCAGCTGGGGCCCAGAACACACATATTTTTCCTGCAGATCCAGCCAAACGTGAGACCAGGGAGTGGGCATAATTCATCAGAGCCAAGCTATATTCTGCAGGCAGGCTGTATGGTACCCACATACCTTTGCAGTACTGTCTGCCTTCAATGGCAAACACAGCCAACCAACTCATCAGAGAAAGACTAGAGGGAAAGCCAAGGCTGGCAGCAGGCTTGGCACCTCCTGGTGCCAGAAGCCACCTGCACACAGCACGGTGTAGAGGAATAGCCAGAGAGCCCTGAAGTAAATTCCTTCTAGAAACCAGTGGCGGTGGGGCTCATCCACCTCCAGCAAGGAGGAGCTATCTTCAGGAGGAGGAGGAAGGTGGAGGCCCCAGTTGCAGAGGGCTTGGGCAGTACCTTATTCTTGTCTGGTCCCCAGGGGCCACAACTGTCTGGTTAATACTGCATTGAATAGAATGAAGTGATTCCAGCCCCAGCTCCACTGGGAAGTTCCTGAGTGATCTTGGAAAGTGACTTCTCTTAGAGCCTGCTGCACAGCAAATCACTCCAAACTTAGTGGCATAAAACAAATGAGCATTTATTATCTTTCACTGTTTGGGAGTTGATGGAGTCCAGCTAGGCAGCTTTTGGTCCTTCTACAATTACAGTTGCACAGTGGCTGGGGTCCAGTTTTCTTGAACTTTGCTCCATTCATATGTCTGGCAGCTGGTCTGGGGAGTCCTAAACAGCAGGGGTCTAGAACATCTGGGGCTCCTCAGGCACTTCTCCCTATCACAGTGTGGTCTCTCCATATGGACTCTTCAGCACGGTGGCTTCAGGGCAGCTGGACTTCTTACACGAAGGCCCAGGCTTCAGGGGTACTTGTCCCAGGAGAGTGGCAAGTGGAAGTCAATGGCCTTTTGTGACCCAGCCTCACAGGTCACACCTCATTGTTTTTGTGGAGGTGTGAAAAGTCATGCCTATGTTGCAGGGAAGAGGATATAGATCCCTCTTCTTGATGGCAAGAGTGTCAAAGAATTTACAGGTTTGCTTTTAAACCTCCATGGAGCCTGTGTTTCTTGATGTGTTGAATGGAAATAATACTACTTCTTGGGCTAGATCTTTTTGGGGGGAATGGGAGGATAAAGAGGACTAATGCGATGAACTCACGACCAAAGTCACCTAGCTGACCTGGTGTCAAGGGGCCAAAATGCCCAAGTGGAAGCCTCTAGATATCCTGGGAGAAATGGCTCATTCTTCCCCCAGTGCCTGTCATTTGTTGTATCAAAGGGGAGAATTCTCAGCCAGGAGTGATTTGATCTTATACAATAAATACTGTGGCTTCTGGGACTTCTGTCCTGCAGTCTTGGCCAGCTACAGGGTGCCCTGAAGTTTATCTCTGTAGGCTCAGCTGCAACAATGTGATGTGTATGCTCAGCTGCAACAATGTGATGTGTATGCTCAGCTGCAACAATGTAATGTGTATGTTCCAAAGCCAGCTACTTTTCTTGCCCACTTTTCCAGAAAGGCACTAAGCTGGGATGCCTGACACAAACTGCTGATGTCTAGTTTCATGCACCTTCCAGCTACCTTTTCCAACTCAGTCACATAAATATCTTCTGCTTAGGCCTATTTTCCAGGCTGGTGGTTCCCAACAACGGTGGTGTCACAACCCACTGGGGTGTTGCAGCAGGCTGTCAGCGATGGTGCAAGTCTTTTGTTACTAACAATAGAGTTCCCAAGTCTGCCAATGACATATTGAAAACAATATACAAATTAAAGAGAACTCAAGTTAATCCCCATGATATGCCACACTCAGTTACCCTGAACATACTTTCTTGTGAAAGCCTGTAATTGTTGGATAGCCTTTATTTTGAAGGAGGCAATTTTTAGCTCTTAAAGGAAACCACAATTCACGGTGTCTGTCTTTTATGAATGTTCCACCACACAAAACAGCATAGACTCAAGCGTGAGGCAGAGTGGCCCCATCTGAGTTCATATCCCAGCTCCATCTCTAACCAGCTCTGACCTTGAGCAAGTTACCCAGCATCTCTGTGGTTTCTCCCCTTTAAACTGGGGATAATAGAAGTATGCACCTTGTAAGTTATTGTGAGGATTAAATGGTGTGTATAAAAGACATAGAACAGTGCCTGAGATCTGGCCGAGGCTAGTTTTATAGCGGCTACTATTATTTGTTATTATGAGCCTTTTCTTCTTTTTTTTTTTGCTGTACGTGGGCCTCTCACTGTCGTGGCCTCTCCCATTGCGGAGCACAGGCTCCGGACACGCAGGCTCAGCAGTCATGGCTCACGGGCCCAGCCGCTCTGCGAGCCTTTTCTTTTTTTGAGCGTTTTCCTTGATGTTTTATGTTGTCATGTTGTTTTGGGGTGTAAAGAACAAATACATCATTACTGCTTTGCACCGTGTCTGCATGTAAATACACAGGACGCCTCGGCCTGGATTTCTTTTGCTTTCAAGATACTTAAAATTTCATGGGTCTCTTCCTTGGCTGGCTCCAGAAATATGTCTTGGGCTTGGGTATCTCCAGGAAAAATGAGATTTGGCACAAGGAGCTTTTCTCCCAAATACTCCATGACTCTCTTCACTGGCTTCTCATACTTGCACCTTGATTCATTGCTCCTTCCCTACATCCATCATTTTCAGGCTCTTTCTGTCTCTGGCCGGTCCAGGGTAGGCATAGGGGGAAGAGGAGATTCCTGCTCAGGGTTTCCAAGCTGTAGGAAAGCCGGGGCTGGGCTGAGGGGAGGAGCAGGAGGTAGGAGATGAACCCCTGGCGTTCCAGGTTGAGTTTCCAAATACTTTTTCAACCAGTGCTGTGTACTACTGTGCTCTGCAGATTAAGTTAACATTTGTAACCTGATCTAAATGTTGAAGAGGCTACAAAAGAGGGATTTAGGTAGAGACCAGTGCCATGGACAAGGTCTTCCTCTGATGTGTGAAAGTCACTTCTCTGTTTTGATCAGCATGCCATCCCACATTCCTTGCATGTCATTGTTTTTGCTTTACTGCACAGACCCTGCATGAAGATAAATTAATATATGTTAAAAATCTATCTTATAACTAAGAAATAAAAATAGAGATCAATTCCTTCTTTCCCTAAGGTTTTGGGTCTCAGCCTCACCGTTTGGTAGAGTCACCAGGGGAGCTTCTAATAAATACAGATGCTAGTCCTTTCTGATCTCACTGGTCTGCGTGAGGTCTAGGCATTGGCATTTCTTAAAGACTCCCAGGTAATGTTAATGCTGCCAGAGCTGCAGAGTGCGACCTGGCAGGCCTGTGGGTCCGTACTGAGCAGCTATGGGTATTCCCTGTACCTCCTTCCCCCAACCTCAGGTTCCAAGAAAAGGGTCAGGTGACACCAAAGATGCTTCCGGCAGAACCCAAAATAATATATCTGTGTAACCTTTTAACAAAGTTTTATTAATAGTACATGATCTCTTGTTACCTACCTCATTTTCTTGGCAGTATTTTCAAGACTTATTTCCAAGATCCATCTTAAACTACTAAAGAAGAATTATTATAGATATTAATAACTATTCTTCCAAAATATGACTCCAAAAAGAAGGATGAAGGATAAACTTTGTGAAGATGAATCTCTATTGCTTTGTCCATTATTCTTCTATAGGCACAGTTTATTTGCTTCTCCTGCGTATGTCCTTCTCAAATGTACAGATTATTAAATATTAATAATAGAGGGATTTGAGAAAATATTTATTTGTCTTAAAAAATGCAAATTAGAAGCAAAAGAAAGAATCTTAATTTACTGGGAAGTGTGACCTCCAAACACTCAGAACAAATTCATATGGAGTAAATGAGTCTTAAACCACCATCCAGGCCAGGTTTTACAAGGTGTGGTCAGGAGCCTCCTGGCTAGACAGGCAGTCTACCTATGGCTTTGTCCCAACTTCTCTAGGGACAAGGGTCAGTCATCTGCATTTTAAACAAGCTTCTTAGGCATTTTGCTTGACTTTACTTTTTAAAGCAGCAGTGCCATCTTTAAAATAAAATTGTGCACAGAATCCCAGTAAATAAACTAGTGAAGGTGGAGCTCCTCCAGTGGGCAAAGTAGTGATGAGGCAGGCTTGGGGTTCAGCAGGTGGCCTGTCCTGGGGGTTCAGGGAAGCTTCCCAGAGGCACTGCACCCAGCTGCTTGAAGGACTCCAAACATCAGTGTCGTCTCTGCCTCTGTGCTTCCACTGAGCTGCCTGTTCCCTAACTTGTTGCCTTCTGTCTCTCCTTCTGCCTTCTCTCCATTCCAAGGGCCATCCTTGTTAAGGTCCTTGGAACTCTTCTTGTCTTACCACACTCTTTCTTCCTCAACCATCCTATTCACTCAGTGGCTTCTGAAATACATGCATTTGTCCAAACAGTCACAAAAGAAAAGAAATTTAGAACATGGTAAGGTTATGTTAAGGTGAAATAATTTTTTTTAACATTTGCACTTGCTGAATTGTAACCCTTTCTTTTTTTTGCGGTACGCGGGCCTCTCACTGCTGTGGCCTCTCCCGCTGCGGAGCACAGGCTCCGGACGCGCAGGCTCAGCGGCCACGGCCCACGGGCCCAGCCACTCCGCGGCACGTGGGATCCTCCCGGACCGGGGCACGAACCCGCGTGCCCTGCATCAGCAGGCGGACTCTCAACCACTGCGCCACCAGGGAAGCCCAACAGTGTTTTTTTTAATTGAAGTATAGTTGATATCCAATATTATATTAGTTTCAGGTGTATAACATAGTGATTCAATATTTTTATAGATTATACTCCATTTGAAATTATTATAAAATATTGGCTGTATTTCCTGTGCTGTATAATACAACCTTGTAGCTTATTTATTTTATACATAATGAATTATAAAAGTTTTTAACTTCCCAATGTTCTCATTTCATTGTGCATCTACTCTGGCTGGAGTGGACTTCAAGCATGCCCAAACATTTCTCTGGTTGTCCAGGACTGTTATCAAGGGCTGATCTTGTATTATGTCGTTCTTTATGTTATATCAAGTAAGTTGCATCAGGCTTTCCATGCCCGCAGGTAACTTCTTAAAGTCCTGGTTGTGTTTATTTCATGGTGGGAGATGAAGAAAGACGAGCAAACATCTAGTCTCTGTGTGAATCAAGCGTGCTGTGATAAGCTGCCAGAGGAACTGCAGAGAGGGTCATGCAGAATCGCTCACAGGACCATAATACATCCAAGTGTGACAAAACTCTGCACAAAGCAAGACGCACACTTGGGCCAATCACTGGGTTGTTGTGGCATCTGTTCAGGGGAATCTGGAGGCCCAGCTTAGCCCCCTCTGACTTTCACACTTTGAACGGTGTCAGGAAAAGCACTGGCCTCAAAGCATCACTAACACCATTGCACCCATCACCAGTGACCCCCATCCTGAGTCGGAAACTCCTCAAATTTGGGGCTGTGTGCTCAGACACTGCCACTTCTTGCTCCTTTGTCCACTAACCCAACACATAGGCCATTTGGGGTAGGTCAGAAAGGCTTGGGATAAGCTCTTTTTCTTTGTGCCCCTCTTCTCTCGTTAACTCAGGGCCAATGGCAACTGGATCTTGATTCCTCCTGAGGCTGCACAGAATCCATACCACATAGCCTCCCAAAGCTTCCAGCAACCAGGCACGGTTTGCACTGCCCCTCAAGCAAGGTGCCAGGGCTAGCACACTATCTCACTGCACTTTGCACTTCAGTTCTTGTAAGAGAAACCTTGACTCCAGACACAGTGTTCGTTGTCTGGATGCAAAATCAGGTGCTGGAACCCATGTCAGTTTTTTCTGAAGAGCTAAAGATTCCTTACCTGTTACTTCTCCCTAACCTGTAGCCTGGGACAAAATGGACACTGTAGCAACATGCAGCTACTCAGCAAGCAAAAGTAAGATGTTCCTTCACTCCAGCATTGCTGAACATTGTGGGCTTCGGGTCATCTTGAGATGGCAATGAATTGTCTTCAGCTATTTTCTTAATGTCAGTTTCTGAAAATAAACCAGGATTAGTGGCACGAGCTGAGTTGAATTAATAGCTGCTTGGGAAGTAAAATAACTAAATCTCTTAGTTTTTAAATATATCTGCAAAATTAATCCAAAATAATTATAGTTTAGAAATGTATAGTGAATACCTTTGAAGGCTAGACTTACATCCAGTTTATAGTCCTTACATTTCAAACGGTGAATCTCTGCTTATAACTCATAAATGAGATCGAGTACACCTAGTCATAAATATCTTCCAAAGAGTTAGTTTAACATTTTAGCTGGTCTCATATTTGTCCTGTCATGCTCTCACTATCCTCTTATAGGCCTTCTATACTCCATTGTCCTGGTTATAGGAGCAGACTCTCAGGCCCTGGGCTTTGTCCCCTGTCAATCTTCCTGCTATCATCTCAGCGATCCCCACCACCCTCATGCCACAAGTTTACATCCTCAGAGCATGTCTACTTGCTATTTTTTCATATCCTATTTGTAACCCATCAATCTTTTGATCACTAGAGTTCACTGTTTTCAAATAGAAAAGTTTGTCCTTCCATAAGGCTCCAAATCTCAATTCATTTAATCTAACTAACTTTGTTTTCTGCCGTTTAATTAATTCATTTAATCATACATTCAGTCATTTACCTACAAAGAGAATGGGCACCTATAGAGTGTCAGGCCTTGAGACACCACAGGGTGTTGGCAGAGGGGACTGTGGTATGCTACCCAGATTTCCCCTTCAGGTTTGAAGCCAGGGGTGTAGGTGGCTGAGGGCTCACCACTGAATCCCTTTGGGGACTAGCTTTCAGTTGTACACATTCTGTGGAGCTGCCTGCCCAGGTTTCGCTCACTCCTTGCAAGCAGCCACCACCAATAACCAGCTGGTGTGGTGTCAAAGACTTGGGATCCTTGCCACAATTTAGGATGATTAGGAAGGGCCATCCTAACTCCAGGTCTCCCTATTGGATTGGCTGAAGCTTCTGCTACAATTACATTGCAGTTCAATTTCTCTTTGCCCAATTCCACTTCCTTCACTCCCTTACAGCCTTTGTTCTTGAAAGTGCCCCCTCCCAAAACCACTTGCCTGCAAATTTTCATCTTAGAGTCTTCTCGGGGAACCTGACCTAATACAGAGCTCTCCCTTGAGAAAATTACTGTCTAACAGAGAAGTCAGACAGATAAACAGGCAAATCAACAGTGTGGTAAGTGATATGACAGGAGATAGTCTAGGTTACTTGATGTATGGTTCAGGGTGAGGGGGGAGGAAAGTTCCTGCAGGAGCTGATTTCTAAGTGAGGTGTTAAGGATAAGCCAGTTATCCAGGAGAACTGCCAGGGGCTGGGCAGGACAAAGGTATGACAGTTTAAGAGAATGGCATGTGTAGAGGTCCAGGGGGATGGAGGACACAGAGTGTTGGGGAATGGTGAGAGATAAGGCTGAAGAAGAAAAAAGTAGGGAGAGGGTATGACAGAGCACAGTTCATGAAGGCCTAGTGAGTCATGTTTAGGAATTTGGAAGTGCTGAATGATTTTTTAAGAAGAAGTGACATCAGATTTGCATATTAGAAATGGTTCTCTGGAATAACGATGGGAAGCAAGAGAAGATGCAAAACCAAATAGGAGATGATGCTGAAACTCATGGGAAATTGATGGTGGACCATGGCAGTGAGGATGGAAAGAAAGGAATTTGAGAGACAATTATGGGATAGAATCAGTAGGATTCTGTGATTGATTGGATGTTGGAAGTAAGAGAGAAGACATAAATATGACTCCCTGGATACGGGAACAGGGAAAATCGTGGTGTCATTCACTGAGATTAGGTGACTGGAAATGACACAGATTTGGATTTGGGGGTTCAAAGTGCCAAAATGACATCCCAGTGTGAGCATCGAATGGGCAGTTGGAGATATGGATTTGAGGCTCAATGAGGAAATCTGGGCTGGGGACACATGTTTGGAAATCTCTAGCAAAAAGGCAGTAATGAGATTGCCCAGGGAATGTGCACGGAGTCAAAGGAGGAAAGGCTCAGTTTTAAACCCTAGAAGACATCAATATTTAGTGAACAAGAGGGACCTTCAAGGGAGACTGAAAAAGAACAAAGAGACACAAAACCCAAGAACATGTGTGTCAGAGAAACCAAAGGAAGGGAGAGGTCAGATGCCAAGATAAAGACTCGTGTGTCCTGTGAATTTAGCAACGTGGACGTCATTAGTGATCTCAATGAGAGCAGTTTTGTGGTATGTTAGATACAATGCCAGACATCCATGAGCTTGACTGACTGGGAAATGAGGAAGCAGAGATGACAGGTATAAGGAACTCTACCAGGAATATCTATGAATGAAGTAAGGAGAGGGAGAGGGCAGTTGTTTTGGGGAGATGTTAGTTTGGGAGATAGTTCTAATTAAGACGGGAGTCACTTGGGCAAGATTGAGGCTGTTGGAAGGCAACCCAAACAGTAGAGAGATGACCCAGCAGTTAGTTGGTAGAGTTAGGCACCAAGATGGTGGGATGGAGTAAACCAACCCTTGGAGAAGAGGTTGGTTGCATATGGAAGAGGGGCTCCTTCTTGTGATGTGAAGGAAGGAGGGTCTTGGGTAAATTTGTGGGTATATGGGAGGACAGGGAGGCAAGTCCTGATAGTGTCCAGTTTCTCCGTGGAGTAGGGGGAAAGCCCTCGTCTGCTGGGAGTATGGGAGTTGGTGAGACAGGTGTGGCAGGTTTGCAAGACTAGCTGTCATGGCCAGCTCAGGCTGCTCTACAGAATACCATAGACTAGGCGGCCTATAAAAGACAGACGTTTATTTCTTACAGTTCTGGAGGCTGGGAAGTCCAGGATCAGGGTGCTGGGAAATTCAGTGTCTGGCGAGGGCCTCATTCCCCATTCAGAGATGGCCCTCTTTTTGCTGTGTCCTCACATGGTGGAAGCAGGAGAAGGAGTTCTAAGTCTCTTTCATGGGCACTAATCCCATTCCTCAGGGTTCTGCCTTCATGTTCTAATCACATCCCAAAGGCCTCATCTTCAAACACCATCACACTGGGGATTTGGTTTTGACACATGAATCTGGGGAGGAGGAAATTCAGTCCACAGCATTAGCGAACATTTGCTGCATCTGCTCTGGAGAATGGGACCAGGGGAATGAAGGAAGATTTCAGGGCAGCACTCAGGTCCAGTTGCCAATGGAATCTAAGAATTCATATGAGTTCCTGCCTTCCAAGCCATGGGATTTCTCCAGAACTCCAGTAGCATGGGCATAGACCCAAAGTTGGACAGTGGGATTTTGCCAGGTCAGTGAGATGGAAGGACCATGCAGGGAATGCGGGGGGAGATCTGACAGAGAGAGTCGCAGTGATGGGCTGGGCCCTGGCACTTGAGATGGAATAACAAGGAGACTTAGAGGCATTGGAGGTGGGTTGCTTGGATTTTAAATGCAGGAGCAAAGCCAGATTGAGGTAATGACAAGAAGCAGGATGGGGCCATTGGAGTGGGGCAATGACATGGAGTCGGAATGCAGGTCACCAGAGATGAGGATTTCAGGGAGCAGAGAGGTTCAGTGTTAGGTGCTTAAGTCATTTGCAGCAATAGTAGGAAGTGAGAGGATGGGGGGCCAGGGCTACAGTAAACGGTGGGGGGAGTGTTACCAGGTAATCTGTAGAGGACAGCAACGATTGAAGGGTAGAGATGACAAGGGCTTCAGAGGAGCTTTCCAGAGGCAGAAAGGAGCTCCAGGGAAAGAAGGGGGTGGAGATATGAGGGAATGAACCTGTTACAGGAGAAAGGGCCTCTGAAAAGAGCCAAGAGGTACAGAACACTGAGATGAGCTGAGTGTATTAGGGAGCACAAGGTAAGGTCGGGTGGAGGAAACAGCTTAGTGGGGAGAGGATAAATTGTGTGATACATCCAGGTGCTGACCCTGGAGAATGGGCTCGGAGGACTGACCATTCAATGTCCAGATGAATCAGTCTCCCCCCTTATCTGCATCTGGCAGCAGGTGAGGGCGAGGCTCAGGCTATGAGTCAGCAAAGGCCCGCTGGATGCGAGCAAGTCCCTGTTCACATTAGAGGCTAACAGTGGGATTCATTCGCTCCCAGTGTTCCTAAGGCCACGTGTGTTTGTGTGTGTGTGTGTGTGTGTGTGTGTGTGTGTGTGTGTGTGTTTGCGGGACAGAGGTGCTCAGCCTCATTTGGCGAGGAGTCTGCTCAGGGGTAGATAGATTTGGGGGCTCTGAGACCCAGGATCCATGTCTGGGCACTCTAAGCATTTCATGCTCCAATCTCTTTAATCCTTTTATTTATTCCTCAAACTTATATTAGTTGTTTCTTCCCTTCCTCATTCCAAAAAGGATTTAAGATGTTCCTGTTAGCACTTACAAGGGTCAAGCACACAAGGGTTTCGGATATATGTTGTTCCCTCTCTATAACGTGTTTTCCAAGTTTCCTTCTGTTCAAAGATCTATCGTTCCAACAAGGCCTAGACAAGTTTTATCTCCTCCCTGAAAACTCCTCAGTCGTATCAGATGTGGTCTTTTCTCTTTGGAACTCTTTCAGTACTTGTGCTCTGAATTACATATTTCCCTACGCAATCATATTTTCTCCTAGCTTACCCTACCTCTCCATTGAAACTGTAAGACCTTTGGGGATAAGGACTTTATGTGAATTTTTAATGTCTCTGAAATCCACTAAGACACCAAGGACATAGTAAGCCCTCAGTAACAGGAACTGCATTTTAGGGAGACAAGCCCCTCTGTAATGGAGTGTTTCTTGACAGTGCACTAGAACTAGGACTAATAATGAACTTTCTGAGTTTCTCAGGAACAGTCATTGGAGCATGAACAGTTTAAATTACAAGGCCAGCTACTAGAAAGACAGAAGATAAAATGTGAAAAGCAATAAAGTGGCAATTTACATTTGTTCTCACCAGAGACTAAAGAAATACATTCATTATAACAGTGACAAGCTAATGTTGGGGCTTTGTGGAAAGTTGAATGTTATACAGATATACTTTGTTGCACCCATTTTAGGTTTCTGTGAAGTGTGCCCGGATTATGCAGGTTCCTCTCTTGATATGAGCAACTGCTGAGGGACACAACTGTCAGAATCTAGAACTTGACCCCCAGACACTTCTGCAATAAACAGATCAAGTGACCTAGTTCAAGGAAATGAGAAACAGATGCCACAGTCAAGATCCTCCTTTTGCTGTCACTCCTGTGGGTAGGAGAGCGAGTGGGAGGAAAAGGCGGAAATTTGGAAGTTTTAATTAGGGCCTTGAAAATGCAAATGTAAAGAAATAAGGAAATTGGTTCCCGGCAGTCTTCCCTTGACCAAATTTTGCTTTTCATTGTCCATTTAACAATGTTTCTCTGGTCCCTATACTTTAATATCGCTAGGCTTTATTTTGGGGCATTTACTTGTCTTTATTATTTTATGCGCATTTCCTTTTAACTTCCTATTTCTCCATCCCCAAAGCTTTTACAAAATTAGTTTTTTAATTAAAAATTTTTATTTCAAATGCCCAAGATGTAGCTTTTAGTGAGAAAAGGACTGGGCTTGTATCCCGGTGACCAGACCAGGGATTTTTCATGAGTGGTTGCTCTGTAGGGTTTCTATCCTTGGAATTTGTCTGCTTTGATCCAGTATTTCTATAATGTCACATAAGGAAGTACCTTTCTGGTACATCTGGAACTCCTGAAAAAAAGGCATTAAAGGTGGCCAGTAATTGTAATACTTTAATCTGTATTCATTATAATCTTGAATTACTTCTTAGGATCATCTACACACATTTTTTTTTTTTAAAGCAGCTTTCAGTCCCCCCCACCCCCTTTCTCTCTCTCTCTCTTTAGCGTCTGTCCACCACTATGTGGCAGCCCTTAGCCTAAAGATATGAATATGAATAAACTGCATTCTCTGCTCTTTTGGTCTCAGAGTTATAAAGACAAAATGAAATCTGGCACATAACTTTCATGACTATTTCATTTTTTGCCCTACCACTCTCCCTGTGTGAAACATCCTCCTTTCTTGGGGGGGAGGGGAGAGAGAAGTAAGAGCAGTTGCCTACTATTTTATCCAAGCTTAATGACCCATGAAATGGTCATCCTTTGTAAAGCATGTGTGGGAAGCAGGAAACTTCAAGGGGAGGAGCAACTGCTCAGACAGCTGAGAAACTTGAAGCCCAGAGCGTGTGGGTCTGGTCTAAACATCACACAGCTGTCCTTGCTCCTCAGCACTCTGTTCCTCTGCATCTTCACATCCATTCTGGACTGTCAGCTTCAGGCTTCAGGAGGACAGAAGACTTGCCACCCTCCCTATACAGCATCCACTGCTTTGAACATTTATCGAGCAATTACTTTGATGGAAGTAATTGTTAGATACCTTACATATACTGTCTTACTTAATTTTTACTAATCTGTAGGGTAGATGTTTTTATTACTCTTATTTTAGGGATGAGGAGACCGAGACTCAAAAAGGTCTGGTAGGGCTTCCCTGGTGGCACAGTGGTTGAGAGTCCGCCTGCCAATGCAGGGGACATGGGTTCGTGCCCCGGTCCGGGAAGATCCCACATGCCGCGGAGCGGCTGGACCCGTGAGCCATTGCCGCTGAGCCTGCATGTCCGGAGCCTGTGCTCCGCAACGGGAGAGGCCACAACAGTGAGAGGCCCGCATACCGCAAAAAGAAAAAAAAAAAAAAAAAAAAAAAGGTCTACTAACTTGGCCAAGGTCATAGGGTTGGTACACGTCAGAGCAAAGACTGGAATATGGGCCTATTGTCACCATGTGTTTTGACCAATATGCTAGACTGCCCCCACTTGGTCGCCAAGAAGAGAAGGGACTCCTCAGCACTGGTGGAACTGATCAAAACCCACTGGGTATGGCTTAAACAATAGGTGTTCCTCTTTCAATACAGTTCAACAAATTTTCACAGTCAAGCTCTGGGTTAGGCTCTGTGGGACAATATGAAGTTGAGTAGGAAAGCTTCTTTGTTTTCTAGAAATTCGAGACCATGGGAGGAGGGCTAGAACTAAGTAACTTTCAAGTGAACTACAGAACACAGCATATTTAATCTTCATCTGATTATGTTATCTCCTGCATTCATTCACTCAATCACTCATTTATTTTTTCAACAAGTGTTTTCTCTGGCAAAATGGTACCAGTTGAATCCAAGAGGGAAACACACTGGATCCATCTGACACATAATTTCAGAATACAAGCATTGTGTAATATCACTTCAATAATTTTTTAAAAAGTGTCTAAAAATAGTTGTTCCCTGTTCTGATGAAAGACAGGTGAAAATTCAAATTCACAAAATATATAGAGTATGAGGGATTATTAATTAGCATGGCAAATTTTTTCCCTTTACAAAATAATTAATTGCCCTTAAAAAGGCATAACAGTGAATGGATGCCGATATTAATTAACTTCCTTAAATAACGAAATCACTGGACAAAGAAACTTAAGGGCAAGGATCCACAGCCACGTGAAGCACCTGGAATTACAATGGAGATAATCAGAACGATGTGGCTTGATTTACAAAATTGGGAATTAAGGACAACTTTTTGGAACAAGCCCACTGGACACCGCAAGTAAAGGAACTTAGTTATCCAGGAGGCTGTAGGGTTTTGTCCAAAGAATGCAAGGGTGGGTGGGGGGGGAGAAGGGTAACTGGGATCTGCCTGGTTTTCCCAATCTTCCTGGGCTTCCTTCAGTCATGCCTTCCGCTTGCTACGTGTAAGAAAATGCGTTTTCGACTAAGGTTTTGTATTTTAACAGCAAATAAAGTTTTTCTGCTTTCTTTCAAGCCACAAGGTTACAGCATTTAAAAGTAACAGAACATACGATAATTTTTTCTTCTCGGTCCACTCAATTTTATCACCCTCAGCCTGGGCTCCTACCCTGGTTTTCAGTTTTAATGTCAGGCACACACTTGTGTCTCGACCCTTAACAGCTCCCCTTGAGATACTCTGCTGCCATTTAAAATCGGGTTGCCCCGCTCGTCGTATCAGCGAATGCGGGAGCTGCACTCGGCAGCGCTCTAAACTGCAAGGCCACACATTGTGGAGTAACGTGACCCAGTGGCTCTACTTTGTTCTGCTCTTCTTCCAGCGGCAGGGCCACCGAGGCTCCAGAGCGCACGCACAGCGCCCCCGCGTGGTCATTCCCGAGCGTCTCCTCCCCGGTCCGGCCGTCCCCGAGACGAGCTGCTTGGGCCACGCGGGCTTTCTCGGGGTCCACTTGCAGCCTTAATCGGGTCCGAAACTTCGACCAGCGGCCCCCGCCCCGAGAGGGCCCTTTCTTCTTCCCGGCCGCTCCCAAACGGAGGGACAGCCGCTCCCGGGAGGCGATCCGTGCCCTCGCCCTGGCTGAGTCCTGCACAGGTCCCACGTAGGGCCGGGGTCGCCGGGCTGCCCCAGGTCAGCCCCCGCCCTCGCCGGAAGTCCGCGCGTGCGCGTTGGCTGTCCGGGAGCGCGCGTCCGGCGCGGAGGGGCGGGGGGAGCGGGACCGCAGCCGCTCACAGGGTGTCCCCGCCCCCGCCCCCGCCCCCCGGCGTTCCGCGGTCGCCGTGACAACCGGCAGCGGCGGCGGGCGCACGAGTCCGGCGCCGCCTCCCGGCCGCACCGCCAGGCAGGCAGCCGCCGCCAGGCCTTGCAGCTTTCCCCGCCTCCCCGCCGGCGGGGAGGGGCCGGCCCGCCCTCCGCCCGCCCGCCTGAGAGTGAGCGGCGCCGGGGCCGCCCCGCCAGCCCGCCGTTCCCCGGCCGCCGTCCGGGCGCGCGCAGCGAGCGGGCGCGACTATGCCAAGATGGTCCTGCAGGCGCGGAACAAGCACCGGGAGGCGGCCCCCAAGCCGCCCCAGCCACCCCGTGCCTCGCAGTCGCCGCTGAGGGGGTCGCCAGATGTCGGCGCCGGGGAGCCCGGGCCCGAGCGCGCGCCCCCGTCCCCTCGGCGCAAGGGCGCCGCGGGCAGAAAGGGGCCCCGCGCCGAGCCCGCCCCGCCGCTCGCCGGGGGCGGCCTCGGGGGGCGCTTGGCGGCCGGGCTGCGCGGGGCGCTGGGCCTGCGGCTCTCGGGGCGCGGCCGGACCTGGACCACGCTCCTGCTAGGTGAGCAGCCCAGCGCGCGGGCGCCGCCGGGACGCGGAACTTTGAGGCGCGGGCCCCCTCTCCCCTTCCCCTCCGCTCTCCTCCGGCTTCCGTGCCGCCGAGCCCCGCCGGTCGGTCCCTGCCAGTTCGCAGCCCTCTCCGAGTTTTCCTGGGACATCCTTACCTCTTCCTTCCCTCTCCCTCCCCTAGGCTCAGTCTTCCTCGCTCCCTTCCTACTTGCTCTCTGTCTCTGCTTTAAAAAAAAAAAAAAAATGGCCCCGAGATCAACAGCTGCCCGGCCTGGCAGCGAATTGGCAGGTCTGCGCTAACGAGATTGGACGCTGCTGATTGGCGCGGGCCGGCAGCCTTCCAGTTATCTCGCCTCCTGTCCGGGAGGATGGTTTGCTTTGGGTTGGAAGCGATTCCACTGAACTCAAAGCAAAAGCACGTCCCCTGTTCTAGAAAGTTGCTAAACTTATAATTAAATTTTGGCGTGCTGTTTTTCTTCTTGGCTGCAGACACCGCCGATGGCACTTTGTGATTCCCTTCCGCACGTCACCTTCCCGGTTGTGTTGTGTTTTGGGCCCCCAAGCTGGGACCCTGCTGACCTGGGAAAGATTGGTATGGAGGGCTCCCCCTCATCCGCTGCCTTGACCTAACGGATGATATGTAGTGATGTGCTGAAAAAAATAAAGTTGAAACATTCACATGTTGTGGACCGACTTCAGGTTTCCTTTGTTTTCTGGTCGACATTCTGATAAGGCAAGTTATAGCAGTTTGGATAATAGGCCTAATTTTTCTAAGTCTAAGTCAGCAAGTAAAATGCTGTAACACTGCCTTTTCCTATATAATGTCATTAATGGGCTTTGGCTACTGAATTATTTAACTCTTGGTCCTTTCAAATTCCTTTAGTGACCCCAAAGAATTTGGAGTTCAGTATAGACCAGGGAATAAAATACAACAAATCGGCTTCCCCTGAGATCACAACCACTCAGTCATAGAAAGCCAGTCATCACCGTGTGTGTGCGCCTGCACACGCACACATTTTAATGGGCTCAGAAATGTTGATATTGCTTATGGGGTACTTTTTTTTTTTTCTATTGTAGATTCAAGAATAGAGAAATTCAGTATTTTCAGTACATTTCTCCTTTTTTTCAGTAGCGAGCTTGAAAAACCTTGCCAGTGTGCAGGTTAGTTCAATTCACCTTGGGGAGGCAGCATGGTACAGTGGATGAGACAGAGGCTCCTGATCCAGTTCACTGTGTTTAAGTTTGGTTTAAGTTTCAAGTTATTTCCTTTGCGAGCCTTGCCTTCTCTGTGACATGGGATTATCACCTGCCCTACTTACTCCAGGGCACATCCTGAGGAGCAGAACTAAAAGGGGTGGGTACTATATGGCTAGACACTTTGTATCTAAAACATTTAACAAGTTTTAGTTGCTGTTAAACTAAAAGCACAAGCATAATATTGATTTGATATCTGGTGACAGAATGAAGTTGCATTTTTCTTGAATAGATAGCTACTATAAACATTAACCACTTTGTAGCAAAATATGGAAGGGCATCACTCCTTAAGGGAGGTTACAGTAACAAATCATAGAGTAATATCTATTGCCATTTTCTTATGTGCATATTTTCTTTGCTTGTAATTTCATTTCCTTTGAATCTTATATTGGATGGCTTATATTTGGATCTAGTAATCTAGTAATGATTCATACCTAAGTTTTGTATTAATGTAACAGTGTGACACTTTACTTGACTCATCCCTTTGGGTATTGGAAAGAGGTACAGTGAAGGTGCTGTCCCACATTTTTGGATGTACTCTGGACACTGGCCATCAGATGGATGGAGGTTGGATGACCAGACCAAGGTCTAGAGACTTTCTGTCCTTGCTAACCGTTTACATGAGGACACGGGGCAGCTTGAAAGATGATTCTGGAGAATAACCAGACCTGGAATGTTTGGTTCTTTCTCTGGATCTGTACTCTCAAAACCTGTAAAGAGGAGCAGAGTTTAGACATTTTTGAAAGCTGCCTCATTTTCACTCTTCTTCCCTCCCAGAATGAGTGAGAACTGAGCTGACATGGTATGGTTTTTTAGTACAGGATTTTACTATGACAAAAATTGTTTCCTTTGTGTTTTGGAAGAAATTTTACAACTTGAGGCTCCCTGATAGAAGCACACCTTTTAAAGAGAGGCTGACTAGGGGTCCCTAGTCTCTCATCTCCTCCACGTGTGTGAAGCTCTGATGGGGGACTCACAACCTACCAGGATGGCCCTTACCACTGTTGGGCAGTCTTAAGCCCTGTTAAAAAATCCATTTTAATAAACGTGTTTTTCTTTTTTTTAGACATTATTTACCATTTAATGGTAACAGTCATAAAGAAGGTCTTTGAAATGTTTATTTTTAGATGTTTCAACCCAGTAGCTCCCTATATCAGCCAGGGGAGGCAGTGGTGTAGTAAGAAGAACCATGACACAGTGTTTTCCTAACTTTTTTGACCACAACCCACAGCAAGCAACACAATTTACGTTAAACTGCTCACACTTCTGAAAATCCAACCCTGTATATTTATGCATGTGTCTCTCTGTCTGTCAAACTGTTTTATGTCAGTGTCCTGGCAGGAAACAGATTTAACAAGTGGCCTGTTTTCAAAAGTGTGAGCAGGTTTAAGGAACCCAAAAAGGACACTGAAGCACCCAGGGATTGTCACCAGTGGGAAGGTGCTACCACCTCTGGGCCTGAAGGGGAAAGGGAGCTTCCTCCGGAGCTGAACCCAAGGAGAGCTGTGGAGTGGGGGCAGGATCACCCAAGAAGAGTGACCCCAGACACTCTGCCCACCCTCTGATCTCCCACTGGTGCCTCTCACTGGCTGTCCAACGGGAAATCCTTAGGCAAGGGGTCCAGCTGAATCTTTCTGTAGGGTCAGCCTCCTGGGGCTGGGAACAAGGCAGAGAAGGGAGGAGAACGGATTTGAAAAGGGAAATGGAGACTAAGAGCAGTATGTGCATACATTTAAAATAAAAAGGTCATGCACTGTACTCACTCTATAATATACAGTGCATTTTGATTTTCTGTTCTGTCCTTTTTTTAAAAATGCTGTTTATAAACCATTAAGCTGATTTCATGATCTAGTATTATGACCCACAGTTTGAAAACACTGCCTTAGAGGAACTGTTTTCTGATTCTGTACCTGTTTCAAACTCATTGGTGCCTGAGCAAAGCATTTAGCTTCTCTGAGCCTCAGTTTGTACACATGTAAAAATGGGAGACCCGGACTAGACTAGTGGTTCCCAACCTTAGCTGTATACTAGTGTCACCTGGAAACTTCAAAAAATCCCGAAAGCTAAGCCACATGTCAGACCAATTAAATGAGAATCTGGGGTGGGGTGAGGTGGAGGGAAGCATTAGTAGCTTTAAAGTCTGATGTTCTGCTTCCCTTTAGGAGCTGACTGTCTAGCATCACAGAGCTGACATTCCTACCTGACAGCAATCCCCTGGAACTAAGTGTATCTACCCCTCCCCTCTTTTAAATGGGGACACAGCCCAGTTTGCCAAAGTTTCTCCTAATCTCTATTGTTTTCCCAAAACGGGCTGTGAGTTGCTATTTATCATCTGATATGTCTGTTATTTTAATTGGAGTAGCATTCACGGAGATGGTGAAGACTAGGGGTGTGGTGAGCCGACAGATTTAAGGGAAAAGATCAAGAATTCTATCTTGGACATGTTACCTTTGAGACATTCGTGAGATGTCCAAGTAGAAATGTCAAGTAGGCAATGGGACATAAGAGAAGAGATCTGAGTGGAGACATAAAACAGGGAGTCATCAGCAAATGGGTGGTATTAAATTCATGGGACTTGATGATAGTATCTTCTCCTGATATGGGGTTTACTCTGTGCCAGGCATAGTTCTAAGTATTTTAGATTAACTGACTTATCTCAAATTCATTTAACTATTAAGTCAGTCCTCACCATGACACTGTGATTGTCATACCCATTTTACCAGATTGGGGACCTGAGGCACACAGATGTTAAGTAACTTGCCCAAGGTCACCCCTAGAATGTGGAAGGGTCAGGACTTGAACCCAGGCAGTGTGGCTCCAGAGTTCATGCTCTTAACTGCTATGCTTATATTTCATCTTCTCTAGGGTGAGAATAGCAAGAAGAGAAATGAAGCCCCAGGGTCCAGTTCAGAGAAACCTCAACATTTAGTGCTCAGTAAGCATTAGCTTTCTTGTTTCTTCCTTCTTCAGGGGAAATAAGGAAGAGAGGGATCATAACTAGAGATAAGGGAATAGAAGTGGAAAAAGAGCATATTGGGGTTGGCTTAATGGGCAAGAAAAGCTGAGGAACCGACAGGCACAGGGGCCACTGGCCATCTTGTGGAATGGCTTTCAGACAAACACTTAGACACACCTGAGCACCAGCCCTGAGGGTGTGTTAATACATAGATGTTGGGCCAATACAGTTCCCTGAAAGCCAGTGAGTTGGATGGGTATTTGGGCTTTTAGAGAGTTTCCTCTGTTTAAAACCAGTTTTTTCTTTCTAAAGTACACTTCTGGTTAACTTTAAAGAATGTTTATAATCACTTAAATATATGTTATTATTAAAATATACAATTAGGAGGGTTCTGAATATGTGATATTCATGAGAGCTCAAATAAATAACAAATGTGATAAGTTTAATTTGTGTAAATATAAGGATATATTACCAACTCGTGATTGATTTTTGGCCCATGATATGGCATCAATACTGAAAGCAGATAAAACTTTATTATCTACATGTGTGTATTTGGATGTTGCTAAAATTTGCACTGTAGCTATTTTTGTAAGCTTTACACACTTTGTAAGATTAGGCTATATTATAATGTCTCTTAAAGCTTATGTTAATGAGATATTTACATTATCATGGAGACTACAAGCCTGTGTGCTTGTTTCCAAATGGGGTAGCATAGGCTTTATAATTTATATGTTTAATCTTAAATTCTTGTTTTGCTAGTTCATCTTTTACCATCAGATTATACTTTGCCCAAACCATTGGAACATTATTCTTCCAAGCTCAAGAGTCTGCTAGTTTTCTTTAGTTACCATTCTGATGATTACTAGTCATAAAAGTTAGTAAAAATTACACCTCTTTCTAGGTCAAAACCTTTATATTATTGTTTAATCCCATAAAAAGCAGTCCTGTTTCATAGGAAAGATCAGTTCTCCATGGGTGATCTTTCATAATTCAAGAATCATTGAGTACGATTAAGTTTAAAAAGTGGAAGAATTAATTTTTAGAGTACATAAATCTACAACTATTGTAACTTTTATTTTTGTTTTGATACTAATTTTCATTTTCTCAGCATTATTACTGTCTCCCCCCCCCCCGAATGCATTTAAGAGCTCATATATCTTCATGTTTTCCTGGCATATTTCCTCATATTTGACTTCCTTTCCAAAGTAACCAATTATCAGGTGTGTTTTTCAGTACTTTCACTACACGTAATTGATTCTTGGATGGCATTTTGTATTTTAATCATAGCAGCAAATGTTAACATAACAGCACAGTCACCAAAACCATTCACAGAAGTTCTGAGTGATTCATTGTACTGACCAAGGATGGAGGTGATTTTATCTTCTAGTTTACAATAGCACCAACTATATCTTAAAACGCAGTTTATAAATCACTTGGCCAATAACTTTTGAAAACTTGCCATCTTGACAGATTTTTAATTTGAGAATATTGTTATAATTGAGAAGAGTGAGGCTTTATTCGTATGTTCACGCCAACTCAAATTTGCCTAATATACTACTGCTCTGCATTGCATTTTCCTATTACTTCCTAACAGTAACCACTGCTTTTTGTAGTGCAGCCTTTCAGTGCTGAAAATGTCACACCTCAGAATATTTTCCCCACGTTTTAATACTAATCATAAAGTACTTACATAACTAGCAGAGAGCTACTGTTTTCTACTTATGTTTAAAAGTGTTTTTAAAATAAGACCTGATTCCTCACTCTTCTCATCTTTGATCTTCATGGAAGTTTCATGGGAATCTAGAACTTAAAAGTTAACTCCTGGAATTTGATATGTGAGGAAACTAAAATGGGCCAGGGGAATGGTCTGACATCTCTAGTGAGTTCACTGGGTGAAGTTTGGGATTAAAGTTAAGGTATCTTGGCTTGTTAAGCACATCTGTCAAATTGTAGGTTTCAGATCTACAATCTAAGGCAACTGTCACAGATGCTTTAATGGGAAGATGATCTCATGTGTTCCAAGACCTGATAACTTTTTTAGCAAGAGCACTACTTTGGTGGCTTATGGGGAATTGATCTGATTGTTAAATCCTTATGGTCAACCTGTCAGTCTCCATTTTGTCTTTGCATAACCTTTTTTCGGAAACTACTAAATTCTGAATTGTTTTTGATTGTGTTAGTTGGTTGTTTGGCATTGTTACAAAAAAAAAAAAACAGAATAAAATAGTAAAAAACAGTATCACAGTTTTCTTAATCATTTAAAGACTAAGCAAAACATTGTGCTACCCAAGGGCAGTTTGCAGTTTGGGGAGAATGCATAACCTTGAGAATCCATAACCATAGCCTTGAAACTTTAAATGGCTTATCGATTAATGAACTTGTTAAAATCTCTTGCTTAATAATATGCTGGGCCTGGGTGTATATTGTGTATATATGGATCTTTTTTTTTTTTTCCTCTGGTGAAGAGATGCAGCTTCTACATTTTTTCCCATTAGATTTATTAAAGCTTTACAGTTTCACTATGCTTGCTCAGGGGCATTTAATGAGCTAGCATATTATTTCAGGTGTATATTTTATCTAGATACTTGTTCTTTAAAAACTGAATGGAATTTTTTTTTAGTAAGGAGAAAGTTACTTTATGAAAATTGGTAATGTAGGTTACTGTTTGATTTAGAAATATTTGTGTCCATATTATGTGAGGATACGATTTTAGAAGGAAGTTAGAATTTATTGCTTTAAAAACCCATATGTTGGGTAATTGTATTAAGTATTGCCTACTTTAATATATGTATATACATAAATATTTTAAATGTGAACATTTTCTTTGTCTATTTCTTTGTTTAGAGGCCTAATTTTATACTGTTTGGGGGTGGTGATATACATTTTCCAGGTTCTGTTTTTATAATTTCACTTCAAAATAAACCTTTGTCCTTGATTTTTAAATTATTTCTAAGAAGTTTCCTCCTTTACGTCAGTGTACCCTTTTGGTTAAATGTGCTTATTAACATTTTTTAATGCTTAAGCTTCCATTTAGAAGGGCACCAGAGGCATAGAACCCAGGCAATCCACGAGGCCTTGGTTTATCCCAATCATGTGACCTTGGGCCTCATGGGAAAATAAGAGCCATTTTTGCCTCAAAAGGGCTCCTGGATCTTTTTGCTTAATATGTGAAAGTGCTCTGTGAACTGCAACTGATAAACAGTTGTTAGATTTATTCATTATAATTGAGAATTTCTTAATTTTTCCCTAACTGTTGTAAGGTATTATTTTGCTCAATGCCAAATATACGGAGGAGATTCAAATTAACTAAGGTCAACGTTACAAGCATTATTACATAGACCACTGTGAATTCTACCTGGGAGCTATATAGTTTCTTCCAATCGTGATGGAATTTTAAAGTAGTCCTACTTCTCACTTTGAGACTTAATGTCTCTATTAATAAATTGAGTGCATTCCTTTTTTCCCTATTGAAAAAACAAATTAAAAGAGTCAAACCTGCCAAGGCTTTTAGTTTGGGGAGCAGAAAGATCTAAAAGGAAAACAGAAAATAGCCATGGAGGCCCCTTGGACAGTGTGAAGTCCTAAGTGTTAGTAGTTGTAGCTATACAAGGTCATTACATGCTAGGAATAGAGACAACCAGGTGAAAACCCCTCATTTCACATTTGGTGAAGATGAGACTGAAGCTAAATAAGTCATATAAAATCTAAGGAATATTTCTTCTTAAGAATGACTTTCTTACCATGGAAGGTAAAAAAGAATTCGATTCTTAATTTTTTTTTTAAATTTTATTTATTTATTTTTTTGCGGTACGCGGTCCTCTCACTGTGGCCCCTCCCATTGCGGAGCGCAGGCTCCGGACGCACAGGCTCAGCGGCCATGGCTCACGGGCCCAGCCGCTCCACGGCATGTGGGATCTTCCTGAACCGGGGCACAAACCCGTGTCCCCTGCATCGGCAGGCGGACTCTCAACCACTGCGCCACCAGGGAAGCCCTACCGTTCTTGATACCACTGGTTGAGTGGCTCTGCCAAACTCCCCTCCTGGTGTTCCTAGAGCTCTGAGAGCCTGACACACTGTATATATAGTGAGTGAGCCTTCAGTCTCATTATTGTCAATATCATGTGTATTTTGTATCACCAGTATCAGTGATGGGAATTCTTTTGTGATGTTGGATCAGAGTCCACATACAGCCTTATTGTAACTGTCTTCTTTTCTGGCTACGCACCATAAATCCTCGCCTAAATTGTAATCATGTCCTGTAATCCATCCCCCCTCCCCCCCCACCCAATCCCACTTTAATAAACCCTGTGCTGAGAGGGCCACTATTGATCTGCCTTCTCAGATTTCTTACAGTTCATAGACTTTGTGCTATTTGCTTGGGTGCCTAATGTGTTCTCTCATTATTTTATGCACCTAAATCTTCTCTCTCAAAGATTTTATCTTTAAGGGCCCAGATGCTGGCTACTATCACTTTAATGTCCTCAGTTTCTAGGAAAATGTGTTGTGCATCTAGGAGGCATTTAGGTACTTGTTGGCTTTAAAGCCCTTGATAACACACAGTCTAGGTGTAGAAAGAAGGAAGGGGCCAAGCCTGAGGTATACACGACCGTTTTCTCTTTCCCAAACTGGGTCCTAAAGAATGTCTTTTTACTTATTAGTTTACTATACAGAAACTGGGCTTTGATTTTTTCTAGGTACTGTAGACTAGAAACATGATTTCCTTCAATATATTAATTTTGTTATATCTGTTTTACCTTCACATAATTGGAACCCTTTGAGCAGTTTGGAATGCTTAGATATTGTCTTTAGGTGTTTAGGTTGTGACTTAATTGAGTATATTCTCTAATTTCTCTCACATGGTGATAGTCATTTAACAGTTCAACCCAGTGAGGTGCCAGGCACAATGCTAGAAGATGTAGATATTAAGATGAATTAAACACAAGCTCAGCCTCAAGCCTTCTCATCCTAGCATAGGGAACTGTTTAGGTGCTCTAATAAAAGTATAATAGCTATGTTGGCAGGACAAGCTTCACAAAATGCCACATTTGAATTCCTTTGACTTTGAAGGATGAATTAGTAGTTTTCAGGCAGGAGCAAAGGCATAGCATCATTAAAACACTTGGTAGGGACTTCCCTGGTGGCGCAGTGGTTAAGAATCTACCTGCCAATGCAGGGGACGCGGGTTCGATCCCTGGTCCGGGAAGATCCCACATGCCGCAGAGCAAGCAAGCCTGTGCGCCACAACTGCTGAGCCCACGTGCCACAAGGACTGAAGCCCGCGCGTCTAGAGCCCGTGCTCTGCAACAAGAGAAGCCCATGCACCTCAACGGAGAGTAGCCCCCGCTCACCGCAACCAGAGAAAGCCCACATGCGTAGCAATGAAGACCCAACGCAGCCAAAAGCAAAACGAAACAAAACCAAAAAACACTTGTCATTTTAGGGGATCATTGCCCAGTGCAGCCAAGCATGAAGGGTGTGTGGTGGGATTAACTGGAAAAAGGCCAGAATGTGGACTCCATGGTGTGGGCCATGGAAAGTCATGGGACTTTTTAGACGGGGGGAGGAGATGCTTAAGTCTGTACATTTAGAAACTGACTTCCTTCTCCAGGATGGATTGTTGGTGTGGAATAGGGAGACTATTTACTGGTGACTTCATCTTCTGGGAAGAAACTTTTAAACTCTGAATGGACCCTTGAGAACAATTGTTAGTAATATTAGGAAGAGGTTGAGTGTGGAACTTGTCAAGGTTGATTTTAAAACCTTGTCCAGTGGATTTAAGAAGAGTTCTTAACTTCTTTTTATGTCGTTTTGTTACTTGAGCATTAGGGAGGCCAAAACTGTGCAGAATGCTTTAAGTATGGATTAACCTCAATTTAAGAATAAGATGTATTTTTAAATTTTGCAAGTCATTTTGGACTTACAATATATTTCTCTGTATAAATATTGTTACGAGATGAGGTCATCAAATGCCTACAGATGGGAAGGGAGGCAGCTCTGTCACTGTGGAAAGAAACTGAGGCTTGGAATTAGAACTTCTGGGTCCAGGTTCTTGCTTTTGGGGAAATAACCTCTCAGAGGCCCAGTTTTTCATTTGTAAAATGGGAATAAATACAGGATTGTTGTGAGACTCAAATAAGAGGGCTTGTGAAGGTATTCTGTGAATTAAGTCAAGTACTAGTTATGAAGTACACGTGTGAGGGATTAAATGTAGGGTCGATGGGAAACTGTAGTCCTGGCTGCGGTTGCAGGAGGGTGGCTGGCAGGTTACCAGAGGGGGGCAAGGGGAGAAGCAGCCCACCCTGGCTTCCCAGTTCCTGCTCTCCTGCCTTGAGGAGGAGGAAGAGAGAAAGGACAGTGGGTCTCCAACTTTAGCGTGCAGAAGACTCAGCTGAGGAATCTTAGGAAAGCAGATCGCGGGGCTCGACTTCCCAGCAATCCTAACTGGGTGGGTGGGAGGACTTCTGAGTCACCTGCTGGGGCGAGGCGACCTGGGGGAAGGTAGGAGGCTGGGAGAGTTGGTGAGAGAGGTCTGGGGGATCTGGTGCTGGTTGGAGAGGGGATGGGATCTAGGAACCCTTGAGGACTGAGCAGAACAGCGTGGAAGGACCCCCTCCTCCATTTCTTTCCCCGTTCCTCCTGCCCTCTTTACTGCTTGGAAAGCTCTGCGGGCCAGGCAAGATCGAGAGGGGGAAGCAGGGGGTGTCCCCTTCCCACTTTCCGAGCTGTGGCTGGAAGGAGGGGTGTCAGAGGGAGCAGAGCTGGGGCAGGACCTCGGGAACTCCACTGTGCCGGGGTTCCAGACTGAGAATGGCAGGCTTAGGCAGCGGGCTGCGCGTAGACGAGGGGTCTAATATGCACTGATCGCTGGGACTCTATTTTAGAAAAAAAAAAAAGAAAACTATTATGTGCACACGAGTGTGTGTGTGTGTGTGTGTGTGTGTGTGTGTGTGTGTGTGTGTAGCTATCCATCAATCAAAGTACATTCAACTCTGGTTTATTATGTGGACATGGTTTAGGATTATTTAATTTCCCACCTTAATTATATGCGTTAATTCAGCAAACATTTGAGTCTGGCTATGTGCTCAGCTTCTTGCTAAGTACTGCTGTAGTAAAATTCAGTGAAACATTGTTTGTACCCTCAGGGAATTACATTCTATTTTGTTTAAACAAGATTCTAATAACAGGAGAAGAATAATTTTCAGTGAAGAAGCAGCTCAAATCGCATAAGGCTGAAAATTGATATAATGTGACATATAATCTTGTACAAAATTTCGTTAATCAGAAAGTGGAAGGAGTGGCCAATTTAGTTTCAGAGTATTGGTAATTTGTGTGCTTCTAGCAAAACTTAAGAGCCTTTCAGAATTCTCAGCCACAGGATTGCAATCTTTTGAATTATGTTACAAAGCAAACCTTCTTTCCTTGAACACCTTTTTCTTATAGAATAGTTTTGGATTTTTTGAAAGTTTTCTTTATCTTCTGATTTTTTTAAAAAAAATGCTGTATTTACCTCAGTACCTTAGAATGACAAGAATAGCATATGTGTTAAACTGGAAAAATTGGTTATCAATTTTGTGACACTCCCAGAAGACTATACACAGGATTGATAATCACTGGAATACATTTAGAGAAAATCATTTATAATCTTTTCTGTAGGCAAGAAGGCAAGAAAAGCTCTTTAGGGATACTTGAGGAAGTTTTTGTCATTTTATGTCTTTATGCTTAAATTATGCTCACAAGGCAGTATCTGCTTTACTTGCTGGGGCTTTCATTTTCAAATGACATGCATATAATTTATCTCAATTTTGAATAAATTAAAGTATAACTCTACACTTTTATAAAAAATAATAGCTTCTATAAAACATACTGCCTTTATCAACAGATGAATTGTAACTTTTTTCTTTTATCTTTAAAATAAATAAAGAAAGAGGGAAGGGGAATAAGATACTTAGGGTAAGGAGGCTCTGGCCTTTGTGTCAGCCCCTCCCTCCTCCACAAGAGGCCACACAGCACAGGGATCTTAGGTCGGAATTCCTGCTTCCAACCTCCCTTTCTCTGTTTATCCACTTTGTTTCTTGGGCAAGTTCCTAAAGTTCTCTGGGAATCAACGTATTATCTGTATACCAGGGAAGGTTGGTACCTAACACATCGGATGGTTGCGAGGATTTATTGAGTTAGTTCAAGTAAAGCACTTAAAAATGCCTGGCAGGTAATAAGAATTCAAATGTTAGCTGCTTTATTACTATTATTAAATTGAAATGAACAAAGGACTTCAAAACATTGGGCAGATTATGAATCGACCCTGGAAACTATGAAAGAGGGTCATTCAAATGCCAAGAAATCCAAGAATTGTCTAGTGCTGCACGGATTGAATTAAAGGAAGGCACCAAAAGGCACTTTGTATCTTCCATCCTTCTGAGAAGTTGTAGTATTCTGAGGAAGTAGAGAGATGATGATCTTGAGAAATCCTATGTATCGCTGCAGAATTGTGAAGGTCAAAGACTAATTTAAAGGCATAATGTGAAATGCATTTCTGTTAAAGTCAGCAGAATACTGGATGCCCTCTTTTACCAGAATTATTGGTATTATTCTAGAAGTTTATTATTATTGTCAGATGGGAAGAAGAAACTAATAGTAAAATTATAAAACATGAGCAAAGTTATCTTTTTAAAATATTATTTAAAATGGAGAATTGAAGATGATAAACCAAAAAAATAAATAAATAAAAGACTTAATAGTTTAGTAAATGAGCCCAAAAGAAATACATTACAAAATAAATACACTTCAAAAATAAATACATTAACAATATCCAGTAAAGTATAATGAAAACAAAATTTCATGGTTATTAGCAGGAACAAAAAGATGTTAAACTCCCAGGTAAGACTTAGTAAGAAATATGAGTTAACTATTTATCGTGTATTAGCTCTACTGATAGGATTTTTGTCGACGGCAGTTGAAAAGAGAGTTGAATAATTGAAGTTATATATCATGTTTATGGATACTAACATATACATATATATTATAAATATGTAGATTCTTCCCATATTAATTTATGAATGAAATCAAAATTATAAGCTCTAAGGGATTACCAAAGTATAATGTGACAAGTCTTCAGTATAAGGTGGTATTTACATTCTATGATAGAAGAATGATTTATTCAGCAACATGATAGTTAGATCATTGAGAAAATAAAGCCCAGATTATATTATGGTGGTGTGAAGTTTTTAAAGGTAAAAACCAAAAAGGGAGTGGATACTAGATTTGTCAATAAGAAAAAAAAAATCAAAATTTCAAAAGGTCAAAGTACCATGTACAAATAAATGGCAAACCTAGTTAAATATTTGTAGTTTCAGTGATCTGGAAAGAGTAAATCTTTTTCTTTTGTAACTATTAGTATCTTCTAGGTAAAATGCATTTTTTAATTTTTAAAACTATAAATACTTCTTTAAAAATAAGACAATAAGATCTGAGCTGTTTGTCTTTCATTTCTAAGAGTACTTTATAGTTCATTTCCTTAGTAGTTATTTAATCAGAAGCCTGCAATACAGTGAATCTTGTGATACAAGGAAACTGAATGGTATTTTCTGGATTCATTTTAATGTGTTCTTTGTACTTGTACAGAAAGCAAACTATGAGACTGGTTTTATTACTAGCTTGTTTTCTCTCTCTTTTCTATTTTCCTTACCCCCCTCCATCTCCTTCTTCCTTCTTCTTTTGTTTTAAATTTGTTTAAAAAATAGTAAAATATGGGCTTCCCTGGTGGCGCAGTGGTTGAGAGTCCGCCTGCTGATGCAGGGGACATGGATTCATGCCCCGGTCCGGGAAGATCCCACATGCTGGGAAGATCCCACATGCCACGGAGCGGCTAGGCCCGTGAGCCATGGCCGCTGAGCTTGCGCGTCCGCAACGGGAGAGGCCACAACAGCGAGAGGCACGCGTACCGCAAAAAATAAAAAAAAAGTAAAATGTATTATAGAAATTAAGATATTGCAGCACATATCGAAAGTGATGGTTCCCTCTTTTTGTCCATCCCCAGTCCTGTTCCCTGAGGTCACCATATTTCTTTATTCTGTTGCCTCTCACCATTGGTTCTATTCGCTTTGCAGTTGAGTTTGTGGAACTTTCCGTCTGAGGGTTTCTTGTATAGTTGTTGGCAAATAATAGCTCTTCATTTATTTTGTTGAATGAGTGTATGAATGAAAATTGTAGATATATGCTTAATTCTTTTATAATTTAGTCTATTGGTATTTTAAGCAGAGCCCTGGGACTTCTTTTGAAGAGTCCCTATTCTTTGCCCAGTCCCTAAGAGTTCAAGATTTACAGTTCCCAAACTTTACCATGCTTATCTTTGTAATGCTTTTCTGTAGGGTGAAAACATTTTTTAATAATAAAGTAATAATTTACGTTTCTTTTTTCTTGCAGCTGCCTTTGCAGCAGTGTTGCACTGGTAAGATTGTTTTTCTCCTATGGTATATTTTATGCAGATGTTTATAGCCTACCAAACTATTTCCCATATATATATGAATAATTTCAGTTTAAGGATGAATGTATATTATTACATGCAGCACACTAGTCTGGAAATGTAGTTTAATTCATAAATCAGAGCCAGAATAATGCAATTTTTTAATAAAAAAGATCTATTATTAAAGAGGTTATATTTGAGACTCTCCTTCCCTTAACATTAATATAGTGTTCATGTTGAGAGGAAGATTCATTCTTTTAATTTTCTGGATAGAAAGAAATATGAATTTCATAAATCAGACGTTTCTGAAATGGTAACCCAATGACATTTATAGTTTAATCTATAATTTTATTTTACTTGGCTTAAAACGTCATTATTCTGGTTCATTCTAATTTTAAAATCTAATTTGAATTAGCTTTTAAAATTCTTATAGAGAGAAAGTTTAGTAGAAATGTAAGATATACTGAGTGGAAAAACAAATATGCATACCATTGTGTTTGAGTTTTATCACAAAATGAGTTGCAAATATATAGATTTTTTGTTTTTTGCTTTTAGAGTTTCTTTTAGAATTATACTTAGTATAAGTTTCAACACTGTTGCTTTGTTACTCTTTTGTTTTACAGGAGCCATATCACACACCTCTTTGAAAATGATCGTCATTTTTCTCACCTCTCAACATTGGAAAGGGAGATGGCTTTTCGCACTGAAATGGTTAGTTTTCATGTAATATTTTATTATAGTAGTTTAGTAATCTAAACATTTTAAGCTTTTCATCCTGGAAGTTTTCAAAGATGTTCCAAAGTAGGAAGAGTAGACAACTCCCCCTACCCATTCTCCCAGCTTCAACAACTGAGGACACATACCCATTTTTCTGTCATCTACATCTTCACACACCCATCTCTTTTTAAAGGAAACCTCAGATATCGTTTCATCTGTAAATATTTTTCATATGTGTCTCAAAAGAAAGGACTTTTTTTTGTTAACTACAGTATCATTGTCATACTTGAAAATAATGAAGAGCAATTACTTAATGTCATCAAAGATCAACCAGTGTTTAAATTACCTGGGGGAATGGGCGTTTAATAATCATAATTCCTCTGTAGAGAAGAACTTTCCCACAATACTTATTTGGTTTGTTTCTCTGAGGTACACTTCACAGGAAAGACAGGAAAATGCTTGATTCTTTCTTTTTATTACAACTTTTCAGAAAAATGAGTTGGTTCCCTAGCATCTTCTACTGGTGACCAATGGAGTTCTGTTGGTACTCCTTTTGGAGTACCATTATGGCCTGATAGATTTTAACATATTTTTTAAACTTACCTGTCTTTAGCTGGTGAGAGCCCTTGCAGTTCTCTCTGTCTCCTTGACATGACCTCACTAGTATTCTGTAGCTTCCTTACTTGCTGGTACTACAAGACATTTCCTCTCCAGACCTGGAATCATCCAGTTTTCCAAGGAGCCCTGATTCCTTTCAGTAGCACATGGTATTTAGAGACCACAATTTTGGTTCTAGAGGTGCTCACTGATAATACTTTATATTAGATTGGCCATTGTGTCTAGGCCTTTTTAGTAAACAGAATTAGGAAACAGTTTTTTAAAAGGAGAAAATAAATTATTGATTTATATTTCTAAATTCAAATTTAGTTTTAGGTGGTTTTTACTTTTTTGATATTAAATTTGTATCTTTTCTGTTAGCTTGAGAATCTTGGTTTCAAATTACTTATACTTGAGGAGTAGAAGTATCAAAGATATTATTCAAAATGATTACTGAAAATAATTTAAAACTTTCTTGCAGCTCTTTTTGACTTTAGGATATATTCCATTAGGGGTGTACAGTAAAATTACTATTGATATGTCTTGAAGTTGTTTGAAATCCTCTCCCAACTAGATAAATAATTAATTCTTCTTCTTCTTCTTTTTTTTTTTTTTTTTTTGCTATTTAGGCATGTAAAATATTTTGTTTTTAAATTTTAATTATATAAGATATTCACATGGTTCCAAAATCAAACCTACAAGGTAGGTTGTAGTTTCCTGGGGCTCTCATAACAAAGTACAATAAACTAGGTGCCTTAAAAGAGCAGAAGTTTATTCTCTCACGGTTCTGGAGGCTAGAAGTCTGAAATCAAGGTGCTGGCTGTCCCATGTTTTCTCTGAGACTCCTTCCTAGCTTCTCATGGTTCTGGCAATCCTTGGCTTGCATTGGAGGTACAATCACTCCAATCTCTGCCTCTGTCTTCATGCAGTTTTCCGTTATACCTCTGTGTTTAAATTTCCCTGCTGTTATAAGGATATCAGTTATTTTGCATTTGGAGTCCACCTAATCCAGTATTACCTCATTTTATTTTGATTACATTTGCAAGGAGCCTATTCCACATAGGTCACATTCACAGGTTTTAGTGGACATGAAATATTGGGGGACATTATTCAACCTAGTACAGTAGGAAGTATTTAAAAAAACAGTGATATGAGAGCTAAATACCATGGTATCAAGAACCATTCTTTTCCTTTTCTGGGTAGGCAAATCACTTTGATATTTATAAACCTTAAGGTGAGTTTAGAGTTTGATAGCTAATGGTACTGGCTACCAGGGGAGCTCTAGACAAAACTGTATAGCAGATGGAATTGGTTCATCTGTTTTGCCCTATGCTGCCACTTCTGCTCCCTCATAAGGCTTCTAGTACTTGCTTGTTTTTTGTCCCATGTAGTATTCCAACCTTGATATCTTTCATAATTAGCATGTCAAAGTAAAAAATTATTTTCCTCAAAATGGGAGTACTACCACTGTCCCTCTCTCCACCCTCAGAGCCCTGGTCCTGCAGGGTACTTACCTTATGCTGAGCTGAGAAGAAGGAAAATAGTCTGTAAAACTAGCTGGCATCTGAATGTAACTTACATGTAATACATCAGTGTGTAGCCTTCCTAATATATTTGTATTTTTACATATAACTCTGGAGGAAAGGTGGCTGATAGCACCATTTTGAGGATTCAAATAAGCATTTAGGGGGAAACGTTTTTGGCTGAGGATGATTGTGTTGGTTCATGGTAAACTTAGGTTCCATAGTAAACTCATCCTGTTCGTAAGATAGCCTTTACTAACACTTCAGTTAGTATGGGTTATAGGGGTTTCTTAAATGAAGCGTGCTGTCTGAGTTATATTACTTTTTATTCTTTTTTAAAAATTTTTTTGCGGTACGCGGGCCTCTCACTGTTGTGGCCTCTCCCATTGCGGAGCACAGGCTCCGGACGCGCAGGCTCAGCGGCCATGGCTCATGGGCCCAGCCGCTCCGCGGCATGTGGGATCTTCCCGGACCGGGGCACAAACCCGTGTCCCCTGCGTCGGCAGGTGGACTCTCAACCAGTGCGCCACCAGGGAAGCCCTATATTACTTTTTAAATGTTGAAACTATTTTTGAAGCTATTTTGAGATCAATTGTTTCAATTAAGACAAGGTTATACTAAGATATGTAAGTTTTTTGCAACCTGAGCATTTATTAGTGATCAGAAACCTATGAAATTAATTGTAGCTGTTACTTTCTTGATTGCTTTATTTTTCAAAAGCAGTATATTTAAGTTTTTTTTTTTAACCTAATAAGAGGCATAGTGATTATGTCCTTTTAATCATAACATGTGCTTGTTTCAGGGACTGTATTATTCCTACTTTAAGACTATTGTGGAAGCACCCTCATTTTTGGATGGAGTATGGATGATTATGAATGATAAGCTGACTGAATATCCCCTTGTTATTAATACATTAAAAAGGTTCAATCTTTACCCTGAGGTAAGATACTTTTTCAATTGTGATTTTTTTTTTTTTACTTTTTAAAGTATTACTTATATTAAATGCTGATTCTAAATCTAAGATGTAGTTCAGTATATTAAATTTTCTTTTTTTTTTTAAAGAAAACGTGTATCTTTTCTTGGAAAGGAATATGGAAAAAAGATCATTATTAATTTTGGGGGTCTTTAACTGATTTTATGGGAATGATTAGTATGATTGCATGGTTTACAAAGTATGAAAACTGTCTAGATTTGGTATGTTTATAGGGATTATAGCAGAGGAGCGCCATTCCTTGTACATGTCATTTGCCAAATAATGTTTCTTCCTTATCTGGGATTCTTCATTTAATTGAATGCACTTTTCCCCTGTGGGAGTGGAAGAAAGGACCTGAGATAGGAAGGCAGTGATATCAGTAACCTTTGGCCTCTCCTTCACCATCCCTCCTTCATTTGATGCATCCCTAAGCATTCTCCAGGACCAACCTGAGATGTAACTTCCTCAGTGACTCCTCCTTGAGGTTCTCCTGTTAAGCGTACGTCCCCTGGGCTCCCCCTTCTTAGCGTGCTGATGCTTCTAGAAGGCATGCTGCCTGATGCCAGGGCCATGGTCTCTGTGGGATCTCAAGCCCGGGCTCAGTACCAGCACGAAGCAGGGCTTTTGGTCATTTCGCATTGAGTGAGTGGAGTCCAACTTCCAGATCAAGTGAGTTAGCCTGATTGATTAGTAAGGCAATAGAGATAGAGGAGACAGAGACCAATAAATAATCACCAAAGTACTTATTGAGTACTTTCTATAACCATGTACACATTTACTTTTACAGCAATGGGATCACACAACACATAACATTTTTTATAAGTGCTTTTTGTCTTTTAAGAATATATATATATATATATTTTGTGGTACGCGGGCCTCTCACTGTTGTGGCCTCTCCCGTTGCGGAGCACAGGCTCCGGACGCGCAGGCTCAGCAGCCATAGCCCACGGGCCCAGCCGCTCCGCGGCATGTGGGATCTTCCCAGACCGGGGCACGAACCCGTGTCCCCTGCATCGGCAGGTGGACTCTCAACCACTGCGCCACCAGGGAAGCCCTGTCTTTTAAGAATATTTAAAACCATCTTCCTGAGTCATCTTTTCTTCAACAGCATCATGTTTATGGCTGTATATACAATCTACCATTGTTTATTTAGTCCATCTTTTATGAAAACTTGGGTTGTTTTCAACTTTTAAAAGATCTAAAGCTGCAATAAGCATCCTTGAAGTGAAATCTTTACATACATTCTTATGTTTTTTTAAACTATGAATATGTTGATGTGGAACTATTTAGTTCAACAGAATATATGCTTTAATGTTTTTGGTACATGTTGCCAAAATGCTTTCTAGATAGGTTATATTCCCACTAGCAGTTTTTCTGAAAATGCTTGTTTCCCTGCATCCTTGCTAATTTAATAGGCTGAAAAAAGTTAAGATCACATGAAGTATTTTGTTCATTGCTGTATATATGTGTGTGTATGTATATTTTATTTAATGCTATATCTTAAAATGCATTTTCACTTTTAAAAATAATTGCTTATTCATGCCCTTTGTCTATGTTTTTATTGATATTTTATAAGCGCTCATTTATTATATGCGGGATGTTAATACTATGCTATATGATAAGATATTTTCTCCAGCTTTTTGTTGCCTTTTAGTTTTGTACAGTATGATGAGAATGTATTTTTTCTGTTCAGAGATATCTGTGAAGCTTTTAGATTTATGGTTTTTAGTCATTCATATGTAAAAAATCTTCATTCTTAATTGTTATAATTATGTTTTTGAGATTTACATTTTTAATTTATCTGGAATTCGTCTGGATGCTCAGCGTTGGGGTAGGGATCTAACGTTATATGTTTTCAAAGTGGTCTTCTGTGTAACCTAACACTTGGATGAGTGGTCCGTCTTCTCCCTGCTTCTTTATTATATCCAGAATTATTATACATATATGCTTGCATCTGCTTTTGGACTTCGTGTTCAGTGTTACCTTAGGTTGAGGTCCTGGAAAAGAGGAGATGTGCACACAGGAAGTGTATAGGGGAAAGCCCTTGGGGGCAACATCTGAAGGGGGATGAAGGAAGTAGGAGGAGGAGAAGGAGAGCTGAGCTGTGATGCAGTCACAGCAAAGGCCTCAGCCAATCCCCTGGGAAGCTCTGGAACTGGGATGACCCCACAGAGTTGTCCTACCTGAGGCAAGGGCCCCTGGCCTTTATATCTCCCCCTGTTGAGTAGTTAGACATTGGATGCAGTTGCCCTTGGGAGGGGTATGATCTTCAGTGAATTTACTCTCTTCAGCAGAGGGTAGCTCCCAGAGAGGGACTCAGCTGGGAGCTGTCGGCCACCAACCCTCCCAGCTGCTAGGGGAATGAGTGCCTCAGCCTTGAAGGGGGATCTGGGTGGCACTCCACTGCCTCCACCATGGTTACTTTGATCTGTCTGGCTATTCTTGTGCCAGTATCACACTATTTAATTATGTAAGTAACAAATTTTGTTATCTGTTAGGACATTTTCTTCAGTTATCTCCTTTTTGTCATTTTTCCATATAATGCATCTCAGTAGACACTTGGGATTTTGCTTAGCATTGTGTTATGTTTATGAATTAATTTGAGGAAGAATTCACATCTTGAAAAATTAGATCTATTCAGGAAGACAGATTATCTTTCTGTTTGTTCAACTCTTCCTTTATGTCCCTTAGTCGAGTTTTATAGCTTTTGAAAATTACAGATTTGCATATTTCTTGTTATATTTTATTCTTACCCATGAGAGGCCATGCACTGGTGAAGACTGACCAGTGAAGAATCTACACAGGGGATTGTGAAGGTCCTTTTACTAGATTTAAAGGGACCCAAGTGGATGGTACAGGAAGGGAAAGTTTGATAATTATCAAAATATCTCAAAAATATTCTAGTAAGGAAACTATTGAGGATAATATTTTTTTCTTATGGTGTCTCTCTTTTTTTAAAAAAATTAGGTAGTCTTAGCCAGCTGGTACAGGATTTATATCAAAATAATGAACTTGATTGGTATTCAAACCAAGATATGTTGGACAGTTACCAGAGGAGAAGGACTCAGCCCTATTGAAAGCTGTGAAGGCAAGTTTCTATGATATTGTCCAGTTGTCTGTTGCAGCATCATAAATTTCCTGCAAACTTAGTGGTGTACAGCTTCTGAAAGTAGGGAATTTGGGCAGGGTATAGGATGGTTGGTTGGTTTCCACTATGTCAGAGGACTCTGCTAGACTCAAATGGCTGGGAAGACTGGAATTAACTTGGGGCTACTTCACTTAGAGCCAGAATGTAAGTACCTCCATGGTACTTGTACCTGCAAGGCTGGGCCCAACTGAGACTCAACTGTGACACCTACATGTGCCCTTTTCATGTAACTTGGGCTTTTGTGTAGCATAGTACCTCAGGATAGTTAGGCTTTTCATGTGGTAGCTCAGGGCTCTAAGTTGATACTGCATGACGTCTTCTATATGGCTTCTGCCATGATCTATTGAAGCAGTCACAAGCCCAGCCAGACTCAGAAGCAGGGGCATAGACCCCATACCTCTACAGGAGGAGTGTCCATGAATTTTCAGCCCTGTTTTGAAACCACAGTAGTTACTACTCTGCTCTCATCTGTGTTCCACACTAGTGTCATGTGTTCATATGGGAACCAAGGCAACCATTTAATATATATGGCAACCATTTTCAAAATAAGCACATTTTAATGCAAATTGCCAGACACATAATTTATAGTTAGAGCATATTTTTTCTTTATTTTTAAAGGATTGGGAGATCCTGCTTGCTTTTATGTTGCTGTAATTTTTATTTTAAATGGACTAATGATGGCATTATTCTTCATATATGGCACATATTTAAGGTAAGACTATTCATTTTTCATATGTGTTTATAATATTATTTACTAGAATAGTAAGAATAGTGGGATAATGATTGACTTATAGTTCAGTTTTATAACAATGTCATTTCTAATATATCTATTTGTAGATACAAAATTATTTCCCATTTGAATGATTTTACCATTGGCTTAGCTAGCCACATTTAAAATAATTTTAAAGGTTTAAGTAGAGCAGGATGGGGATATTTGATAAATATTAAATATTCATAGGCTTAGCTAGCCACATTTAAAATAATTTTAAAGGTTTAAGTAGAGCAGGATGGGGATATTTGATAAATATTAAATATTCATAGGCATTTGTGCATAAGCAGTATATACTGTTTACATAAAATATAAAGGAAAGAACCACTCATTATCAAATGGTGTTAATGACTATTTTGCTGATGTTAAATAGAAATATATTCTATACAGATATTGAATATCTGACCTCATTTACTTCATAGTTGAGCAACATTTCTAAAACTAAAAGATAGACAAACTTTCTGTGTTTTGTATTTCTGTTTCTTCTTTTTTTTGACCATTCCTTACATTACTTGCTTGAACTATTTTACCTTCAGAGTATCTTTAGAATTTTCTTTTTTACTTCTTACTGATTCTTTGCGGTACAGAAGTATAGCGTATGTATGTGATTTTCATTTTGGGTTAATGAGTGTGAATCTGCTATTATCCTGTTATCTTCTTTGCTTTGGAAGTGTGGCATTCTTAGTTTAGTGCCTCAAAGAGTCTATTGCATCCTAGCTCAGTGTTTGAGTGTATAGCAGTTGCTTGATAAATATTTGTCAAATGAGGAAGCTATTAGAAGATCAACTTAAAATATATTTGCATAGAGATTTAAGATACTTAGAGCAAAGTCAGAAATATTAGCATCAAAGAAAGTTCTTTTAATTATGTAATTGGGGGAGACCGAAATGAAAACTCATGATTAAAAGATGATGTGAAAAATTTTGTTTTTGAAACAAGACACACAGAAATAACTTAACAAAAGTATCTGATCATCAGGAGAGGGGGCTGACTTGACGGAAAGCAAGGCCAGTGTGCCTTGTCTCATGAGAAGCCAAAGTTAGATGAGTTTGAGGGGATCTATCCATTTTGCTAAGTACTACCCAGCTGTCTTATGGAGAGCTTTATTACATTTGGGAAATTAGATTTTAAGTAAGAGAAGTTAAAACATGGAACATGGCATTATTACTAAATTGCTAATCTGTAGTTATGCTGTTTTGCAATTGAAAGAATTTCTAAACATTTATTAAAGTAAACATTCAGTATCATTTTCGTATAATGCTTGCTATAACAACTGTTTCAGAGGCTGAAGGCACAATATCTGCCGCAGAGAATATGAGGTTCTAGTTTTGGTTGAGGGATTCTTGGTGGTTTGGGCCCTGGCCTGAGATTTTTTAGTCCGCAGACAGCTCCCTACATGTTCATTTGTTCAGTCAGCACATAAAGTGCGTACCAAGTGGTCTCTTTTTGAGACTGCGTGTTTGGGTTCTGAGAGCATGGTGGTGGGGTGAGGTGAGAGATGGCAGTGGTGGTAGGCGTGTGTCAGTAGAAGATAGACAGCAAGGATGAAGTGCTTACAGTTCTGGGGGCAGGAGAAATTTGTTCTGTGTGGAGCAGTCGATTTAGCTCCGCCTTGGAGGGTCAGAGCATTTTGGATAGGTGGAGGAGAAAAGAATCCCAGGGGCGAGCAAAGGTGGAAAATCTGGGATATGGAGGGGTTACAAGCAGATCAGTTTTACTGGGACGCAGATGATTGAGGAGGCGTTGTGGAAGAGTAAGATTGGAGAAATGAGTTGGGCTGGTTGATGAATGACCTTAATGCCAGGCTGGTTTGAAACCACTTCCAAAGCAAGTGAAGGAAATCAGAAATTTGACCAATAGAGGGACAGGATTCAAGGTGAGCTATGATCTCATGTGACCCTTGACACCCACCTGCCCCCAAAGTCAGCCAGTGACTACTTCAGCACAGAGTCTGTCAAATTGCAGGGCTTTACCTAGGGGATTTTAAAATCAATTTAGTGAGTTAGGCCCAGCAACTTTTTTACATGAAAAAGAACACAAATGTAAAAAATAAAGTATACCATTATAAAATAGGTGTTATTTAGAGAAACTTCTGTTTGTTGCTTATTGTATATATGTGTGTAGATGTACATGTGCTGAGTTGTGGTGTAAAGTCTAATTTCTTATTGTAGTTTTAGGATAAAAAAAAAAAAATCCAAGACCATTCACTGCTTAGGGTAGCAGGAGGGAGTGACTTTACCATAAGAGGATTTGGGTCTTGCCAACTAGCTGTCTCTGGTTCTTCTCCCAGCTCTGAGGGCTGCATCCTGTTTCAGCTTCACCCACTTTACTGCTTTGTGCCCCAGCTGGCTCCTTTGATGTTGTCCGACTCTTGTACCTGGTGGTTTACCCTCTGGAGCTGTGCTTGGATATAGAGACCCCACTAGTGTCACACATTTTCTTTTCCCTAAATAATGTCTTTAGTCCTGTCCAAACACATCCGAAACTCTAGGATCATCCACCCATCCCCAAATGACACCCAGTTCTTGTGCATTGTGGAGCCACTTGTATTCCCTTGACTGTTGCACTGCACCCTGGGGGCCCAGGTGTGTAAATTATACTCCAGTAGTGACCTTGGTCTATAATATGTTGAATCAAGTCTTCTGTCACTTTTTCTATCAGTTTTTTTTATTGCATTTTTAAGTGTTCTTGACATGAGTATTTTTAGAGGTGTCCAATTAGAGGTAGTTCTTAATGTTTTCTTCCTTGATTGTTATGTCTGTCACCCTTCTAATTTTATAAAGTGGGATAAAGCTGCAGGCTTCTTAACATGTAGGTTAAGAATAAAGAGGAGGATATCTTCAGTTGAGTTTAGAATCTTTTTTATAAATTGTGTTTCTATTGAGAAATAAAAGTTGATATTTGTTTAGCAGATTAGAAATTTATAGGCAGATTGAGTATGACATTTTAAAATCCAGAAGTATATTTGTTTTTAAACTAAATACACACACACACACACACACACACACACACACACACACACACACACACACACACACACACACACACACACACACACACACACACACACACACACACACACACGTTTCCTGAAGTCAAATAAGCCAGTTTATTTCACCGGAAATGGAAGTAGAAGGGAAAATAGAAAACATAGCCAAATGGTGAAATGGGGCTGGGCTGCCAACCTCTGACTTAAGGAGATGAAGTAAGATGTTTTTGCAAACACAACCTATTTCTGATGTACCTTTTTGTCTGGAATTCTCAGGATTTTGGTATTACTTTAAAACACCTATTGTTGATTGTTTTCTAAAAGCTGTGTTGTGAAGACATAGTTACAGTTATTTATTTCATAAGATGCCCTGGTATTTCTCAGCCACAGACTGACAGTTTCTGGAGGCCAGTTTCTCAAGACCCCGCGTGTGCAAGTCTCTGTTCTGCCAGGGGGAGGGAACGTAGGAGAGTAGTTAGTAGGCTGTTACGGAAGTCCCCATTGCTGCTTTTGAGGGGAATTCAATACATTCCTGAGGAGTGGAATCTCTTATTGATAAATGCAAGCTTTTCTTGTTGGACCTGAAGGGCAGATATCATGCAAGTAATATTAATCCTTTCGTTCTTTGTCATTCAGTTTGATTTTAATATTATTCTGGAGTGTGGGATGCTTCTTCACTAGTCCACTGTGCATTGTTAAGTAAGAGTAGATTGGATGGTATGTATAGCTATTAATATTTACCCTGAAGCAGTGGTGTGCTGGTAAATGTTTAATAGCCAACTCTCGGGAAAAAATATACATATACCTAAAATTTATTATAAATTTTATTGATATAAAAGATGTGTACAAATAATAAGAGTTTCTAAACAGGATTTTTTAGTTCTTTTTGGAAATAGCTCACCAGAAATACTCTGACTAGCTCAAATAAAAGAAGGAGTGTGGTACTGGGATACAGAGGTCTTGTGGTATTAGGGACAGGAAACAAAGTATTTGGGCCTCATGAAAACTGAAAGTGGGAATTTGAAAGCCCTTTTAACCAAGGAGGCCTGTCCTCTCCATATCAACTCTCTCTCCTTCCCTCCTCCTACTCCACGTGTTTCTTGTCTCTATTACTTCTGATAGAGGTGTCTGTCAGAAGTATGTTTATTTCCCCAGTTAGTTGGTTTCGTCCTTTTGCCTTGCTTTGAAATTCAAAGGAAGTCAAAACAAACTTTGGTTTTTGAGGGTGAATATTTCTATTAGTGGAAAATTAATTTAGGACAGAATTAGTCCTGAAAAAGGGATGTCCATTTGAAGATGTGTTTTTGTTTTAAGGCTCATCCCCCTGTTGCTGTTACAGAGTTCATCCCTACTTGCTACCACGTAGTTATTCTTTTTTTTTTTTTTTTTTTTTTCGGTATGTGACCCTCTCACTGTTGTGGCCTCTCCCATTGCGGAGCACAGGCTCCGGACACCCAGGCTCAGCGGCCATGGCTCACGGGCCGAGCCGCTCCGCGGCATGTGGGATCTTTCCAGACCGGGGCACGAACCTGTGTCCCCTGCATCGGCAGGCGGAGTCTCAACCACTGCGCCACCAGGGAAGCCCACGTAGTTATTCTTTATTTGTTATTCTTTATTTGTCACCATCCTTCAGTCTGTCTTTCTTGGTTCCTTCCCTTCTGCCAAGGAATATGTACATCTCTTACCTTTCCCTCTCAAAGGACAAAATTGAAGCAAGATTTTTTAATTGGTCTACCCATTGGGTATCCTTGTCACCCCCAATCTAATCTTTAAAACTCCTGTTCCTTTCTCTACTGCAGTCTGGTCTCACCAGTGGTGAGGGTGTGGTCCCATCCACCTGTACCACCTGCCCCTTTTACAGTGATTACCTGGCAGCCAGCCAAGCCATTCTTTTGTTTGGTTTTAATCTAAGGATGGTAAAATAATGCATAAAACCACTCAAGGTTTTCACGGAGAAGTGCTGTGAACAGCCTATAGGGACTCTGTTCCTGTCTTTTTGTGCTTAATTTTCTCTTTAGTTTCTCACTGATTATGGCCATCTTTAGAATTTCTACACCTCTCATAAAAACTGTAGCTGAAGGATGGACAAAAATTCCTTTCCCACAATTCTTTTTTAAAAATTAATTAATTAATTAATTAATGGCTGCGTTGGGTCTTCGTTGCTGCAAGCGGGCTTTCTCTAGTTGTGGTGAGTAGGGGCTACTCTTTGTTGTGGTGTGCAGGCTTCTCATTGCGGTGGCTTCTCTTGTTGTGGAGCACGGGCTCTAGGCATGTGGGCTTCAGTAGTTGTGGCACGTGGGCTCAGTAGTTGTGGCTCATGGGCTTAGTTGCTCCGTGGCATGTGGGATCTTCCCGGACCAGGGCTCGAACCCATGTCCCCTGCATTGGCAGGTGGATTCTTAACCACTGTACCACCAGGAAAGTCCCTCCCACAATTCTTAAGGCGAGAAATAGAGGAGAATCATTAAAGCACCTAAGTTTGAGTATGATTTTTAGATCTTGTAATAGAATCTTTGAGCCCTTTTCCATTCACTGTTCTACTGCAGGGTGCCCAGAGAATACCCCTTTTTGATTTTTAGGCTCTTTCAGCATGTAGCTCTCTGTTCTAGATCATCTGAGCAGATCTTCTTTAGAAATCATTGAGCATTGAGTAGAGTTGATGACTCTGAGTCCACTTATACGGTCTGGTAACTCTCCAGGCCCTGCTGCCTACTTGCACACTTGTTTGTTGTCCTCCATGGAAAATACTTTTACTGAACTTTACTTTTAGGGTCTTAAAAGAAACAACTATATGAAATTCCTTACTTTATGTTTCGTGCATCTCTGTGGTTTGAGTACATTACCTACTGTAGTACCCACTATCCTCTCTTAGGAAACTTTTTTATGTGTGAAATGTGTCCTCCCTGTGGAATTGTATAAAATATTTACATATATTTTTAAACAATAGTAAAGTGAACACCTGTGTGCCCATCACTCAAATTAAGAAATATCATTATTGGAAGCTTTCATTCACTTAAAATTCCTCCTTAATGCATTTTCTTCCCTTCTCCCAGGCCTCAGAGGAAATGGCATCCTAACTTTTGGTCTAAGTTTTTCCTTGCTTTTCTTTATAACTTTACCACCTATGTATATATTCTTAAATATGGTATATTGTTTAGTTTTGAAAAACTGTGGACATTGTTTTTTTAGTTTGACACGTGTAAGTTTACTCTTTTTAATATTACTATCTTTTAGGATCCTATTTTGCTCTGTTTTTAGTACTCATATATGTGATTTTGTGATCCATTAATTTTTCTTAGAATAATTTTGTTGACACATTACAAATTGAAATGAAAGGTAGCAGGCTGTGTGTGGCATTTCAGTTTCCCTGAATGTGTATTTCTTTGATTGCACATCTCTCCCCAATTCATTCTCCTCCCTATAGAAGTGTGTCCCATAGTTTGGGATGGTCTGACGATTTGTGATGTTTCAGTTTGTTTTTTGAAGTTTCTGTTCTAATGGTTTTTCAAGCCAAAATTAATAAAATATACTATTTTATTTCCTTTAGTGATGAATAAGAACATCTGTTTTAATGTTGTCTGGAAGATTTTTATGATTGTTTTACTCATAGCTCTTTGTCTGACAAATATCAACAGGTCCCCAAATAAGTTTATTGAACTACTTTTTTAATTATATTCTACAGCTGGGTAAGAGACTTATTAGTGTGTTTTTAAAGTTAATTGTCATTATTTTGTGTGTACGTACATGACCTTGGCTTATTGGCTTTTTGTGATAAAATGCAGCAGCAGTTTCTTACCCCGTCTGTCTCCATAACCCATCCATTCCTTTGTCCAGAGAAACCACTTTCACATCTTTGAAATCTCAGCAATTCTACCATGGAAACCAGTAGCCCATACTTAGGTTCTTATAACCATGTAAATATTGCTCACTGCTGAGTCACGTAGGGTAATTAATTGTTTACATGGTAAGAGTTTCTTTCCTGTAGTTAGTAATTGCCTATTATTTTGTTTTCCTTTGGTTTCTGTATACTGATTAATTCTGAACCACAACTAAACTGTAAAATGCTTAATTTATATGTTGCCAAATGTATAAAATACACCGTTTCAGTTCTCCCCCCCCTAGTCCCTGGGGCCTCCCTCTTAGAGTCCTGTCTTCTGGTTCCACACTAGGCTGATCACTCTCTAGGCTTGCATGTTGGAACTTTATATTTTACTTTTTCACTTGATTTGACTGATTTTAGTATTTTATTTTCCTCAGACTTTGTTCCACTGTCTTCTAAGAATTCAATTTGGCTTTTCAAAATTTAGTTCTGTTTTGCCATCAATTCCTTTTGTACGTGGCTTTTTTTTCCCTCTGGCAGCTTTTGGGTTCTTCTTTTTCATGTCTTAAATAAAGGTCATGATGTGGTAGATTTCGTTTCATCCTTTTCATTGGATACCCTGTGGGTTCTGTTCATTTGGACATGTGTATTCTTCTGTTCTGGGGAAAATTTTCTAGTATTATTCCTTGGATGACTTTCTCTTCTCTATTGTCTCTGTTTTTCTCAAAATCCTATTGTTTGGATATGGAACTCTTGGATTGAAATCTAATTTCTAGTTTTTTCCCTCCCTTATTTTATCTGTTATACTTTATTGTACTTTCTATGAGGTTTCCAACTCTCCTAAAGAGTTTTGAGCTTGGAAGTTTTCTTCTGCTTCTTGCATTGTCTCTTGACTGCAGGTCCCCCTTCAATTTGTATTTGTTTCTATTTTTCACGCTGAAAGCTTCCTCACAACCTGGTGATCCTTAGCTTGACATTTATTTTTAAGAACGAGGTAGCTTGTAAAAGCCCGTTGGAAGGGTGTAAGGTGGATGGGACTTACTGACTAGTGGCTTTTATTATAGAATGAACAGGTCGGGATCATCTTGTAGCTTCTTCATTTACCAGCCTCAGAAGCCTCTATACGGAGAGTGGAGGCACATTGGATTCTTAATCACTTCAGTGCAGAAGTGACACCAGGTACCAGTGACAATTGCCCACCCCCACCTCTTGTGGACACTTATGTGTGAGGGCTCAAGTCCACTCACAAAGGCAGGAAGCAGTATTCCCCGTCTCTGTTTTCCATTCCCTTTATTGCATTAAGGGAGCTTTTTGAGGAGAACTTTTAAATGATTTTCTTTATGAAGGTCTCTACATTTAATGTTTGCTGCTCAGTACCTATGTGACCACTCAGATCTGTCCCTGACTCTCCTTCTCCTTTGAATATTTACCTTTCTCTACCTGTTTCTGCTAAGTCCTTTACTGCTTCTCAGCTTTTGTGAGAAAAGCCTGGCCACTCTTTTGTAGACATAGCTACTCATCAGAAAATGCCTTCCACGTGAGGAACCAACCACTCACAGAGTACAAAGAAAATCCAATTCTGGTTTTCTGTTTTTCTCTATTGTCTTTGGCCATTGGAGGTTCATAGTGGCTTCTTTGATACCAGAATTTTTTTTAGAACTACTTTATTTATAGATAGGTTCCAGAAGCCTTGAGGGACTGGAAGATTAGTCTGTATGTCAAAACCTCCTTTTAATTTTGCTTAATAACCCCCTTTCTAACCTGAAATGAATAGTCATAATTAATATAACCAGTTTTCCAACACTGTCTTCTCATGATCCAACCCAAGTCACCTATGAAGTGACTCAGTGTTTTTTTTTAGGCTCTGTGGCAGAATAGACTAACTTTTTACATCAATTTCTTACTCCTTCCCCGCCCTCCACCTGTTTTAAGGAAAAGTTGAATTTCTTATTCTGTATGCTAATTTCACTTGCATTGTTTTATTTGACATTTTTTTGTTCTTCATTAATAAATCAAGCATTTACTGTTTATGCAGGCTGGATTTTTGGTTAAAAACGTGTCTTAAGTAGGCTGTGAATTGAACCAGCTCAAACTTTTCCAGCTCCATGGTTTTTTTTGGTTTTTTGAATGTTCTATTAACTTGGCCTGCTAGCACATCTTTAATCATTTGGTCTAACAGTTGTATATGAATATTTAAAAGATGTGTATTTCTCTTCAGCATGCTTAAATTGATGAAAGTTATTGGTTAAAAATATTGGTGTCTTTTCTACAAAATCTGCCCCCTTTTATGTCATTATCTCAGCAAATGACATTTTTTTTTAAATTTAAAATTTTTGGCTGCGTCGGGTCTTTGTTGCTGTGTGCTGGCTTTCTCTAGTTGCGCAGGCTGGGGCTACTCTTGGTTGCAGTGCGTGGGCTTCTCATTGCGGTGGCTTCTCTTGTGGTGGAGCATGGGCTCTAGGCACACAGGCTTCAGTAGTTGTGGCGTGTGGGCTCAGTAGTTGTGGCTTGGGGGCTCTAGAGCACAGACTCAGTATTTGTGACACACGGGCTTAGTTGCTCCGTGGCAGGTGGGATCTTCCCGGACCATGGATTGAATTCGTGTCCCCTGCACTGGCAGGCGGATTCTTAACCACTGCACCACCAGGGAAGTCCCTCAGCAAATGACACTTGACCACACTGTTTGTTGTCCAGGTCTAACCCTGGGAAGATATCCATGACTATCCCCTTTAGTTACCTCTGAAATCCAAGTAGTCACAAAATCCCATTGGTTTCTTCCTTCAGAATATCTCTGGCGTCCTTGCACTTCTTTATTTGTACCCTATCATTTTGCCTCCCTGGGACACCCTGGCATTCTCTGTCTCTCTGGGACATCCCAGCATCTCTCTTACTAGGATACCATGGTATTCTCTCTCCCTAGGACTGCCTCAGCTCTGCCATCAGTCCAGTCCCCCACAGGGCTATTTGTACACTGTGGGACTGTGACAAGGACAGTGCAACAGGAGCACAAGTTTTGGGGAAGAAGGAAGAATAGTGAAAGGGGTCTGGAAGCATATGCAGGACCAGATCCCACATGGCATTTTAGACGTGTTTAGGGGTTTGAATTTCCTCCTGAGAACAATGGGATGCCAACGAAGGACTGAGTGGATAGTGTTAGTGTGATCGTATTAATTTATTTTTAATGATGGCATGATGTAGAAAATACACTGTAGGAGGAGTGAGCCTGGATATAGTGAAGGTGTGCAGGAAGGTGCTGCCATTGTCCATGTGGAAGGGGGATGGTGGCCTGAGCTAGTATAGTGGGGGTTGGATGGAGAGAAGCGGACAGACTCCATGATATTTGGGAGGCAGAGTTCATGAGGCTTTGTGATTGAGTTGTTCTTTTTAAAATAATTTTAGGACAGCACAGGTTTGCACGTTGGTGTAATTTTCTCCAGTGGTGCTCAACAGAGGGTTAAGAAGCTAGGAGTGCCTGTGAGGAAGGAGAAAGCTGTGAATAGTGGGGAATGAGCTGGAGTGTTGGGAGATAACAGCCCTGAGGAGGGCAAGTGAAGAAATGAGCTGAGATGAGCAGGGTTTAATGAAGGGCTCAGGAGCAGTGTCTGGAAGTGACAATAGAGGTGGCTGCTGGCCTCACCTCCAGGTCAAGAGCCAATACAGGAGCATGACAGAGTGACTCTCACAGCAAGGTGAGGTTTCAAGGCAGGAGAAGGAAGCATCTGGGTAGAGGCTGAGGCTGATGAGGAAAGAAGTTTTTCACCATGGAATGGAGGTCCCAGTAGCAATGACATGAGGTGTTGTATGTTTGACCACAAGATTCCCCCAAAATGAATGCCAACAGTCTTCTGATTGAATAGTTTTTATGTTTTCACTTACTCTTCAGATACCTTTTGAATCTCTGCCCTAGGAGAGGCTCAGTATTAGGCACTCCAACAGCTGCAGTGATGTATCGAAAGTTCACAATCTAGTAAATAAAATATTATTTTTCTTGGCCCTGGCAGACAAAGAGTTAATTTAAAGGCATTAATGATTTGCTTATAACAGACTGGCAGGACCAAGCTGAGAACTTTTCTCAGCCTTCCTGATTCTCATTCTTTCTCTCACCTTTACTTTCTCTTTCCTTAATGCTCCAAAGTATCCCTGCCTCTAAGTTTAAGGGAAGATGCTCAGCTCTCAACCAGGCCTGGTGGGCTAGCAGGTGCTGAGGATTACATCTCAAACTTGAGACTGGAAATCCTCTTAATTGATTTCTTTCCAAAATATTCTCTTATATGCTGTTTCTTAAGCATTTATACAGCAAGAAAACTCACTCCAAGGGTAATTTAATATCATTTTGAATTACTACTTTCATTTTCTCTTTGAACTTTGCGTGTTTCATCATTCTTTGGTAAATAGAGGTAGAAACCTCTGAGATTAACACAGCCTACCAAAATGTGATGATTGGTTTGAATCTGCTTCACTGAAAAGTTTGGGAAAGAAGAGAATTATAAAATTATTAAACGTTAGAACTGAAAAGTGTTTTTAAGATCTTTTACATTCTCACCCCCTTATTTTATATCTAAGGAAATCAAGGCTCAAAAGATTAATGGGATGTATGAGTAAATGTGGTAATTGTTTGCCAAGCTCAGAATCCTTTCAAATTTGCACAGTAGGAACTTTCATATTTTCTCACAGGTGGTAGTTGGTAATATTGCAGAAGAAACTTTTTTTTTAACCACTAGGGAATGCTGAAATATCAACTGTAATGGAAAAAAAAAATCAATTTTAAGTATTCTGATTACTACATCTTTTCTGTTTAGCAAAATAAAATGACCTATGTGATAGTCATTAAAGATTGGAGGGTAGGAAGGTAAATGCTGGGAACACTACTTTGGATTTATTGCAAGTCATATCATTTCCTAGTGATTGTAACTTAGAACATTCCTCGTAGATAAGCAAAGTTTATTCTCTCCTCCTGGCTATGCAGGGCCTGAATATACCAGAAAGTCTGCCTCCCTGCTTTATTAGTTAAGCAAAGGTGTCTACATAATCATGGAAGATGCTGCGCCATAACCTATAGTATATTAGAACACTATATAATTTTGAGGTAAGGAAGACCTTCACAGACAAGACAGGAAATGCAGAAGAAATAAATTAAAATATTGACATTTTACTATGAAATTAACTACATAAAGTTAAAATTTTTTTCTGACAGAATACACTGTAAATTATATCAGAAGATTTTGTCACACATGACAGTAAAAAAAATTTGTATCCCTAATCTTTAAATAGGGAAACAGAGAATCCAATAGGAAAACAGACAAGAATGTGAATATACAATTCACAGAAGAGTAAATGAAGAAAACAGAACAAAACAGCCCACTAAAATGATGCTTTGTTGTAAAGCAACTATACTCCAATAAAAATTAATAAAAAAATTTTTAAAAAAGTAAAATGATGCCTTGTACAAATAGGCAGGAAGAACAAATCAAAATAACAGTGAGAAAAACATTTTCACCCTTCCTATGGGCAAAATGTAAAAGGATCTGGGCATATTGGGTGCTGTGTTATAGAGATACGGACCCCTCATACATTGGTGAGGGTGTGGACTGGAATGGCTTCTCTGGAAAGTTCACGTTCTTTGACTTGGCAGTCTCACACGTCTATTCAATAGAAATAAAGGCACCATTTTTTTTTTACATGTACAGCGATGTTATTTTAACATTTTAAAAACTATAGCAAGGAATTGAAAAACATTCGTATGACCAATAACAGGAAAAGGGCTGAAAAAATTGCAGTGTGTTTGTACCGTGCAATATTTGACATCTATTAAAATAAAAAGAATGCCTTGGGGCTTCCCTGGTGGCGCAGTGGTTGAGAGTCCGCCTGCCGATGCAGGGGACACGGGTTCGTGCCCCGGTCCGGGAAGATCCCACATGCCGGGGAGTGGCTGGGCCCGTGAGCCATGGCCGCTGAGCCTGCACGTCCAGAGCCTGTGCTCCACAACGGGAGAGACCACAACAGTGAGAGGCCCGCGTACCGCAAAAAAAAAAAAAAAAAAGATGGCTCTACAGTCCTTCTGTTTTCCCTCCTTACCTCTCTCCTTAAATGCAAGTGGTATTTCAGACATCCCCTTCCCCCCTTTCCTCAAGCCTTTAGCCCTGCTACCTGTTCTCTTGAGCAGCAAGTGACTCTGTGCCCTGACTCTAGGGAAAATGGCAACTCTGTAAACTCCTTGCCACTAAACATGCAAACTTCACCTTCCTCTTGGCTGACTGGCCCCATGTGCTGGGGATCCCAGCCCTTCCTTTCTCCTTCTGGGGGTGATGCAGAAGGTGTATGTTCTTGCTACATGGATTATCCCTGCCATCTCATGTATCTCTTCTGTGTTTCCTCATTCATACATCCTGAAGAATAAATATAATGGCCTAGAATACCTATGTCTGATTCTTTGTTACTTCTCTGTGTTATATACGTATTTGCTGGATGGATAGAAAGAAGGATATTTGGGTAAAATAACAAGAAAGCAGCATGAGCTAAAGAGAGTAAAAAGACCTCAATAGTAGAGATGAAAGAAACGATGGAACAAACCTAAAAACAGCCTTACTTTCACCTGCCCAAATGCTTCTGGCCAGGGGATGAGGAGAATGGAGATGTTTTCACTCTTACGTGATCAAATGAAGGTTTAACTGTTAGGACTGCCAAACTATACCACTGTGGTTTCTTAGCTAGAGTTATATGCCAGATTTTCATATTTTGATATTTGTGTTGTATTTCCCAATTTTTGGAAAACAAATGAACGATAAAACTTTATCTGTAAACTAGGTTTCCCAAGCATGTATAAAAGTAGCTTGCGTTTGGGAAATACTGAATTAATTAAATCTTTAATGTGCTAACATGCTTTGTGAATTTCCAAGAGCAGGAGACAGTGTGGTGATTTCCAGCTTTATGACCATTAAGCACTTTTCTGTACTTGCTCCCATCCCCTCTTCTGAATATATATTATATGCCAAGAAAAATACTTTGAGAAATGCTGAGGGACACAAATTAATATGTGTACTAAAGGATAAAAAAAAAAAGAAGAGAAAGACAGGTCAGGTTGCATGACGCACAGTAACATGACTATTAAGAATTTTTTATTTCTTGTCAGTTTGTGTTTTTCTGTACATTTTGAAGATGGAAAATGATTTTTTTTAAAATAAAACTTGTTTTGGCTAATGATACCTTAGAGGAAATAAGCTGTTTTGTAAATAAGTATAGTAGAGTTCTAGTGTGGCTAAAACTTCTTGTAGTACTGGCAGATTATCATGCTCTGTTATTTCAAGGTTTTATTAAGATTGACCTGCTTTCTGTTATTCAAGTTACATTATCTTATTCTCTTTTCCAGCGGCAGTCGATTAGGAGGCCTGGTTACAGTGTTGTGCTTCTTTTTCAATCATGGAGAGGTAGGTAGTCAACAAATATTTTCAAAATCTTTAGGGAATTTTACTTCTAGAAATATGAGCTTCTTCTTTAGGTAGTCAGTCAAGTATTTTTTAAAATTTTAGGAGATTTTACTAATAGAAATATAAATTTCTTCCTTAATTTCTTTAAATGTAATCTATAGTAGCATTCTTTAAATGTTTGATCTTATTTTGATTCATTTTTTTAAACACTAGCACTTATCTTTAGTTAACTTTTCATGACGATTATATCTTTTATGTGATACATCTCTTAGTGGCCTGAAGAAATAGTGGGTCTGTGTTAATTCTATATATAATTTAACACTGTGTTCTAACTATGACGCAAATAAGCTAGCCATGTATCCATTAACTTCCTGTGTCGGGGTAACTTTTCGATGTAGGAGCTATAGTGTATGTTTCTAGTTTAATGCATTTCAATTCAACTTTGATATACTTTTGAGTATCCTTTGCAGAATATTTTATTGTATCTATAAATTTTCACGTATCCAAGGGCTTTCCAAAGAGAACAGCATTGTAAAAAGCATAGACTCTGGATCCAGGTTACCTGTGTTCAAATCCTGGCTCTTCCATTTAGTGACTGAGTGACCTAGGCAAGCCATTTAATCTCACCTTAGTTTCCTCTTTGTAAACGGGCATAATGATGTTATCCATTTCATGGGATTATTGGGGAGATTAAATGAATTCATATGCGTAATGTGCCTAGAACAATGTTTGACACACAGTTACTGCTAAATAATTTAGTTTGTGTAATTGTTTATATTATCATTAGTAACTTATTTTAGATTAAATTTTAATATAAATTCAAGATGCCAGTGAAATCCTTCCAGGAAATTAATTATAGTTGTAAATGAATTTCTAGTAATATATCTCTGTCCAGTTTTCTTTCATGGTAAGTTTTGTATGAAGGGAAAGAAAAGAAAGGTCAGGTTGCTTTGTGTGAAGTAACTCATTCCTTTTATGTGTTTCTACACTAAGTGTCTACAGCATTTGAATATGCACATGTTACAAAGCTCTAAGAGTAGTCATGCAAAAACTTAACTGTAGACTTAAGGTTGAATTTTATATTATTCAGTGGATTACTGATGGAAATTGAACTAACACATGCTTAGTATTTAGAATCACAGAAACGTAAAGCTTTATGGATTAGAGCATTTGACAAATGATTGCAATATGACATCAATTACTTGATTTGATCTGAATTTTGAGCAAAGAAAAAAAGAATTATTTGGCTCTTTTTGACTGTGGATGCTGCTCAGTGCTGTCGTTGGACCATAAACCTTTTGGAAGCACAGATCTGTGAGAATGACCTAAGAAATAGGTAATAACTGCTTAACAATGGAAGAAAGGAACATTGAGGGTTCACAATGAGATGTTGAGAGGAAAGGGACTGTTGTAAATTTTGAAGCCAAGGCACAGTTTTAAATACTACTGTCTTTAAGCAGAAATATTCTTAGTGTAAATTAGAGGTTATTAATTCCTGATCTTACATTTTTCTAATAATTTTGATACTCATGTAGCATGAACATCATTCTTGACAAAGTCTTTTCAGTTTTTAACAATGAAATTCAGACAATTCAGTTCATTTTTCAGGTTGAGAGGTTTTTTTTTGATACTTTTTAGCTACTTGGTACACTGAAACATGCTTAGGGAACACATTCCACTTAGGAAAAGGTAAACTAAATGAGATTAGAATTAGAATTGTGGTTTTACTGAATTAGTCAAGTAGATAATTGTATTTATATCAGTAACTATAGCTTTAGAGTAGAAAAGTAACCATTTTGAGTAATGACATTAAAATTTAGAACATAAACTGCAGTTTTGGGTAAAATAATCTTGAGAACTCAAGTAACTAAAATCTATTTTATTATAATTTTGTATTTATTTTGGTTTTCAGATTGGACAATTTTCAGACCCTTGTTTTCTTCTGATTTTTAAAAATGTTGCCTAAAGTACATAGTTTTTATAAGGGGGGAAGCATCTACTCTGATAGTACCTATTAATGCATTTAGTGAACTTTTCCGGAGAGTCAGTGTTTGCTTCACGGGAATTTCTAGCCAGTTTCTAATTGGTACCCTTCTTTCTTAGAAGAGTTATTTAAATCATGTGAGTGAGTGGTTTATGTGCCAAAAAACAGTTGTGAATTGTTACCTGCTTTTTTCTATTTCCATTATTTAGTTTGCTCTGTACTTGAGTCTAAGATAGTGTAAGATGTACTTTTTAAAATATTTTTTTCTCAGATGATTTTACAAGGGAAAATATTTGCTTTAATAAAAGAACTGCAAATTATGTAGTGTAAATGATTAATCAAATTATTTAAAACAGAAATTTAAAACCTTCAAATCTAAAAAGTGTGAAAACACAGTAAAGGAGCTATTAATTGCTCATAGTAATTATCAATAATATTGAGGTTATATATTTCATAATAAAAATTATGCAGATGTTTTCACTTACCAAGCTTTTTAATTAAATGTTGATTCTGTCCCTATTGAGAATTATTGCTAAGATGAAAGCTAACAATTTTGCTTAGCTTTTAAAGCATTTAGATGGGTACATTAAAAAAAAACTAAATGCAATATTTTTCTGCAATTTTTTTTTTTTTTTTTGCGGTACGTGGGCCTCTCACTGTTGTGGCCTCTCCCGTTGCGGAGCACAGGCTCCGGACGCACGCGCTCAGCGGCCATGGCTCACGGGCCTAGCCGCTCTGCGGCATGTGGGATCTTCCCGGACCGGGGCACGAACCTGTGTCCCCTACATCGGCAGGCGGATTCTCAACCACTGCACCACCAGGGAAGCCCTTTTTCTGCAATTTTTGACTGTTAATTTCTTTTCCTTCCTCCCTCCCTCCCTTGCTTTCCTTTCTAATGATGGTAAGGTTTTGGCCAGGATATTTATTCTGAGTCTTCTGTTTATTCAACTCAATTAAAACAACATATACTGAGGTCCTACTGTATGTCAGGACTTGTAGATGCTGGGGATGTGTCAGTTAGTAAAACAAAGACCCCTGTCCTTGTGGATAATCATGTGAAGGTGGAACAATCCTCTGCTTAAGGTGGGGGGAATACTGGTTTATTTGGGGAGAAGCAAGGAGGCCATTGTGGAAGAGCAGAGAGTGGAAGGGATAAGGCCAACAGTGAAAGACGGGAGGTGATGTGTGGAAGGAGCCAATTCTGTAGTCTTGTCAGTCATTGTAAAGTTCATTTGGAGCACGTGGAAAGGCCATGGAGGGTTACCTGCAGAAGAGGGACATGATTTAAATATTTTTTACATTAATTTGGACTATAGTGTAAGTGCAAGATGTGTTATTCAGACTATTGAGTGGTGTGCCTATTTGTGAAACTTACAGTAACTCCAAAAGTCCAAAAACAGAGAGTGTGCTAGTCTTAGCTGGAAATGAATCTGTTGATGTAGATTTGAAAACTAGCTTCTAATGTAGTAGAAAACTAGCCTGCAGTATCTTTCGTGACCTGGCCCTTTCTGCGTCTCACTACTCCAGGGCATTTTCTTTTTGCCTCAGTCCTGCTGTCCTTCCTTCCTCTAGTTCCCAGAAAGGACTGTTCCTTTTCCTTCCTCAGGGCCTTTGCACATGCTGTTTCCTAGCCCTGTATACTTCCCTCCCCCTGTATCTCTAAATCTGTGCCTAGTTAACTCTTAGTCATCTTTAATAACTGGATGTTTTAGTTTGGGTTTCAGTGGTGTTCTTCATTTCTTCCTGCAGATCTGGGTTTTCATCTGGTATCATTTCTCTTTGGTCTAAGAACTTTATTTAGCATTGTGGTGAAGATCTGCTGCCCATAAGTTCTCTTAGCTTTTGCCTTTCTAAAAACATCCTTATTTTGCCTTCATTTTTTTTAAAGTATATTTTTGCTGGATAAGAATTCTGGATTGAAAGCTTTATCTTTAAGCACTTTAAGTGTCATTGTTTTGTGTTCTGGCTTCCATTGTTTCATAAGTCATCTGTCACTCTTATTATTGTTGTCCTGAATGTAATGTGTATCTTCTGTGGTGGTTTGAAGCTTTGTTTTTTTTCTTTTTTTTTGGTCATTGTTTTAAAATTTAATTAATTATATTTTTGGCTGTGTTGGGTCTTCGTTGCTGCATGCAGGCTTTCTTTCTCTAGTTGCCGTGAGCAGGGGGCTACTCTTCGTTGTGGTGCACGGGCTTCTTATTGCGGTGGCTTCTCTTGTTGTGGAGCATGGGCTCCAGGTGCACAGGCTTCAGTAGTTGTGGCTCACGGGCTGTACAGCGCAGGCTCAGTAGTTGTGGCTCACAGGCTGAGTTGCTTCACGGCATGTGGGATTTTCCCTGACTAGGGATCGAACCCATGTCCCCTGCATTGGCAGGCATATTCTTAAACAATGCGCCACCAGGGAAGTCCTTAAAGCTTTGTTTTTATATTTGATTTTTATTGGTTTGATGGTGATGAACTTAAATTTGGTCTTTTTTGTATGTATCCTGCTTAAGTTTCACTGAACATCTTTGTTCCGTGGGTTTTTTTTTTTTAATTTAAATCAGTTTTCGGAAACCTTTTAGCAAATATCTTTTCTTCAAATATTTTGTCTTCCCCATTCTCTCTCTTATTGTCTTTGAGGATTCTCATTCTATGTATGTTCAACTTTTGATGTTATCCCATAGGTTTTTGATACTCTCTTCATTTTTTTTTAATTTTAATTTTTTCTCTCTTTGTCTCTATTTGGATATATTATTTTGCCATATCCCTGAGTTCATTGGTATTTTATTCTGATATTCAGTCTGCTTTAATGCCCATCCAGTGACTTGTTTATTTTAGATATTATAAATTTCAATTTTAGAATTTCATTGTTTTCCTGAGCTTCCATCTCTCTGTTGAAAATTTTTGTCTGTTTACCCATTCTGTCCATCTTTTCCTGCAAATTTTTAAACCTAATTATTAAGTTTAAATTTAAAGTCCTTGTCTGCTAATTCCAACATTCACATTATCTGTGGATTTAACTAGAATTTACCTTTTGATTGTGGGTTATATTTTTGTATTTTGCATGTCTCATAGATTTGCAAGACATTTTGTATAAAAGAATGATAAAGCCTGAAGTAGATAATTGTTTTTGCTTGTTTTTTCCCAGAGAGGGATTATCTTTTCCTGTGTCAGGTATGTAGGGTAAGGGCCTGAGCAATTTGATCCCACCATGAGTCTTGCTAAGCTGGGCAGGGCTGTGGTTTTAATTTGTTTTAGTTTACCTCCAGTTTCAAATGAATTAAGGAGATTTCTGCTCTGTGGCTCAATCTCCAGTTTCCCAGATGCTCAGCCCAGGGCATGATCTCTTTGATCTTACCAGCAATTGAATCTGGAGGGGGTGAAGTTTTAGCTTTTTAGTTTCAGTCCATCACTGGATTCGACTTCAGCAAGTTCCTGGAAGCTAAGCACTGTGTGAGACTGTGACTTCTCTCTGCTTCCTCCCTGTTCTTCACTGCTTCTTCACCCCAATCTGAATATCCAATTAACTTAGTACTGTTTGTTGAAAAGACCATTCTTTTTCCATTGAATTGTAGTGGTTCTTTTGTCATTAATCAAGTAACTGTATATTTGTAGATTTGTTTTTAGACTCTCAAATCTGTTCTATTTTTCTATTTATCTTTAAGCCAGTATCACACTATCTTAAATATTGTAACTTTAAAAGTTTGATATCTGGTAGTAAAAAGTCTCCAACTCTGTTCTCCGGTGTTGCTTTAGCTAGTCCAGGTTTTTGTATTTCCGTATAAATTTTAGAATCAGCTTTCCATGATTCCTCCTTCCCCCAGTAGATTTACAACCTGCTAGGACTTTAGTTATGATTGCCTTGATCTCTAGATCAATTTAGGGAGAAGTGACATTCTAAATATATCAGATCTTCCCATCTATAAACATAGGTAATCTTTCATTTATATCAATCTTCTTCAATTTCTTTCAGCAATGTTTTGTGTCTTGCAAATTTTTTATTAGATTAATTCCTAACAAATGTGTGTGTGTGTGTGTGTGTATTTTGGGGAGGGAGGGGTACTATTCTCTGCCCTTTTGATATGTCCTCAGTGTTCTTTCAACACTTACTTTCTTGCACAAAAAGGTGTTTCAAGATCACCTCGTACTGTCTTGCCCCCAGATGTGGAATCAGCTATTTTCCAAGGAATCTTGGATCCTGTTAGTGGAAAATGGTAACTAGAGACCACAAGTGGGGTGCTTGATGTGCTTATTACTGCTTGGATGTAATGACTTTTAGGTCCTTTTAGCAAAAATCATTAATTCATACTGATTCTTCCAATAATTCTAATCTAGTAATCCAGTAGTATAAACCCTGCCTTCTCCCACTCCATATTTGTATCCCCTCCCTCCCCACAATCTAAATGTATTTACTTACTTGCTTTATTCTGTAATATACACAAAATAGTTTCAGAATTAATACATTATGATTACCAATAACAAACCTACTAAGTAAGGTTTAAGATTTCTTTGCTGTTGTTTTTTTTCCTAAGATTATATTCTACTAAGGGGGTACAGAGTTCAAAAGTAAAACAGCTCAAAATATACATAGATTATTTTTGCTTCTCTGTTATGTTACCATTTAATACAGTTAGAATCATTTGTTTCAGTTTATACTGCCTTTGTATCTTGACAAATACCTTCATACTGTATACAGAATTCTGATTATGTTGATAACCTTGAGAAGTTTAGTTTACAACCACATGGTAAGATGGTAGAGTTGATATTGATAACATCTTGTCAGCTTTTTATATTTTAAATAAGTAAGGAATGGTCAGGTTGCGTCATTGCTATAAAGGATAGAGTCATGAAGATGCAATTTATTGCTTATCCAACAAAGCTGACTGATTTCACAGAAGTTCTGTGCAAACTTTATGGTAGGATATGGTGATATCCTAGAAGTTCAGAGATAAAAAAGGTTTTCATAGAACCAGTAGAAATTCTTTATTAAGATGGTAAAGCTTACTAATAACAATTATACATCACTGAAACATTAATTTTTGTGTGAGCCAAAATTGTATTACAGATTCAAATTGTAACTGACTGGTTATTTGGGCAGCATGTCAGTACATGGTATAGAAAGAGACAAACTCCAAGAAAGCTACCTGACTTATTATCAAGGTGCAGTCCCATCAGCCTCACTAAGCCCATGCCAAGCTAAGGGTCTCCCTAAACAATGGGACTGCCCTAAGTAACATCAGATGGAAGATGTTCAAACGATAGGTGTTGCACCTAGCGTTATTATGGTTGACATCTGGATAGCTGAATCCTTAAACCTACACCATTCTCAGAAAAAGAGTAGCCAAACCCATGGTGGTCAGAAATCTTTTTTGGAATCGCTTGTAAGTGTAGTGTTTACAGCAATATTATAGCTAACATAGCAGTGCAGCAGTCAGAGGTGGGATAATTTGTTTTAAACCCAAACATTATACGAACAAGTTACAATTGATCCTACAAAGGTTAACTGTAGTTAAAACTCTTGAACAAGCCTTAAACATGATCTGTTTGATACTAACTATAACTTACAATTGACTAGTCAGTTCTATTCCTATTTTTAAATTGTGAAGAGAAATCAATTAGATTATGCTAGATCTCTAAGAGTATAAGTAAACTATTTGAAAGTAGAGGTTGAAAAATGAAGCTGTTTATTGCTAAAATTCTTCATTTTTGATTCTTGAGTAGATGATTAAAAAATTCAGCCTTCACCAAGCAGAAAATAGATTAAAAGCCTGTTGTCATCAATATCTAGGCAGTGTTATGTTGCAGTATTATTCAATGCTATGAAGTGTGTGCTGAAAATTATTTAGTGGATGATGACAATTAAAACAGTGTAAGATTTTTTATTGAGTTTACTTTCACAATTAAAGAATTTCTTATTCTTTGTCAGAGTATAGAATACATTTGTGTAACCCTTTTTGAAGCAGTTCACGTGTGTATATTTCCTCCTTTCATTCTTAACATTTGAACCTATAAAGAGAACGATAGATTTTTATTTTCTATTTAAAATTATAGTTAAATAAAAAATATTTATTTGTTGAAATTTAAGGTATGATTAAGACAAATCTGTTTACTATTCTCATATTATATGGTGTCATCTGGAACAGCAATTATGTTAGTACCAGATCTAGTAAAGCACCCTGTGTTATTGGAGAAACAATAAGAAGCACTTTCACATACATATGAATTCATTCACTCTTAACTTTTTAGAAGGAGAAAACCTTGCTTTTTGTTACTAATTTATAATTGAGCCTTCTTATCCTTACTTTACAGAGGATGTAATCGAGTTTTAGCAAACTGAGTTACTCCTGCTATTAAGAGAAATGAATTTCTAAGAGATGACAACATAGTTGTATTTGGTAACAAAATAAATATGGGTGAACAGTCTGTATGAAGAAAGTTTTCAAATTGTGTATTACATAGTTTAAATATTTTCTTATTCATTTTTGCATAGAGATTGGTAGCCTTATAAATTTTATATATCTCTACTGTCAATCATACTGAAATCTCTAGTTAATCTAATAAACTAACAGATTTTTTACTTTTCATTTCAGTAAAAACAAATATACATTTTTAAAGACTTTTTCAATCTTTTCATATTCTCTTGTATGTACAGTTCATTTATAAATAGATATTTATGTTAATTTCATAGAGAATGGTGAGTTTTGGTAAAAAAAGAGGAATAAATTGGCTCAGACTTTCTGTAGCAGTAGAAGAAATATCTAATAGTCTGAGGTAGAGCTAAAATAAAGGAAAGACTTATTGCCACTGTGGTCTTTGTAATACTACATAGTCTCTGAAGTAGCCCTGCTTGACGTGAAAGATATAATTATTTCTTCTAGTGTGACGAGCTTAGTAGTAGTAATATCAAATTGTTTACATTTAATCCAGTGCAGTTTTCTTTAAATTGAAAGATGGACTTATTAATATATTTAGTATATATGCAGAAACATGATGGAGTCTCATACTGGGATACTACATTATTTAATTAAGTCTAAAGTAAGCTTTTCAGAAAGGTTGATACTTAACTATTTTAGGACTTCTGTGATTTTATTTGATCCCCTGTGCCGCTTTTAAATATTTTGCAGCCCAGGGTGGCTTGGGCAAAGAAGAAGTAAAAACAAAGATGGAGTGCTCCTTTTAAGCAGCATTGTCAGTAAAAATACTAACAGTGATGACCACAGGGAGTTTTGAAATATTGCTTATGGAGAGTTTTGCTGAAATTCACGTGAAAGAAGACAAACTATAGTTCATTTTCAAAACCAGTTCAAATGTAGTGTTTTTACTTTTGGCAGAACATTTTCTTGCTGGTGCTTTCCCTACTTCCCTTTTAGGCTACAGTTGAAGTTTTTTAGGACTTCGTTGTTGACAGTTCATGATGTTACTGTTGCTCAAGAGCTTATGCCATGTGTATCTTCCAGTTTTGCTGTTGGTAGAAAAGTTAGTAGCTTGTTTTCCAGCACACCATTAAGTTGTAGAAAAAACTTCATAGCAGCTTTCGCTTGGTGTTTCTTACTCAGCAATTTTAGCAAAGATACCATGCACTATGAATTTTTTTCAGTGTACCCGTGTGATGTGGACACCTCCTCTCCGCGAAAGCTTCTCGTATCCATTCCTTGTACTTCAGATGCTGCTTGTGACTCATATTCTCAGGTAACTTTGTCTTATCTTTAGTAGTTGTTTGTTTGTTTTGCATTGAATAACTTAAGCTAGAATTTTTTAAACTTCCAGTATAAAAAGTGTAATAAAATAATTAAGTTGATGCAGTTGCTAGGTTGAATTCATAAAGGGGTTTTAAGAGTTTAACTTCAGGGGCTTCCCAGGTGGCACAGTGGTTGAGGGTCCGCCTGCTGATGCAGGGGATACGGGTTCGTGCCCCGGTCCGGGAAGATCCCACATGCTGCGGAGTGGCTGAGCCCGTGAGCCATGGCCGCTGAGCCTGTGCGTCCGGAGCCTGTGCTCCGCAACGGGAGAGGCCACAACAGTGAGAGGCCCTCGTACCGCAAAAAAAAAAAAAAGTATAACTTCAAAATATTTACTACCCAAAACATTTTCTTGATCTGCCTTTTAGTCTTCTTTCCTTTAATTAGTGGTCCACAGGTACTGCTCGAGGAGCAGCAAAGCTGCTTCCACTTCTTCTGCAATCTCTACTTTCCCAAGCCATTTTCTGCCACCACAGCAGCCTCCCAAAAATAGAAGAGGGAAAGCTGGTGGCAGTAGGGTGTATCCCATAAGCTATAGCCCTTCAAAGCAAAGAACGGTTCATAGAATAGGTGTGGTCAGGTACATTAATACACGTAGTTCTTCTTTCTGTGTTTGTTTAGCATCCCTGAGAACTGGATAGTAGGGGTAGAAAGAAACCACATGAGTAGACAAAGGTATGCTAGGATAATTCCTGCTAGAAACTCAGGATTGGATTGAGCCCTCCCATGTTTCTCACTACAAGAGTGGAGAGAGTTGGACCGAGAATATTTCCCTCCCCTCGTTATTGACAGATATTGAATTTAGATTGATGCTGCCTTGTTTCAGAGGGTGAAGATAAAACAAAACGGGGTCTATGAAAGAACAGAACAGAGCATGATGAAAATCTGAAGATGACCCAGACTAAGAACTCCTTTCAGTGATCAGCAGAATTCAGGAGAACTGGTTGAAGTCTGTTACATCAAGCCCTTTGAATGATCTATTTACCGTGATGATCTCAACAGGAACAGAGCCATTACATGGCTTTGTCTCTTATGTAGGGTTTTTAGACCAGCCTTTCACAGAATGTGGGATGGGTGGCAGCTTTTGTATTAACTTTTAAAGTCTCTGCAACTCCAGCCTGATTGCTGTCCCTTAAATTCCTCTTTTATTATGAAAATTAGAACTTTTTTAGCATCTTCACATAAGATGAACTCTGAATTCATAACCTTTAGTTCTGGGGCACTTTGATAGAGGTTTCCTTCTCAAACACTTCAGGAGGAAGTGTTGTGCCGTATGAGTGTCTGATTCATCACTGCACATGCTGTGTTTCCACATCCGCGTTCTTGATCTTGGCTTTTTTCTCCAATACAATACAATACTGTATTCTCCAATACAGTATTTTCTCCAATACAGTGGACTGCCCATCAATCTCTACTTTCTGCTTTTGTTCTGCCTCTGCTTCTGTCTTCAATCCAGTGATGGCAAACTTTTGATTCTTCCCATATTCCCTTGCTGATATGCTGTGATCTGAGCAGCTGTGTACGGTGCTGCTCCACCTGCGAAGGGTTGCTTCCTTTAATCCATACCGAGGGGTGTACTGTAGAGGGTTCTGCTACTTTGCTATTGCTGCTGTAACAAATCACCACAAACAGATTTATCATGTTACATCTTACAGTTCTGTAACTCAGAAATCCTAAGATAGGGGTGTCGGCAGGGCTGCACTTCTTCTGCAGAGTCTAAGGAAGAACCAGTTTTCTTGCCTTTTTTCGCTTCTAGAGGACTGCTTGCATTCCTTGACCTGTGGCCCCCTCTATCTTCAAAGCTAGCAATGGTGGATTGAGTTCTTAGCAGTCATTTTACTCCAACCTTCTTTGACTTTAAGGACCCTTGTGATTACATTGGGCCCCCCTGGATAATCCAGGATAATCTCCCTATTTGAAGATCAGCTGATTGGTAACCTTAATTCCCCTTTGCCATGTAGTGGGCCTCTTCGGAGGCTATTATTCTACTGACCAAAGTGGAGCTACTCCAACTCCTGTTTCTTGGCTTCAGGGACTGAGTTCTGTTAGGTTCTTTTGTCTTGTTTGTCACGTGCTTTTGTGGTAAGCTCTTTATGTTTTCTTTAGCCTCCTAATCATTGTCATTTCAGCCTCATCCACCTCCTCATTCTTGTCTTTACTTTTGGTTTTTATAAAAAAGTGTTAGGTAAGGGAATTTCCTTCCTTCAAGGGCTTTTATCATTCTCCTTGTTTTTCTCTAGTTGACATCTTCCTTCTGCTTTCTTGGCAACTGCAGTCCTTTTTGCTGGGGAAAAGCACATCCTCCTTTCCTAGAGTTGTGGTAAACTTCTTACCTTTCTTCTGAAGGATGACAGCCTAATTTCTAGTGGTCTTTTAAGTCTTCTGATATTCATCTTTATTACTGAATTCTCTCTCTTTGGTAGAGCAGCCATTTCCTCTAGTTCTCGGTTTCCACCTAGAGTTGACATCTCTTGATGTGAGGTGGTAGAGAGGTGAATGCCTTGAGTGAGCCAGGAAGAAGCTGAGCAATGTTCATGTGGGCTGCAGGTACTAAGGATACTGTTATAAAGCTAGAATAGACTTTTCCTAATGCTAAAAATCATTTACAAATAAGGTTAAAAAGATATTTTATCCTAACAAATTGGTTTTGTCCAATTTTGAATTTTAAGTATTTTTAGAAATTCAGTTTTGTATAAATCACCTAATAACAGCCACAGTGAAGATGTTAGGCATGTTGGGGGCTTCACAGTGGTTCACTGATTTAGGAGAAAAGTACTTCTTAAAACTAGCATGAGAGAATCACCTCACCCTCCTAAAAATCCCTTGCATACAAGTCAGGACCAAAGCAAAGCCTCTGAATGTGACTCCAGAAGGGCTCCTGCCATTGCCTCTTTTCTGTGTCCTACCTGTGCAGGACCCAACTTTTATCCCATATCCGCCACAAAACCTCCCTCAGCTGCTCAGCCTGTATCCTGAATACTTGCTTGCTTGTCTGCAGAATACTTAGCACTTAGAATCTGCTACTTCTGTGATTTTTTCATAGACATCGTTTGTCTCTCCAAATGAATCTATTGAATGCAGCTTTAAATACGTTTGGTTATGAATTCACCAAAATATAGTTTGAAAAATCTCAATGGATACACTGACCTAGGTGCTCTCTCTCTCCTTGGAAAGCTTTGTTTTTTACAGTTATATTGGGGATTTACTTTTCACAGGAAATTGTTGTAATTGAGTGTCAGGAGGTATAATTTCTAATCCACTGGTTCGTTATATATCTGGTTTATGTTATAACCAGATCATGTTTAGAGATTCTAATTTGCAGTGGTTTGGAGCCATGCTAGAATATTTTCTGGTTAAACTTACTTATTTTATCTTTTTAAGGGCTACAAAACTTTACAGAGGAAGCTTGATTGCACTCTGCATTTCCAATGTGTTTTTTATGCTTCCATGGCAGTTTGCTCAGTTTGTACTTCTTACTCAGGTAAGGTGCTTACATTTTTAAAACGAATTAAGCTTAGTGAGCTTGATTATGAGAACTCATTTGTCTAAAATTACAGAACTGAGATGTTATATGATTCTAAGTCCTAAAAAGCTTTTTTAGTCCATATTTTGAAAGAAATTTTGGGGTAGGGAAATACATGATTTACTTATTAATGGGTGTTAATTATTTACTTACTAGTAGAGTGCATTTATTGAACTCAAGTTTATAAGAATGCTTATCTTTTTTCAAAATGCAAAATGTTAGTTTGCTTAAAAGAGAACTAGTGTTATAACATTAAGTATTTCTCTTAAGGAGACTGTAGTATTTATCTTAAGTAAAATGTTTTTGTGAATAACTGGACTTTCTTACACATAGGATAAATACACATAGGATAACATAGGAAAAATAGCTAAACAATTTATGTTTTATATAACTCCCTTACCAGCCTGTAATATATGTATCATCTTTCCACGTACTCTGTCTGTCTCTTTCCCTTCAGATAGAGGTCTATAAAGCAAGGTAAAGGTCGCTTATTGAGAGAGGGAGTAAAATGTGTGCTCATTTCTCCCTGCCACCACTGTTTCTACTTCTTTCTTATACTGGCCATGTTCATATTCGTATAAAGCAGTATAAGAGTCGCTTTTTAATGTTCTTTGAGATGTCTTGCTTGAGAAATGAAGTCAGACCTGGATTTGTGTCCTAACTCTATTCACTGGCTGCTTGAGTTGGACAAACTGCATAACTTTTCTTAGTTTCAGTTGTCTCATTTATGAAGTAGAGAAAATGAAAGACCCTACTGTATTGGGTTGCGTTTAGGATCAGATGGGGTCATGTATGTAAGAGTCTTAACACATTACCTGCTACTTAAGACATCAAGTTTGCTGCTTCTATCATTTTTTTTTTTAAAGAGGCTCTATTTGTACTTCATTCTTTCTTTGATCTTATCTTTTAGACTCCTTTGTCTTCTTTAGTTTGAGGACATTTTAAATGTTTCTGGTTTAAAATGTCCCTGAGGGTCACTCCATAAGATTCTACCCTGTAGGCCTGCTGTGTATTGCTTAGCCCCTGGAGTGGAAAGGGAGAGTTCCTATCCTTTCACTTATTGGAGATGGCCTGCTTTTTGTTTTAGTTTTTGTTTTTTTGGTGCGGGAGGGGGAGGAGCTGGGGGGAGGTGCATGGAGTGAGGGTAGGCAGAACTGTGCTCCTCTGTCGGGCTTACATTGAATAACAACACACTTCTCCACAGTTACTGTGTCATATCTGTCACTCAGCAGTGCCACGTTCCCCATGGGGAAATCTGGGTCAAGGGAGACCTTCTTTTTCTTGCTACTGGGAAAATTTGTTGTAGATTATTTGGAGACAAAAAACTTGATGAATGGAACTTAAGTTACATGTTTAAGTTTCAGCTGTTTTGCCATTTGTTTAAACCATATTTGTGTAGTAGGAGAAGCGTGGAATTTAATTTGAATTGCTTTTTCCATGAAGAAAGGTGGAGAGGCATTGTTTGACATAATACCTCTCTATACTTTACTGAGGTAAATTATTTAATCAATTAATTCATATAATGAATTAATGCATATAAATAACTCCAGTACTCTTAGAATTTTTGGTAAATACATACACAGTTTTCTTCAAAACTGTTAAAAAAATTAAAAATACCTTTGTAGTGAAAGTACTTCTAGTTTGAAATTTGATAAATTTGATTATGCCCAACACTTGAATATTTGTATAAATGAAAGAAAGCACTAATGGAGATACTCGTAAAGACTGACTAACAAGCAGAACTCAGTGTATTTTTACACACACACGCATTATATAATTATTTTTTAGTTTAATGTACTTTCCCCAATTATGTATTGTCACGTTATAATTAAATTTTTATATTTTTTGATTGAGCAAGGCACTTTGTAATTGTACATGTTGGCAGTAGAGTCACTCTGACATTAAAAGGAGTATTGTTTGGATAATCCGTAAAGTAGATAATTTACATGGTTAATTGAGAGAGATGTGAATGGAAGAGAAAAATCAACTGATATGTGCTATATTAATATATTGACCATAATAAATAATAAATTAGCAGGTAACAGGGTAACTAAAGAACTTACTTTCAATATAAATATAAATTTGAGGCAAAATAAAGATAATCTTTTCTTAATTTTTTAATCTATTCATTATATATATAATTTTAATATAACTTCTTTTTAAATTTCAGATTGCATCATTATTTGCAGTATATGTTGTGGGATACATTGATATATGCAAATTACGGAAGATCATTTACATGCACATGGTAATGGTTTTTAATTTTTTTTTCCCATTTACCTTGACCTTAAAACAAACTCCTGATTAGTATTTTATTTATTCATGGTTGCAACTAGTTTTGACATAATTCCATAAATAAAACAAGTGTTATTCAAAAACTGTGATATAATTAACAGACCTTGTTTTAAATAGGCCACCCAGAAAATTTAATTATCTGATTTGAATTTGTGCCCAACTTATATATTATCAGCAAAAGAGGTAATTCGTGAAAGAGAAACATGGAATGGTATATTATCCAGGAGCCTTCTGTTAAAATGAAGTGGAATATTCATTTATTGAGCACAAACTATCCAGGCATGTGGGACATATCAGTGAATAAAACTGCAAAGATCCCAGCGTATATGTGGATTACATCCTAAAAGAGTGGAGGGAGAAGAAATGGATAAATAATAAACATAGTAAATGGGTAAATTATATAGTATGTTAGAAGGTGGTAAGGGCTATGGAAAAGGACAAGTCATGGTACCCCAAGGAGGTCAGGTTGGCCAAGTGTCAAGGGATGGGAGATTGAGGTGTCACATGAGGAGGTCGGAGGAGGGCTTATTGAGAAGGGGGTAGTGGAGCAAAGATTGGAAGGAGGAGAGGGAGTCAGCTAAGTAGATGTCATGGAGAAGAATATTCTAGCTTGATGAAATAGCCAGGGCAAAGGTCTTAAGGCTGGATGGTTGATTTTGATGAATATTGATTTTTAAAAACATTTGTCTTCTCTGTCATTAGTTCTTACAATTTTGATATTTTCTTTTTCCTATAATTTTAATGTAATTACAGCATGCTGTTGTTTTGTGCTGGTCTCAACCTATCAATAACAATGTTGTGGTTGGACAGGCACTTGTGGTTCTTATGATTGCAAGATGCCCTTCAGCAATAATTTTCAGGAAACTTTGAAAAAAACCAAGGTTTATTACTTACAGGACCTGGAAATTACACAGCACACCTGGGACCACACAGTTAGGTCGTGGGGTGTGGGGGGAGGCATGGGAGAGTTAGGGAACAAGCATGCCCTGGAGTTCTGCCTTTACTGGGGTCCAGGATGGGGGCCTAGGATTTTGAGGGCTCTTTTTTTTTTTTTTTTTGGGTGAATTTAAAACATACGAGTGGGAATTTACATCACAGGAAGAGAAAAAAACTGGCCCAAAGGTCAGTTGTTGAAGTTAATCAAGATCTCTAAAACAAAGGAGCCTCAGTGGGGGCAGGTGGCCTGACCCTTTATCTAGTCATGTGGCTGGCAATATGTTTATTCAAGAGATAGCCATGTTTGGAGTGGATTGCAATAAAAGCTTTAAGTCAGACACTTGTATTACGAAGAAGAAAAAATCCCCAACTGTCAGGGTTTATACTACAGCCATATTTTTTTTTTTTTTTGCGGTACGCGGGCCTCTCACTGTTGTGGCCTCTCCCGTTGCGGAGCACAGGCTCCTGACGCGCAGGCTCAGCGGCCATGGCTCATGGGCCCAGGCGCTCCGCGGCATGTGGGATCTTCCCAGACCAGGGCATGAACCCGTGTCCCCTGCATCGGCAGACGGACTCTCAACCACTGTGCCACCAGGGAAGCCCCATATACCTTTTTATTCTCTAATAATTGATACATATAAATAGGACATTTATAACATATAGAGAAGTTATGGACAGAGTTCTAAAATGAACAACCATGAGCCTACCCTACAATTGAAAAATGGAACCATCATTACTTTGAAGCCCTGTGTGTCCCGAACACATCTCCTCACTTCTCTTGGACATAACCACTATCCTGACTTTTAAAATTATAATTAACTTGCTTTTCTTTATGACTCTACCATCTACTTATTCCTAAATAATATATTTTTATTATTAAATATTAGTATTGTTTTTAAGGTTTATAAAATGGTATCCTTTTTGTGAGACATAAGTTTTCACTCAGATTTTTGAAATTTGTATGTTGCTGGAGTTCAGACATTTTCTTTGCTTTATGTTTTGCATTGTATAAATACAACATGATATATTTATCCATATTCTTGTTGAAAGACATTTAGCTGTTTTCCTTTTATGTATAATGGTGTACACGTACCTCCTGGGGAATATATATTGAGTTTCTCTAGGGTATTTACATAGTAGTAGAATTTTTAGGTGGTAAATTAAATACATGTTCAACCTCACAATTTAATGTTGCATTGTTTTTCAAAAATGATTAGACTACTTTGAACAGTAACGTATAACACTTCTTCTTATCCTATATCTTTTTTTTATTTTGTCAATTTGGAGAGTATAAAATGGTATCTTATGGCCTTAATTTACATTTTCTCTGATTTTCAATAAAGTTGAACATCTTTTCTTATGTTTATGGGCCCTTTGTGTTTCCTTTTTTGTGTCACTCCTATTCAGACTTTTCATCAGTTTTTCTCTTATGTCCAAGGAAAAAATGGCATCTGTTTTATTCACTGCAATGTAATCCCCTATTTTCATTATTTGCTTTGATGCTTGAATTGTTCCTGATTTGGCCAGCTACTTCCTGCTGGCTTCTTTGTTCTTTTAACATGTCCTCATTACGCTTTGAACACTTTTTCAAAGAAATTAATAAAGGCTCAGCTTCATCAAATGCTTTTCTGCATCTGTCTAGATGATCCTCTGTATTTTTCCCTCTTTAATATGTTACTGTGGTGAATTACATTAATTGATTTTTTACATTAAGAAACCATGCTTTTCTGGACTAAACAATTTTTATACTAATTATATTGCTGGATTCATTTGCTATTTTGTTAGGGTTTTAAATCTCATGAATGGTATTGGACAGTACTTATCCTTTTTTAGACTTGAGTTTTTTCCCCAAACTGTTTAATATGTTTTTTTTTTTACATAGCAATAAAAATTCAAGTAATTGTTAAGCATTTAGAGTCTGTCAATCACACAGTCACATAGGCAACTATCAATGAGGACTTTGACTCAAAGTTATAGTTATAAAAGTACTAACATTACACAGGTTTAGTTTGTAGTAGAACCTATCCTGGGTAAATTATACACACTTTATTATGTCACTTACTGACTATGGAACTAGTCACTTATTATCCATAGTTGCTTTATAAACTCCTAAATCCCTATAGTTAAAAAGGAAAAAAATATGGAATTGTTTCCAAAAATTTTTTCCATTTTTTTATTGTGATAAAATACACATAAAATTTACTGTCTTAAGCATTTTAAGTTTATATATCAGTGATATTAAGTACATTCTTATTGCTGTGCAAACATCACCACCGTCTATCTCCACAAGTCTTCATCTTGCAAAAATGAAACTCTATACCCTATAGAGTTATAACTCCCTATTCTCCTTCCTCCCCCCAAGCCCTGGAAACCCTCATTCTGCGTCCTCTGTCTATGCTTTTAACTACTCTAAGTACCTTGTATAAGTGGAATCATGCATTATTTGTCTTTTCCAGAATAGGTTACTTTGCCTGGCATAATGTTCTCAAGATCCATCCATGTTGATGCAAATGGCAGGGGCTTCCTTCTTTTTTATAGCTGAATACTGTTTTATTGTGTATATATACCACATTTTCAATATCCATTTGTCCATGGATAGAAACTTACCCTGTTTCCATGTCTTGGCTGTTGTGACTAATGCTGCAATGAACATGGGAGTGCAGATATATCTTTGATATCCTGTTTTTGTTTCTTTTGGGTATATACCCAGAGGTGGATTTGCTGGATCATATGGTAGTTCTATTTTTAATTTCTTTTTTTTTTTGAATTTTATTTATTTTTTTATACAGCAGGTTCTTATTAGTCATCCATTTTATACACATCAGTGTATACATGTCAATCCCAATCTCCCAATTCATCCACCCAGCCCCCCACGGCTTTCCCCCGCTTGGTGTCCATACGTTTGTTCTCTACATCTGTGTCTCTATTTCTGCTCTGCAGATTTCTCAAGGAACTTCCATACTCTTTTCGTAGTGTACCAATTTACATTCCCACCAACAGTGGAGAAAAGGGTTCCCTTTTCTCCACATCCTCACTAATACTTATCTCTTGGCTTTTTGATAAAAGTCTTTCTAACCGGTGTGAGGTGATGTCTCATTGTGGTTTTGATTTGCATTTACTAATGATTAGTGATGTCGAGCACCTTTTCATGTACCTGTTGGTCATTTGTATGTCATTCTTGGAAAAACCATCAATTCAGGTCTTCTGCCCATTTTTTTTTTTTTTTTTTTTTTGCGGTACGCGGGCCTCTCACCGCTGCGGCCTCTCCCATTGCGGAGCACAGGCTCCGGACGCGCAGGCTCAGCGGCCATGGCTCCCGGGCCCAGCGGCTCCGCGGCACGTGGGATCTTCCCAGACCGGGGCATGAACCTGTGTCCCCTGCATCGGCAGGCGGACTCTCAACCACTGCGCCACCAGGGAAGCCCTGCCCATTTTTTAATCAGATTATTTTGGGGTTTTTTGCTACTGAGTTGTAAGAGTTCCTTGTATATTTTGGATATTAACTGTAGCTGGTATATAGTTTGCAAATATTTTCTCCCATTCTGTAGGTTGCTTCTTCTTATCATTGATTGTTTCTTTAGCTGTGCAGAAGCTTTTTAGGTTGGCTCCACTTGCTGTGATTTTGCTTTCGTTGTCTGTTTTTAAACTCATGCATGACTGTTTGCATTAGGGCTGATTTATGAGGGATGGATAGCTGTTGGTGAGCTAAGAGCTAAAGTTTACTGAAATTGACTACAATTTGCCATCTAGGGGTTCTCCTGGAAGTTGTGTGTTTTGATAGATGCCCGAGTTCCAAAATAGTTCCATCAGATAGTTTGTCAAGTTGCATTTGTTGTCTGGGTGGGGAGACAGATTCTTCGTAGTGCTCCCTATGCTGCCATTTCTCCAGAATCCTCCAGCTACACTTGCCTGATTTTGATACCAGATTTATTCTAGCCCCATAGAATTAAATTGTTTCTACTTTCTCTGTCTGGGGTAGATTTTTTGTAAGATTGGGAGGAATATTCCCTGAAAGTTTGGCAGAGCTTGCCTGTTAAACTATATGGACCTGTTATTTTTTTTTTTTGTGGACAGATTTTAAATTTGTGATCTAAGTTGTTTAATGATAATAGGACAATTTAGATTTTTTCTTAAGTCATTTTTTAGCACTTTTATGTTGTTAGGAATTTTCCCATTCATCTCAGTTTTAAAATTCATTGACATGAAGTTCACATGTCACATGAAGTTCACATGTCACATGACATGAAGTTCACAGTGTTTTCTTTTTTTAATCTGCTAAAATATAGATACTCAAAAAAGATATAGATACTAAAATAACTTGTAATATCTCTTTCATTATGTACCTTCTAAGTTCTCAATTTTCTCAGTATAATACTCCTCAAATTTTATTCTTCACATTTAAATTAACCGATGTTTTTGAGCACCAGTTGTTTGTCAAACATTTCCTAGGCCCTTAGCATACAACAGTGATAAAAACAATTTAAAAAATCTCTTCCCTCGTGGAGCTTATATTCTAGTGTACATAGACAGAAATAAATCAAATATATAAGATAAACAGTATGTTAAATGGGAATAAACACTATTACGGAAAACAAAGCAGACAAGGAGAGTGGGATTTACTGAGTAGGTAGGGGAGGTGGTAATTTAAAAGAGTGAGAAAAGAAGGCCTCACTGAGAAGGTTACATGGGGTTAGATGAGGGAGCATCCATTAGGTTAAAAGAAGCAGCAAGCATAAGTGCTCTGAGGTGGGAATATACTGGTGTGTTCTAGAATCTGCAGAGTGTGGCTGGATTGAGTGAGAAGGGAAGGGGTCATTAGAAATGAGGTCCCAGAGGTTAGTGGGCAGACTCTATAGGGTCGTGTAAGTCTTTGAAAGGTCTTTGGTTTTTCCTTGAAGTGAGAATCAAAGCCCTTAGAGAGTTTGAGCAGAGAAGTTACCAGAGTTGGGAATGGAGGTTGTGCATATTGTCCTTTATTTCTGATCTGTGACTAAAGCAGTAATGTTAAGACAGCCTAGGAAGAACATCAATTTCCTAACGTTAGCAATAGGAATGGTTCATAAAACCCTGCAGCTGTGTTCTGATGCTGCACGTCACTATCTTGTGTGGTCCTAAATTGGTTCGTGTAAAATAGTTCTACTTCCTCAAGAGGTACCACTGACAATGTTGCAGATGCTGCAGTTGCCCTTCAAACCAGATGTGTATTTAACTCTGTGTTATATAACTGCTGGTTCCTTTAGCCAAGATGCCAAGTCCAACTTTTTTTTCTCCAATTAATCACATCCTGGGATTGATTATAAATCCAGTATTGCATGTCTTGTGCATAACTGTTCTAAAGAATCTTATTTTATGTACCATATGTATCAGAATAGTGTACATTGCCATGTAATGTAAAAAAGAAAAATCGACATAAATAATGCAGCCAACTATCTAAGTGTTATACCAACTAAAACAATAAATAAACCTTGAACAGTGGGAAAAAAATTGGGAAAATGGACCCCAAATATCTCTCCAGACCCTTGACACATCCTTTCTTAATACTACCTTATATTTCTCTTGAATACCCTTAGCAGTGCTTTGCCTGATTCTTGGTTATGAATCTGTTTATTCAAAGTGATGATATTTTGCTAGTTTCTGCCAAAATTGATTGGGAAAATTTTAAAGTTGGTTTTAAATTGTGGCACTTAAGGAAAAAGGCTATTGTTATAAAATTTTGAGAATTTGGTTCCTTATCCATTTGAGATAGGCTGGGACCTGGAATCTTCTACTGGAGTGCTTGCACGTGGACAAAAGTCTCCGTTGAGCAATAAGATACAAAGAAACTATAAGTGACTAAAATAACTACACCATGCACAGTTGGAGCAATTATGAGCAACAGGATACAAAAAGGCCAGAAATAAACTACAAGTTTTTGAGGTGCTGGGAGCAAAAAGCAGGGTACTGCACATGATTCCTGCACATAGCACCTCCAAGGGCATGGACAGACCACCTAAGTTAGGCCTCCTGCCCAGCCCATGGGTCCACCCCCATTGTTACCCCATGTAAGGATCCAAGCAGCTCTTCTCTGGGAGTGGGCAGGGGTACCTTTTTCTCGCTTTCACTCCCTTGTGCTGCAGCATGAGCCCTGATTAAGCATTGCCTGAAATTCTCATCTGGCCTCTTATCAACTTCTATTGGTTAAAGAGTCCAAGGACCTGGGCAGTTAACATTTAGTAAGCATATAAGAAAAAAGTAACGTGACGGTAAATTTATTCCAAGAATGCAAGATTGGCTTATTATTAGAAATTATGTTAACATAATATATCTCATTAATAGATTTTAAAAAGATCAACAATGTGATCATTTCCTTTGATATTGTAATGGCATTTGATAAAGGTCAACATCTGTTTCTGATTTTTAAGATCTTAATTAAATGAAAATAGGTGGATATTTCACTGAACTTTTAATACATACATATACCTTAAACCAAAAGCTAGTATCACACAAAATGATGAATCAGTAGAACTATTCCCATTAATGCCAGAAACTTGACAAATATGCCTACTGCCACTCTTAACATTGTTGCATAAATATTAACTAATAAAATTGACTAAAAAATAAGAGGAAATAAGATGTAAAAGTATCATTGTAAGTATGCTTTTGAATACTTAAAAAACCCAAATTAATGAACTAATTACTACTAGAAACAATGAAAGTTTATATTCATTTATGCATACTTAATGTAACTTTTTTAAATATAAAAAATCAGAAAATATGAAAAGATTTCTGATATAATAGCAAAACAAGTAATATACTTTGAAATAAACTTAATATGCAGGATCTATATAAAGAAAACGTTATACTTCTACTGATGTAGGTAAAAGAAGACTTAAAGAAATGGAAACAGGAAATTCCCTGGTGGTTCAGTTGTTAGGACTCTGTGCTTCCACTGCAGGGGGCACGGGTTCAATCCCTGGTCTGGGAAATAAGAAGCTGCAAGCCGCATGGTGTGGCCAAAAAAAAAGGAAATGGAAACAACATGTATTATTTTCAGATGTAAAGATTCAATATTGGACAGATGTAACTAAAATATAATGCAATGTACATTTGTAGAATACGACAATTCTAATAAAAATGTCAATTTTTGAAACTTAGGCTGATTATAAAATTCATATGGAAATTTATATATGTGGATCAAAAATAAAACTTCCAGAAGAAAACATGGATTCTTTTATTTTTAAAGGCTTTCTAATAATGGAGTTAAATCCTGAAGACTTAGAGGAAATGAATGAAAAACTGACTAACATAAAAATGTAGAAAGCAACTACAATAGAGAAATACTACAAAGAAAGATAAAAGTGAACTGGGAAAATATTTATAATATGTTTGCTTGGTAAGGAGTTATGCTCTATCATATATGAAGAGAGTGCTTAAGGAAAATACCAAAGCCCAATAGAAAAATGGGCACTAGGAATAGACAATTCATGTACACACAAAACAATATAAACAGTAAATAGAAGAAAAGATGCTGTGTCTCACCCACTAATAAAAGAATGGAACAATGAAACAATGAGGCAACATCTTTTTTTGGATTAGATTGGCAAATATTTGAAAGAATAATACACGGTGTTGGCAGGAGTGCGTATCAGCAGGAACTCTCATGCCCTATTGGTGGAGAGTACAATATTTTGTATTGCAATTTGTCAGTATTTTCTCAAATTTTAAAATATGTGTATTGTTGATTCATTAATTCCATGATAGTAATTTATCCCATAAATGTGTTGACATGTACATAAGACATAAATAAGGGTGTTTTTCATAGCAGTGTTTGTAATAGGAAAAACAAAACTAACAACAAAACAAAACAAAACTGGAAAGCACTTAAGTTTTCAGAAGTAGTCAGAGGACTGTAGTACATCTCTAGAGTGGAGTACTTTTTTCAGTTATTCAACAGAATGAGTTAGATTGGTTTGAATTGATAGGTAAAGCTCTTTGAAACAGACTGGGAGTAAAAGCAAGCAATAGCATAGCTTCTGGGCCAAGTTTCCATTTGTGGTTTTAAAAAATTATAAACTGGGGACTTCCCTGGTGGCACAGTGGTTAAGAATCCGCCTGCTGATGCAGGGGACACGGGTTCGAGCCCTGGTCCAGGAAGATTCCCACATGCCACAGAGCAACTAAGCCCATGTGCCACGACTACTGAGCCTGCGCTCTAGAACCCGCGAGCCACAACTACTGAGCCTATGTGCCACAACTTCTGAAGCCTGTGCACCTGGAGCCCATGCTCCACAACAAGAGAAGCTACCACAATGAGAAGCCCGCGCACCGCAACTAAGAGTAGCCCCCGCTCGACACAACTAGAGAAAGCCCACGCACAGCAACGAAGACCCAACACAACCAAAAATAAATAAAATCGATTCTTTAAAAAAAAAAAATTATAAACTGGAATTTGTACATGTGAATGTCTATAAGGATGCACAGAAAATTGGTGGTGGTGGTGATCTCTGGGGTTTTGAAGTGTGGCATAGAATTCGGGCTGTTTTCCTTGTATATTCTCTTTTGAACAGTTTGAATTTTGTTTATCATGGGCATGTGCAATTTTCAGAATAAAATCATTTTTTTTGTTTTCTGTGTATTAATTACATTTTTCTTGGATTTTTCCAGATTTCTCTTGCACTTTGTTTTGTTTTGATGTTTGGAAACTCAATGTTATTAACTTCTTATTATGCTTCCTCTTTGGTAATTATTTGGGTAAGTGTTCCTTAAGTAAATGTCTGTTTTTGAAACTAATGGTTTACCAGTTTCTTTATCACTGGCTTGAGATTCGTGAGGGATTTTCTACAAGAACTGTTTCAAGTGTCTTACTGAATACATCTATATGTGATAATGTATTTAAGTTCTCGTTTCCAAAGAAACACAACAAAAGTTAATACTGGAAAACATAGTGCTTTGTTTCACAGTCCTAATCTGTCCTTTCCTCATCTTTTCTGTCACCTGACTTTTGGTCCTGGAGTTCATTTTAGAATGGTTTCTATGCTTTCGTCTTTTTCTTGTTTCCTCCCCTCTTTTCAGTGTTTATCCTACTCCTGCTCTACTTTCTGACCCCCTTTCCTCCCTCTGGCATCTCAAGCAGTCTCTCCTTGTTCCACTGTGATCAGAGGCTCAAGGCCTTATATTTTTAGTTTTTTCCCCTCGTGTCTATTTGAATTATTCAGATAGTTTAAATCAGGTGATGATTCAGTTATATTTTACTAGATCACTACCAAGAACAGATTTAGACTATGGGGAGACTGTCTTATAGAATTAGAGCAAAAGGTAAAAGGTTATCTAACTCCTTCTGCCACTTTTGGCAGGATGACTTTCTAAATATAAGTCTCTCTAAATTTAAGGACTTCCAGAGGTGGTTACTCTTTTTTTTTTTGCCGGTGGGTTTCTCCATTACAATGTTTTGCAAACCTAAGAGGAAAAAAATTATTCCTTATATTTAACATGCATGTGCTTTAGGATTAGGCTGGTTTTTTGAAGATGAAAAAGCACACTGCACTGTCTTAACTGAAATGGTTTCTACTTCTTGAATAATCATTTAAGTAACTCAGATCATTTTGTCTTTCTTGATTTCTAGAACCCATTAACAGATTTGGAACCTGCTATTTCTTTGTCTGATTTTACAAGTAATATTTATTTAAGATCCCATTTCCCAGGAGTATGCCTCTTCCCAATCTGGGCCACCACCCTTTTCAGGTTGTGTGACTTGAGTATACTTAGGCACAGAAATTAGCAGTTAGCATGTGGTGATGCTGTGTTCTCAACAATGACAAAACAAAAACAAAAACCCAGTAACTGAGTTGCTGTGCTGTGAGATTAGTGATAGTTCTTACAGTCATGAATTTTGTTTGTAATTAGGAAATGTGTCAATGGACTCAATTCTATATTTAAATATGTACATGGGGAAGTCCTGCTATTACTCAGAGTAAAGTACATGACTCTTGTTACTTGTGTACAGTACACAAGTACATTGAATGGAAGATTTCCTGTCAGTAAATCTAATCTTAAGTACATTTTGCAGGAAATTTCTCTTCAGTTCTATTGAGCACCTGCAGTGTGTCAGGTTTCCTACTAGGTGCTTGACACTGAGGTGTGTCTTAGGTATGAATTAAGCATTATGCATATTTCACGTATTTTGGTGTATACAAATAAATAATGGCAACAGGTACAGAATATAGCATGTTTTTGCATATTTAACTATAAACACACATTGGCCTGTTTTTATTTCTAGTTATCACTTTGAAACAATCGTAACACATTTTGTGTTCTCAGATATTCAGAAACTTCTGAAAAGATTTAATTTGGGTTCATGTATTTATGTTTTGATTCTAAGCATATTTTTGCCAGGTTTGAAGTAGATTTAGATCTGTATAGGTACTATACTTTGGGAGTCTATTATGTACCTGGAAAGAAATAAGATTTGATAGAGGAGAAGTATTTAGTTGATCTGTTAAAAACTCATTTGTAGTTTATTCAAGGAGTTAGTAATATTTAACTTAAGGAAAATCTTATAACTATTAGACACCTGTCTAAAATTCTGAAATTATTATATACTTCTTGGTTCTTTGGTAAATCAGAACCAGTCATAGAAATCAATCATAGAAATTTACGTATGGAGATTCTGTTTTCAACTTTACAGAGTGACTAACTGACCTAAAATACTCTGGATAAAACAGGGCTTCTTGAAATCAAATGAGCTTGTGGTGATTCTATGTGAAACACTGAAAGTGTGCTGAAGTTTAGATTCTTGAGAGTCTTATTATTTAGAAGTATTTTTTTGGTACCTGAATTTGTGTCTATAAGTATTAACTGTATGCTATGTTATTTTCTGCATGCAGGGTTTACTGGCAATGAAACCATGTTTCCTGAAAGTAAATGTATCTGAACTTAGTTTATGGGTAAGAATCAATCTATTTGAATGTATATGTTTTTCCTTCTCCAAAATATATCATTGGTTTTATGTTTTACTTTCAAGGAACTATCCTATATAATGCAGAGGATCTAACAGTTTTATAACATATTAAGGCTCAATTTTAATGTGCCAAATTGCTCTTTTTGTGAAGCAAGTTAAGATTAATATTGGATAGGTAGTTAAAGAATTTCAGTTTTATGTATGACCCATGTTTTTTCTGAGGAGCAGTGCATGTGTAAGAAACTGTTAGTAGAAGGGGAATTTAACTGCAATTGCTGTATAAATCTGCTATAAAATATATTAATTTTGACAACAAGATTGTGTATATTTTTCTTTTTGATGATAGCCCCTTGATTTTGGAGTAACATTCTTTAATTTAAGGTGCGTTTTTTTTTTGACATTTTCTCTTGGATCTAGAGATAGTTACTTCACGTGTGATTAAAGCATTTATTTTTTTCTTCCTAGGCTATGTCTGTGCAATGGCTATATGATGCATCAGTTTAGTTTTGTTTTGCTATATTTTTCTTTTGTAGGTTATCCAAGGATGTTTTTGGTTATTTGGAACTGTCATACTCAAGTATTTGACATCTAAAATCTTTGGCATTGCAGATGATGTAAGTGTATTTTTGCTTAAACTTGGAAGACTTGAAATAAATCAAACAGGCTAAGAATGAATTACTAGAGTTGTTAAAGTACTACTATTTAAGGCAAATTCTAAGGTGAAGTCTATTCACCTGTTATTTTATCTATTTACTACAATAGAGAGTAAATATGACTATGTCTGTAGTCCATTCTCCAAAATTAATTTCTTGACATAACTCTCATATTTTATTGGTCTTCCACAAAGATTTTAAAATTTTAAAGTAAGAAAGCTCTAGAGACTTAAGCTCAAATTTTAAGGCCTCTACAGTCATTTTTCTCTGGTTTCTTTATAATCCCCTTTTGTAACAGATAAAGATGCCATCTTCAGAGGCTCTTAAAGAATAGATCATATAACTTATTCTCTTTTTCTTCCAGTTTTCTAGTCAATGCTTGTGAAAGGTTTGTAGGTAATTTAATCCAAGTTAGTCTTATTAAGAGATATTATTGTTATTGGTTTTGCTTTTTTTTGGTATTTGGGTAGGAGAGAAAATAAAATGAGAAGAATTCTGCTTTATAACCGTAGAGATTCACTCTATCTATAATTTTGTATTGCCTATTTTATTTTGATGTTTTGGTAAGCACATTAATTAAATTAAAAGAGAGAGCAGGACACCAACCAACATGGAAAGAGTAAAGTAAGCCACATATTTTCTTCTGTAATTTATTTTAATTGATGGTCTTTCTTCCTTCTGTATTAGATTAAAGTTGTGGTTTTGAAACTGAGTTCTGTGAAGTTCTGGGACTTCAAGGACTCTTTGGTGGGGTCCATCTACTTCTCAGTCCCCCTGCCAGCCCCTCTTCACCCAGGATAGTCTTGCTTTAATCTCTTACATAGTGGACATTTATACATGTTTTCATATGAACAAAGGAATTGTTTGCTTAAAAAAGATGGAAAACAATGGGCTATTAAAGGGGTGGTCTACAACCTGTGAAAGACATTTTAAAAGTTTAAAAGCATAGTCTAAAATGCATTTATTTATTCATTCATTCAATGTACCTGCTATGTGCCTGATAGTAGAATGCATCCTAGAGATACAGAACTGAATAAGACATGGTCTAGTGGGAGACAGGGACAATTTCTAGCAACTATAATACAGTGTAATGAAAGCTCTGATAAAAATAAGTACAGAGTGGGACTTCCCTGGTGGTCCACTGGTTAAGACTCTGTGCTTCCACTGCAGGGGGCACAGGTTCTACCCCTGGTCAGGCAACTAAAGATCCTGCATGCCACATGGCATGGCCAAAAATAAAATAAAATAAAAATATAAAATAAAATTTTAAAAATTCAAAATGTATTTAAAAAAATTTATTAAAAAAAATAAGTATAGAGTGCCACAGGAATACCCAGGGAGATTCAGGGAAGGCTCCTAGAAGTCAACTGTGAAGATGAGCACTAAGTGGTGATGGAGTCAGCCAGGAGGCAGAGAATGAGCAGGAAGAAAAGGGAAAGAGCCCAAGTCCTGGGTTTATGGAATCTGTCTACTCATTGGGGGAAGACAAGCTGGTTAGAGTTTTAATTCAGGTTAAAGTGACTATTGTCATTTCTATCACAGCCCGATGTTGCACCAGGGCCAAAAAAAAAAAAAAAAAATGCTGTAAAAAGTTATTTCCAAATCAGAAATAAGTTAGTTGCAGCTTTAGTATTTCTAGAAATCTGTAACATTGATCAAGGACATCAATGTTATAAATAAATTCTTAATTTTAACATTGGTCAAAGGAAGAGAATGGCAAGGCCACACGGCTCTTGAGAAGCATTTCCACCCACCCTTCTCTGTTAATTAGACACACACTTCCTGTCCTTTAGGAACCCAGCGAGGCATTTCTCGGTCTATCCTGGATTTCCCATCCTTGCTCCTATCAACATTTTTCATGGTAAAATTCTGATGTTGTATACCAGGGAAGCTCAGTACTAAGTGCCCCAAGGTTTTTATTGGGGGCTGGTAACATAAGCATCCTCTGCCTAGCACGTTATCAAAATTCCAAACTCCCAGAAAGAATGTAGGTGTTCAGTATAAGCCACTATTATCATTTAGGGTGATGGGAGCCTTCCGGAATTCAAGTTCCCTGATGCCAGCTAAGGGTCAACCTTGCAAGCAGGTTTTTCAAAGGATCCCCTTCAGACCTACTATGTTAACTCTCATCTGAACAACAAGTTTGTCTCATCTTTTCCTTTCTGCCATGCCCACCTTGGATCTCCCATGAATATGCATACCACTTCCCAGTCAGTCATAGATTTGTAGAGAGCTTGGGCTCTCTTGGATCCACCAGCGTCTGTGGACAACTTTCCAGTGCACCAGGGATGTGAGAACTTGTCTCCTGTCATTGGTTGTCTCCTTTTCAGAATCTCTGTAAAATGTCTAGCTAGTCTGCCAGTCTACTGTTCACCAAACGAGTACTGTAACCCTAAGCTGGCAGAACTGTGAATTTCCGCCTTTCATTTCCTCCTGAGTTTGATGCTTTTACTGATGGTGCATAAATTTTTTGCTCTCTGCCCCCAAACAAGTCAGCTCCTTGCAGTAGCAAAGGTTCTGCTTTTCATGGCCAACCCCACCCGGGTAGGACCGTTGGGCTGACCAAGCTGGGGGAAGCAGAGGTGATGTAATGGTGGGAGGGAGCGGCCAAAGCAACAATGCCACAGACTCCCACTATTTCCACCCAGAGCTCATCAGTTTTTTTTTTTTGGTTTTTTTGGCTGCATAGGGTCTTCGTTGCTGTGCGTGGGCTTTCTCTAGTTACAGCAAGCAGGGACTATTCGTTGCGGTGTGCGGGCTTCTCATTGCAGTGGCTTCTCTTGTTGTGGAGCACGGGCTCTAGGCACGTGGACTTCAGTAGTTGCAGCATGAGGGCTCAGTAGTTGTGGCACGTGGGCCCTAGAGCATGCGGGCTTCAGTACTTGTGGCACATAGGCTCAGTGGTTGTGGTTTGCAGGCTCTAGAGGGCAGGCTCAGTAGTTGTGTCGTTGCTCCACAGCATGTGGGATCTTCCCGGACCAGGGCTCGAACCCATGTCCCCTGCATTGTCAGGTGAATTCTTAACCACTACCCCACCTGGGAAGTCCCTCATCAGTTTTTTTTTTTTTTTTTTTTTTTTTTTTTTTTTTTTTGCGGTACGCGGGCCTCTCACTGCTGTGGCCTCTCCCGTTGTGGGCTCCGGACGCGCAGGCTCAGCGGCCATGGCTCACGGGCCCAGCCGCTCCACGGCATGGGGATCTTTCCGGACCGGGGCACGAACCCGCATCCCCTGCATCGGCAGGCAGACTCCCAACCACTGCGCCACCAGGGAAGCCCCCTCATCAGTTTTTTTGTGAATGCATGTTTCTCCATTTGTTTTCCTTTTGATCAATTACTTGATCCTAATATGGTTTTTGACAGTTTTGTCCAATTTCATAGTTGTTATTGAAAAAGGGGATTTACTAACTTCTTCCTCTGCCATATCTGGAAGTCCCCATATTCACTGATTTTTGCGTGTTGATCCAGCCTTATATTTCTCAGATAACCTCACTTGTTTACAATGTGTTAGTTTTTCTAAATATTGCTGGATTTGGTTGGCTAATATTTTTAAGGACTTTTGCTGATATGTATGGGAATGTTAGTCTGCAGTTTTATTTTCTTGTAATGTTTTTGCCTGGTTTTAGTTTCAAGGTAATGCAGCCTTCCAGAATTATTGGGAAATGTTCAATCTCCTATTTTTAATGAGAATTTATATAGAATTGATATTATGTCTTCCTTAAAGGTTTGTTAGAATTTGACAGTGAAGCCCTCAGGATATGGAGTTTTGTTCATGGGAGATTTTTCTACTACAAATCCACTTTCTGTAGGAGTCTTGGCATTTTATGTCTTTAGAGGAAACTCACCCATTTCATATATATCATCAAATTAAAAAAAAATTATTGTAGAATTCAGTTAGCGAAAAATTCTTATTGAAATTTTTTGCATATATGTGAATTGGCTTTTATGCTCTTTAATTTTCCTTATTTGGATTTGATATTATATTAATCTGTAAAGACCTGCTTTTTATTTTTTTGCTATTTTTTCTACTTTCTATTTATTATATTAATATTTTCAAAGTACCACTTCTTTAAAGTCTTCCTTGGTTTTCTTGTATTGCACTTTGTAATTGAATTCTGTCACCCTCATTTCTTGTCTTCTCATTTCTTTGGGATTGTTCTGTAGCATTTTCTGATGCTTGATGGAAAGTGCTTGGCTCTTGTTTTCACCTCTCTTATTTTCTGATAAATGCATTTTAAATCTATAAATTTCCCTCTAAGTAGTACTTTTTTGTGTGTCTTACAAATTAACTATTTTACGACTTTCTTTTTAACCTAAAAAGCTTTATGTTATTTAGTTTCTAGCTGAAAGGATTTTTAAAGCCATTCCTAGTTACCATTTTCCAATTTTGCTGCATTTATGATTAGAAAAAAATAATTTGCATTATATAAATTCATTGAGATTTATTGTGGCATAGGATGTGAACATTAAAAAAACCTTGTGTTTGAGGGTAACATATAGTCTCTCTTTGTGAAGTTTGTATTCTCTGTTTGTGAGCTTATTAATATTGCTCAGATTTTATGTTAACATTTATCTGCTTTTTCTACTTTAGAGGGAAATATTTAACATTTCCAATGAACACTGTCAACTTTTTCTTCCTACAGAGTTTTTCAGTTGTTCTTCTATATGCTTTGAATCGATACTGTTAATTGCAAATTGCAAATATTATATGTTCGTGATATGTATAACCTTGCTTTGCTGTTTGTTTTATCAGCATATAATGTCATTTTGTTGTCTTTTTTCATATATTTTTGTTTGAATTTAGTTTTGTGAGACATCACAGTAGCTAACCCAGATTTCTTTGGTTCATTTTATTTGGTATATCTTGTTCTCTTCGTCTGTTTTCAACCTTTCTGCAACCTTTCTGCATACTTTTAAGTTTGTCTTTTGTAGATAATATGATATTGAATTTTTCCCCTTAAATCCAACTTGAGCATCTGTCCTTTAGTTAGTGAATTTAACCTCTTTACATTATGGCAGTTATCATTATATTAGGACTTACTTCTTTCATTTTATTTGAGATTTTCCAAACATTTTACTTTCTTTTTAGATTCTTTTCCTTTTCAGTGGTTAGGTACTTTGTGTATTTTAGACCTATGTACTCTCCCTCCTATTGATTTCTTAAACTTATCAGAATACATTTCTTCCCCAGGAGACAGAGCATTTGAGATTCTTCAGCATATCCCATCACCCTTTATAGTTCCTACTCACTCCCTGACCCCCTACTTCATTTAGGTATCGTTTAGGGTTTTAGTCATGATGTGTTTCAGTTATAATTTATCCCCTTTTCTATGGTTCTTGCTCTTCTTGCTCTTTTAGACAATAATGAATTGAAAGTTTGGCAAATGTTTTCTCATTTGTTAAATGAAAACAATTCCAGCTTCCTCACATGGCTTCTTGTGGGAAGTAAGTTAGGTGATATAACTGTGAGCACTTGGTGACATATGAAGAATTACACAGTTGCTGATTGTGAGGCAAAAGTGTGTTTTATTCCAAGGCCTGCCCATTTTCTACTTCTTTCAAAAAGTCTTTTCCAACCGCTTTTCAGAAATCTGAATTAACGTTTGCTTTGCTTTGCTCTATCACACGTTGTCCCTTTGTGATTGACAGATGCCTGTGTGTGTTACCAAGCCTACCCGATAACTGTGTAGTGTATTTCACCAGGTTTAACACCTTGAGCAGGGAAAACCCAAGGGTAAAAACCTTTGGAATGTTGATGATGGAGCGTGGACGGCAGGGTGTTGTTGGAGCTATCACTTGTCAGCAGTTGAAGGGAGACTGTGAAGTTGGAGGGTCCAGAAGTAGCCAGGTGTGGGAACAGCGAGCTCTGTCATGCAGTGGAAACTATTTTTAGGTACTATTAAGATTAAAATGCATTATTACAATATACGGCATAATCTAATGGTACCTCCCTTTATTCCTTACTAGGCTCATATTGGCAACTTATTAACATCAAAATTCTTCAGTTACAAGGATTTTGACACTTTACTGTATACCTGTGCAGCGGAGTTTGATTTTATGGAGAAGGAGGTAAGATGTGATTTCTCCTTTCTTTCCTTAGTTTTTGGTCCATTCATTTTTCATAAAGGGTGCTCCTGTTATTCAGACTCTTACCTCTGTGCTCTTATCTCAGTTTGAAGGAAAAGGAAAACCTGGCAGCTTAAAGGAAGATATTCCTATTTACATTAGTACAGCTTCCTGAAATATATAGTCTTTTCTTATTTTGATAATTTAGAAACATGCATTCAGTCTAGCAATAGTTTTTAGGATTGAGTAAAAACAGAGGCATTTCAAGTCGCCTCTTTTTAGGGATAGCATTAGTTCAGTGAAGCTCTCAAGCTTTTAAGTTTCCACTCACTTTGTGATTGTTTGTTTGAATGATCTCATTGCTTTGAAATATCATTGAGTATAAGTTTTTCATTCCAACAACATTTTGTTCCTAAAACTATATTCAGGTGTTTAGAAGGAAACCAGAGAGTAGTTTAGTGGATAGTGAGACAGAAGTCTGCGATATTACTTGATGTTCTTGAACAAGTGGCTCTCATTCTTGGAGTTGTAGCTTACTAGTTTCTGGTAGTATGCTACAGGTAGATATTGTGAGGACGAAAGGAGATACATAGGAAAGTACTTTGATATTTTAAGATATTTTATATTAAATACCATTTTGTAATACTTTATGAGCTAGTTTGGTTCAACAGACGTGTATATATATGCCTTTTTTTCACACCACCCATGTGGCCCCGATTTATGATGATATTTTATTATCTGTCAGACATTTTTCTTCAAAGCTGTGTGTGTGTATATATATGGAAGTGGCCAACAGTCCTCTGTTGACACATTCATTTTCCCCGATCCCCACTGGGTCAGCCCATGTCCTAAATTACAGACCAGTGGAGGAGAGTGCAGCACACAGCAGACTTTTACCAACCAGACATTCTGAGTTGAGCGTGTCCTGCAGATGTACTGTTTGCTCCAGTGACCTATCAGTCTTCATTTCCTGTGTTCTGGCAAATGGTTTTGATAAAAAGTGTACAAATGATAGTGTTGAACCTGCTGAAAGAAACTAAGGAAAAGTATCTTGCAAGGCTTTAAAATGCACGCTTAATAGCAGATCAAGCCTCTTTCAAGGAGGTGGTAAAGGAAGTAGAGTATAGACATCAACAGAGAAATTAGGACTCAGTGGAAATCCTTTAACATTATTGAGGATATACACACCTTTACAACCTGAGAGTATGAACCATCAGTTATGTGATAGAAGAAATTGTTTATTGAGGCATAAGATGCCTTCAGTCAATTTGAAGAAAATGGCAAAGCTGTGTCCAGCCTGCCATTCCTCATCTCCATAGGTACCTTCACAGGGACGATGCTGTAGAGACAGGGCACGGTGCCAGTTCAGAGAGGGCATCTCTTGTATGGTACGTCCATATAGTGGGGAAGAGGGAAAAATTTAACATGATATCATACCGATATGGAAAGACACTTAAGATGTATAATGGGATGAGCAAAATGGTCCGATCTTATTGACCTATAATTAGCACACATAGAATAAAGTGTAAGAGACCAAAATTTTAACAATTGTTTTTTTTTTGGTGGAGAGATAATCAGTGATTAACTTTTTTTGTAATTTGTGTCTTCTAAATTTTCTATAATAATCATATTCTAATTGTATTGTGCTACTAAAAAAAAAGTTAAAACAGTGAGGGGGATCTTTGCTTTTTAGATATGAAAATGGAAAGCAATAGTATTTAAAGTACAGGGATACCAAAACAGGAACATTATGACCAAAAACAGACAATGCTGGATAGACCCATGTGTAGGTACTTAACTATGTTTATGTGTATGTACTTAGTATGAAGTGAAGAGAGCACCACATAATATATCAATAAATGGTTAAAAGATGCATTGTTTCATGAATATTATTTGAAAAATTGAATTGGGGTGGGGAGTCAGCTTAAGGCCTTGTATCATATTATACACCAAACTTCATTTCAGTTAATGTGTTAAATATAAATGAAGCCTGAAAAATTAATCTGAGAAAAATTTGAATGAATATTAACTTCATTATTAATGAGCATAATACAAGTGCAAAACATATATGAGAATGATTAATAGATTTGTCTGCATGTAACTTAAAACATCTGTACATTAAATATTATAAAAATTAAAAAGGAAATGACTGGGATGATTCTTGCAATAAATATAATAAATGAAACTAGAGATTAATATAATTAGTATAGGAGCTTGTTCAAATCAATAAAAAAAGTTACCAAGGGCTCTCACCCTTTCCCAGCACCAAAAACACATCCCCCCTCCACCCTCCCCCACCACATATGCAGAAATGAGCAAATGTGAACATACAATCCATCCGGGAGGAAATGCTGATAACTGATTAAAATGTGAAATTCATTGTCTCCTTTATTTTTTCTCCATTTTCTAGTTTTCACAATGAGCATATGTAACTTTTATGCTTAGAATAAAATCAACAATTACAAGAAATATTAAAAGAACTTACAGTTCTAATAGAACACACACACACGTGCATACATCTCTCTCTGTGTGGTTTGCATTTGTTCTGTGCATACCCTCTCTCTGGTGTATCTTTTGGCATTGAGGAAGTTTTATAATTTTGTTTCCTTTATATTAATACTTGTATATATTAACCTTAGTCCCTTCTATTGGTTTCCTCCTGGGAGTTATACTGAACTTAGCTAGTCGTTTCTTGCCCGATGCCTATTCCCACCCATTTCTAATTTATTGTAATACTATAATCAGGGAGATTATTTTGCTTCTTATATACTCTCCCCCTTTTACCCCATTTTTAAGAGTCCCATTGTATCTTCATTGTCAGCACGTATAACCTCTCATACTCTTCTGTCACCTTTATATCCCCGTCATTGTCGTAGTTCTGTAGATCATTGTTTTTATTGTACACTATGAGTTGTAGGATCGAAGAACACATTTCTTGGCTGTGTGAGGATTACTCTCCAGTGGATTCCTCAGGAAGGGCTCATGGGAGCAGTAATCCCTGAATTTTTACATGCTCAAAATATTTTATCAGTGGCTTTTATGTGTGAAGGTCAGTTTGGCTAGATACAAAATCTTTGGCTCACCTATCTTTCCTTGAGAATCCTAAATAAATTACTCTACTATCTTCTGGTCTAAAGTGTTGCTTTGAAAATCTGATGCTAATATGATTTTCTTTTTAAAAGAAATATTTAAAAAACACCTTTTAAATAAACTTTTAGAATATAATGTTAAAATTGTTTGAACTCCTTATTAAATTTTGTTAAATACTTTTAACACAATTTTGACATACTTCCTTTTTAAACTAAACATCTGTATCTTACTACTTACATTTATTGTTAACTGTTATTAGCAAATGTCTAACTTTTAAAATAATAAAATAATTTTAGGGGACTTCCTTGGTGGTCCAGTGGTTAAGACTGTGCTTCCACTGCAGGGGGCATGGGTTTGATCCCTGGTTGGGGAACTAAAATCCTGCATGCCATTCAGTGCGGCCAAAAAAGTAAATAAAATTTGAAAGTTTAGATCTATAAAAAAATAGTTTTAGTTATGACTTTTGTGTAGGTTAAAACATAACTTAAAAATTACAAAATAGAAATATATTTATTATTTTAAAATAATAGCATGCAAATGTTTATAAAGGTAAATAGTAAAATGAAAACATAAAAATTCTCTTTTTAATGGAATTTCTAACTCATGAAGAAGCATTTTGTATAATGAATTATGAAAATTACTTGTCTAATACAGAATAGTGAGAAAATTGGACTAAGGAGAGGGAAATCAGAAAATGCTACTTACTGTATACTTTGTAGAATTAAAATGTACCAGCATTTTTAATATGGTTGAAGCTAGATTTCTCTTTATAAACATATTGGGGAAAGCATACATCATTTTACTTAATGATGTAAGATTATTTGTCTGGGGGAAAGTGTTGGTAATAAGCAAATCAATTGCAATTTAGAAATTTCAAGCCCAGGATTGTTTAAGACTGTGATCTCAAATTATCGAGAAGTGTATAGAATTACAATGTGTGGGGCTTTTCTAATAAAAAAAATTTTTCTATAGTTTTTTATCTGTTACCAAAGAAAACGTAAAAATGTTTTTATTCCTCTTATAAACATTAGTCATTATTGTGTGTATATGTGTGTGTGTGTGTGTGTGTGTATCTGGAGATCATGGTTATGATTTTTATCCCAGATAAAATGCACAGTAAAGCTCATGCCATTTAAAGGATTTCTGCTGACCCTAGGTGAATAATAAGTTATGCTCTCTAGTTAGAAAAGTAGTGTGCAAAAGTGAACAATAGTCTTTCTAGTCATGTTTTACAAGTGTTTGGGAACTGTGTTTGTTAGTGTTTTCAACTCAACATTTTGGGCAAGTTCGTTTCTATGGAAATGCACCTTCATTTTTACAATGGGAGTCAGTGAGTAGATTGGACCCTAGATGGGTGAATGCTTATGTTTCTATACTAACATGTTTTAAAATTCACTTGGATCATGATCTGAAATTTCATTTGAAATCATCTTTTCTTCTAACAAAACATCTCTTTGAATTTCAGACTCCACTGAGGTATACAAAGACATTATTGCTTCCAGTTGTTCTTGTCGTGTTTATTGCAATCATTAGAAAGGTAGGTCTATCACTTAAGAGCACTTTCTCATAATAGAACATTTTCTTATTTCTTCATTTCTTGTGTAGTTACATATACTAGGCTACATGTTAATCTAATACAATATTTTATATAGATTTATTGAAACACATTCTGTATTTTCTTACTAATAGCCTTTGATGAACATTTATAAGCCTTAAAAACATTGTGCTAGTTGCCAACATAAAGTAGATCTAGGGAAAGGATGCTCAAGTTTTGATAGTCATGTATTTTGAAAGATAGGATCAGAGGAACCCTCTTGACGCAGATACAATTGTTTTTGCTTATGTGAATTATTACTGATTCACTTTTAACTTTTATGTAATATTTCTTTAAAATATTTAATATATGCCTTTCTAAGTCATTTGTGCAGTATTCATTAACTTCTGGATAGAGTTTATTATTAATCAAAAGGAAAAAATAGAATATTAACAGTGTATTACTAAACTTGATAAAATAGACTCCCAACTTGACTTTGATAATGAAATTTTAAGTCCACATATAAATCAGGCCAAGGAAGTTCCAATCTTCAGTAAAGAGTGATGTAATAGTCCCTCTTTTCTTCTTTTAAGAGTTGGTGAACTCTGTAAGTACAGGTGTTTTAAGAGAATGAATTGGGGTTAGTCTGTAATCAAAATGATAGACCCTAAAAGTTTTCTGATTTGTAGCTATTATTTTTGTGTTAATACAGTGTCATATATTTGTAGAATATTCTGTACTATAATTATTATTTACATCATATATTTGTAATCTCCCCAAACATTTCATCTACCTTATTTCAATTGGTTCTTCAACAGCATTATGGGGTACACAGATATTATTATTTCCATTTTGACAAGTGCAAAATTATAAGGTCAGTGAGGTTATTACCAGCCTCACATCATGTCCGTTAAAAAAGCAAGGGAAGAGTGAGAATCAGACTGTACCTTTACCCCCCCTCATTGAGTGTTGTATAGTATTCAGCTTTGTAGTCTCACAGCACTTTTTAAGTCTTGTCAGTTGATGGTTAGTCAATTTCTGCTGTATGCCAGGCTCTGTGCTCTTTGCTTCCTTTGTTTTCTTTATGTGGGTGGGCACCCAGTAGGTAATAAAAAAATACTAGATGTTGGCAATCCAGAATGTATTAAAAAGATAGCAACCTGGATGGCTAGAGATGATGAAAATGACTAGATTGGGGTCAAAGAAAGTGGGATGTTTGATGTAAAGAAGAAAGACTTAAATGGAAAGAGGATAATTCTTTTCAAAGACTTAAAAGGCTACCACTTGGAAATAAGATTATACTCATTTTGGCTCCTTAATATTATGGCCAATTCTAAGAGTTAGGGCTTTTGACCAGCATTGATCTGGACTGATTAGGAAAGTGTTATAGGTTTAATCAGCAGCTAGGTGGTTCTTCCAAGGGCTGAATTAAAACCTATCAGGCAGTGTCACAGAGGACATCCACATTGGGGACAGGATTTCAGATTAGATGACCTCCCAGTGACTGCTAAATATGAAAACACAGTGTTTAGTTAGTTGTGCTTATCAGTCTCTGAGCCAGTTCTCCAGTTATGTGTGTGTATAATTAAGAAGAGGCATTGCCAACAACCTGGGCATGGTGGAATTCTCTTAAAGGTGAATCGGAAGCCAAAAGGTGAAGTTTCAAGACCCTTCTTAGTTGTTGTCCACCTTTAGGGAGATCATTTAATCCTTCTGAGCCTGTTGCTCATTTTTAAAATGAGGATAATAAAACTTATCTGAACAGGGTTGGATATAGATATGATGAAGTACTGTACAAACGTAAGATTTTGTTGTTGTAATTACTATTTTCTGAATTACTTCTTATCTCCATACTTCTGTATTTTTAAGTAAATAAAAGTTTGAAAGTTTAGAAGATACATTATTTGAAATTTTCTTTTTCCCAATACGGCTGTTATAAAATGTTTAAAAATCTATTCGCAGATTGTTAGTGACATGTGGGGTGTCTTAACTAAACAACAAACACATATAAGGTAAATATGCCATTAATGATTTTGTTACCTCCTCTGTTTATTAAGTAGTTATTTACAGTATATTAATTTTATAGTTACATGTTGTACACTCAACATTTGTTAATTGATGTTTCGATTGTTGCCATCCCCCTTCTCCGCTTTTCTCATTATTCCCCATTTATGTAGAGCTCAGCACATCACTTGTTCATTCCCCAAATCGCATCCAGTATGATCTGACTGTAGCCCTATACTAATCTATGCTTGAAGGATACAGCTTTGTGCTTCAGTTTGGCAGGGAAAACAAATTACTCTGTTGATGGTTTTAGGACCAATGGACAGCTTTTTGAGAGAAGAGCAGGAAAATGTAAAAGTGGACCCACACCTCATTTTTACATAAAATAAATTCCAGATGGAGCAAAGATTTAAATATAGAAAAAAAAATGAAACTCCCAAATAAACCAAGAGATTATTTTTATAATTTTAGGGTTAGAGATGCCTTGTTAAGTATGACATAAAGCCTATAAGCTAGAAAGAAAGATTGACAAGGTTGACCAGATAAATTCTTTGGTTTGGTAAGATACTGTAAGCACTGTTCAAAGAAAAATACAACTTGGAGAAAATAGTTGGAAATTATAACAAGCGCCTAATGACCATCATACATAAAGAACTGCTATAAATTAATAAGAAAAATACTAAAAACCCATTTGAAAAATGAGTGAAAGACTCAAATGGGCAATTGAGAAAAAAAAAAATTCCCATTTTCCCTTTTCCGCTACACTAATGTCCCACAGATCTCCTTTCTGCTCTTTGACCATGACAAGTAGTTTCCTGCCTCTGCAATTTTGCAGTGGTTGTAGCCTAAGTCCGTAGTTGTGCCTCCTGCTTTCCGCAGCCTGGCTTGGCATGACTCACTCCTTTAATCCTTGCTTAAATGCCACCTCTTTCAAGAAGGCTTTCCTGACCATCATTTCTGAGTAGATCCCTTGTCTCCTTCCTTGTTATTCTCCACCATCACACCCTTTTTCTTTCTCTCGGCATTTGTCACCGTGTGTGCTTACATACTGATGTGTTGCCTGTGTCTCCTGAAGGGGGATGGGGTCATTTCTGTTCAGTTCAGTGGTTTATATGCAGTGCCTGGCACATAGGAAAGAATAGTAGTTGAGTGAGCAAAGACTTACGCATGACTTACAGATACATGAAAAAGTGCTCCGTCCCATGGTAAAGATAAAAGTGAAAGCCTTTTTACTTATCAAGTTTGTAAAAATTAATAATACCCAGTGCTTGCAAGCGTGGGAGGAAGTGGGTGGTAGGGCAGTTAGGCAGTACAAGCAAAACATACGGTGGGCCTGTCCTTTAACTCTGCAGTTTCACCAGTGCAAATGTGTCCCCTAGAAATGCTCACGGAAATGCAGAGGTGATGGTACAGAGATGCCCACTGTGGTGGTGTATGTAATGTGGAAAATGTGAACAACCAAAATATCCACTAGTGCGGGATTGATTTACTTATGATCCAGTCATAAAGTGGAATTTCTTTATGGAAATATTTCATCATACATCCTTGAATTAAAAAATTACAAGACATATACATGATGATTACACTTTTGTTTAAAATATAAAGATTTTGTATGTGTCTTTGTACATCGGAGGGATATGGAAGGATAAAACTTGTAACTGTTAGGAGCATGGGATTAGAGGATGGAGCAAAGGAAGTTTTAATTCTAATTTCATTCTTTTGTGGGATTTTTTTGGGGAGTAGAGATTATTGAATTTGTGTGTCTATATATTTTCTTTTATAACACACAGCCTTATCTATTGTTCTTTCACCTCACCAGTGATAAATTATTGCATGTACTCTTGAGACAATCCTTGTTCTCGTTTAGAAACAATTTACTGTAACTGTGCCCTTACTTCTACCTGATGCCTTTGAGGGCCAGGGAAAAGAAAAAAGCTTCTGGTATGTAATGCCAAAATTTCTCTTCAATTGAGATGAAGTTTTTTTAAGAGTTCAGAAGGGGACTACCGTTATAACTATACTATGCACCTCTGGAAGAGAAAGGTGGAACTTTTCACAGAAACAAAACAGTCTTTTCAATAATAACTCAACTATAGAAGTAACTATAGAAAAGCACTGAGCTTCACGGGGCTCTCAATTCAGGTAGGATCAGAGCTTTTTGGAAAGGAGAATGGCACATCGACATTTCATTTTGCATAAGTACCCAAGTCATATGCCAATGTAAAAAGGGGAGAGGTAGGACATACATTTTAATTCTCAAGGTGTGAGTATCAGTATCTCCTTTATTCAGGGAACTAGGGGATAAAGTAGGATAGAGACAGCATGATGAAGTAGAAAATATATTGACTCTGAAACCAGTCAATATATAGACCTGGCTTCGCCTCTTACTACCTCTGTAACCTGTTTTCCTTAGCTGCCAGTTAGGATAATAAACAGTTGTAAGTAGGATAATAAATAGTTGTAAGATCAGAGTTAATGGAATGTAATGATCATATTAACATTTTAGGTGCTCGGTAAATGGTAACTGATAATTTTTACTTGGCATGAAAGAAGAATAAAGGAGGATCCATTTCACTTCCTTCATTTGCCCAGTAATTTTACTGTTTGCTAACACATCAATATATTTGAAAGCAAGTCCTCAAATCAGATTGTGTGCTACCTATTCAATTAACCTACCTAATTGAATCATTTACTCATTCATTCAAAAAAAAAAAGATTGAACTCTATGTGCTAGGCATTGTTTTCTAGGTCTTGGAAATATATCAGTGTTTAGGATAGAGAAGGTATGTGTTATCAAGTCGCACATTTGTGTCTCTGATCCAGACTTCTCCCTTGAACTCCAGATTTATACATACGATTCCCTGTTTGTCATTTCTACTTGGGTGTCTAATGAGAATCTCAAATTTTGTGAACGCAATACTGAGCCTCAGAATATGCTTCCCTGTCAGTACCGTTCTCCTGGATCTCCCTCATCTCATTCTGCTCCTTGCTCTCTCTTCTCCCTAATCATGCCGTCTTTGTTGTTAGCCTATCAGGGAGCCTGCTACCATGAGGCTTTGCCATGTCTGTTCTCCTTGCCTCAAGTGCTCTTCTTCCCTGAGGGATCCTCAGGCTCAAACTCTCAGCTCCTTCAGGCTATGCTCAGATGTCACTCAGTTGGTGACCACACTGATAATATATGCCATCCCAGTCACCCAGCACTCCCTGCATCTTTTACCCTGTTTCCTTTTTTCCCCACAGTATTTATCGCCATGTGATGTATGTTTATTTGCTTTTTGTTTGTCTCCTTCAACTTATATGTAAACTCTGTGAGGGCATGGATTTTTTTCCATCTTGTTTACTGCTCAAGGCTCAATGAAATTGAGTGGATGGATGGATTTGTACCTGGTCCTCCTGAAGGGTTCATTTTAGTTAGGAGAGACATATGATAATCAAATAAACCAATAAGTGAAAACTGTGTTTTCTGTGAGAAGATAAAACAGGGAAATGGAGTGGGAGTGATCAAGGTAAGGGGCACTGAATATGGGAGTCAAAGGCGGCTCTCTGATGTTTTAAGGTATAAAATTAGTCTAGTGTGACTGGAGCACAGTGATCAAGAGGGAACCTGGTAGGAGATGAGTTTCCAGGATGGGAGGTGGGGAACCAGATTAGGAGGACTATGTGTAGCATGGTAAGGATTTGAGAGTTTACTTTAATTACAAAAAAACCCATAGCCGATTGGAAAGTTTTAAGTAAGGGAGTGAGTGGCATGTCTGGATTCCCATTTTCAAACGGTTGCTCTCACTGCTGTGATGAGACTCAACACGGGGTCGGGGTGCGGGAAGGGGACCGGAGTGAGATGTGGGGAGGATATATGGGCCTATAAAGATGCAGCCTTTCTTAGGAAATTAAAACTGTCAAGCAAAGGTAAAGCTGGCATTATGTGGCTATTTTTATATTCCAGAGCTGCTGCTGAAAAAAAATCTTGTGTGTGGCTTCCTAAATTGTCCCTAAAGCAGCTAGAATTTACGGCAGAGCTGAGGGGCTGCTGAGGACAGGAAGTAGGGGTATGGGACTGTGAGGGCTGCAGAGTTTCTTTTCACTCCCTGCTTTGCCAGGTTATATTACCAGTGAGGTACCTGATACACAGCCAGCGAGCCTTGTTGGCCTAATAAATACCCGTGTAGTCAGATGTGGGATATGCAAAATAAACTGTTTTAAAAGACTGTAGCACCAGTTTTGGTTTATAACTTTCAGTTATTTTGATTTCATGTATGTGTCCTGAGGGCATATTACAAAAGTTGTAAAACTCATATTTGTAAGATAAAAATGCGTATGATTGAAGTAAGTGCTTCAGTAGTGATTCAATGATAGTATTTCTTTTTCCATTTCAGAAAACACCAACTTGATCATGGAGAGGTAAAGACTTAATATTACCAAAATTTGGCTTGTTTTAATGTTTGTATATGTTTGGATTTTTCTTTCTAGTTCCATTTTCTAACTTTATTGGTAAGTCAGTAATCATCTTCAAAATAGGCCTCTATGTGTTTTTACGAGAATACTACAAACATGACCATTCATTTGTTAGAGCAGTTAGGTAGGAAACTCATTTGGTCGGCTCTGATCATCCTCAAGGTAATAGCAGTTCATTGCTGGAGACCATTTAGACGCGTTATGCAGAGTGTCTTTCGCATGATTAGGGATCACTTTTCTCTCTGCTCACCTTGCCCTGAGGCCTCAGAGATGTGACTGGTTGCTGTTCTCATCTCCTGGTGATTCAGCCTGGTTTTTTTTTTAATTGAGGTATAATTGACATATTATGTTAGTTTCAGATGTACAACATAATGACTAGAATTTGTATATATTGTGGAATGATCACCATGATAAGTCTAGTTAACATCCATTACCATACATAGTTACTCAAATTTTTTTTCTTTTTTTTCTTGTGAAGAGGACTTTTAAGATCTATTCTCTCAGCAACAGCATGGTGACTATAGTTCATGATACTGTATCTCATATTTCCATCTGGTTCAGAAATGTGGGCTTTATTAACCCTAGGCTTCATTCTGAGCAGAATTATAGGACCACTTCCCTTAGGGACTTTATAATTTTAGCCCTCTAATAAAAGGGACAAGTTTGAAAGTGAATTTTAAGACTTTCAGAAATCAAAATATTGATTATTATATTAAATATTATTAAATATTATTTCAGAAATCAAAATATTGTTACTAAGAAAAAGTACCCTTTTCCATATATTCACCAATTTAACAATATATTCTTAAACTTCACAAATAGTAGGAGTAAAAATATTTTCTCTTTCTTTCAGCTGGTTTATCATGCATTGCAGCTGTTAGCATATACAGTTCTTGGTGTTTTAATTATGAGACTAAAACTCTTTTTGACGCCACACATGTGCGTTATGGCTTCCTTGATCTGCTCAAGACAGGTGAGATGATTGTTATGTTGGCATTATAGCTGCTATGATAATTTTACCCCAGCTTTTGTTATTGAGTGGCCCTAAAATAATATTAAATGACCCAAAGTTCTTTAAATTGTTTATAATTAAAGTTCTTCATGGTTTTGTACTAACCTTTCCTAAGGGGTAAGGGCCAAAGCAGATCCCTTATCCTTTTAACTTCTAAAATAGTCCTTGGTGTACAACAAACACTCATTCAGTGCAGGCTGAATTCATGAATGATAACTACAGATATTGATAGAAAGCAGTGATCGCACAGGGGCCCACACTCAGAAGGACTCTGCACCTAGATTGATGCTCTGCTGTTGCTGTTTTGAACTTCTTAAAAAATGTCAGACAAGGAACCCACATTTTTTTTTGTTTTTTGGCTGCACCACATGGCATGTGGGATCTTAGTTCTTGACCAGGGATTGAACCCATGCCCCCTGCAGTGGGAGCATGGAATCTCAACCACTGGACTGCCAGGAAAGTCCCAAGGAACCCACATTTTTATTTTGCACTGAGTCTGGCAAATTATGTAGGTAGGCCTGGCCTTACCCGAATCTGGGAGTAGAGCAAGTTGACAGAAGAGTTTCTTAAATCATGTCCCACCTATATTAGGCTAATGGTAGAATTGTTTTGATCCCTCAGGTTATTGTTTCTGGAACTTTTCCTTAGAATTATTAGTCTTGTATCAGGGATTCTAGCAGAGACTGTATTCTTCTCTGGGAAGTTGGATGCAGGCTGGTTTGTACTAACAGTTGTCAATGTATTCTTAATTTGGTTTCAGCTGTTTGGATGGCTCTTTTGCAAAGTACATCCTGGTGCTGTTGTTTTTGCTGTGTTAGCAGCCATGTCAATACAAGGTTCAGCAAATCTGCAAACCCAGTGGAATATTGTAGGGGAGTTCAGCAATTTGCCGCAAGAAGAACTTATAGAGTGGATTAAATATAGCACTAAACCAGGTAAAAAAAGGTCATATTATTTAGCTGTGGTTTTCCCTACAGTTTTATGTACAACTGCACAATCCTCAACCCAAGTTACTTCCAATGGTTTTACTTCCAGGAAAACTGTGGTTTTCCCTACAGTTCTATGTACAACTGCACAATCCTGAACCCAAGTTACTTTCAATCTTTCTAAGCAGTCCTGCTTCTAGATTATCCAGAAAGAGAGAGATGTCTGTCTTGCTTATGTAGTTTGCAAAGGAAATGTTACATCTATTTTCTTAGTAATTTATTTCTCTATTTTACATAAATTCTAATTTTTTTCAAAGTATATACAAAGTTTTGCATGGCACAATTTAAAATAATTTATGTTATCCTTATTTTCCTAATTAATTTTTAATCTTAGCCCTTCACATTCCTTTTTGAAATGAACTCATGGAATGTGATATTTTATTCATGTATAGAAAAAGAGGTTTTTGTTGTCATCTGAGTATCAAGTGACTGAATATTAAATCATCTTCCAGAATTCCTAGGTGCTATAAAACTTCCCTAGTCAATTTGTTACTTCTTTCCTAGAAGCAAGAAAAGACATTAAAAACAAACAAAAGAAACAGAAATCCTCAATGATGAGACATATGATGAGGCTTTATCTTCCAAGGAAAATAGTTTATCCAGGCTTGGTTGCTGACCACCATTTTATTAGCTACCTGACTTCATTCTGGTTCTGTCGTTGACTCTGTATCATGATTCGGGCCTCAGCTTTTTCACCTGGGAAGTAACTGATTTGACCAGAAGGAGACCCCTTGTCATGCTCACCAGGTGTCTTCCTAAGACCTTCCTTCCTGCTTTGCAGATGCAGTGTTTGCAGGTGCCATGCCTACAATGGCAAGTGTTAAACTCTCCGCACTTCGGCCCATTGTGAATCATCCACATTATGAAGATGCAGGTTTGAGGTTAGTACACAAATATCACATTGTTGAAAACAAATTTTTCTTACAAAGAGTGAGTGAGGGAACCAGCAAAATAATGAGAAGTGTTTCAAAAGGATATGGTGAACTGGGGTTTAGAGTTTGGGGACAAAGAATGCTGAAATAAGATGGCTAAGTTCAATACAAACTGTTAAGGCCCCATAGGACAATAAAACTACAGTCTTTGGGGTTATCTTCTCTCCTAGGCAGTAAAAAGAAATCACCCCATGTCTGTTTTATACAGGTTACAGGGCTCCAAACACCCAGGTCCTTATTAGTTATCATCACCTTTTAAGCTCCCCAGAAGATTCACTAGCCTATAGTTTTTATTAAGATTTTCTTATAGGCTATTTTTCTTGAATTCTGAGGAGTCAGTTGAGATGGAATCCCATTCAAAGAGGATTTTTTTCTCATTTTCACCAATATAACCTACTAGAATGATCTTGTTTTTTTGTTTTTTTTTTTACTAATTTTTTATAAGTTAGAGTGTTGTGTTCTCTTTGTAAAGGAAATAGATTTAATTTTCATGCAATTTCTAGGTTGATCAGCTAGTCATTTCCTAAGTAATTGGTGAATCCTTATTAATATTTTGTATAACAGCAAGTCATACCTTTTATAAATAAAAAGCTTTTTCATTAAAAAATCAATGTTAGCAAACTAATTTCCAGAGCAATTTTATTGAATAAGTTTCATTTTTTGTATTTTGTTTTTTTTTTTAAATTAGGAATAAAATGAAGAGCCATTTAATGCTAATCGTTTGTTCTCAAAGTTAGGACTGTTGTACCTTTAAAGTAGTCCTGTAGTTGTGTCTGTGTAGCTCATACTCTTACTTGTGATAGAGTGATGGAGAATTTAAAACAAAAACAAGCACTCAAACAAACCAAAAGACTAAGTTTGGAAATGAAGAGATTCATTAAACTGAACTTTTTCTCTCAGGACTCTTGTGCTACCTGTGCTTTTCTCCATTGACCTCCCCAGTGCCCCTCAGCAGGAACTCCTGTGCAGAATGTTCCCTTGACCTGATTCTTCTGTACAGTCTTTCTTCTAGTTCCATTCAGTGCTTTTGTCCAGATAGGTTGATTGCATTTTTTTGATCTTGAAAATCTTCTGCCTAATTATTTTTCTTTAGAGCCAGAACAAAAATAGTATATTCAATGTATAGTCGAAAAGCAGCTGAAGAAGTGAAGCGAGAATTGATAAAGTTACAAGTGAATTACTACGTTCTGGAAGAGTCCTGGTGTATAAGAAGATCCAAGTGAGTACTCAATACAGTATTTTATATTCAGAAGACATTAAAGTTAATTCAGTCTCATGGCAAGTGCTTTACTAGTTGTATGTGTGAGATGTATATAATAGCAAGGTATAAGCAGAAAAAACTTTTTTGATAATTATTTGGAGTCTTTTCTTTTCTAGTCATTTTAAACATCTATTTATTTTATAATGATTTACATGTGCACATTACCTTAAAGGTATTGGCACTTATTGATAATTTCCCAAATTGTTCATATTTGCCTTTGCTGTTTTTTTGAGAAACTTTTATTTAAAGTTGGATGTATTTTCTTTCAAAAGACTTGTGGAGTCTGAAACCAGATAATGGAGAGTCTCATTATAATGAAGTCAGGCAGCTTCGTCCATACCACATCTCTGCACCATACCATATCCTGTGATAGATGGGACCCCCTCCCCCCAGCATCAACTCAGAGTGAACTTCTTTCTTTCTGTTTTGCATCTTATTTGAGTGGGAAAATAATTAACCTTACGGTGACCCGTATTCTCTTGGGTTTATAGTTTTAAAAAGTATCTATTTCCACAGAGAAGTTCACTAAGCAGAGTAGAGCAATAAGAGTAAGATTTTAAAAGCAAATGTGAATTCTAAAGTTGACTATTTAGAAATGTTACACTTGGGTGACTAGACAGCAGATGATAGCTTGCTATTAAAATATCAGAGCATTCACCCCATGAGGAATACAAAAAGGAATAGTTTTATCAGAAATCAAGGATATTTTATGGAATACTATTATTTTTAAAATTCTCACTACTCTTTAAGTAAGCAGAAGTCTCCAGGAGATTGCTGTATCTGTGGCTTAATCATACTCATTTACTATGTATTTCAACAATACACAAGGGTGTTAAGATGAAATGATTAAATATTGACTTAGGAGTAAAGATAGTTCTGTGACACAGTACCTATCAAGCATTGCCCACAAGGAAACTCAAATAAATTTTTATTGTTGAATGATTTTCCATTGAATATGTCACAGGTGATTTGAATTTAATCAGGATCTACAGAAAATGTTACTGAGTCATAATTTAGAAAACGCTTTAAGTCTTTATGAACGTAAGAATATATGTGAAACTTATATACATAAACTTTAACTTTGTTATATAAATTTAGGACAAAAAGTCATAAGCATCTCTCATAACAATTTGATGAAGACACTGTAATAAATGAATGGTGGGCTGACATTTGCAGTCAGAAGGACTGTTTTTTGGCAGAGATTTCCACCAGCATTGGGATCTTCTTTACTGACTTAGGGTTTACTCTCCAACTCTCCAGTTCAGTGATGCCAGCCTGAAACACCTGTAGGTTACTGGAACATAAAAATTATTTCATGACCTTTTTTCTCCAAGCTAATGATGAACCTTGATTCAAGATTCTTCATTTTTTCCTAGCCTCCTGCATAGTGTTTTGAATATGTGGAAATTGCAGAGGCTAAGGTGCTTCATTCTGAAAAGAAAAAAGGGACTTTCCTGGTGGTGCAGTGGTTAAAAATCCGCCTGCCAGTGCAGGGGACATGGGTTCAATCCCTGGTCCGGGAAGATCCACATGCTGTGGAACAACTAAGCCCGTTGATGTTGATGGAGCTAAGATGTTGATGGAGCTCCTTGGATTTGCATAGTTGTAGTAGTCTCATGTTCTGATGGGCAGAGCACTGGTTTTTGTACACAAGAAAGGATCAAAAGACAAATTTAGGAAGTATGGCAATAAATCTTGCACACTAAACAAAGTCAGCAGTAAAGTAACTGGCTTCTGATCATCTCCATTTAGAGCTCACTTACAGGCATTAAGACTGAGAGTTGAGAGGGGTAGAGGTGTGTGCCAGCTTCCCCGCCTCTGGACCTTGACTTGCCCTTGTTGTATTTGTTGCAGCAGGAGTGGGGAGGGAGGAAGCTGAAGAAGTGGCTTCCATTCATCTGGTTTCCCTGCTCAGTTACTGAAAGAACACTATCTACTACAGGATTATAAGTCTCAGGAAATCTTAGATAGGTGCACTCTGCTTAAAGCTGGAGACAAAACACAACTGTGCTTTCTGTCCTGACAGGGAAGCAGGTGGAGGGCTCAGACAGAAGAGGAGAGGGAAGAAGGACTAATACTTAGCACATACCTTTGCAGAAGGAAGAACTGAGTTTCTGGCCAGAGAGCTCTCTACCAGAATCGGGATCTTCTTTATTCCCTTGGCCCTCACTCTCCAATTCTTTCTGTTATGCCAGCCTGAGACAGCTGTATGTTACTGGAAAAGAAAGCTGTGGCAGAACAGGGGGAGCAAGTGGGGAATTCAAATAGGAGAAGAAAGGGAAGAGGGACTAATATCTATCTGGAGCTTAAACTGTGCTTGGCACCTTGGTGGGCACTGTATTTATGTGCTCTCATTAACAGAGTGGGTTAATTGTGTGCTTGATTATTCCTTAAATACTTGATACCCTGTGTTCAAATACAAGTAGAAAAATATACTCAAATGCAAGTTGTAGATGAGTTTTTAATTAACTCCTTTTTTATTCTCAGTTCTCTGCTCTCTTTCTCATTAATTCCCATAATAGAGTTGACATAAAATTAAAATACGTGAATTCAGAAGAAAATTATTCAGATTTTCACTAATGCCATTTTAAAGATGTAGCTGGCTGGCCTGGGGAAACTTCAGAAAACTCGGAAAAGGACTAAAGGATGTTAGACAGAGCTCACAAAGGCAGCTCTTTGCCCTCTTCTTTTCCTGAAAGCAATTGAACTCAGTAGCTGGTACTTCATATATGTTTTACTCTCTACTGTCATTGGCCTGCAGTGTAATAATGGTTTGGCCTTAGTATGTGTGAGAAAATTAAAACATAGAAAATCCAAGTTCAGTCATATTTTCGTACATCGATAGAATCTAGTGTCGACAAGGGTGTGCAAAAAAGTGTGCACTGAACACTCTGCAGGAACACTCACTGGTAATACCTTTTTGGGAGATACTTTGATAGAAGCAAAGTGAAAATTGTATAGCCTTTTGACATAGTGATAGTGCTGCTTCTAGAAGTTTAGCTTACAGAAAAATATGGGCATAACATTGTTTATATCAGCATTGTTTTATAATGACAAAATGAGAAACAAAATATCCATCCATAAAAGAATGGTTAAACAATACATAGAATTACTAGCGTCTATGAAAAAGAATAAAGTAGGTCTTTATGAAATGCAACAATGACCACTTTTCATTCCTAAGTGAGGAGTCCCAGATTAATCTTGTTTTTGTAAAAGCAACCCAGGAGCATCTGTGAATACGAATATGTCTGTGCCTATGTTTTTGTGTGCTTGTATGTCTGAACGTGAAAAGGTCTAGCAGAATGTATGCTGGATTGTTTATAGAAGCCACCTCTGAGAAACGGTGTTGGAGGTGACAGTGACTCACTTATTTATTTTGATAGGTTTGTATTTTGACACTTTTTGGGTGAAGGTTACCTTTAAATTAAAAATGTTATTGAAAAGGAGAAAGCATGTGCATTTCTGTCTAGTGCTTGCCTCGTGGTGGAGAGCAGGGGAGTGGGACTGCCATTGGGAATAAAAGGGACTTGTTGGAAATGGTTTTTTCTCTTATAAAGAAAAGTGAAACAACTATGACAAAACATAAGCTGTTGCAAATCTCTATAATTTTTCCTTGATTTTTCTGTTTTTAATATTTAAAAAAAACATAAACATTGTGAAATTCCTTTCACCTTTTTTGTTTCTATTGATATTTGGAAGAGTCCAGCCCAGTTGTCTTGTAAGAATGTCCCACATTTGGATTTGTCTAATTTATTCCACATGATTAGATTCAGTTTGACAAAATTTGGCAAGAATAGTACATAGAAGATGTGTACTTTCCATTATGTCACTTTGGTAGGTACCTGTCACTTTGTTCTATTATTGGTGATGCTAAGTTTGATCACTTGATTAAAGAATGTTCCCCAATTCTCTCCATTTTAAGTAGACAAATCTCCTTTATAATCAATAGCCTTTCACCAGGTAGTTCTTGCATCCACTTCTTATAATTCCCTGAATCAGTTATTACATTGATGATTATAAAATAGTTAGGTAATATAGATTTGAAAGTAATATATCAGTTACTGATTAGGTGATCTTTGACGTTACTATTGTAATTGTTTGGGGGCACCATGTACTGTACCCATATAAGATGGCAAACTTGATGGGTGTGTGTGTCCTGACTGTTCTACCAACCAGCCATTCCCATCTCTCTCCCTCTCCTTGGGCCTCCCTACTCCCTGAGACACAGGCCAATTAATAACCTTTCAGTGGCCTCTAAGTGTTCAAGTGAAAGAGCTGCATGTCTCTCACTTTAAATCAAAAGTTAGAAATGTTTAAGTTTAGTAAGGAAAGCATGTCAAAAGCCAAGATTGGCCAAAAGCAAGGTCTCTTGTGCCAAACAGTTAGCCACATTGTGAATGCAAAGGAAACGTTCTTGAAAGAAATTAAAAGTGCTACTCCAATGAATACATGAACGATAAGAAAGTGAAACAGCCTTATTGCTGATATGGAGAAAGTTTTAGTGGTCTGGATGGAAGATCAGACCAGTCACAACATTTCCTTAACCCAAAGCCTAATTCAGAGCAAGGCCCTAACTCTCTTCAGTTCTATGAAGGCTGAGAAGGTAAGGAAGCTGCAGAAGAAAAGTTTGAAACTATAGAGTTTGGTTCATGAGATTTAAGGAAAGAAGCGGTCTCCATAACATCAAAGCGCAAGGTGAAGTGGCAAGTGCTGATGTAGAAGCTGCAGCAAGTTATCCAGAAGATCTAGCTAAGATCATTAATGAAGGTGGCTACCCTAAACAACAGATTTTCAATGATGAAATCGCCTTCTATTGGAAGAAGATGCCATCTAGGACTTTCATAGCTAGAGAGGATAAGTCCATGCCTGGCTTCAAAGCTTCAAAGAACAGGCTGACTCTTATTAGAGGCTAAAGCAGCTGATGACTTGACGTTGAAGCCAGTGCTCCATTTATCATTCTGAAAATCCTAGGGCCCTTATGAATTATGCTAAACCTGTTTTGCCTGCGCTCTATAAATGGAACAACAGAGCCTGGGTGACAGCACAACTGTTTATTTACAACATGGTTTACTGATTTTGTTAAGCCCGCTGTTGAGACCTACTGCTCGGGAAAAAAAGATTCATTTCAAAATATGACTGCTCATTGACAATGCACCTGGTCACCCAAGAGCTCTGGTGGATGTACGACAAGATTAACGTTTTCATGCCTGCTCATGCAACATCCATTCTGCAGCCCATAGATCAAGAGTAATTTCCAAGTCTTATAATTTAAGAAATATATTTTGTAAGGCTATAACTGCCATAGCTAGTGATTCCTCTGATGGATCTGGGCAAAGTCAGTTGAAAACCTTTTTGGAAAGGATCCACCATTCTAGATACCATTAAGAACCTTTGTGATTCATGGGAAGAGCTCAAAGTCTCAACATTAGCAGGAGCTTGGAAGAAGCTGATTCCAGCCCTCATGGATGACTTTGAGGGGTTCAAGGCTTCAGTGGAGGCAGTAACTGCAGATGTGGTAGAAATAGCAAGACGACCAGAAGTAGAAGTGGAGCCTGAAGATGTGACTGAATTGCTGTAATCTCATGATAAGACTAATGGATGAGGAGTTACTTCTTATGCATAAGCAAAGAAAGTAATTTTTTGGATGGAATCTACTCCTGGTGAAGATGCTGTGAAGATTGTTAAAATGACAACAAAGGATTTAGAATATTATATAAACTCAGTTGATAAAGCAGCAGCAGGGTTTGAGAGTACTGATTCCAATTTTGAAGGAAGTTCTACTGTGGGTAAAACACTGTCAAACAGCGTTGCATGCTACAGAGAAATCTTTCATGAAAGGAAAAGTCCATCAAGGTGGCAAACTTCATTATTGTCTTATTTTAAGAAATTGCCACAGCCACCCCCGCTGTCTGCAACCATCACCCTGATCAGTCAGTAGCCATCAACATCAAAGCAAGGCCCCCCGCCAGCAAAAAGATTGTGAAGCCTTATCACTGAAGTCTCAGTGATGGTTAACGTTATTTTAGCAATAAAGAATTTTTAAATTAAGGTATGTAATTCTACTGCACACTTAATAGACTTCAATATAAACATAACTTTTATATGCACTTGGAAACTAAAAAATGTAACTCACTTTATTGCAATGTTTGCTTTATTGTGGTGGTCTGGAGCCAAACCCGCGATCTCCCGGAGGTACGCCTGTATGATGTTCTGTGTCAGTATATTACCACTGAGTATGTGCTTGATACAGTCTCTCCCTTAATCGCTTATGTCATGGGTACTTCCCATTTTACAAATGTGGAGAGGGAGACTGAGTGAACTACCCAATACAAAATTCTTGGTAAGTAGCTGAGGCAGAATTCAATGGAGATTTCCTACCCCAACACCTGAATTCATGTATATTATATGTCTTTTCTTTCTTTATAGTTACCTTCGCTGTGTTCACCTTATTCTCAAGAGGATTTATGGTAGCTTACATAAATATAAATAACTATGATAGGATTTAAAAAAAAAACTAAGAAAAAAATGACATGAGAGCAGGAACATAAAAAGTGTGTTCCTTTATCTGCCATTATATAATGTACATTGATTTTTAATCTGCACATTAACTTTTCTAGGCCTGGTTGCAGTATGCCTGAAATCTGGGATGTGGAAGATCCTGCTAATGCTGGGAAACCTCCCTTATGTACCCTCTTAGTAAAGGAGTCCAAGCCTCACTTCACCACTGTATTCCAGAATAGTGTTTACAAAGTCTTAGAAGTTATAGAGGAATGACCGCTGCCTACAGAGAAGTCCACCAGTAATGGTTATCATGTTTTGCTAATAGCTTATGCCTTGTTTTTAATTCAAATCCCCAAAACTTTTATAAGTAACTGTTTTCAAATGAAAAACATCTTATTTGGTCAATTTGAATGTCATTCTGATTGTAAAAATACTTATACGTTTATCAGTTGGTTACTATTTCAATGCACCCCTTAAAATTTGCTATGCAAATGAGTATATGCTTGTACTTGACTTAAATATTTGTCCTAAAGTGAGCAAAGCTACCTGTATAAAAAATATGATGGGTCGTGACAAGGGTGATATGAAAATATAGTCACTTACGGACTGTTTAGGGGCTCATTTTACAGTTCGTGGACTATTGATGCCACTTGCTTTATTCTCTGCGTTTTGCTGTTGTCTTTTGAACATTTCAGCGATTATTGTAAGTTCCTCAGTCAAGTCAGCCCCTGTCATCAACTTCAGTAAGAATAGATGGGGCAGACATGCGTATTTGCTATGTAGAACTCTGTTTGTTTCACTTCTTCACATTCTTTTCTCTGTTGCTCTCGTTAATGAAGCATTTCCTGCCTGTTATTAATCCAAGCTCTTGGACCTAGTCCTTAAGACCAAATTCCTGTTAACTGCCAACCATGTGGCATTAGTGTGTGTGCGTCTGTCTGTCTGTCTCTCTCTTTCTCAATATTCTTTGTCAAATAAGTGCTATTTACACATTTAGTTGCTTAGCAAGTACTTATTCTTGGTTTAAAAAATTTAATGACAATTGTGTATTTTTAGTATTCATTTTTAGTATTGTTCAAATGTTTATATTTTAATAACTTTAAACCACTTAAAATTTTTCATGTATAATTGTAGACTTAAGAAAACTATTTTGAACAACCACAAATATAATGCATCTAGAAACTAATGTATATTTGAGTAGACATAATTTATAGTGGAACAGTAGACTGTAGTATGTGGTAATTTTTCTTTTACTATTAAGATACAATAAAATATGACTAATTTTTTTGTCAAATAAGTAAATGAATAATGATAAGTGAATGGAGTTTTTATATTTTACTTTTAAAATTGCCTGTCTTTAATAAGACGAAGCCTTAAACCTTATGTTATAATTTTGGTTCCAAAAAGCATCATTTCAGTATGAGGAATGAGTATATTCAGCCTTCCTCTTTGTTTTTTTTCTTTCCTGTTTATTTTTATTTGGAAAATTTTCCAACCTGCTTTAAATTTCTAGTATGAATTTTTGTTTCTTAAAAGTTAATTTGTGTGAAATGAGATTCTTCAAAACAGTGAATCCTCATAGTTTTGAGAAATGGTTTTAAGATTTAACGTTCTAAGCAAACCATGACTCTGGTGGACTACACGTTTAATTACACAGTGTTCTCTTTATTAACCACAGGCAGATTAACCTCATTGTGGATTGTCCTTGAGACCTGAGTCCTCAGGGATGGTTTCCGGTGCCCACTCCGGGGAGCCAGTGAAGAGCTGTTCTCTTTCTGCCTTCTCACCAGAGCCCAAGGACAAGCCTGGTCTGGGGGAGGCACTAGCTTGCTTAGAGCAGACAGCTGCCGAGACAGCCTGGGCTGAGGACTGTGCAGCCCCCAGCCTTCCCCAGAGCCCGCCTCTCCCAGGGAGCCTCCTTCCAGCGGAGATTGTCAGTGTCTTCAGGTGCCTGCCCCCTCTTTCTCACTTACCGGGTGACTTATTTCTTGGTCTTTTGCCAGTCAGAAAACAAGGAAGCATCTGGGGAGTTGTGGATTAGGAGTAGAATTTGAGCAATGATGAAGCAATGCAGAAAAATGGCAAGTGGGCACTTGAGGTCGAGGAGGATGAGAGGCACCATGGGCAGGAAGAGCGGAAGTGTGTGCTCTGCTTTATTTGCCATTGTTTCTCTCGTAAATATGTTTTATACATCCAGCAGTTACAATTTTTTAAAAAAAATTTTACTTTTAAAGTTCTCTATTCTTCCCACCTTTCAGGAATTCCTTTCCCAGTAAGTTCACATGTAATTATTTGAAATTCTATATAGGAAAAACATTAAAATACTGTTATAACTGTTTCATGTGCTGGGAAAAGATAAAAGTAATCAAATTAGTTTTTTTTTTTTTTTTTGCCAGAAGACTCCTTTTGTAACAGTATTTATTGATGTAACTCCACCAGCAAACTATGAGTATATTTTAGGCCAGTCAGTTTAGAACAGAGGCCTTGGGCTACACTGCACACTCAGCCTTGGTCACATCTGGTAGCAGCCGGTGCTGTAGATTATTAATATCTTTTATGGCAGCACAGAGTAGTGGTAGGTTTGATATACATGACAAAATAGTATTAAAGCTCAGTATTTTATGCATTTTTAGCATTTAAAAATATTTTGCTTTAGTGTGAGGAAGGTTAGGATGGGCAAGGAAGTGATAAAATAGCTATTGCTATGACATAAAAAAAAAGCAAAGTTGGGGCATTATTTCTATAAAAAGATAAGCCTCTAAAAGTGCTTAGCAGAAACAGCGTAGTGTTAAAATAGAACAATGATATTAAGGAGAAAATGAAAGGATGTATCAGAAATAAAGTGATAATGCATAGGGGAATTGTATTTTTATGAATTTTATGCCAGTTTACATGTACTATATATGTTAAATAAAAAAGATCATGAAAAATATAGAAAGTGTTTTTTTGATTGTTATTTTCATTTCCTCCTTGGCTGTGGACATGTTCAGCCTCATTCTGTAGTCAGATAACCATGAACTGGTTTGTGACAGATTGCAGTCCTGAATAAATGGGAAGGGTTAAAGGTCCATGACACCACTTAGTCCTCTCCATCAGTGGTGGTATAGGTGTTGAGGTTCCCCATACTCTTCTTATGTTTATGGCATTATACACTAACATTTCCTTTATCATTTCCATGAAGGGACACAATCATTCTTTAAAGCCATATTTTGAGGATAATTCCAGAATTGCTGAAACCTTTTTTTCATACATTAGTTCTAAACCACAGTTTGGTCTCATGACATTTCCTAAATTATAGCTCCTTGTATTTGCTTGATATAAGCATCAACTTAGTTTTTGTTTGTTTTGTTTTTAATCTGCTTGGAGGACAGTTTAGCTTAATTCATGCCTGTATAATATTTTTACACAGTAACACCTTCATTCTCTGACATGTTTGAGGTCAGTTATTCTCAAATATAGTGTGCATCAGAATCACCTGGAGGGCTTGTTAAAACACAGATTGCTGCATCCCACCACAGAGGTTTCTGATTCAGTTGGCCTAAGGTGGTGCTATATGATCTGAATGATTGTGTCCCCAAAATTCATATGTTGAAATCCTAATCCCCAAGGAGATGATATTAGGAGGTGGGACACTTGGGGGTGATCAGGTCATGAGGATGGAGCTCTGATGAATAAGATTAGTGCCCTTATAAAAGAGGCCCAAGAAAACTCCCTTTTCTCCTCCACCATGTGAGATCACAGCTACAAGGTGTAATCTATAAGCTAGGAAGTGGGCTCCCACCAGATGCTGAATCAGCTGGCACCTTGATCTTAGACTTCCACCCTCCAGAACTGTAAGAAATAAATTTCTGTTCTTAATAAGGTACCCAGTTTGTGGTATTTTGTTATAGTAGCCCCAAAGTAGTAAGTCAGGTAGGGCCCCTGAATTTGCATTCTAACCAGTTCTCAGATAATGCTGATGATGTTCCTGCAGGGATTGTACTTGAGAAAAGTGGCTCTAATGGATGGGAAGAGACTATCTGGAATCCTGGCCTCTAGAGGGTGCTCCATTCCTGAGAGCACTTATCCCAACAGGACAGGCTAGAGGGTCCCTATATTGGGAACTGAATTTTACGGAGTCCTTTCTTTGTCTCTTAGGGAGCGTGCTTCAACGGAACTTGCAAGGAACATAGATAAGGTGATTTTTAACCAAGAACAGATAAGGTAATTTTTAACCAGACACTAATACAGCTCACTTGCATTGTGTTTTCTGAATAGGTGGTATGGGTCATTTAATTATTTTGAACTTGTACACTAGACTGGGCTTAGACCTGTTTCTTTTCAGTTCAGAGATGGAAAAAGAGTGAAATCATTTGAGATCAAATTTACTTTTGTAAAATTACTTTGCCTAAAAGAAAATAGATACATTCAGTGATGTGTGTGGATTTTAAAACTTCATTTTCCACTTTATTACTTTTGTTTGGCTCTAAAAATCCTGAGTCTTCTCCCTCAATTAGGGAGCAGTTAAGGATCAGCTCTGGTTCACAGATCACCTGTTTCTCTCTTCTGCCTTCCCTTTCTCCTTCCCCCAACTAGACCTTTCTAATTTAAATCAGTAAAATTGTTCCCTGTGCGGAAAAAGAGGAGGTGCTTTTGAACTTCATCACATTCTTTTTTTTTTTTTTTTTTTTTTTCCGGTACGCGGGCCTCTCACTGTTGTGGCCTCTCCTGTTGCGGAGCACAGGCTCCGGACGCACAGGCTCAGCGGCCATGGCTCACGGGCCCAGCCGCTCTGCGGCATGTGGGATCTTCCCGGACTGGGGCACGAACCCGTGTCCCCTGCGTCGGCAGGCGGACTCTCAATCACTGCGTCACCAGGGAAGCCCTCATTACATTCTTGATTTTTATTTCACAGTACTGTATCAGTACAAATACATTTTTACATTCGAAGTTAAAAAGGACATTAAGATATAGAAAAGTCTTGAAAACTCTTTCCTCTTACCTTCCCTCCCATGAGAGAGATTTTAAAATTCTGAATGAATGTGAGAGTTGGAGACTTTTTCTCAAGATTTTGAGTCATTGTAGTGTAGTTAAAAGGTAGATTTTTTTTTTTTTTGCAAAGAGATTAAGATACTATTGATATTGGCTCTGCTTTCAGAGCAATGCTTTCTACTTTTAAATCTAACCCAAAATTCTAATTAAGTAATGAGTTGTCAAAATGACTTTCAGATAAACGGTAGCACTATCAAGTATTCTGTTTATGCAGCATGTGCATTTAAATTCAGCATAATATAATTTCATTGATTTTTTAAAAGTAGCTGGACTTTTTTTCCCCTGTATGCAGATTTAATACCTTGAAAGAAAGTTGAATGTAACAGAATTATGCTCATTCAGTTGTTATGCTGATTGCTTTTAAAGCTTTAGTACTTACCCATTTCTAAAAAAATAGAACTGAAAATAAAAAATGACCATTTCTAAGAAGATTTGGCATCAGGCCATGAAAATTGATTTTTTTTAAATGGTGCCTGAAGGCCAGCTCTTCAGCTCAGCTTTATGGACACAGCTAACATCCCTGGTTCTGCCCCCCTTGGTGATGATGCCCCCTCTGGTCTTCACTCTTGGTATCTGCTTATTAACCAGAGTCCAGATTCAGAGGCCTCCCTCTTGCCCTAGAACATCCTCTTCCTAGGAGCTGCAATTCGGTTATTCACTCCAAACTATGATGAATTTGGCTTTTTCTAACAAAGACTCTTTATGGCAGTCGTCCTCATACTTGTCTGTACATTGTAAATAATTTGCGAAGCTTTGAAAATACTGAAGCCTTTTCCTCACCTCCACAGATTGAGATTTAATCAGTCTGGGGTGTGTCCTAAGATTTGGAACTTCAAAAAAATGCCCAAGTGACGTTTTAGAACCAGGCCTCTCTGCCTTACATCTGTATGTCCACCCTTTGCATATCTCTGCCCAATCGAATTAGAAACGGTAAGCAAGTTTCTCACACACAGTCTCCTTTATTAATAATGATTGACTCTTCCTACTTTATGAATAATGGAATGTAGTGTTGAGTAGAGTCTCTAAGGAAAGAATTCTGTGTTTGATTAGAGATGAGTGCCATGGTGGCTGTGGGCAGCGGGAGAGTGGCAGCATAAGTATGTATATGTGTGAACCCTGATTTGAGTGACAGTGAGAAATGGGGATATAGCAGCCAACAAACAAAAACCAAAAAGGAAGAAAAAGAGACTAATTTAAAAATCACTTTGACAATTTAATATTAGTTGTGGAGAATCAGGTTTCTGTTCTTTGCTGATTTGTTTTTCTTTTTCGTGGAATATGCTTTCTTGATCAGTTTTACTTTCAAGATACAACTCAACTCAAATGTCACCTCCTCTGTGAAGCCTTCCCTGACTGCCTATCCTTTGGCTGAGCGAACTGCCTCTACTGTCCACACTCCTATAACCCCTAAATTCTGCACATTTAACATGACTTTTTCTACTGCATTGTGTCCTGTCAGACGGGACCTGTGTCTTATTCCATTCCGAATCCACAGTGCCTCCTAGCACCATGCCTAGCAAGTGGTAACACTTAATGATTTTTTAAATAAACCATACTTTGTTCAACAATGCAGTCAATTCCATTGTAGATGGCACTAAAATTTATTTTTTTAAACTAAAAGAAATGGAAGATTATGTATTCCAACTGTGGAGATGAAATAATAAGGAAACGCAGTATCTCCAGATTAGATTAATATCATATATAGGAAAAAAATGTCCTTGATAAGCAGCTAAACAAAAATGAACCTCACAACATATCCTAGCTAGCTACCTTGATACATTCAGAAATGGCTGGTAACCAAATAACTGCTGGGAAGCAATATGGCAAAGATGGATATGTCTGTCTCCAAAGGAAGGATTCTCTTTGGCCTAGTTTGGGTTGTGTGGCCCAGGATACTATGATGGCTGGTCCTAGGATACTATGATGGCCGGTCCTGGGCACATTCACTGCTGGTCAGGAAGCAGGGAACTCTGATTAGGAATTTAGTTCAAGTCTGGGAGGAGGGGATTCCCAAAGGATGGGGAGAGACTCACGTTATCACTAGATGAGGATGTTAAGACAAAACAGATGACAGCAGTCATACAATTAATATTACCATAATTGAGACAACTAAATTAGAATCCTGGATCCATTCTTTACAAACTTTTTAAGGTAAGACATGTTTATTTGAGAATCAGTCTTCTTTTAAAAAGGATATGCCTCCAAGGGTGGTTAAAAACGAGAAGTAGACAAATTCACAAACACAGCAGGAAATTTTAACATACCTGTCTTAGAAATTGATGTAATAAGCAGGCAAAAAGGTCAGTAAGGATATACATGATTTGAGTAATAAAATAATGTTGATGTAATGGTCATATATAGAACAACTACACTGAACAAATGAAAAATACACGTTCTATTCTAACATGTGGGACGTTTTCAAGAACTGACAAAGCATGAACTCCAGGGAGGCATAAATTTTTTGTCTATTTTTTTCACTGATATAACCTAGAATAGTACCTGGCATATATGTGTGCTCAATATTTGTTGAATGAAAAAAATTGATCCTACGGGGGGCCAAATAGTGATTCTTGAAAAAAAATTAATGATTAAAACCCCTTAATGTGAAAAATCAATACAAAATTTAAAAAACAGTTTTAAATACCCCATGAATCAAAGAAGAATCTTATGATGAAAATTTGAGGAAAAAAATAGAACAATGGTGTACTACAAACTACTTGGGATATAATTAAAGCAAATCTAGAAATTTGCTTTTTTCCTATTTAGTCTAAAATGCACATATTAAACTAAAAATGAATTCAAATGTCAATGTCAGGAATATAGACAAAGAACAGCGGAATACTCCCTCCCCAAACTGAAGGAAATAACGAGCAGAACTTGATGAAATAGAAAACAACGATATCAAAGCCAGAGTTGGTTATTTGAAATAATTCATAATTGAGAGAAAATAAGAAGGCATAAAAATTAGGAATGGCAAATTACAGAAGCTGCAGAGAGTAGGTGGAGGAGATGTTATGAAAAACTTTGTCAATAAGTTTGAACACTTAGATAAATGGTTAAATTCCTAGAAAAATACAACTAGTCCAAAAAGAAATAGAAATTAGGAATAATCTTATCCCTAGCAAAGAAATTGAATTAATAATATTTTAAGATCTTCCCTCAAAGAAAACAACAAATCCAGAGAGTTTTGCAGACCTCTTCTACTAAACATTCAAGATACCGACTATATCAATTTTGTACAAACACCCAGAGAATAGGAGATAAGAGAACTCCAGTTTTTTGGCAACTGTAACATTAAGCAACAAGAGCAGAGTAGGATTAATGCAGTATAGGAAAATTACAGGTCTATTACATTCATGAACAAAGATGTAAACAAGAACCAAGAATGAATTGAACATAAGTTGTAAAAATACTAGTTTACCTCAAATTGACCTATATTTTAATCAACATACCAATAGGCTTTTTATAGAGCTTGACAAGCTGAATGTAAAAATTTTATGGATGAATAATCAAGACAAATCTGAAGAAGGACACGAAAGGACATTTTTGCCTATCATCTAGAAAGGTTTATCACAACAGCAGTAAAAGTATCGGCACAGGGATATGGAAATTGACTAATAGAATAATCGATAGCTCAAAATAAACGTGCATATATTTAATAACTGAAGCTGACAATTGGTTATCTATATGGAAAACAATAAATTGTTTCCCTACCTCACATCATACATAAAAATAAAATTCCAGATAGATGAAGACCTAAGTATGAGAGATAATACTATAAAATCTAGAATACAATGTAGGATAATATCTTTATGTCCTCAAGGAGAATTTCCTCCAAGAAGGACTTCCTAAAATCCCAAAACAATAACTTCTTGTTTTTAATTTTATTTATTTTTGGTTGCATTGGGTCTTCGTTGCCGTGTGCAGGCTTTCTCTAGTTGCGGCAAGCGGGGACTACTCTTGGTTGCGGTGCATAGTCTTCTCATTGCGGTGGCTTCTCTTGCTGCAGAGCATGGGCTCTAGGCGTGTGGGCTTCAGTAGTTGCAACGTGCGGGCTCTAGGGTGCGTGGGCTTCAGTAGTTGTGGCACACGAGCTTAGTTGCTCCACGGCATGTGGGATCTTCCCGGACCAGGTCTTGAACCCATGTCCCCTGCATTGGCAGGCGGATTCTTAACCACTGCGCTAACAGGGAAGTCCAAAACACTGCCTTTAAAGGAAAGGAGCGATCAATTCACTATGTTATGGTTAATAACTTCTATTCACTAAAAGACATGAAGAGAGTGAAGCAAGTCATGATGTGTAGAAGATATATGCAACTTGTCTACCTGACAAAAGATTAGTATACAGAATAAAGAACTCCTACAAAGAGTAAAAATAATGAAAAGAAAAATTGGCCAAAAACATGGCATTTCCTGAAAAAGAAGTGCAAATGGCTCATAATCTTTAAAAAAATCCAACCTATTCATAATCAGGGAAATTCAAAATGCAACCACAATGACAACATTTATAACTTGCAACATTGGTTAAAATTTTAATGTACTAGGAAAAGGGTGGGACAACACGAAGTCTTTTTCCTTCCCAGTAGAGGGTAATTATTTTGGAAATAAATGGCATTTCCTGATAAATCTGAGATTATACATACTAAGACCCAACTTCTCCATGCCTTAGATTTATACCCCAGAAAAATTCCTACATGTGCATCAGGATACATGCCTAAGATATTTACTGCCAAGTGTTCATAACAGCAGAAAATCAGGAAATCACTTGCACATGTGTCTGGAGTAAATAGAATGGATAAAGACATTGAAGTATAGTCATCCAGCAGTGTCCTATTGAATATGTAAAACTAAAACAGCTGTAGGCAACAACATGGATGACTCCTGGGGAAATATTAAGCCAAAAAACCCCCACTAATTTGCAGAAGAATGCATGTGATGTGAGTTCAGTTAGAGAAAGTTCAATAACATGTAAAGTTAAACAACACATTTTTAAGGGATTAAAACATGGTAAAATATGAAGAAAAACAAGTAAATTATAAGTAAAATTATATTAGTGACTGTCTCTCAGAGGATGGAAGGCACAAAGGGGTCTTCAAAGTTGAAGTGTATGTGTTCTTCTTTGAAATGCGATAGTGGGTACATGGATGTGATTTTACTATAATTATTTATACTTTATGCATATTTTATAATTATTCTTCAAAAAATATTCAATATTGAAAAAACAAATAGACACTCTCAGATACTAATACACATGAAAAGAAGAGCCCATCATAGGTGTGGCAGGTTGTTGAGAGAAAATCCTCAATTTCTCTGGCAATCACAATTTGTAAATAATATTTCCCTTGGTGCCTGGCATACCATTGGCCTTCAGTTCAATATGAAGGGAACAGAGGGAGAAGGGAAACAGGTGTCTCATTTAAAAGGCCAGCAGCAACCATTAAGGATGATAAAATCTGTTACTGAACTCAGGTCCAGCTGCTCACTGCTCAAAAATCAATACCCCAGATGCAGTTGGTGGTGGAAAGGAAAGTTGCTTTTAATCAGAAAGCCAGCAATCTGGGAAGAAGGCAGACCTGTGTCCCCCAAAACCAACTATGAAGATTCTGCTCGGCCATGAAAGTTTTAAAGGGAAAAGGGGAAGGAATCTCAGTTAATCATTGAGATACGGGGTCAGTGGAGTCGCCACCCCACCCCCCACCCATTGTGTGCAGGCTCGTCCTCCTGTGATCTTCCTCTAGACGTTATCTTGTTCAAACAGTTTGTTCACACACTTTGTTCTCAAGATTACTGAAGGTGAAGCTAGGGAAGAGATCTGGTCATCTGTTAATTACTTATTCTTCATTTCTACTTCTTTGATCTACAGAAAGAACCAACAGGCTAGGCAACATATCGTGTGATCAGAAGATTTGAAAAGTGTGCTAGGGCTGGAGATGAGCAGAGCACGGGAGTGCCTGAAACGAAGTTTAGTTACAATATAGCTTTGCTAAAGTGACAAGGCAGACAGTAACACAATCATAGTAGGGGACTTTAACACCCCACATTCACCAATAGACAGATCATCCAAAATGAAGATAAATAAGGAAACACTAGCTTTAAATGACACATTAAACAAGGTGGACGTAATTGATATTTATAGGACATTCCATCCAAAAACAACAGAATACACTTTCTTCTCAAGTGTTCATGGAACACTCTCCAGGATAGATCATATCTTTGGTCACAAATCAAGCCTTGGTAAATTTAAGAAAATTGAAATTGTTTCAAGTATCTTTTCCGACCACAATGCTATGAGATTAGATATCAATTACAGGAAAAAACTGTAAAAAATACAAACACATGGAGGCTAAACAATACGCTACTAAATAACCAAGAGATCACTGAAGAAATCAGAGGAAATCAAAAAATTCCTATAAACAAATAACAATGAAAACACAATGACCCAAAACCTATGGGATGCAGCAAAAGCAGTTCGAAGAGGGAAGTTTATAGCAATACAATCCTACCTCAAGAAACAAGAAACATCTCAGATAAACAACCTAACCTTACACCTAAAGCAATTAGAGAAAAAAGAACCAAAAAAACCCCAAAGTTAGCAGAAGGAAAGAAATAATAAAGATCAGATCAGAAATAAATGAAAAAGAAATGAAGGAAACAATAGCAAAGATCAATAAAACTAAAAGCTGGTTCATTGAGAAGATAAACAAAATTGATAAACCACTAGCCAGACTCATCAAGGAAAAAAGGGAGAAGACTCAAATCAACAAGATTAGAAATGGAAAAGGAGAAGTAACAACTGACCCTGCAGAAATACAAAGAATCGTGAGCGTTTACTACAAGCAACTATATGCCAAATGGACAAATTCTTAGAAAAGCACAACCTTCTGAGACTGAACCAGGAAGAAATAGAACATATAAACAGACCAATCACAAGCATTGAAATTGAAACTGTGATTAGAAATCTTCCAACAAACAAAAGCGCAGGACAGATGAATTCTATCAAACATTTAGAGGAGAGCTAATGCCAGTACTGCTCAAACTCTTCCAAAATATAGCAGAGGGAGAACACTCCCAAACTCATTCTACGAGGCCACCATCACCCTGATACCAAAACCAGAAAAAGATGTCACCAATAAAGAAAACTATAGACCAATATCACTGATGAACATAGATGCAAAAATTCTCAACAAAATACTAGCAAACAGAATACAACAGCACATTAAAAGGATCATACACCATGATCAAGTGGGGTTTATCCCAGGAATGCAAGGATTCTTCAATATACACAAATCAAACAATGTGATACACCACAGTAACAAATTGAAGGATAAAAACCATATGATAATCTTAATAGATGCAGAAAAAGCTTTTGACAGAATTCAACACCAATATATGATAAAAACTCTCCAGGAAGTAGGCATAGAGGGAACTTACCTCAACATTATAAAGGCCATATATGACAAACCCACAGCCAACATCATTCTCAATGTTGAAAAACTGAAACCATTTCCTCTAAAATCAGGAACAAGACAAGAATGCCCACTTTCACCACTGTTATTCAACACAGTTTTGGAAGTTTTAGCCACAGCAATCAGAGAAGCAAAAGAAATAAAGGGAATCCAAATCGGAAAAGAAGAAGTAAAGCTGTCACTGTTTGCAGATGACATGATACTATACACAGAGAATCCTAAAGATGCCGTCAGAAAACTACTAGAGCTAATCAATGAACTTGGTAAAGTAGCAGGATACAAAATTAATGCACAGAAATCTCCTGCATTCCTATACACTAATGATGAAAAATCTGAAAGAGAAATGAAGGAAACACCTCCATTTACCATTGCAACAAAAAAAATAAAATACCTAGGAATAAACCTACCTAAGGAGACAAAAGACCTGTATGCAGAAAATTATAAGACACTGATGAAAGAAATTAAAGATGATACAGACAGATGGAGAGATATACCATGTTCTTGGATTGGAAGAATCAATATTGTGAAAATGACTATACAACCCAAAGCTATCTACAGATTCATTGCAATCCCTATCAAACTACGAATGGCATTTTTCACAGAACTAGAACAAAAAATTTTACAATTTGTATGGAAACACAAAAGACCCTGAATAGCCAAAGCAGTTTTGAGAAAGAAAAACGGAGCTGGAGGAATCAGGCTCCCTGACTTCAGACTATACTACAAAGCTACAGTAATCAAGACTGTATGGTACTGGCACAAAAACAGAAATATAGATCAATGGAACAGGATAGAAAGCCCAGAGATAAACCCACACACCTATGGTCACCTTATCTTTGATAAAGGAGGCAAGAATATACAATGGAGAAAAGACAGCCTCTTCAATAAGTGGTGCTGGGAAAATTGGACAGCTACATGTAAAAGAATGAAATTAGAACACAATACACAAAAATAAACACCATACACAAAAATAAACTCAAAATGGATTAAAGACTTAAATGTAAGGCCAGATACTATAAAACTCTTAGAGGTAAACATAGGAAGAACACTCTTTGACATAAATTACAGCGAGATCCTTTTTGACCCACCTCCTAGAGAAATGGAAATAAAAATAAATAAATGGAACCTAATGAAACTTAAAAGCTTTTGCACAGCAAAGGAAACAAGACAAAACAGACAACCCTCAGAATGGGAAAAAATATTTGCAAACGAAGCTAATGACAAAGGATTAATCTCCAAAATATACAAGCAGCTTATTCAGCTCAATATCAAAAATACAAACACCCCGATCCAAAAATGGGCAGAAGATCTAAGTAGACATTTCTCCAAAGAAGATATACAGATTGCCAACAAACACATGAAAGGATGCTCAACATCACTAATCATTAGAGAAATGCCAATCAAAATTACAATGTATCACCTCACACCGGTCAGAATGACCATTAATGGCCAAAAATCTACAAACAGTAAGTGCTGGAGAGGGTGTGGAGAAAAGGGAACCCTCTTGCACTGTTGGTGCGAATGTAAATTGATACAGCCACTATGGAGAACAGCATGGAGGTTCCTTAAAAAACTAAAAGCAAAACTACCATATGACCCAGCAATCCCACTACTGGGCATATACCCTGAGAAAACCATAATTCAAGAAGAGTCATGTACCACAATATTCATTGCAGCACTATTTACACTAGCCAGGACATGGAAGCAACCTAAGTGTCCATTGACAAATGAATGGATAAAGAAGATGTGGCACATATATACAATGGAATATTGCTCAGCCATATAAAGAAACCAAATTGAGTTATTTGTAGTGAGGTGGATGGACCTAGAGTCTGTCATACAGAGTGAAGTAAGTCAGATAGAGAAAAATACCGTATGCTAACACATATATATGGAATCTAAAAAAAAAAAAAAAGACATAGAGAATGGATTTGAGGACATGGGGAGGGGGAGGGGAAGCTGGGATGAAGTGAGCGAGCGGCATTGACATATATACACTACCAAATGTAAAATAGATAGCCAGTGGGAAGCAGCCACCATAGCACAGGGAGATCAGCTTGGTGCTTTGTGACCACCTAGTGCGGTGGGATAAGGAGGGCGGTAGGGAGACGCAAGAGGGAGGGGATGCGAGGATATGTGTATACATATAGCTGATTCACTTTGTTATAAAGCAGAAACTAACACAACATTGTAAAGCAGTTATACTCCAATAAGGATGTTTAAAAAAATCATATAAAAAAAAATGACAAAGCAAAGGGGGTTTCCTGCTGAGGGTGGTGACAGTACCTGTAAAACAACTGAATCAGACAGTGGGTCTGTGACTCTACTGTCCTAATCCTTAACTGCTTAAGCCTGCTTTTTTTTTGACTCGGAGGCGTGGGAGATTTCAGCTTATCTACAAACAAGAGACAGGAGACATGGAGCGGTCTTTGTATTGTACTTGAGGGGGGCTGGGGGCACAAGGTTCTGCTGGGTTCCAAAACCACAGGCTGTTAGAAGAAAGTGTTTGCTGGCAAGGTTGAAGTCAACATCTTTTTATAAATGGAGAAGCTGAGGCTGTGAGAGGGGAAGTGACTTGCCCCAGTTGGGGCTAGTACTCAGTAGTAAAGCTGAAATTAGAAAGTTGCTCCCCAGGGCCTAGCCCGAGGCACCCCATTCACCTTGGTGTGGTAGGAAGAACACGGCCTTGGCCTTGGGAACACAGTTAATGAGGTTGGAATCCAGACTCTGACACTCAGCTCTACAAGCACCGAGTCAGTTACCTCTGGAAAGCCCAATTTCCCCCTGGGTAAAGTGGGGATAAGAAATAATGCCAGTCTCCCATGGCTGTTATGTAGATTACATGAGGTATTGTATGTAAAAGTTTTGTAGCCAAAGTGTAATAAATGCCCGTTCCCTCCTTTGCCTCCTACCTATGATGGCAGTGGATAAGGAGGCTGAAATGATGTGGCCTCATCAGCCTCCCCACACCCAGGCAGGAAGGCACCACACTGGAGAGTGAAAGAGACTCCTGTGTGCACTGGCACACACAAGGGCACACTGGGGTTTCTAGTTAAGTGTGTCTTCGTGCCCCTTGCTTCGTGTTTTTGATACTTATACAGAATTTATTTCTGGTTCCAGGTGACTAAACATTCACTTTGCATTTGTGCAAATGATTATTGTGGTTCCCTGTTTACTCCAAAGACCTTTTTTTAGCACCAAAAGATCCCTATGGTAACAGAAGAATCATGCTGAGAAAAGATTTCTGCCAAGAATCAATTTCCTGAAGTCAGGAGGCCTTATCATTCACAGTCTGTGTGCAAAGCTTTTTTTTTTTTAAATGCACGATAGCCTCCTTTATTGATTTCTCCGTTCACCCAGCCTCCCATTGCTTGCTGTTTCCCCCTGACTTTTGGAATCTTACCCTGGGTGGTAAAGAATTGGCGAGACACTCCCTACCCAAGGAGGTGCTGTGCAAAAGCCAACTCACCCCAGCGCTGGGACCTTTTAGCTTGGCCGGGAGCACAGGTGTGGCAGGCTGGGGGGCTTTGTGGTGCCCCCAAAGGGCCACTGGGAGGTTGGCTGAAGGTCTTCAGGAAATGTTTACTTGAGGCAGATCTGGGTCACGTTTTAGCTATGTGATCTCAGGCAAACTAATTAACTTCTGAGTATCTGGAGAATATTCTCCATGACAGAAATTGTAGGATTTAGTTTCTTTTTTTTTTGCAGTTTAACGTGCATATATTGAGTACCTGCTGTATGCCAGGCACTGGGAAATCATCATAGAATAAATAAGTCACACTCCCTGCTGTCAAGGAGAGCCAGAATTAAGTTCAGGGACGTGCAAGTTTTATCCCAAGCACACTGGTTAGGAGCACATGTGCTGCTGAGGGTCAGATCAGGGCATGCAGCCTGGCTTTGCCATTCTCTGGAAAAGGCTAAGGGATCTTAGGCAACACATTAACCTTTGTAAATTTCTGTTTTCAAGTCCGTAAAGTAGGAATAATGATTCTTCGTAGCCTGGGTGTGAGGTTTAAATGAGATCTAATTTTTGTGACCAAGTTACTGCCAGCTCTCTGTGCTCAGTCTTCCATTTAACATAAGAATAAAAATGATCTAGGGATCTCTTCCCACCTGCTGTTGTTTCACCTCGCTGGCCTGTCAATCACACCAACACCTTCTTTCATCTTCTTTCCTATCGCTGTTCTTTCCTCCTCACCCTGAACTCAGCAGGCAGCTCTTTTCCTTTAAGCCCCTGAACACGGCTGGCCAGACACCAGAGCCACCACATCACACACTTCCCCTGAGGTCTGGGGTGAAAGGAGGGCCTGGGTGGTGGTGCTGCCATTGTGCTCCCATTAAGACCTCGGGAAATGTTTCACTGGCTAGGCTTCCTCCCTTGGCCCTGCCCTCTGCCGGGCTGCTGGATGCTGTCCTTGCTCTGTTTCACTCTCCTTCCTCCTCTGGTCAACAGCCCCCCACTTCCAGCCACTAGTGAGCCCCCTCTGGTCAAATCCTAAGTTCCCCTTCATTGCGCAGAGCAATTTATCTCCTCATTGCCTAACCCTTTTTTTAAAAAATTGCGGTAAGAACACTTAACATGAGATCTGCCTTCCTAACAAATTTTAAAGAGTACAATAGAGTATTGTTAACAGTAGGCACAATGTTGTACAGCAGTTCTCTAGAACTTTTTCATCTTGGTTAAGTGAAACTTATACGTGTTGGTTAGTAATTCCCCATCTCCCCCTCCCACAAGCCCATGGCAACCACCATTCTATTCTTTGCTTCCATGAGTTTGACTATTTTAGATACGTGATATAAGTAGAATCATGCAGTATTGGGCCTGTGACTGGTTTATTTCACTTAGCATAATGTCTTCAAGGTCCATCCATGTTGTCACATATAGCAGGATTTCCTCCTTTTTAAAAAGGCCGAATAATATTCCATGGTATGTATATACCACACTTTCTAAATCCGTTCATTTGTTGATAGACATTTAGGTTGTTTCCACAAGTTGGTTATTATGAACGCAGTGAACATGGCAGTGCTAATATCTCTGTGAGATCCTGATTTCAATTCTTTTTTCTCTAACCTTCTTATCTAGGTTATCTATTCCCAGGGGGCTTCTCATTCATAACCAAACATTTCTGTTAGGTTATTTTTCCCAACCAGAGGATCAGGAATCTCTTTGAAAAGAATTCCCTGTCAAGCTTAAATAGCAGACACCTTAAAAACTTTCTCCCTCTGGGACTTCCTTGGTGGCGCAGTAGTTAAGAATCCGCCTGCCAGTGCAGGGCACATAGGTTCGATCCCTGGTCCGGGAAGATCCCACATGCTGCAGAGCAAGTAAGCCTGTGCGCCACAACTACTGAGCCCACGTGCCACAACTACTGAAGCCTACATGCCCTTGAGCCCATGCTCTGAAATAAGAGAAGCCACCACAATGAGAAGCCCGCACAGTGCAACGAATAGTAGCCCCTGCTCGCCGCAATTAGAGAAAGCCCATGAGCAACAACGAAGACCTAATGCAGCCAAAAATAAATAAATAAAATAAAATAAATCATAAACAAAAAAATTCTCCCTCCATTTCCCTTCCCTTAATCATAGTGCTGAGCACAGATCAGCAAATCAGGGTGGAACTAATCACTAACAATTCTTTTTTTTTTTTTTTTTGCGCTACGTGGGCCTCTCACTGTTGTGGCCTCTCCCTTTGTGGAGCACAGGCTGTGGACGTGCAGGCTCAGCGGCCATGGCTCACGGGCCTAGCCGCTCTACGGCATGTGGGATCTTCCCAGACCGGGGCACGAACCCGTGTCCCCTGCATCGGCAGGCAGACTCTCAACCACTGCGCCACCAGGGAAGCCCTAACCATTCGTAATACTGAAAACCTCTGAGGTTTTATTTTTGTGCTTTTCCTCCCAGATGTCTCCCCAACCCCCCCAGAATAATTTTTTGCTGTTCCTCTTTGCTGTTCATTGAGAGTAGGAATAATTCATCCAAACATAAGGAGAGGAAAAAAAGCTTTGTGGGGGAAGGGAGGAGAAAATCAATCTCCTGTCAAAATAGTCTGGCTCCCACATCTGCCCCTTTCACTCAGCCTTTGCTTAAAGTGGGCCTGGCTGGTTGAGATGGATGGGCCGGGAGCTCTGCTCAGCACAGCATCTGTCACTCCCTGCAGAGCTAGGGATGCCTTCTGAGATGAACAGGAAAATGACTAAGTGATGACAGAGAAGTGGCTGCTAATTCCAAGTAGAATTGCCACCTTGGAGAACGCACAGCATTGCCTTTTCACATGGTATTTTCACAACGACCTTGCACTCCCTGCAGAGGCTTATGATCTGAAAATTTGATTCCTAACCAAATGCCCAGGCATCCACTGACTCCTAGAGCTGTAGAGTTTTATGCTGGGAAAAATCCTTTGGAGTGAAAGGCAAAGTTATAAGCTGTGAAATTGGTTTTGGAGGTGTTACCGAACCAAACCTGGGTCCACTTGCTGGCATAATACAGCCAACCTACTGACACTGGGTTGTGGTGAAAGAAAGTGCAGCATTTATCCTAAGGTGCCAGATGTGAAGTCCAGGACAACTCATGCTCAAAAGACCCGGGCTCCTCGAGGGGTTTCAGGGAGGTATTTTTAAAGGCAAAGTGAGGGAGGCGAGTTGCAGGGTATGTGATTAGCTTGCGCACAGTTGTCTAATTGGTTGGTGGTGAGGTAACGGTGGTGTCACAGGGGTTAGGTTCTCAGTCCTCAGGTACCAGTAGGCCTGGGGGCTATGTGCTCCCTGATTTTCAAGTGGTTTACTTCTTCCACGTGGCAGAGGTTTTAGCATCTGTAAAACAACTCAGGAAATGTGCATCAGATACTGTTATCTAGGTACTTCAGAGAGGAACTAAAGCAGAGGATATGGGGGAGGGGTCTGTCCCAGGCCCCATAGGATCCTGCTTGGTTATAGAAGGATAGGAAATTCCTAAGGAAAGTTTCAAGAATTCCAAGATTTCTGAGTGAATGCTGAGGAAAGAACACTGGACTTACTCTGGAAGACTTAAGTGTTAGTTTCCACTTTGACACTAACATTATGTGTGTTATTGGGCAAATTACTTCTCTGAACTTTTTCTCGCCTATAAAATGAGGATGTTGAATGGGAACAATAATTTTCAAATGGTGTTCCTAGGGTCCTATGTGTCCATAAGTTGGGGAAATGCTGGAATAAATGACTTAGAACACTTCAGTAATAACCTTCTCAGAACCTTTAATATGCCAATATGCACAATGACTTTCCAGGACAAGGATAACCTGCAAGTTCTCATAAGCAATTTAAAGCCCTTTAGTGGAGGAGGTGGCAGTCAAGCCACTTATGACTTCATTGGTACTAAATGAAACTTGTTCTGGACATTTAGTTACACAGTTCAGGAAGGTGGAGAGAAGCTAGAGGAGTATAAAGCAGAGCAGCACCAGTCCTGAAGGTAAAGAAAGTGAGTCCCATGAGAATAAAAATCAATAGAAATGAGGATGTGAAGTTAGAAGGAGAGCTGGATAAAAGGCAAGTTGACTGATATTCACTTATATGAAGGGCTTTAATGAAGAGTTGGAGGTCATGGAGGACCAATTAAAGGTAGAATGACTTGAAATTTAAATAATAAGAAAAAAAATCTTACATGTTTGCTCAGTTCCATGTTTGCTCTTCATGCCTTTGTGTAGCTCAGGATTTCCAGCTGGTATCATTTTCCTTCTACAGGAAGGACTTCCTTCACACTTCCTGTGGTGCAGGTCTGCTGGTGAGGTATTCTTTCAGCTTCTGTATGACCGAAATGGTCTTATTTTTCCTTTGTTTTGAAATATAGTTTTACAGAGTGAAGAATTCTAGGTAGACAGTTTTTTCTTTCAGTACTTTAAAGATGTTGCTCCACCGTCTTCCTGCTTTCACCATCTCCAAGAAGAAATTTGCTGTAATTCTTATTTTTATTCCTCCATATGTAATATGTCAGAATTCTCTGGTTGCTTTTAAAATTTGCCCTTTCTCACTTGCTTCTTAGCAATTTGATTGGGATGGGTCTTGGTATAGTTTTCTTCATGTTTCTTGACCTTGGGCTTCATTGAGCTTTCTTTGATCCATGGGTTTATAGTAGTCATCAAATTTGGAAAATTTTAAGCCATTAGTTCTTCAAATAAATTTTCTGTCCATACCCCTTTCTCTGTTGTCTCTTTTGGAGACTCCAGCTACTTACATTTTAGGCTGCCTGTAATTGTCCTGCAGCTTACCGATTTTTTTGGGGGGGTGGGGGGCAGGAGGGAGGGGTTCTTTTTACTCTCTGTGTTTCATTTCAGATGGTTTCTATTGCTGTGCCTTTAAGTTCACTAATCTTCCTCCCTGAAATGTCTAATCTGCTGTGAATACCATTCAGTGTACTTTACGTCTTAGACATTATAGTTTTCATGCCCTGAATTTCTATGTGGGTCTTTAAAAAATATTTCCATGTCTCTCCAGAACTTTTGAGCATATTGGGTAAAATACATTTTAATAAATGATTTAATGTCCTTCTCTGCTTGTTCTACTATCTATGTTAGTTTGGGGTCAGTTTCTATTGATAGATTAATCTTCTCATCATGGGTCATGATTTCTTGCTTCTTTGCATATCTGAAGATCTTTGATTATGCCAAACATTGTGAATTTCATCCTGTTTGGTGCTGATTATTTTTATATTCCTATAAATATCCTTGAACTTTGTTCTGTGATGCAATTAAGTTACTTTGAAACAGATCTTATATGTCTTGCTTTTATGACTTTTTTAGGTGGGTTCAGAGCTGTGCTCAGTCTAGGACCATTTATTCTCTACTACACGATTTTCCTGGGTACTCTACCCAATGTGTATGAATTATGTGTTTTTCTCTCTGGCTGGTAGAAACAGTCACTATTCACAGTCCCGTGTGAGCACTGGGCACTGTTCTCTAATCCTTCAAGATGGTTTGCCCCCAGCATTGGGTAGTTTCCTTAAGTGTCTATGCTTATCAGTACTGTGCTGAATACCCAGGGAACCTCTACAGATGACCCTCTGAGCAATTCTCTCCTTTTTGGTACTCTGTCTTGCAAGCTCAAGCTCCCTTCACCTCCCCAGACTCTCCGTTCAGGGAGTCCATGATCCTCTTTCTGACTTCCCCCTTCATAGGCTGCAGACTGTAAACTCTCTCAAGGCTGTAATCTGAGGCAATTCTAGGGCTCACCTCATTAGTTAGCTATCTCTGGGATCACTGTCCGTCATTGCCTAATATCCAGTGACTTAAAAATCTTTTTTTCATATATTATGTCTTTGTTGTTATTTCAGTAGGAGAGTAAATCCAGTTCCTTTCACTCTATCTCAGGTAGAAGCAAAAGTTTTTAACTTAAAATTGTAGCAGAAAGTTTAAGTTCAACATAAGCAAATGTTTTTTTCTATGACTATTAGGGAAAAAATCATAGAGACAGGAGACTCAGGGATATTTTGGAATCCTCGTCTTGGAGGCCTTAATAAAGGGGACAGAATGTGAGGGCAATCTGACTGTGACATCTGTCACCCCACTGATCACGAGGGTTGATTTGGCTGATCTGGCTGGCTAGGCAGGTGTCCCCTTCCTCCCTCACTGCTCCACAAGCATCCCTCCCAAAGCTGCACACTTAGTTGAAGAGGACAACCTTCACTTATAGAGGAGAACCAGCCTTTAGTCAAGGCTACATGAGTAGCTGCACTCCCCTGCTAGAACCTCCAATCAAGCTCTCCAGGTCCATCTGCAGGAAAACGTAGGGTAGTCAAGCTTCCAAGATTGCAGATACATCCAAATGTGGTGCCGCATGTGGCAGTCTGCCTTTCTTTAAAAAATAAAATAAATGCAATAAAGTGGACAAATGGCATTAGTAATGGGTGGTTATTTATTAAGATTTCTGTCTGATGTATGTGACAGAAAATAAATTCCAACCTTCAGCAAAAAAAGTCATTTATTGGCTTACTACTTTTCTGGGAAGTCCGAGGAGTTGGGCCAAGCACATCTGTCATTCAAGATATGAATGGCCATTCTAGATCCACACCTTTCCTTAACTCGAGGGCCAACACAGAGAGAATAATCCTCTCCCCAGCAGAAGTAAGCTGAATGGCCATTTAAGTCATGTGAACACTGCCAGATTAATTATTGTTTCTAGAGAAATGATTTAAATTACTCTCTGGTTGTTTAGTTTGGATCTTGTTGTTTAGTTTGGATCTCCACACTCCCCTCCAACCCTACCCATCCCCACGATTGACAGTTTTATTAGAATTACATGCAGTGGGGGAGGGAGGGAGTGGGTAGTCAAAATTTTACCCATGAAACATGGGAGAGCTATATGAGATGATCTTACAAGATTTCCACCTACTCTAAAAATTCATGATTGTACGGATCAAAATGAATATAGAAAGGATTTGAAAAATATCAATTATAGGGCTTAAGACAACACACAGTAAATTGATTCCCTTCTTAGGAAGCATTTCTTAAGGTTTTATTTTTCTGAATTTTTTTAATTGACATATAGTTGATTTACAGTGTTGTGTTGATTTCTGCTGTACAGCAAAGTGACTCAGTTATACACATATATACATTCTTTTTTATATTCTTTTCCATTGTGGTTTATCACAGGATATTGAATATAGTTCCCTGTGCCATACAGTAGGACCTTGTAGTTTATCCTGTTTTTCTGATTTTTTTAAGTAATGCGTGCTTATAACTGAAAATTTGCAAAATTGAGAAAATCTCACTGCCCAAAGAAGACCCCTGATAGCATTTCAGCATATATCCAAATTGTTAAAGAACTTGATCGATTTGAATTAAAAGAAGGCATACCTGAATAAAGTCTGTTGCTACGTCTCTTGATATTTCATGCTTACAGAACAAGTTGAATACCAAATCTTGGCATTTATGCTCCTAGTAACAGTGAGCAGATTTTTCAATTAATTATGGCATGTATGCACTTTTGAAAGTCTTACTCCTTTAATCACTTACTACTTGCTGCTCTACATTGTGCGGATATTCAATAAAAATGCACATCATTCATGTCCAGTCACTGCTGCTCTATCCTGCATTACAAAACTTCACTGTGATACACAGCTTATCTTGACATATTTCTGAAAGGTCTTTATATAAATAGCAATGGTGAGGTATGGGTTGGATGGAAGCCATGGTTAATTTTGTGCTCTTTCTACTCATTCATTCCTGCGTTCATCATTCATTTACTCATTTATTCAACAACTTTTTATTGAATTCCTACTATATTCCAGGCACTTACAGGGTAGAAGAGAAATAAATGTGACCAAAACACACATGGTTCCTTTCCTCTCATAGTTGGAAGTTTAATGGGAGATATGGAAAAAAATAAACAAGGCAATGAAATAATTACAAACTGTGATAAGCGCTATAAAGGAAGCAAACAGTGTTGAGATTTATAAAATTTAGACCAGACAAGGTTCTTTTCTCTTCAAACCATCCATAGCTCTGCATTGCTTACATAATGAAGCCCAACTCCTCAGCATGACATTCCAGGTTCTTTATAATATGGCCCCTACCTGATATTCCCAGCTTCCTTTGCCCCCAACACTCAGACACATGTATATATTCAGCGCTCCCTGGACATGTATGTAATGCCAAGGAGCTCAGATTTTGACTTGCTGATGCTGGTACCTTGGAGTAGTTCCAAGTGAGGCAGTGACACAAGCTCAGACAATGTATTCTTTGGATGGTAACTGCAGAGTGGAGTGTGCAGGAGGACCTGGTCAGGTGGATGCATGAGGATCTTTTAGGAAACATCAGCAGGGCTTCAGCAACAGGATGGCATAACCTGAAGTGTCAGTGGGAGTGATGGATCTGCAAGACACTGAAGTGATCCATTCTCTAGGACCTGGCTGTGAGGGCCAGGAGAAGGAGAGAGCAAATGACTCCCAGCCTCCTGGCCTTGAAGGGTTTGGCGAGCTGCCAGCTGAGGCAGTAAAAGTAGCAGTAAAATGGTGTTAAGGTAGTAATACTACTTTAATCAATATATAGATTCTTCCAGAGAAACTCAGAAATAATTTCTTCCTCTGGGGCTCATCAGAGTCTTACAAAAAAAGTACCCAGACTTCTTGCCGGTGGTATTCTGACATCAGAAGACATGGCAAGAAACGTAATTTCATAAGCCTCTAACCTGGGGTCTCACAGGGGTGGTCTATGGTCTGAATCTGTCTTACAGACCAATGAGCTGTCTTTTTAAAACATAGGAAGTTCCCCCCTGAAATTTCTGATTTCCAGCTTCTCTTAATTAAAAATGAGATCTGCTAAAATGTTCATAACACCGATTGGCTGGAACTGAGGGGTGACTCTGTCTTTCCAAAGACGTCTGCCCCTCAAGTTCACCAGGGGCCCCACCGCTCCCTAATGTCCATCTGGACAGCAGATTGAGAAGTCCTCCGTGACTGTTCTGTAAAAGGGCTCTTGTGCAGTGCTTGCAGGGACACGTGTGAGACCATGCGGCACACAGGTGAGGTCGTAAACACAGTCATCCTTCTCTGGTTCAGAAGGCTTGGATCTTCCCCCACACCTCCCCTGCAGGTGCCTGGTCCTGGAGTGCCCCGCGCCGTGGCTGCTCTCCCCACTCCTGAGTCTCTCCCCCAGCAGCATGTGCCCTGATGGGGTCAAACCCAACACTCTGCCCTGTAGCAAGGAGTCCTGCAGGTGAACTGCAGCCTATCTGTTATTTAAGCACTGTTGGCAATAACACTTTCCGTGATATTAATAGGAACAATTATAAAGCACTTAGTCTAGATATACGACTCCTTCAGTGCACCTCAGGGTAGACATTATTATTCCCAGGCTACAGATGTGGAAACAGAGGTACAGAGAAGTACCTCGCATAGGGTTACACCATGGGTGATTAGGGAGAGAGGAGAATCTAGGTTAAATCCTTAGCACCTACCCTTGAAAAATTTCTTGACAGATTATGTATTTTTAAATAAAAATTATTCTTCTTACATCTATTTTTTTTAAACCTTAGTATTATGCATGTTTGGAATTATCTTTAAACAGCCACATCTATCTGGAATTGCTGATTAACTCTACATAGTGGGCCATATGCTTTCCTGTCCTGCCTCTTTCTGCACGTGTTTCTCCTGCTTGGGTTGTGGTCCCCTCCTCCTCCTCCTCTTCGCCCATGTGAATCTCTGCTCTGGAAGCTTCCAGTAGCAATTTGCATATGCCTCTTTAAAAATTTTTTTTAATTAATTTTATTTTTTTACTGAAGTATAGTTGATTCACAATGTTGTGTTCTTTCAGGTGTACAGCAAAGTGATTCAGATATATATATATACATATATGATCTCTCTCTCCCTCTCTCTCTCTCCCTCTCTCTCCCTCTCTCTCTCTCTCTCTCTCTCTCTCTCTCTCTATATATATATATATATATATATATGTATATATGTATATGTTGTTTTTCAGATTCTTTTCCCTTGTAGGTTATTACAAAATATTGGGTATAGTTCCCTGTGCTGTATAGTAGGTCCTTATTGGTTATCTATTTTATATACAGTAGTGTGTATATGTTAATCCCAACCTCATAATTTATCCCTCCCTCCCCCCACCGCCTTTCCCCTTTGGTAACCATGAGTTTGTTTTTTATGTCTGTGGGTCTGTTTCTGTTTTGCATATCAGTTAATTTGTATCATTTGTTTTAGATTCCACATATAAGCAGTATCATATGATATTGGTCTCTCTCTGTCTGACTTACTTCACTTTGTATGCTAATCTCCAGGTCCATCCATGTTGCTGCATATGCCTCTTATAGGTGGCATGGGCACATTTTCTGAGGCAGTCTTGATTTCAAATATTTGGTCCTATTGTTATACTTTCTCACAGCTTGTGTCCAGACCATGGATTCTTGATTCAAAATATATGACCATGGTGTGTGTACAGTCCTTTTAATCTCTACTGAGAGTTTGGGTTTTTTTAATTGCACATGAGTCTCCCTTATGAGACAATGAGGTCCTAAGAGCAGAAATCACATCTTACTCATATTCGTGCTGCAGCCCAGCTTAAATGATAAAGAGCATTGCATGGAGTGGGCAGAGTTTGTCTTGCATCCATTTAGATATCAGTTCTCTTTACTTAATAGCATGTTCAGTTTCCTTTTTCTCTGTCACCATTAAACCAGCTTGGTTGAAATGATAGAAACTTACTCTGAGGCATCAGAGACTAATGCCGATTTTGTGTGGTACTTAATTTTCAATTGGCATCAAAGACCTCATCCAGAAGCATCCACGTAGAAAAGGTCAGTGACTAGAATCCCATGTGTGTGAGGGCCAGTGCATATTAAAATGGACAACCATGGTGAGTTCAGAGCAGAGGTACTGAACCAGGGGTGATTTTCCCCCTTTCTTTCCCCCTCAAAGCAATGTCTGAAGACATTCTTGGTTGTTGTAACTTGGGGAGGGACCTTCTACTGACATCTAGTGGGTAGAGGTGAGGGATCCTACAAAATATCCCACAGTTCACAAGACAGCCCCACAACACAGAATTTTCCAGCCCAAAATGTCAGTAGCTCTGAAGTTGAGAAACTCAGGTTGAGAGGGTTTCCTATTGCTACTGTAACAAATTTCCACAAACACCGTGGCTTAAAACAACACACATTTATGATATTATAGTTCTGGAGGTCAGAAATCTGAATGGGTCTCACTGGGCTAAAATCAAGGTGTCAGCAGGGCTACGTTCCTTCTGGAGGTTCTAAGGGAGAAAACATGTCCTTGCCTTTTCCAGCTTCTAGAGGCCACTCACATTTCGTACTTGTTTCTCCTGCCCTCTTTCTTCAGCAATGTCAGGCCAAGTTCTCAGGTGCCATGCCTCGGGTTCTCCCTCTGCTGCCTCCCTCTTTCACTTAAGGACCCCTGTGATTATGATGGGTCTCTCCAGATAAGCCACAATAATCTCTCTCTTTTCAGGTCATCTGATTAGCAACCTTAATTCCACCTGTAACCTTCTGTAACCTGTAACCTTAATTCTTCTTTGCCCTGGAACCTTACATACTCGTAGGTTTGGAAATTAGGATGTGCGTATCTTTGGGGGCCATTATTCTGCCTACCACAGAGGTCTGTCCATGTCCTACAAGTATTGGCCACAACACAATCCTAAATCAAATGCATTTACTGGCTTTATCAAGACCAGTTTTCAAGTCATTTAAGTAATGCCCAAATACCATGATATGATTTTAAAATAATTATGTGTGGACGGCTCAAGATATATAATTGATTTCATTCCCCTTCAATTATAGTTACTTACTGATCGAGGCCTACCATATGACCTCCTATGGCATTATTTCCTGAGCTGTAGGACTTGTTAAGGGCTCTGGGCTCAACTACACTGGCCTCCCAGTGTCAATACCTGGTAAGAGGTTTACACACAAGCATCAATAGCCAAACGGAACTCAAGGTGCCTTTTCGTTAAGTGCCAGATGCCACAACTCTCAGTGTAAAGATAGGAATCCAAGAGAGGCTTCACTCCCCTTCCCTGAAGATGTAAGACCTCAGCCTAAATTTCCCACCCAGTTACAGGCAGAGTGGAGGTGGAAGAGAAGGAACTCTGGCTGGGCCTGCCGAGAGACTGAGGCCCCGCCCAGGTCTGCCTGCCAAAGGACCCATCACTGTCTGCTCCCTTAGATCAACTTAGAAAATTAGGTTAAAAAAAAAAGCTAACATGAGCTTAGGTAGATATTGGAGAGTTAGATTACCCTTAGGAGGCGTGTTGGAATTTGGGGGCCTTCAGCAAAAGGATTGAGGTTACCAGTGGCGGTACAGAATGGGCGGTGGAGAGAGTACTGGTATTGGAATCAGAAGGTTCTGTGTTCTGGTGCTGGCTCACCTCCGCCTGGGAAGGCTGCCTTAGATAGCTTTCCAGGATCTAAGCCACTGTCCTGCCCCCTGCTGTCCTACAGCGTGGTGTTCCAGCCCCCTTCAAGCAGGGCAGGTGCATGCAAATTACTATTCCCTGCAGAAAATGCACCTGCAGATCGGTGGTCATTATTTTAGGAACACAGTAGGAACATTGCTCTGATTCCAGGCACTCTCCAGCTTTTGATAGTAAGGCCTGAGTACCTGGCATGTCACAGAGGCTGTGGTGCTATTGTTTCCTGGGTTGCCATGTGAGCCCAGAGTAATATTCTCTTGGGAGCCAGTAATATGATTTATTTGAAAGAAAGTCTATAATGAACATGTGCTTCAAATGAAAGAATCAGGATGGTACTGCCAGGGTTCGGCCGGTTACGCTATTGCTCTGCAGGGTGGTAGCTTGAAATTGCTTTTATTAAGGGAATGGAACACAGAGTGGAGAAACGGAGCCTGCTGGCAGCCAGAGGTCTCCTAGCTCTTCACTTTCGATTTGCAAGCATCTGGGATGCCAGCTACGATTGGCAGGGTGCTGGTGCTGGCCTGGCAGGCTGACTGGGCCTGGAGAAGTGCCTTCCCTGCATCCCACGGTCTGCCTGAACTTGCTTTCCCTGGCTCTCTTTCCTCTCTCTGGGTGAGAGTCAGGAAAGAAGAACAGACCCCATTGTCCCCACAGTGCCAGGGTGAGGCAGGTCACGCTTTAGTTAAGAGACCTGGTGACAGGTGGAATGGCTGTGTCCCACTGGCGCTAACATACACAATGCTGTCAACCTGGAGGATTCCAACAGGCTCTGGGTGGACACTGGCCTCACCATCTAGGTGGATGACCTTGTTGGCAACATAAAAAGCATTTTACCAAGTGAGTGAGTGACCCAGAGATGGCCTGGGCACCGCAGAAGGTACGGATGTTGCCATTTGCAGCATATCTTGGCCCATGAAGTTTTGGAAAATGTCCAAAGCCCCCATGTGCTCCCATCAACCCTCCCTGCACTATATGGAGGTGTATTCATCCCCTACAGCCACTGCAACAAATTAAATCAGATTTAGTGGCTTAAAACAACACACATCTATTCTTTTACAGTTCTGAAAGTCAGAAAGCGAAAACCAAGATCTTAGCAGGGCTGTGTTCTTCCTGGAGGCTTCAGAGGAGAATCTATTACCTTCTCTTTTTCAAAATCTAGAAGCCATCTGTATTCCACTCCACTCCAGCTTCTTGCTTCTGTCATCGCATCTCCTGCTACAGACTCTGAGCCTCCTGTGTCTCTCTTGTCAGGACGCTTGTGATTACATTGGGCATAATCTCCCCATCCAGAGCTCCTTAACTTACTCATATCTGCAAAGTTCCCTATACTGTAAGGTAAAAGGTTCCAGGACTGAGAGCTGAACATCTTTGGAGGGTTATTTCTCAACCTACTGCAGGGGGACCACAGCTGGTGGTGGTGTGGGACGGGGAGACCTCATCAAACCTTGCCTCACCCAGCCCAGCAATGCCTCCTTCAGTGTGGCGGCACCGGACACCATGTCAAAGGGCAGCTCTGGACCCCACTTGCTAGGATAGGCCTACCCTAGCCACTTTCCATGACCTCTCTACCGAACCTGAGGCTGCTCATCTTTACTCTGCTGGCAAGTGACCTTGCAGCTCCTTCTCTCCTTTCGGACTTTTTCTTCATCACTAGAGTGATCAGGTTGTGCCATTTCCTTTGTTCTATCCTTGGATTCTCTTATCCATGTCCCACTTATCCTCCCTGTGGCCCTACTCAATTGAACATTTTCTCCAGAAAGCTTACCATGGCCCAAGAAGTTCTGTGAAGTTTGAAAACATTAATGTTACAACAGAAATGCAGAAATATACCATCTCTTGAAGCCAAAGATAAAATCTGAGGGTAGCATGTGGGAAGAGGGATGAGGTCTCAGTGCTTCGGGCATGATGACCAAGGGCAGAGCAGAAGTGGAACCAGTGAGACAACTTGGGGGCAGGAAGCAGAGATTTGTCATAGGTGAGGGTGCCTCAAGGGGAGACCTGCTTAAGAAAGATCTGAAAATGAATGAGAAACCCCCAGGGGATGCCGATGAGACCTCTGCTCAGGAAGTGTTGTCTCTGGGACAGAGGAGACAGTCACTGCTTAGGGCAGCTGGCGGGGGTGGGGGTGGGGTCCCAGGAGGACAGACTATGAACCCAAGACAAGACCTGGACCAACCAGAGAAGATCAGGAACATGGGAGGGTGAGTTTTCTCACTTATTAGTGGAATCCATCTTTTACCACGTGTATTAGTTTCCTGAGGCTGCTGTAACAAATTCCCCAAAACTCAGTGGCTTAAAAGAACAGAAATTTATTCTCTCACAGTTCTGGAGATGAGAAATCTGAAATCAGTATCAGTGAACTGGTAACAAGGCATAGGACTGTGCTCTCTCTCGGCGCTTTGGGGAGAATCTGTTCCTTGACTCTTCCAGCTTCTGGTGGCAGCCGGCTTTCCTTGACTTGCGGCTACTTCAATCTCTGCCTCTGACTTGTAGCTACGTCAGTCTCTGCCTCTGTGGTCACATTTCCTCTCCTCTACGTGTGATCTCTCACTGTGCTCTTTTATAAGGGTACTTGTAATCACATTTAGAGCCCATCCTGATAATCTAGGATAATCTTCCTATGTCAAAATCCTTACTTTAGTCATACCTACAATGATTCTTTTTCCTTATAACATTTACAGGTCTCAGTAGTTAGAACCTGATATATTTGTGTGACCAGTTTTCAACACATGACACCATCTTTACACCAGCCTTGTCAATGGCCATCAGCAAGGAAGGGGGATAAGTGACTGCATTTCTAGCCTCTCATCATAGCTGTGACCTTTGTAAAATCAATCACGAGGTGAGTGCCAATGATGATGACCTTGACATTCTTAGAGAAAAATGCACAGAACTTTCCCAGGCTAAGAAGACAGAGGATGTGTCTATGGACCTATGGCATGGGTTCCTTGTTAAGTACACCATGAAGCCCTCAATGTACCAACTTTTTGACAGATGATGGAAGACAGATGACCTGTTCTAAGAATTCCTTTTCTTTGGTTCTTTTCTCTTCTGGTCACTGTTTTCAGAGATAGTATCATGGGAGGAAAAACTGTGGAAGCAATTGAAGACCTAATGCCATAGGCAACTCTTCTGTTGTAAACACAGGGCCCTCAGATCCAGATCCTACCAATTCCCAAGGCTTTTTTCCTCTCTCTCTCTCTCTCTCTTACTCTTTCTCCCTCTCCCTGTACATGGCTGAGTGGTAAGATTTTTAATAAGAATTTGTAATTGAAATACATCAATTCAAAGTCTCAGTATCAAAATTTGTTGCCCTTTTCCCCTCTATTTGACATTGGGAAAATCACTACCCCTTTCTAGACCTCAATTTGCTCCCTTGTAATTTGAAGGGAATGAACAGAGAGGGCAGAGGCAGGAAGGGATGTCTAATGTGAAAAAGACTGTATAAGGTAGTGGAGAAGCTCAAGCCTGAGAACCAGGCAGCCCTGAGTTAGAAACCTGCCTCTGACACTCTGCTACTCAGGTGCTCTTGAGCAAGTTGCTTTCCCTTTCTGAGTCCCTGGCTCCTCATCTGTAAAATGGGAACGGCAGTTGGTGTGAGGATTGTTTCTGGGTTGAATTGTACCACACAAAAGGAGATGCTAAGTCCTAATCCCTGGTACCTGTGAAGGTGACCTTATTTGGGAATGGGGTTGGTGCTGCTGTAAGGTGTTAAGATGAAGTCATACTGGAGTAGGGGGGCCCCTAATCCAACATGACTGGTGTCCTTATAAGAAGAGGAGCAGACACACAGGGAGAAGATAGTCGTGTGACGATGGGGGCAGAGATGGGGGTGGAGCATCTACAACCCAAGGAATGCCTGGGACTACCAGAAGCTGGAAGAGGTAAGGGAGGATCCTCCCCTAGAGGCTTCAGAGGGAACATGGCCCTGACAACACCTTGATTTCAGACCTCTTGACTCCAAAACTGTGAGAGAATAAACCTCTGCTCTGTTAAGCCACTCATTTTGTGGTGGTTTGTTATAGCAGGCCTAGGAAACTAATACAGTTGTCATGTCTGCTCAGGCTCCTCTTGTCTGTGACAGTTTCTCAGACGTTCCTTGTTTTTGATAAACTTGGATTTTGTAGTGTCCTTCTAGTGGAATTCGTCTGATGATTTTCTCATGATTGCACTGGGGTTATGTATTTTGGGGGTTCTAATCACATCATATCAAGGGTGCATACTATCAATATGATTTATGACTACTGGTGCCGACCTTCACCACCTGGCTGAGGTAGTGTTTGTCAGTTTTCTCTACCACAGAGAAAAATGCTTATTCTCCCTTTTCCTACTGTGCTCTTTGGAAGGAAGTCAGTATCTGCAGCCCACACTTAAGAGATGGGAAGTTATAATCCACATCCTTGAGGGTGAAATACCTACCAACCTTATTTAGAATTCTTCTGTATGGAAGATTTGTCTCTCCTTCTCTACTTATTAATTTATTTAATTATTTTAATATGAATATGGACTCATGGATATTTATTCTACACTGTGGATTATGATCCAACATTACTATGTTGTTGTTCAAGTTGTTCCAGCTTGGCCATGGGGGCTCTTTCAGTTGGCTCCTCAGTCCTTTTGAGATACCCCCATCACTGTGGGGTATTTTCCTTCCCAAGAACTCCCTTATTTCTGGCACTACAAGATGCTCCAGGCTCATCTTGTATATTTCCTGCCCCAGCCGTAGAATCAGCTCTGGATAAACCCTGGCTTTTTGAATTAGAGAATGGTATTAGAAATCACTGTGTGCTCATCTCTACTGGAGTGTCACAGCTTTTAGTCCCTCTTAGCTGGCAGAGCAAGAAAATATATGTGTGCTTACTAACCAGCGTTTTTCTAAGTTGCTGTTGACCTTAGATTAGGTACTTCTTGGATTCCTCCTCTTTATATTCCTAATAGGAATAGATATTGTTGGGTCCAGACAAAAGGGTGCATCAGCAGGACAAGTCTATTAAAATGCACATAATGAATGAGTCTGGATGCGCTTTCTTTCTTTATCCTAATTATCCATGTTTGTCAAGTCTGCACTCTTATAGCCTCCCTAGTGTACCTCATAAGGTCCTACCTTGGGACTTAGACTTAACGTTGTTCATTTTACCTACCATGCCTGGCTGGCCCTTTACCTTCTACTTATCCAAATTTTCCCCATTTTTCTAGGTCCAACCTGGGTGGTTGCATGGGTGTGTTCCCATTATCATGATTCATCAAATTGTACATCTAGAATTTGCACAAATTTTTAAATGTTGGCTATACTTCAATAAAACGTTTACTTAAAAAGATACCTTTGATCTAGGTAGACGGCGTCAATGACTTTGCTCCCATAAGGTTGTAAGTAAACTTCATGATACTAAAAATAAAACTTATTCTTAGGCATCAGTTAAAATATATTTGTCTTGGGGCTTCCCTGGTGACGCAGTGGTTGAGAGTCCGCCTGCCGATGCAGGGGACACGGGTTCATGCCCCGGTCCGGGAAGATCCCACATGCCGTGGAGCGGCTGGGTCCATGAGCCATGGCCACTGAGCCTGCGCGTCCGGAGCCTGTGCTCCGCAATGGGAGAGGCCACAACAGTGAGAGGTCCGCGTACCGCAAAAAAAAAAAAAAAAATATATATATATATATATATATATATATACATACATAGATATATTTGTCTTTAAGAAACCCCATCTCAAGCTGGTTTAAACAAGGACTTTATTATCTCAGGTTACAGGAAGTTCTGAGGTAGGTGGACTTCAGGCACAGCTAATTTGGTGGCCCAGTGATGGCATTGAGGACCTAGGTCTGACTGTCTGCTCAGGCCCCCTGGGCGCTGACTGTGTCCTCAGTGCCAGCAACCACATTGAAGCATCACTCCCCGACCTTTCAATACTCAGAGTGTCTCTTCCTGTGGCTCCCCCTAAAGAGCAAGGGAACCTTCTCAGCAGCTTCCCCCTCTCAAAAAAGTCTTCCCTTCACATCCCCTGAGTCAGAATTGAACAAGGGAAGGGAAGAGTCTTGGTATCTTTGTGTCATTGACAAATGCTGTCACTCCTCCTAAGGAAGGAAAACTCTTTCGGGCAGGTGAACGTATGAGGCTCACATTCCAGGGATCTTCCTCCTAACTGCCCTCAACAATTTATTTGTTGGCTCTTCTCTGCCATGTCTTCTGGTATTGCTGGAATCTGGTTTGAGTGGCCATCACCTTCTGGACCTGCTGGAGGAGGTGGGCATTGAAGGGTCAAGCAGTACCCGTTATGAAGGAGGTTGCGCGCCCGTGGTGCCCTGGTGGTTATTATGGACCAGGAAACAGCTTCAGCGCCCCACCCAGGGCTGCATTGTTGGTAAAATAGACCCTAGACCTGGACTCCTGGCCCAGGATTTTAGAGGTGGGCTCCGGGCCACTGAAGTGTTCCTTCAAAGTATTGAACACAGTTCTAATTTTGTATTTTTTGATGATTAATTGATTAATATCTTTCCGCCTACTATTCTGTAAATTCCCCAAGACTAAGGAACATGCCATCTATTTTGCTTAGCTTTGTACATCCAGCATCCAGAGTAGCATCTGGAACACACGGGGGTTCACCACTATTGCTTGAATCAGTGAATATGGTGGAAAGGGTATAGGTTTTGAGATCAGACCAATATGGGTTCAGTGCCTAACCCAGGAGGACCTTTCAGTTTCCGGCTTTGACCAGGGCCATTGAACCTCTCTGAGCCTCCAAATCTCCACCTGTAAAATGAGGAGAACACTACCTACCCTTTAGGAGGGCTATGTGTTAAGCTCTCACACATGTTAGTGGGTCCCTTATTTTTCACTCCCCTGACCCCAAACACCCCACCAGACTGTTTCTTTATAAATCAGATGGGGACCAAAGGCTTATCTCATAGAATGGTTATGGAAATTAAATAAAGTAAAATTTGTGAAAGAAGGTGCTATGTAAAAGTTGGTGCTAAAATTACGAGGGCCGTCCTTTAAAGAGGCAGGTAGAAGAGTCCTGAAGTCTGTGTCTACCTCACAAGATTTTCCAAAATACACAAACCTTCTTACCCTGCAATTGATTTTGCTCTGTGTCATTTAAAGACCTCAGTGGCATTTTTGAGGGTAGATTATGCAAAGCTGTATTGACTATTTTTTTTAATTTTTTTTATTAGTTATCTATTTTATACATATTAGCGTGTACATGTCAATCCCAATCTCCCAATTCATCCCACCACCACCAGCCCCGCCCCACTGCTTTCCGCCCTTGGTGTCCATATGTTTGTTCTCTACATCTGTGTCTCTATTTCTGCCTTGCAAACTGGTTCATCTGTACCATCTAGATTCCACCTATATGTGTTAACATACAATATTTGTTTTTCTCTTTCTGACTTACTTCACTCTGTATGACAGTCTCTAGATCCATCCACATCTCTACAAGTGACCCAATTTTGTTCCTTTTTTATGGCTGAGTAATATACCATTGTATATATGTACCACATCCTCTTTATCCATTCGTCTGTTGATGGGCATTTAGGTTGCTTCCATGACCTGGGTATTGTAAATAGTGCTGCAATGAACATTGGGGTGCATGTGTCTTTTTGAATTATGGTTTTCTCAGGGTGTATGCCCAGTAGTAGGATTGCTGGATCATATGGTAATTCTATTTGTAGTTTTTTAAGGAACCTCCATACTGTTCTCCATAGTGGCTGTATCAATTTACATTCTCACCAACAGTGCAAGAGGGTTCCCTTTTCTCCACACCCTCTCCAGCATTTGTTGTTTGTAGATTTTCTGATGATGCCCATTCTAACTGGTGTGAGGTGATACCTCATTGTAGTTTTGATTTGCATTTCTCTAATAATTAGTGACGTTGAGCAGCTTTTCATGTGCCTCTTGGCCATCTGTATGTCTTCTTTAGAGAAATCTCTATTTAGGTAGGTCTTTTGCCCATTTTTTGGTTGGATTGTTTGTTTTTGTATTGACTATATTTTAAAAATTTTTTGTATCCTTAATACTCTGGCATTTGGTGCCTTGATCTTGGAGAGACTGCCCCTCCCAGTGCCAGCTAATTCCTAAAAATAGCAAATGATTTCCCCAAGAGTGCACCTGTCATATACAAACCAACCAACCCAGAGCCCACACATACATCATCTCCTTTACCAAACTTGCACACAACAAGTCAGTATTCCTCCTGCCCTTAATCACCCTAGAGCCAGGTGCCAGACACCTAGAGACCACCCACCCAGAGACTGCTGAAATTCTTCAAACTTTCCCATCCTAAGTTTACTCATTGTACCTACCCTGCCTGGCCCATCCCCTCTGGGGAAAACCCTAATAAACGCCCTGGGCCATGTTCTCTTCTGCCTCCTAACCTACCCTGGTGCTTCTCATGTGGCCCTTCATGGTATGGCATGGTGTACCTCTTGTTTCTAGGGATCCATGAGTATAAATTTCTTCCTCTGTGACAGTCTGTGTCATACCTGACTGAAGCAAACCTGGGTACATTTTAACACAGAAACAGACCCCAGGACCGAAAGCTCTGGGTGGGGGTGGGTGGAAGGGTGTGCGTATGTTGGAGGGAGGATAACAAAGAACCCCCTTCTCATCTTCTTAGAGGACATTCAGTGGCAGAGGCTATGTGGACAGTGGCCTCAGACCCTGCGAAGGGTTCATGAATTTCATGCTGATGCACAGAAGACTATCTGTACGACTCAGAAATAAGTGGAAAAAATACTATTTAATACCCTCGAGACTTAACTGGGATCAAATTTGCAGGAATTTCCAGTAAAAGGGTCAGAAAAGAAAACATTCTGTTGAGTATCTACATTGTGCTTGTGTCAGGGACACAACAGCCTCCTAAAGAAGGTACTATTTAGCCTTTTGTTACAAATGGTGAAACTGGGTCATGGAAGTCCATTGCCCAGCTTGTAAGTGGTGAGGCTGGGACTGGGGCACATGTGTGTTGCTCCAAGGCCTCCCTGACCCCATCCGCCCGTTGTCTCTAGACCAGAGTGACGTCATCAGATGTGCACACAGGGACAAGGGAGCCTGAGGTCACCCCCGTCCTTTGGGCAGTGGGGGTGGAGAACAGAAGTAAAGAAGAGAAAGGAATAAAGAAGAGAAAACCCTATAGTCCTATCATCCTACCACCCAGATATCTATGCATCTATATGTCTAATGAGTGTGTATTTATAAACTTGGAAGTATACTGTTTATTATATACTACAAAACATATACATACACACACACAAACACAATTGGAGTTACACTATAACATTGGCATTTAACTCCCTTTTGTTAGCAGCACTTTGCACAGTTGGATGGTAGTATTATTTTGCATAAATCAATACTTTTCAAGTTTGGCTGTGCTTCATAACAGCCTGAGGAGCTTAAACCTTTTTGTAAATTCCTGGGCTCTTTCCCACATGCTGCTATGTCAGAATTTCTAGGTTTGAACGCTGCAATTTCACAAGCCTCCCTGCTGGTTCTGACATAGCCCAACCTGCTGTGACCCATTTGCAGAACCACTGGTGTCCGTGTGCCGTCATGAGCAGTAGGAAGTAGCAGAGGGCCCAGGACCACCTGCAGCCTGTGGTTAGAGCAGAGGAGCCAGGAAGGCCCCGCTGGCTGGGCTTCTGGCTTTCTCCTTGAGTGCATCACACAGTTAGCCTCCTGGAGCTGACACGGAAGAGAGGACTCCGGAAAAGAGGAAAGGTTTATCAGAATGAATAAGTGCCAGGGTCTTCCTATGTGTGACCTCATTTTGATAGCTCCTCACAGGACCTATAGCCCACACTCCACCCTGTTTCTCACCTTCCAACTAATACCACCACAGATGTCCTTCCCCCTACCCCTTTTTATTCTGTGAGCATCTATGATCATTTCTTTCATCCTCTTCAACTCTTTCCCAAGGGCTGGACCCTGCTGCTGTGTCTGGGTCTGCTGAGGGGACAATGGCATCATGGCCGACTCCAGCAGAGTGGCTTCCTCACAGCCTCACAGATGCCCCTCATATGTCAGTTCTAATCCTGTCCCTGGGGACTGAGCAAATCTCTACGCCCTTGTGAGTAAACACATAGTCCCAGACCAGCAACAGTAATCTCACCTGGAAGTTTGTTAGAAATGCAGAATCTCGGACTGAATCCAAACCTGCATTTTCACAAGATGACAAGGGATTCCTATACACACTGAAGCTCTGTTCTAAGGGGTAACATCTTCTAAAGAGCATAGCTGCTTCCGGTGCCCTACACTCAAGGGCCTGATTTGAGGGGTGAGATCAGAGGCTGCAAGTTCAGGCAAGCCACTGAGAGGCCCAGTAAGGGCACCCGGACCTGCAGCTCCATCACTGGATTGGCCTGGAGATCCCCAAGTTTAAGGTGAGGAATGAAGCCATTCTCCAAGAGGGTGTCAAGCCCCAGCACTTCCTGGAGGCCTCCAGCTGTTCTGGCTCATGCCCTCGGTGACACCTGGCTGCTATTGTTAGGGGAGAGTAAGGGCCAGCAGGGACAGTGGCACTGCAGATACTGACTAAAAAGGCGAGGCTCCTATCTGTATTTGGAATGACAGGCCAGATTCTGTTTTGGAAAGAAACAATGGCTCTCTTTTCACTGGATGTTACAGGATTTCAATGTCAGGAACCAGCCAGATAGGCGAGGGGATGATTAAGAGACAAAATGCAAGGCATTGTGTGCACACCACACTTAGTCCAGCCCTGAAAGCATTATTGTAACAGCCTTTGTTCACATAGCCCCAGCCTGGGCCCTATCACCTTCCTCAGAAATACTGTAGGCCTTGGACATGCTGAGATCTATTCAGCTCTTCTCCAGAAAATGGGGGTGAAGCTACAGCAAACTCTGATGGAGTCTTGGGAGGGGGAGTGGGGAGGGGGAGATGAAGGGGCAAAGGACATGTGGACAGAAGAAGGTGACAGGGTTGGTTAGGTCATAGACCACAGCAGATCAAGGAAGAGATGTTGGGAGCCAGATCGATATATGTTGTCCTGGGGCTTTGAGGAGAGAGAAAGAAGAGGGCAGATGAGGGCAGGGAAATGTCACCACTGGTTCACACCATGAGACAGGATATCAGGAAGCCCGAGTTCAAACCCCATACCCCTTAGGGCTATGTGGCTTGGACATTTTGCGTGCCCTTTTTGAGTCTCATTTTCCTCATCTCTAAAGTGCAGATACTGACATGTGCCTCTTGAGGGGATGTGACAATGAAATTAAATGAAATAGAGCATGAGAAAGTATCTAGCATACTTGGCACAAAAATCATGAGTTCTAGTTCAGAAAGATGTTGCTTTCTGTTGCCTCTCAACTAATACACACCACCCCCCCAGCCCTGCCGGTTTCACCCTCTAAGAAAGGTTCAAGTTGTGATTCCCAAAAGCAGTCAGTGTGTGGGGAGGGCGCGAGGCAAGTCTGGTGGTAGTTAGAAGACTATGGCAATTATCCTAGTGGTAGTTAATTATGGTCTGAGCTAAGGCGGGGCGTGTGGGAATGGAGAAAAGGCAGCAATTTTAAACAGGATCTGATGTCACCAAATTTGCATTTTAGAATAATCACTTTCAAGCACTCTGAATGACTAGGCCTGTGATTTCTCCCCTTGAATTGTTTTATTGTTTCACTTGAATTGTTTTACTGTCCAATCCCTGTTTCACTGATTCTTGCCCTCACCTGGCAATGAGGACAATTCCTTCCTCGCAGTTTCCAGAGAGTGTTATTCAGAAACAGTTCTGTCTGCTATCACACTGGGTCCTGGGTCAGCCCTGTCTTGGAGGGTGGCAAGGTGGACAGTCTTCTTTCCGTGGTCATTATGGGACTCGCTTCCTCAGAACCCTGGCCCGAAATGCTACGCACAGTGAGCTTTCCTGTGAGGTCTTTCCAATTCCTTATGAGAGGTTCGTCTCAGCTCCACCTGGAGCTGCTACTTCCTTCAAACATGCTTGGTGTTGCAGCCGGGGCCCCTCGTCTTTCTGACCATCCCCACCCAGGCCTTTGGCAATGTGAGGACTGGCAGTGCCTCTTTCCCCATCTGTATTCTATTTTGACAGGGGGGGACAAAGCAGCCCTGATGGGTTTAAACTGGAGTTGCTAAGGTGGCAAACACATTGACAGATACCACAGGACTCCCAAGTTGCTCCCCTCTGAAGAACCAGGCCTGTGTTACTGGGCCATGCTGGGCACCCAGCTCTTCCCTTTAGTGGGAGTTCACTCTCTCTCATGCCAAGAGCAGGCTCACCACCACCCCTCTCCTAGGCAAGCACAGATGCTGCTGTGTCCCAGAGGTGGGCCCTGCTAGGGTGGGCGCTGGGTGTCTAGTGCAGCTCTATGTTCAGATCTCATCCCTTCCTTTGACTTGGGGGATTACTCTCTGCTGAGGGACCTTCAACTCTCATTGGTCAGGGATGCTGCAATTCCCAGTCTCAGTTCTCCCCAGCTAGGTCAGAGCTACTCAGAGATGGATGAGCCAGGCAGGCATAAGGGAGTGCTGGGAGGTGCTGGCTGGGGGATGCTGAGGGGAGGTGCCGAGGGGTACTGCCGCCTCATCTCTCCCTAGCTCTCCAGTGGAGGATGATGAGGGGTTCCTGACTCCAGCTCGCTTTTACTTCTGCATACCCCCTGAAAGCTGCCTTTCTCCTGCTGACTTCTTGCTCTTTAATAAAGGAAACTCACCAGAGGTTTATATAATAGTATTCTAATGTACACCAGATTATTTGGCTACTTGGCTAGTTTGAACTCAGTCAAATTCATCTCATTTGATGGCCTCACTAACTTCTTTATTTGGGGGGCAGAAGATTGACATAATTCAATATATTATAGCTTCCCATGTTATAAATTTTAGAGATTGGGATTTTTTTTTTTTTTTTTTTTTTTGCGGCACCGCACGGCATGAGGGATCTTAGTTCCCCGGCCAGGGATCGAATCAGCAATGGAAGCGCAGAGTATTAACCATTGGACCACCAGGGAAGTCCCAAGATTGGAAACTTCTAATGAAACTGACGGGCTTTCTCCGTCTGGGGTAGACGTGCCTCATTAGTTTATTCATTCCACAGATTTCAAAGTGCCTCCTTTTCATATCTGAACTCCCTTATTGAATATGAGACTATGCACACGCACAATGTCCAGCACCACGATGTCCTTGAAGAAACCTCCTTTGTTTCCCCATGTGGCCTGGAGAATTCTTCTTGCTGTGATGTCTTCTCCTTTACCCTAAACTCTGAGCCTCATAATAACCTAAAGAAGAAAGCAAAGATTCACCTACTTATTCTCCTTTCTTCCCAAAGTGCCGATCTTGCCAAACTCTCTATTATTTATTCACAACTTCTTCCCAAAGCTAGTTGCTCAAGCCACCTGACAGGTAGGTAGGAAGAAGCCCACATGTTCATGGTCTTCTAGGGGATCCCTCATCACAGTCTGGAAACATTTATGGAAATGAATTGTTCTAGTCAGACAAGGCACAGTGATGCACTCAAGTTAGTCAAGGAAAAAGAGGGTTATTATAAGGACAGATGTAGAAGGAACTGAACAACTGTCAGGATCGAAGATACCGCCGTGGATAGGTTCCTCCAAACTGTGTCCTCTCTCTCTCTTTCTTTCTCTCGGGCCTCTCTCCCCCCTGCCTCTCTCCATTTGCATTTCTCTGTACAACTACCCCATTGTCCTTTCTCTATCAGTCAACTTCCTCTGCTTACTCATGGGTCCTGCTGTCTTATGGGCTTGAAAGTGTCCATTGTGACCTCTCCCATTTGAATCATATGAAATTTGGGTTTCAATTCCCACTAAATGACTCAGTCTCTTGTCCATAGTATGCTGACCAGTCTGTGGATGAGCCCCCATGGATTGGGGGTCTACCTTGGTCTAATCCGCTTTGGCCATGAGGTGCTAGGCCACATGGGACCAAACGTTGGCCTGAGTATTAAAGGCTATGCAGGACAGTGTCCTTCAGAAAAGACTGGTAGGCACACTAAAGGGAGCCCAGGCCAGCATTATTCCTGCTATGGTGAGGATCTGAGCTTTTCTCTCTCCATTTCAAGCAAAGGAAAGTGGTCTCCAGGGCAGGTGGACTCTGAGGCAGGGAATTGCTGAGGGCACAAGCTTCCCTCAGAAAAAGCCTGGTGATTTGTAAGAAAATGCCTCTATTCTTTAAAAGAAAAACAATAAAAGAATGTGTTAAGGATCTCCTGTTATGTCTACTAAGAATGACCCTTTGTGGACTCTGAAATTGGGAGCAGGTAGAGAGGCAGGTCAAGAAGGGTTGTTTTAACGTTCACCCAACTTTGTCCAACGAGGACTATTTGGCTGGCTTGCCGTGGGCTAGTCACAAGAGAGAAGCAAATGTAGTTCTCTATTTTATACCTAAGGAAGTTAGGAGGGGGTGTGTCTTGAGAAAGAGCTAATTGAATCTGGGTGGGGAGCAAAGGAAAGATTGTTGGAGGTCAAAACAGGGGGTGCACAAAAAGAAAACACTCTTTTGGTGGGGAGATAGATCCTTCCCTGGGAAGGTGTGATCACCTTAGTCTCTGGAAAGAGGATCCCTCAGTCCTCCCCGGTGGAGTTTAATCTGACTGGCTTGAATGTGGGAAGATGTTGCTGAGCATGGTCACCTCAGCTCCACTCTCTCTCTCCTGGGCTTGGGCTGTCCACAGGGTACAGAAGTCTTCTTCTGCTCCTTTAAGTCTCCCCTGCACAGCTAACTCCCTGCTGTAGGAATACCTGTCCTGGGTCAGTGCTTCCAGGAACCTGGTGGGTATATCAGGCAGGGTGACCTACAGGCAGGGTGACCTAAGTGCTGCAAGAAACAACTTCTGGAAGTTTCTTAGCTTCACCCTTTTCTAAGTCCTCAGAGTTCTTTCCATTCAGCTTGCAGATGGGGTTGGAGAGAGCATGAGAAATACTCATGGGAAGTTTTTACGGATCGTGCTAAAAGGGAGCACATAAGGGTGTTGTTTTAATTTCCCTTCTGTCATCCTTTGTTTTATTTTATAATCTGTTCAAAGCTCTCATGGGAAGAGAGAGGCTATTTTTGGACCCCTCAACTCCAACATTTGGTGCAGGTCCTTGGAACATTGAGGAATAAAACATAGGAGTTGAATAACAAATTGGGAGGGAATTGGACTCTAATTTTCCTCGAACCTTAAGTCACAAGGGGAAGAGAATATGATTTGAGACCTTAAATCCTTTGGACTTTAATATCTTTGGACTTTAACTTAATCATTGGCTTTAATCATTGAAATTTAATTTCTTCCCAGAAAATTCGTGGTGAAAAGGGGTTGATATTCAAACTTGGAACATCTTGTAATTGGTATTTTATTGCTGGAGTATCTTACCGTCATTTAATTTCTTTGTAGAACATATAATGATCTATATTTAGAGTGACGATATAATTTATCACCCAAACTAGGATAGTTTTGAGAGAGAAAGGAGGCTCTATTAATAATTATGCTGGGACAACAGGCATAAACCTATACTGTTTGGATTGAACTGGGCTGTACAGTCACTCTAGCTATACTGGACAATGTGGAGGGACATCATTAGGAAAGAGAAATGGAATAGGGAATTAATTTCCAGCAATGTAGAGATTTAATTAATGGAGATTTTCTGACTCATGTAGGAAACCTCTGGGGATCAATTCTAACTTGTCCACCAGTGGTCCCAGGAGGATCCACAAAGGAGCTGTACCAGTCAGGGGCCATCCAAGGGAAAGAGGAACCATGGTAGATATTTCAAATAGAAGGGTCTCAGTGCAGGGAATTGGGTACACAGGTGCTGGAGAGCTTAAATAGCAAAGAAGAATGGTAACATAGAGATTAACAACTGCAGAAAGCAGCTACCATCCCTCAGACCAGGGGAACAAAAGGAGAGACGTGGAGTTACCCTACGAGTTCAGAGGAGGTCCCCCAGGGCAGATGCTGGGATTCCTGGGGCAAGCTCTATGCACCCGAGGAGAAGTGTGGTCTGAATCCTGCTAGTAACTCTGAGGAGATGATGAAGCTGATGATTGGAAGACAGGAAATGAGCCCCCCATACTCCCCAAGATGTGTTCTTTTTGTACAATGTCCTGCCCATCTCCCTTTGGCGGACCCTACCTAACAAGAAACAACTGTCAAAGGAATTGGGAAATGTGGTTTGCAGAGTCCCTGCCCCACCTTCAGCATCAAAAGTGGAGTGGAGGGTGGGCTTGGAGCTGAGAAACAGTAGGGACATAAAGGGCCCAGATGCTGTGGATGGCATTGGGGGAGTGTCTGATGAAAGAGGAGTAGAAAGGTCTTGATAGAACTTCTGGTCTCCTCATCTGAGGATCACCACACCCCCGGTTGACCATAGGCTAAATAGTTAAAGCACAAAGGGATTGAGAACAAACAATTGAAAGTCGATGGTAGGTGATGCTTGTCCATTTCTGATGTTTCCTTTTATGTGGAGATGCCACATTTTCAACTTTTATTTGCTCTTCAGTCACCCAAAGGGGAAGGAATGGTCTAATCTGCGTCAGGAATTTGGAGAGAATAAACTGGGCATGCTCGGCTCAGCCCTCCTCCTCTCTTGGGTGCAGGCTGCTTGCAGGTTGGTGATGTTCTTCTCTGCCCCTTCTTCTGTAAATCTTACTAGTTCACTAATATTTATTGACACCTACTCTATCCCAGGCACTGTTCTGGTCCTGAGGATATAGCAGTGAACAAAATAGACAAAGATACTTGTCTCATGGGAGATGCAGGCAATAAGCAATAAACATAATCAATAAGTACATTATATAGTGTGTTGGGAGGTGATAAGTGCTGGTGCAAAGAAAAACACAGAACGGCATGAGAGATCAGGATTGCGGGGTTGGCAGCTGCAGTATTAAAGAATGTGGTCTGGGTAGGCTCACCTAGCAAGTGCATTGAGCAAATGAGGAGAGCCATTTGTCTGCCCACACTCAGAACCCTGTAAACACCACAGCTTTTGAGGTGTTTTGAATACTGGCCAGTCTGTTTCTCAGTCCAAGTACCACTTGTCCCCAGGCCTGGACATGCCCTGAGTATCTTGTTTGAGTAGGACTATGGGCTGTGGCTCCCAGCAGAGACAGGTTTAATCACTAGGTTTACCTGTTGAGGTGTCGTCTTGGACCAAAGCCTCAATCATAATTGCCTATAATTAGTGCTTTACCCAGCTTTGCAAACAGAGGCATGTGGTCCATTAGCCTACCCACCTCACCCTGCCTCAGTTGTGCAGCCAAGACAGCAGTATCAAAGCAATAGCTATTGCTATTGGCAAACAAATGTGCACACTGTTTTTCTTTAAGGCAGCAGTCCTCAAAGTGTGGTCCTGATCCTGGTGGGTGGAGAGAACCTTTCAGGGAGGGTCTGTGAGATTAAAACTATTTTCATAGTAGCACTAGAATGTTTTTGCCTTTTTCATTTTCATTCTCTCATGTGTACAGTGGAATTTTCCAGAGGTTACATGGCATGGACTAGCACAACAGATTGAGTGCAGAAGCAGATTAAAATACTCCTTTTTTCCCTAACTACATATTTGTGTGAAGCCTGATTTTCTTTATATATTTCTATCAAAACAACATATTGCCACAGATTGAATGCAGAAGATCTGAAAATCCAGCTGTCTTCTATCAAGCCAAACTTAAAGAGATTTGCAAAAAGTTAAAACAAGTCACTCTTCTCGCTAAATTTTTTTTTTTGAAGGGGGAAATACAGTTACTTTCCATATAGGAGATATTTATGTTAATATGTAATGAGTTTATTATTGTTATTTATAAATTAATTCATAAGTAAATATTAAACATTTTCTCACTTTTAATTTTTTTTTTTTTTTTTTTTTTGCGGTACGTGGGCCTCTCACTGTTGTGGTCTCTTCCATTGTGGAGCACAGGCTCCGGACGCGCAGGCTCAGTGGCCATGGCTCACGGGCCCAGCCGCTTCGCAGCATGTGGGATCCTCCCGGACCGGGGCACGAACCCGCGTCCCCTGCATCGGCAGGCGGACTCAACCACTTCACCACCAGGGAAGCCCTTTCTCACTTTTAATTTTTAATGCCGTAAATATCTATGGGTATAATCCACATAAACAAGCATAAAGGGGTCCTGAGATCAAAAAGTTAAGAAAGGCTGCTCTCAAGGGCTTCAATGTGATACCCCATTTGCATGTTGTTACGGCTCCCAAAACATCCCTTCAGAGGCATCCTTCTTTGTTCCCAGACATCACATAAACTTGTGGCCATACTTCCCCACCTGACTTTCTTTTGGGTATCTACCTGCATGCAGAACTACTTTATACTAAGGTCTGTCTTCTTGGGTGGGGGCGGAACAGCATTTAGTTCAGAGTGGAGGGAAGAAATTAGAGTTGTCCTGGGTTTACCTAACAGATATCTGGAGAGTTGCAAGGTGATCAAGTTGGACTCTTAGAGGAACATTTGTCCTCAGGTTGGACCCAGGGCAACTGGACGGAGGTAAGCAAAGGTGGCCTACACATTTCCTGGCCATGAGGAACGTGGGCTCTAATGACCCGGCATGCTTTTGAGTGCTGGCTCCTCAGTACTGGCCCATTGAAGAGCTGCACCAGAGCCGCCTGCACCAGAATCATCTGAGTTGCTTGCTGTACATACAGATTTCCAGACTCTACCCAGAAACCAGTGATTCAGAATGCGGTTGGGGATCTCAAAATCTGTACATTTTTTCTAACCCCTTGGGTGATTCTGTGATGCAGCCAGATTTGAGACCATTTGATCAGCCTTCTTAAACCCTGTCAAATCGTTATAGAGATGAACTACATGATTTGGGCCCCAAATATTTCTTCTAGCCCCCTCCTGCAGGCCCAAAGTACCTACTTTTTAGCAGTTAGTTCTTTGGGGATAGGTAACACCACCTCAAATGTTCCCTATTTACATGAAACCCTATCTGGAGGAATGCTGATTCAGCTGTGATCTGGGAGTAACGTAGCACGTGTATTATCTATCTGCTATACATGAGGGAGGAGAAAGGGCAGAATGGATGGAAACAGGAGGAGGAGACTCTTTGTAAGTACATGGGAGGCTAGGAGTAAAATCTTCAGGACTCAAGGACCCCTGAATAGGCAACAAGAGAACAGAAGCTAGTTATTGATTTCTGCTGAACTGACACCCAAGGCTCTGTGGAGGAGCCAAGATATATTTTCTGCAGATTCTGAAAAATGTTGGCATCAAATATTCCTACTACTGGATGCTAATGATACATGCTGGCTCGGATGCAGAGAAGGAACCCAGAAGGATCTTTCAACCATCTCATCTCTGCTGTTTCTTGTATGTAACTGAGACCCAATTGATCACCTCTCTGTTTCCAGTCTGGCTCCCTTCTCTGCACAGCTTCCAGAATAATGGTCCTAAAAGGCTTTTAAAAAATACAGTCTTAGAAACTCTTTTTATTGTGCAATGTAACACACACTCATAAAAGTGCACAAAACTTAAACGTATCGCTTAATGAGTAATTAGAAAGTGAACACCCAGAGCAAGAAGTAGAACCCTGCCAGCCTCTTTTCTGCAGGCTCCCTCCTAAGCACAGCTCTTCCCTCCCCACAAAGGTGCCCCAATCTTGGCTTTTATAAAAAGTAGTTTCCTTGCTTCGCTTTAGAATTTTAATGTCCGTGGGTGCATCCCCAAATACAATAGTATAATTTGGCTGTTTTTGAATTTTACATAAATGAAATCATATAGTAACTTTTGGTATCTATCTTCTTTACTTTTATATTATGTTTTTAAAGAATTTTTCATGTTGTGGCAGGCAGCTATCGTGGGAGTTTTGGTCATTTCTGCTGCTGCAAAGTAGTCTATTGTATGAAATATACCACAATCTATTTATCTGTTGTACTGGTGGGCATTTGTTTTCCTCCAGTTAGGGTTCTTAAAATCAATGCTATTATGAATATGCTTTCACAGATATCAAGGCACAAATAATTATACTCTTCTGTAGTATCTGTACTTAGGAATGGAATTTCAAGGCTACAGGGTACATGCATCCTTAATTTTTATTAGTTAAAGACTAGAATGGTTGTACTAATTATTTACCCACAAGAACAGAACGAGAATTTCTGATACTTCACATCCTCACCAACACTTAATATTGTCAAAGTTTTTTAATTTTTGTCAATCTGGTGGGTGCATTTAGTATTTCATTGTGGTTTAATTTACTTTTCCCTGACTTTTAATGAGATTTAACATCCATTTTCATGTGTTTATTGGCCATTTGGAAAATCTCTTTTCTGAAGTCAAGCCTTGCCCATTTTTCTATCTGCCTTCTATTGTTTTTTCTTACTGATTTGTATGAGTTTTTATATATTCTAAATACTACATCTTGGTCATTTGCAAATATCATTTCTCATTCTGTAGCTTGCCTTTTCACCCTTTTATGATGTCTTTTGGTGAACAGAGTTTCTAATTTTAGGTAGTCAAATTTATCAGTCTTTTCCTTTTAGAGCAGCAGTTTTTTTGTTTTGTTTAAAGAGCGCTTTCCCTATTCAGAGATCTTAAAGATATTTTCCTACATTGTTTCTTCAAGGCATTTTGTCTCATGCAGTTAGATCCAGAATCCACCTGGAACCACTTTTGCATATAATCCACCAGGCTTTCATTTTCAATTTTTCCCATGTAAATGCACAATTGTCCTCACATCATGTATTGAAAGGAGCACCCTCTTCCCATTCCTCTGCAATGCTATCTGTGAAATAAGTCAAGTTTTCCTATATGTGGACATCTTTTTCTGGACTCTTTTTTCTGTTGCGTTTGTTAATTTGTCTACTCTGACACAATACCACAACTTTTATTATTATGGCTTTGTGATAAGTTTTGGTATGTGGTCAATCAAACATTCCCATTTTTTTCTTCTTGGTCAAGAGTATCTTGGCTAATTTTGGCCCTCTGCTTTTATATATAAATTTTTAGAGGCACCTTGTAAAGTTCTATAAAATTCCTGCTGGAGCTTTGATTGTCATTGTATTAATTTTATGGATTGATTGGAGAAGAATGGATGATTTTATGGTATTCAGTCCTCCAAATAATAATCATGATGTATTTATTTCTACATTTAATTAGTTCTTCTTTAATACCTCTTAATAATAGTATCATGATTTCTCCATAGAGATTTATATACCATTTATGAACTTCATCTTTTAAGGATTGTAAATAATAATTAAAAAAAATAAATTTTATTTGTTGCTGTCGTGTGGAAATGATGTAGGTTTTTGTATATTGATTTTGTATTCTGCAACCTTACTAAACCTCATGATTACTTCTAATAATTTATCTCATTTAGATTATAATAGAATTAATAATTCTAATAATTGTATATTATTTTTGATATTCTACTATACATTTATATCAATAATACTGATTTTTATTATTCATTACCAGTTCTTACACCTTTCTTCTTCTTTTTTTGCTTGCTCCACTGTATTGGCTAGGATCTCAATATGATATTGAATAAAAGTGATGATGCTGACATTCTTTACTCATCCATTCTTTATTTCAAAGGGACCACCTCAAAGTTTTATCATTAGGTTTTTTGGTAATAGCCTTTAGAGTTAGGAATTTCTTTTTATCTCAAGTTTTTGAAAATCTTTTATCATGCCTAAATGCCCAGTAATTTTATCAAACATTTTCCTGTATCTATTACACTGATTTTTTTTTAATCTTATAATCTATTAGTGTAATGAGTTATTTAAGTGCTTTTCTAATATTAAGCCAGCTTTGCATTCCTGGAATGAATACAACTTGGCCACATGCTTTAGTCTTTTTATATTTTGCTGGATTTGGTTTGCTAACATTTTATTTGGAACTTTTAATTTTCATGACAGAAGTTCACTTGTAATTTTCCTTTTGGTAATATCTTTGTAGGGTTTTGGCATTAAGGCTTTTTTAGTCTCATAAATATTTTAAAAGTCACCCTTTTTGTAGCCTCCTGAAGACTGTATAAAATTGGAGTTGCTTTGTACTTCAGTGGTGGTAGAACTCACCAATGAAGCCATAGTCTTTCTTTAGTAGTTATGATACTTACTACTCATATTTTCTGTTTCTTCTTCTGTCAGTTATAGCAAGTTGTCCTGTTCATTTATATTTTCAGTTTGTTTTAGTATAAGCTTGATCATAATATCTTTTTATTATCTCTTTATTGACCTTAGGACCTACAGTGATATCCTTAAAATAAATGATACTGCTTATTTGTGCCTTCCCTCTTTTTTTCTCCTTTGCCAGTCTCACAAGAGGTTTATAATTTTGTTATTTTTTCAAAAAACAGAATTTTATCTTTTGAGCTTTTAAAATTATATGTTTGTTTTCTTTTTCTCTTTTTGCCATGCTATGCACAGCATGCTGGGTCTTAGTTCCCAGACCAGGGATTGAACCTGCACCCTTGGCAGTGAAAGCTCAGAGTCCTAACCACTGGATCACCAGGGAGTTCCCATATGTTTGTTTTCTATTTCATTAATTTTACTCCTTTTATTAATTTCTTCCTTATATTTCCTCTGGGTCTATTTTGGTGAATTTTCCTACGTTCGTAAGATAGATGATTTATTCATTGACTTAAAGAAAAAGAAGAAAAATTCTTCTTTCTAGTGTTAGTTTGTATCCCGCACATTTTATATAATTTCATTATCATTCAGTACAATTATTTTCTAATTTCATGTATTTTCTTCTTTGACCATAAGTTATTAAGAAACATATTTCCTAATTTCCAAACATATGGTAATTTTCTAGTTATACTCTTGCTCTTGAGTTCTAGCATAATTGCATTGTGATCAGAGAAACCAGACTATATGAGCTCAATCTTTTGAAAACTTTTTATTTAAAAATTTTTTTTTTATTTTTGGCTGCGTTGGGATTTTGTTACTGCACGTGAGCTTTCTCTAATTGTGGCGAGCAGGAGCTACTCTTCGTCGTGGTGCGTGGGCTTCTCATTGCTGTGGCTTCTCCTGTTGCAGAGCACGGGCTCTTGAGCGCAGGCTAAGTAGTTGTGGTGCATGGGCTTAGTTGCCCCGCGACATGTGGGATCTTCCCAGACCAGGGCTTGAACCTGCGTCCCCTGCATTGGCAGGCAGATTCTTAACCTCTGTGCCACCAGGGAAGCCTCCTCAATCTTTTGAAAGTTTTGAAGCCTGTTTTATGGCCTGGTGTATGGTCAACTTTTATAACTGCTTCACATGTGCTTGAAAAGACTGTTTACTCTGGGGTGGTAGGATAAAGTGACCTACCTGTGTTACTCATGTCGTTCCAGTTATGCAGATCATTCCTTATTTTTGCCTGCTTCAATTACTGGAATTAAGAGTGATAAAATTCCCCACTACGGCTGTGGATTTATCTATTTGTTTTGTAGTTCTGACTTTTTGGAATACATACTTTGAGGCCATATTGTAAATGCATAGAAATTCAGAATTATTATATCATCTTATTGAACTAAAACATTTATCACTTGAAATGTCCCTGTTTAACTCTACTAGTGCTTTTTGCCTTAAAATTTATTTAGGTTTTATTAATATAGTCTCACCAGCTTTCTTTTAGTACTGTTTCCATAGAATGCCTTTGTCCACTCTTTTACTTCCAAATTTTCTGTGTCATTGTGTTTTAGGCATGTCTTTTGCAAACAAAAGTCTAGTCTGATGATCTTTGATTATTAACTGGAGCATTTAATCTGCTTACATTATTACAGTTACTGATATATTTGGACAAAAGAAAATCCACCATTTTCCTATGTGCTTTCTATTTGTCCCAGCTGTTCATGTTCCTATATCTTTTTTCTTGCCTTCTTTTGGACTGGTAGAGTGATTTTATCATTTGTTTTTCTTCTCTTTTAGTTTCGAAGTTATATACTTTATTTCTATTATTTTAGTGATTACAACATGGATTCTTGAAATTAAAACATGCATTCTTGGTGTATCAATGTCTAATGGTAATCTATATTCTACCCTCATTCTAGGTAACTCAAGGATTTTAAGCAATTTAACTATCTTTAGTTTCTTCTAGACTTACACATATACTATTTTTGTGTGTACAAATATGAATACTGAGTCACCTCTCTGGGACTTCCCAGGGGGTCCCTGAGCAGACTGAAAACCATGAGACGACATGACCCAAGCCTCCATCCACCTTAACATTCTATACGCGTGGAATTGCACTTTAAAAATGTTAACCAAACCAGCCCTGTTGAGGATAATGCATTCTTAAAATGCAACTGCAGAGAAATGAAACATGTGTTTTTCAGGTTTCCAAAAGCGAGGAGGTTGGCCCCTAAACAGGACCATCTCCTTTCAATCAAATACAATCGAAAAGCTGCAGAAAACACTGGTATATCTGCATATAAAATGAGGTATATTCAGATGATGATAAAAGAACTGTAGTTGCCAGTAGCCCTGTAGTTCACCCAAGATGATCCTAGAAGAGCAGAACTGCTTTATTTCCTGCCAAAAATATTTTTGTTTTCCTGTTTCCCCAGCAGACCCAGGCTTGTGGTCCCTTTTGACACTGTGGATGCAGAAGGAAGAGACAAAGTCCTTTCTGTATATGGATGTACAGATATGTCCAAATGAAATGAGGAAGCAAATTTAAGCTGCATGTTTGTTTGGTTGAGAAGGAATACATTTTTTCTCATCATAATCACAAACTAAAGCCATTAAAAAGGTATTACCAGTTTCTGGGGGGGAAAAGTGGGAGATGTTGCTTGGCAAAATTAAACTTCCATTAAATTATGCTCAACACAAGCCCTGAAAGTAGAGAAGTTTTTACCATTTATATTTAATTTAGTTCAGTAAAGCGGAGACACATTTTCTCTAGCATGGCTAAATATATTAAACACAACTTATCCTCGTTATCCTAAATTTTCACCTGTGCCTAAAGCTATGAGATAATGTAACCATTTCTTTGACATCTTGATGTGGGAAGTAAGCACCTTTATTTTATATAGCACCCTGCTGGCTTCTCTGCCCCAACTTGGGCATCCAAGGCTACAAGCGGTGACATCACAACACTAAGCTGCTCACTTTCTCCAAGAGCTCAAACTGTATTTCCCAATTAGGAAATGATGTTTCTCTCACTTCATGGTGATAGAGGGGGAAGTTACAACTTCTAAAGAGCAAATAACTCAGCTTTGAGTCATACAGTCATTGGTCCCCTGGGGAAGAAATTCCAGAAGCTCTGACTCTCTGGATGTAATTTAAGTCTTTACAATCTCAGAACCTGTATCTCTAAAGAACCCACAAGACCCTCTGCTCCAGACTTATTTTGTTCCCATCCTACAGATGAGACAGTTGATGCTCAGAGACATTAAATAATTTGTCCAAGGTCATAAGACTATGGAACAATTACCAGTGTTCCTCAGTGTTTAAATCATGTTTCCTCAAGCTCAGAAAATACATGACAATGAAGATTCTAGAATCCACCCCAATATGAAGCAAGTTTCATTTTAACGGCAGCTTACCCTGCAGCAGCCTGTACCAGCATCTTACCGATCTCCAGTCTTCACTGGGAATGGGAGACACAGCACCACAACAACTACAAAATCACATTCACAATTTTTAAGGAGCACAAAGCCCCTCACTCAACTCTCTCCTTAACTTTCAGGGTCTATTGATGGGTGAGGTAGGCTTGTAATGTCTTTTGCAGACCAGAGCTTGACAGAGATTGAAAGCATCTGTCAAAAGAACCCAGGCCTCCCGTTTTGCCAGTGAGGACAGCCGCCAGATTTTGCTGTTAATAGGCTCCCATGCAGGCAGTTATTTTAGCAATGATTCTGTGGGTCTTCTGTGGCACATCTTGATTTAAAGTGAAATGTCAAAAAGCACTTCTCAACCACTCAAAGCTTCCAGGGTTTCTCACTTTTAACTGATTGGACAGAAAGGAAGGCAGCCTTCAAAACTGTTCTATAGACGTACGGCTAGATTATTCAGTCTCTTCAAATTCAGAAAATAATTCGGAGAGATGGTGACTGAAGAATCTGATTTCTGGCTAAGAAATACTTTCCCTAAGGTCAGATGGAATTGGAAAGAGAGTTTATGGGAAAAATGCCACTGTGACCTTAAATGTGAAATCTTCGGGTTGACACCATAATGAGGAATAGGGTGCTATTAAAATATATTGCAGATTTTAATAACTCCACTAGCAGTAGACCAAAAAAAAAAAAAGGCTTAAGCTCAGAATAATTCTGGGAAGAAGGGTTTTGCCAAGGAGATTTTAATGTCAAGAATGTATGTGAGGCTAAAAATAAGGAGCTCACGCGCATCCCAGAGCCGTGGGTGTGGATGTATATATAATCAAATTAAATTATTCCACTTCAACTTATGGAAAAATCTGATGATAAAAGTTGACTAGAAAACATTTAGTCATATTTCACTTGGATTATGCTTATATATACCAAACTCCGGACTTGTCAAAATAAGCCTCACCAGTGCTTCCCAGCCAAGGTGTTAGATAGACAATGGGTGCGACATGCAAAAATGATAAAGATCTTACAGCAACATCGTGCCTGGAAAAGCCACAGGAATTCAGCTCCCAGCTAAAGAGAGAGAAGTGTCCCTGAGGTATGAGGAATGGAGCCCAGAGTGGTCTAAATGTAGAATGCAAAGGGAGGAGCCCTCAGAGAGCCGAAAAGCCATGTGTTGAGACCCAGGTCCCAACTCACAGAGCCTGGAGGTCAGGGACCCATGACTTTTTGTACTATTTCTTTTCCTACCAGAGAAAGTACCCCTCAATTTCAACCTTGCTCTGGAGGGCCAGCATTTGTGTTCTTTCTACAAATCATTTGTTGATACAATGAGACTGTGAGGTTGGCTGCTGCCAACACATCCATCTGTCAACCAAGGCCATCTGCAGAGGAGACGCAAAGCTTCAATGCCTGGAAGTGAATTTGTTGGCATTTCAAGACAAACATCTCTTTGGCTACAACTACTGAAACTTAAATCCAAAAATGGGAGGAAAATCTAGGCCCAGGTAAGACTTTTATTTACTTCTTAAACTGTAATTGTAAGACACATGTACCATGCTTCTTTAGTCCCTTCTGCTTGCCCAAGCCTAGGCCCTGGGCCAGTGAAGTCTCTGTCCATTGATTCTGGTGCTGACCAGTGGGACGGACAGCTGGGAGTGGTGGGGAAAGATAGGGCATCTTTCCTGGCTGGTGTGAATAGTATGTGACTTCATATTGGCTAGAACTTGCCAATGCAGGTGACACACACTCATTAGGGTGTTTTCCTTGTGCATCCCCCAAATGATGAAAAGTGCAGGGTGGAGAAGTTGGCTCAGGCCTCGTGCACATGCCCAGGGTGCTGATGGGGACCCAGGAGAGCCGATGGGGCTCAGGCTAGCAATACCACTGCCTCAGGGTCTACATGAATTCTGGCTTGGACAGAATCTGCATCTCATGCCTCTCAGTTCTCTCCTGACATGTCATTCTGGAATCCCGTGATCTTTGCTCCCTAGAGAAAGAACAGAGCACAGAGGAAAAATAATTTGACCTGATGAAAAGGGAAGTAGGGATGTTAAGAGCTAACAGTTATGGAGACTGTATTAAGAATCAGACATTATGCTAAGCACTTTATATGTAATACCCCTCACCTTCCTTCCCCACCACTCACAGCCCTCCTTCCTACTGGTCAGGACCAGAGCCCAATGGACAGAGACATCACTGGCTAAGAGGTAGGCACTGCTGTTAGCCCCTTTTTACACGTGAGGAAACAGAGGTTTATGGAAGTTAAATAACTTTCCCTAGGTCACGTGTAGCTGTGAATCAGCAATGGCAGCATCAAACCCAAGCCTGAAACCATTCTACGATTCTATCACGGAGACAAGAGGAAAGGGGAGGGGAGGGGAGTGCGGCAACGAGCGAGAGGCCAGAGGCAAGGGGGGGCAGGGGATGGTAGCCATTCTAGTACTTATCAAAGATTTTTAGGATCATTGAGAAATGCTACCAGCCATAATTCTAGGAGGACTTGAAAGATCTTGTCAATTGATGGAGGAGAGATCCAGTGGAGGGCATCAAACCCAAACCTGAAACCATTCTACTGTTCTATATCCTATGGATTTTTCCACCTATTCCCTGTAGCTTGTGCAGTAAAACAGCTGAAAAACAGCTGAAAAACAGCAGACTGAGTAGATGTGGGAGGGATCTAATTTCAGCTCTGCAACTAATTATTCATATAATCTCAATAATGTCATGTAACCTTGTGAGCCTGAATTTATCTGTAAAATGATAATAATGCTTCACGTTCTGCTATCACCAAGGCATTGTATTGCGACAACTCACGTAGAGAAGCTTTGAACTAAAAAAAAAGGTCTTCTGTATGTGACCTGATTAGGATGGTTGCTATAAGAGGTGATGTAATATAGGAGAAAGCATGAGCCATGGATGAGGCTGGATTTGAATTTGTCATACTAGCGGGACATTTTTGACCCTCCAGTGTCTCATCTATAATCTGCCAGGGAGCTCTGGCATGAGGAAGACACAGGTTGGAGGTGACTGCAGTGGGCATCCCCATGTCTGACCCAGGCAGGAATGCCCCTTACCCGCAGGGGAAGCAGATGGAGCTGCTGAAAACACAGTAGATGAGGGGGTTGATGGCGTTATTCAAGGCCGGCAGGTTCTGAATGATCACAGAGGCATAGAAACGCTCCTTAGTGTTTGGAAGGAGGCTGAAATTGTCCAAGATATCGAAGAGGAAGTACGGACTCCAACAGCAGATGAAGGCTGGGGAGAAAAGAGCCGTTAGCACCATAGCAGCCCACAGCCCAGGGGGCCCTCTGTGTTGGCCCTGATTGCAGCTTCAACTAGGAGCTTCCTTAGCACCTGGAATCTCTCAGAAATACTTAGAACAGTTGTGTGTGTGTTACGTTAATGTCATATTTACTTAAACACACACATCTACACATACATACATTACATCCCACAGATGCATTGCTAAAATTGAGTAAATTTGCTGGAGCTTCTCTATTTGTAAAGGGAGGCTCCAATCTGACCACTGTAGGGATTACTGAAAGGCTGGGAACTGTTCAGCATGGCCTTAGCCTCTCATTCTACACAGTGTGAAAGAAAACCCAGCAAATCCCTTTGGAGACTCTATGGGAAAAGACAGAAAAGGGAGCACTTTGCCCAGATAGTGACTCCTGATTTGCGGTAGATGAGGCGAAGGGTGGTACCTAATGTTTCAAAACACAGCCTGGCTAAGTCACAAGATTCTCAATTTTCTTTTCCATTTCTAAGTCAGCCACTCCAGAAAACACCCACCCTATACCTCTTACAAATCAGTTGGTGTGGGTAAGACTCTGTCTGATTTCTGTTTGGATCCAAATCCTCAGAGGAAAGGGATGAGAAATGGAGATGCAGAGTGTGATGGCCAGTTTTATGTGTCACCTTAACTGGGTCATGGGGTGCCCAGATATTTGGTTAAACGCTATTTCTGGTTGTTTCTGTGAGACTGTTTCTGAATGAGATTACCATTTGAATTTGTAAACTAAAAAAAGCAGATGGTCTTCTCCACTATGAGTGGTCATTATTCTATCCACTGAAGTCTTGAATACAATGAAAAGGCTGAGTGGGACTTCCCTGGTGGCTAGTGGTTAAGAATCCACCTGCCAATGCAGGGGACATGAGTTTGATCCCTGGTCCAGGAAGATCCCCCATGCCACGGACAACTAAGCCTGCGTGCCGCAACTACTGAGCCTGTGCTCTAGAGCCCAGGAGACACAACTACTGAACCTGCACTCTAGAGCCCACGAGACACAACTACTGAGCCCACGTGCCACAACTACTGAAGCCTGCACACCTAGAGCCCATGCTCCACAACAAGAGAAGCCACTGCAATGAGAAGCCCGCACACTGCAACAAAGAGTAGCCCCCGCTTGCTGCAACTAGAGAAAGTCCGTGCTCAGCAATGGAGACCCAACGTAGCCAAAAATTAATTAATTAATTAATTAATTTTTTTAAAAAAGAAAATATCTTCCTAACACTGGTTAGGGGAAAAAATTTAAATAAATAAAAAAGGCTGAGTGAGAGGTGAGTCACTCTGTCTGCTTGACTATCTTCTAGCTTCTCACTTTGACTCAGACTGAAACTATACCTTTAGCTCTCCTGGGTCTATAGATTTGGGGACTTCTCAGCTCCACAATCATGTGAGCCAATTGCTTATAATAATCTCTTTACATATATACCTATCTTTTATTTCTCTGGAGAACCCAGATTATTACCACAGAGATAATCCTTCTTGGGGTTGACTGGACACACACATGTGCTCCCCTACTTTCTTGCTGCATCCTCTCCACCCTTTTTCTCCCCCTTTCTCACGCATAGATTTTTCCTCAGAGAAGTCAGGCTTCCTTTGCCGTCTGGCTGCAGGAACCAACTTTCCTCCGTAACGGTTTGACTGACTTTTTTTTTTTTTTTTTTGCGGTACGCGGGCCTCTCACTGCTATGACCCCTCCCGCCGTGGAGCACAGGCTCTGGACGCGCAGGCCCAGCGGCCATGGCCCACAGGCCCAGCCGCTCCGCAGCTCGTGGGATCCTCCCAGACTGGGGCACAAACCTGCGTCCCCTGCATCGGCAGGCGGACTCCCAACCACTGCGCCACCAGGGAAGCCCGGACTGACACATTTTTTACCCCAGACCTTGGCAATCTATTAAAATGGAGCAATTCAAACACAAAGACCACTAAACATTCTGGGCTCAGGTGGTGAAGCCTGGCATTGGCCCAGAATAGTGGTTCTGGGGCATGGAGGGGCAAAGCTTCCATTTGGGGGAATTTTTAAAATGCATGTTTATGTATTTGTGTGTGTTAGGGGAGGATTCTGGTTTTCCTAGGGATACCGGTCCTCCTGCACGATACGGGCAGTCCCACCCATGTCCCATACATCCTTCAAATGTTATGTGGCAGAGAACCCTGTTTATAATGATCCCAATCTAGAAACTTAACTCTGTTTTATATATGAATACAATATTTTAAATAAATACTGAGTCTTCCAGAAGTGTAATTCCCTTGCAAATAGAGGAAAGATTACTTTGTTTAATTTGGAACTTTAGCAGGATTTGCTCACCTGCTGGGAAAATAAAGTCACTGGCAGCAATGCTGCTTAGTTTTCATGTCTCCATGAAAACACACGTGCATTGGTTTTCATTTGGAGCTATTACTACTTCATTGGGCTGTGCCCAAGTATTTCTATATTGAAATCTGTGTTATTTTATTATAAATTATTTTCTTTCTATTCCTCCTTTATATTATTGTATATTGATCCTTTAAGAATTATGTTAACTAGATAGTTTTATGTATACATTTCATTTCAGCGTGGTAAAGGGGCATTACAAAATGTTATAGGAAGGAGCGTTTGGGTCTGATTGGGCTGTTGACACTGGCTGACCTCCTTGTGGACAGCACTGCTCTCTGACTAAAGGGAGCCCAGTGCCTGGGAATATAGTGCCTGATTACGAAAGGCTATATTGGCTCTGAAACACATGTATAAGATATGTTTCCTAACTCAACATCCGGGGAATGCGCATCTGTGCTTCTGATTATCTGGGAAGGCAAGATAATCTTTGATCTACTTCAGAAGCTTCTGGGAAAGGATTTTGAGCCCTGGTGGGTGGTATATGCTTTATTCCCAGGTCTGCCTGCAGTGTTGTTTTGTGACTATGTTCTGCTTGCTGAGTCACACTGTTTGTGGTCTGTTTGGCATTTTGCAGCTGCATTTTAGAAAGGTGAGCTGGACGGTTCTGGTGATTTGATATACTAGAAGAGCTAACATGAGAGCTATGCTCCCAGAGCTCCCAAGAGCTGCAAGAAGGGTAGGGAGGGGTAGTATTTGAGCTAAATAAAAAGGAAATGGTACAAATCCCTTTCCTTCTTGCATAAGCTCATTCATTCATTCAACTAATATTAATTAAGCACCTAGTGTGCGTGGACCCCCTAAGGCCTTGGATAATAATGTAAGGAAAACAAAAGCAAAAGTCATTGCTCTCATGGATTTCTTATGCCAGCAGGGGAGACAGACAATAAGCAGATCAATATCTATCCTATACTGTCAGGTAGAAGTAGAAATCTGAAGAAAAATAAGGTAGGGTAAAGATTACAGGAGAGCTATTTAAGACTTATCAAGGAGGTTTTTCTGAAGAGGTGGTATTGTTGGAAAACAAGATGATGTGAGGGATAAGCCATGCCACCATCTGAAGGCAGAACATTACAGGTGGGGGAAACGGTGCAAGGTATGAACAAGTTGACATTTTGAAGAAATAGCAAGAAAACCGTTGTGACTGTTATAGAATAGGAAAGGGGGAGAGCAGGGGAATGGGGTTGGAGACTTGGCTGGGGGATAGATCACAGAGGCCATCTAAGACATGGGAAAAAGTAGGACTTTATTCCAATGTAATGGGAAGCTATATGTGGGTTTGCAGGGTAGTGATAGTGTCTGATTTACATTTTTAAAAAGATCACATTGGCTGCTTTGCAGGGAAGGAATAAGAGAAGATCAGCTGCAGTGTTCCAGGGAGAAGTTGGTGGGAGCTTAGACCAAAAAAATAATTGCATAGATGCTGAGAAATGGTTGGATTCGAGATCTCTTTTGTAGGTAAAGCCTCTAGGCCTTACTGATGGACTAGGTATGTGAGATGGGAGAGAAATAGAATCATGACAGACAGATGATTCTTAGGTTTTTGGTGTGGACACTGGGTGAAAGATGCTGTCATTTACTGAACTGGGGTCAATAGGAGGAAGAGTTATCTTGCAGGAGGTAGGAGAGCATGAGACTTCTGGGTTTTCATGTCGAGTATGATAAGCTTATTAGAAATTATACACGGAGATTTCAAGTAGAAATCATAGATATAATTTCCAAGCAAAGGAAGTGTTCCAAAGAAGGACGAATCAAATGTTGCTTAGAAGTCAAGTAAGGTAAAGATTGAGAATTGATACTTGGCATTTTGTTGGTTGTGGTGACCTTGATAAGGATGCCTTTACTAGAGTAATAGGAAAGAAAGCTAACAGAAATAGACTCCAGAGAATGAGAGGTGAAAAGTGGAGGAGTTCTGCCAGAAAAGAGAGTGTTAAAGAGGGTCTGTTATGGGAGAGTTTATCGAGGGACCTATTACAGTATGCTTGTGTGCATACGATCCAGGCAAGGGAGACATCTGTGGGGGTGAGGAGATGACTGGAGAAGCAAATCTTGAGTTGGCAGGAAGGAATGGGATACAGGGCTCAAGTGAACATTTTGGATTTAGAAAGAAGCAGAGACAGTTTATCCATGGTAATAGGAGAACAGACAGATAGAGATGCAGGTAGGTCCATGGATGTGAAGGCAGGAGAATGAGGAAGTTCTATTCTGATAGAGTATTTTCTCAGTGAAATAAGAATCAGGGTCATTAACTGAGAGGGTGGAAGGGAGAGAAAATTTTGAAGGTTTGAGAATAACAAAGAACGTACACCAATCTGACATATATTAGGTACTCTAGAAATACCTTTTTTTTTTTTTTTTCCTGAGATGAGGTGACTTTATGGGTGTTAAGGGTAGAGAGAAAGGAAAAGGAAAGGGAAGACGACAGTAGGGTGGAGAGAAGATAAGGCATCCATTAGGGAAGGATTTATAGTGACCTTGACATTAACTATCCAGAAGAAATGGAATGCCACTTTTGTCTTCCTCTGGTTGATGGACTTCAGCCCTGGGGAGAGTGTGCCTTCAGGAAAGCAACTGGGTCAACGGGATGATGGTGAGCATCAGCTTCAGCTAGTTATGTCCTAATTGATTTTCTCCACATTACGCACCCCAGGGCTGTGGTGGACAACAATATTCATAAAGAGAGTGATTAGAAACCAAATGTCCGCCCTTGAAGGAGGCATAGATGGACTGATTAGCTTCACATATTCTTATCTAAACAGACAAAGGTAGAAGTGCCCGTAGACAGATTTTTTAATTGTATGGGCTCTCTACCTACCAGGTTCTAGGTACAAATTTGCTTTTGGAACGTCCACACAGTTCTGCAACAAAAGGAGGGACGTTGCTTACCAAGAATGATGACAATGCTATACTTGATGGCATTGATTTTTGCCTTTGAGATGAGCCCTCAGTTGGAAATGGTGCACCGCTTTCCATCTGCAGGCACAAAAGGAGAATGGTAAAATAAATGCTGCTTCTGCCAATAGAAGCATCATAGGTTACACCCACAGTTGTCATGGGACCACTTCCATCTTCCTCACCTATGCCCAGGAAGACCCTCCTTGGACATTTTCCTAAAGATGACTCTGGACTGGATGCTGGAAACTGCTCAGTTTGCAGCTTAATATAAAATGCAAATGCATTGGGACATCCATACTCTCTCAACAGGCTTGGCTGGATGCCCTGAATCAACTGAAGCTGGAATTAGCCATGTGACCACAGGGGGCGATGCTGAGACACCCGTCTTGTCCCTTCAGCAACCTAGGGCAAAGCGGTTTGCCTAGAATTGTTACCCCAGACTAACGTACTCATTTAACTCAGAAACCCTACTCTCGAGAAAAGCTCCAGCGGGGCTATAATAAAAACCTGTCCCAAGTAGGAGCCTGGTTATAACTTTAAGCCTATGTGGGTTGTTTGATAGTAAAACGTGTGAGGGTTAAGGATAAGGATCCACTAGAATGTAAGCTTAATAGAGACAGAGACTTTGTTGTTTCTGCATCCTCTAAACTTAGTGAATGATGAATAAATATTTGTTGAACGAGTTAATATAAACCTCTCTCTAGTCAAGAAGTAGTGGTGAAACAAATACTGATTAGGATGGGCAGAATTCAGTGCAATAATTCTTAGTAGAAGGAGTAGTTAGATGACAAATTTGGGGATGGAGATGTTGTACATAAGGTGCCTTGATGTTGTGGGAGAGTTTTTACTGTCAGGGCTTCTACCAGACCATATGGTGCCTTTGTGAAAATTGTGAAAAGGTGCCCTCTCTCTGGATATATGCAGACCTGCCCCAGGGCATACCCTCAATGAGGGAGTCATGGATAGAATGCTAGCCCCACACACCCTCAGCAGTGTGCCATTGATTAAGGCTCAAGGGGCACAACTCTAGTGGTGGCCCAGGCCAGAGGCCCACCCAGGGCACCTGAGTCATATGGGGCAGGGCGGTTATACCCTAGAGGCCAACTACTGTGCTCGCTGGTCCTCACTACATCGTTCAGATTTCACGTTTGAAGTGTATTTAAATCCTCATGGAAACTGGTGTGAAATTTACCTTTGCACTATTTATTCTACCCCCTCGCCAATCCAATCCAGTCCAACCCACCAAGCATAGCACATCTGCTAAGAGATAAGGACCGAACAAAATAGGCTAAAATACAGTTCCTCTTCTCTAGGAACTTTCAATCCAGCAGGAAAGATCACACACTCCGCACATGGCTGGGTGAGATGAGAGCGACGAAAACCAAAAACCGACTATGAACGAAGAAGTAAGCCACCCCCTTACCGTTAGGCAGAGGAGGCCGCGTGGCAGAGGCAGAGATTCCCAAGGCAGAGCCGGGGGTAGGGGCGTGGGATTGGGAAAGACGTGTGAAGCAGAGGGAACGTCCTCAGCCAAGACACGGAAACAAGAAAATGTAGGAAGCATTTGGACCTCGGTGAGTCATCTCGCTTGGCTGGAGCCTGAGAGGACGCTGGATTTGAGAGTGGGGAGAAGAACTGAGGCCAAAGTGGGAAGACCTTGAATGTCTCCCTGAGGAGTTTGGGCTGAATTTCTGAGACAGCTACCAGCCATCGAAGCTTCTGAGTGTTTTCACAGCGGGAACACTTACTCACTGGAGAGGACAAACTGTTAGCAGGAATCATAGGAATAAGGGGCTTTTTATGTGCAATGAACTGAAATGCTAATTAGAATTGATTTTTATTTCTTAATGTCTCCCCTGGAAGGCCACTCCTAGGCACTATTAGGGCCTTCAAGTCATTCCGTGCATTTCACAGCACCACAAAACTTCAGCGGTGTAAGGAAGCAAGTGCTTCAGAAGCATTTACAGCCGTGGTTCTCAAGTGAGGGCGATATTGCCCCTTGGGTTATATTTGGAAATGTCTTTTTGCAGTACGCAGGCCTCTCACTGTTGTGGCCTCCCCCCTTGCGGAGCACAGGCTCCGGACGCGCAGGCTCAGCGGCCATGGCTTCATGGGCCCAGCCGCTCTGCGGCATGTGGGATCTTCCCAGACCAGGGCACGAACCTGTGTCCCCTGCATCGGCAGGCGGACTCTCAACCACTGCGCCACCAGGGAAGCCCTGGACACATTTTTGATTGTCACAAATGATTGGGGGTGGGTGCTACTGGCATCTAGTGGGCAGAGGCCAGGATGCTGCTAAACATCCTTCAGTACACAGAACAGCCCCTCACAAAAAAGAATTATCTAGTTCAAAACACTGATAGTGTCAAGGCTGAAAAGCCTTGATTTTCAAGGTGATATCTTGGGAAGGATACAGACTTTAGGGTCAAACCTGAATACACCCTCCAGCTCCACAACTTACTAGCGGTGTCACCTTATGCAAATTGCCTACTGTTTCTAGCCTCCGTTTCCCACTTTCAAACATGAAGCATAAAACATCAAACTCACAGAGTTATTTTGATAATTAAAATAAAATAATGTATTCAAGATGCCAAGCCCCACACTGAGAATGTCAATTCCCTTATTAGTTGGGATGAATAGGTTTTAATGGTATTTCAGGAGGTATGAGCTGCCTTTATGGAAGTGAACAGAAGATATTACCATATACATTTAGATAGGCTATTATACAATGTTATCTGTATATAGGAATTGTATACATCAAATAATTATCAGGGTGGGATTATAGCCATGGGAGGCAAGTAAAAGACAGCAGATCAGGGCTTCCCTGGTGGCGCAGTGGTTGAGAATCTGCCTGCTAATGCAGGGGACACGGGTTCGAGCCCTGGTCTGGGAGGATCCCACACGCCGCGGAACAACTAGGCCCGTGAGCCACAACTACTGAGCCTGGGCGTCTGGAGCCTGTGCTCCACAACAAGAGAGGCCACGATAGTGAGAGGCACATGCACCGCGATGAAGAGTGGCCCCTGCTTGCCACTACTAGAGAAAGCCCTCGCACAGAAACGAAGACCCAACACAGCAAAAATAAATAAATGAATTAATAAACTCCTACCCCCAACATCTTCTTTAAAAAAAAAAAAAAGACAGCAGATCAAATTGTATCTTTTTGGATTTCCCTGCTGGCGCATTGGTTAAGAATCCGCCTGCCAATGCAGGGGACACAGGTTCGAGCCCTGGTCTGGGAAGATCCCACATGTCGCGGAGCAACTAAGCCCATGCACTACAGCTACTGAGCCTGTGCTCTAGAGCCTGTGAGCCACAACTACTGAGCCCGAGTGCCACAACTACTGAAGCCCGCATGCCTAGAGCCTGTGCTTCGCACCAAGAGAACCACCTGATGAGAAGCCCACGCACCCCAACGAAGAGTAGCCCCCACTCGCTGCAACTAGAGAAAGCCCATGTGCAGCAACAAAGACCCAATGCAGCCAAAAATAGAAAAATAAATAAAATTAATAAATTTATTTTTTTTTAAATTGTGTCTTTTCAAAGTATCTCCATTTGCTGGACTAACAGCTGGCTCCTAAACAGTATGGCTCTGAAGACTTAGTTGATTTTTCAGAAAACTTCTCGAGAATGACATTTGTGCTCTGAAATCTGCTTAAAATGGAAACTTGCAGTACTTTCCATAGAGCAAATGGGTGACAATATAATCAACTCCTGCCCTTCGATCTCCCAATGAGATCAGTGAAAAGCATATTTAATCTGACCACTCTAGGAAATGCAAAGCCTCCAGCTCCTAAAGATGGCTCTTCAAAGTGAGCTGAGCTATAAAATCCCAGTATTCTCCTTTATTGGGAGATGAAAGGATTATTTCTACTCAGGCCATGGGGCTGAGCTGGAGCCAGAAAAGCAGTTAAATTCAGCAGTCACTGTGCATTAATAGGGGGTAGCCGAGAGGCGGTGGGTCGATTAGATTCAGGACTGAAAGCAGCATGCTGCCTTAGGCTGTCTTAGTTCAAGGATGCATCCCTAGTGGGGGCCCACGCTGGAGGGTTAGTGTCCAAGTGGCCAGTTCCTGCTCCTTACCTTCCCATGCTTCATGCCCCTTGCAGAGTCACTGGGAACCTATTTTTCTTGTGCGCTGAGCCCATGAAGGGGAACCAGTGGTATCTAGGGATTTTAAGTGAAGCAGAATTTATTCCTGGTGGGTGGAGGGGACCTACAATGGACCTACAATGAGTCCAGGTGATTTGTTTGTTAACAAGGAAGACTACCTGGTTAATATTTTAAAATAAGTATGTTTTCATATGTTGGGAACTTTATGTACTTCAGGTTTATTTTAAAAATTAAACATTTTAGCTGTTATGCCTGATTGCCTGATTTCTAAAATTTTTAAACTTAAAATTCATTTTCAATTTCTGATCATTGATGACTTCTTTATCTACGAATATAACCTGAATGTTAACTATTTTTAGCATGTTATGTCTCATCTGCTTAGCTGCAGGACTTTGGCCACTTCCTTTTGTTTTTTATAGGAGGTCATAGCTAGATAGGAGGAGGTATGACCTAACTTACCTAACTCACAGCCTTTTCTGTTCCTCAGCGCCTCAGCTCAGGCAGAACCAAGAACCCTGACAGACCTAAAATAATTGTGGCAGAGACAGGTTAGCTATACACCAAATCCTTTCTTTGCCCCCGGGGCACACAGAGAGACAACATTTCCCAGTCTCCCTTTCAGCAGGGGGTAGTCATGTGACTAAGTTCTGCCTCTAGGAACATGGGAAGAATCCATATGTACCATTCCCAGGCCTGGCTCAGATAAACCCCCTGAGTAATCCTTGACTCTCTCTTCCCCCCTCCCAGACTGCTGGATGCTGATGCTAAGCAATACCTTAGCAGCCATCTGATAAGAGTGGCAGAATCTCCATCTGCTTGAGTTTCTGAATGACTGTGTATCCATCCCTTTGACCTTTACTGTTAATTGGACTTTAATTGAACAAGAAACAAACTTCTATTTTAAGGCTACTGTATTTGGGGGTTTCTCTGGTATAGCTGCTAGAGTTTCCTTAACTAAAGCAGAGATTGGTGCTTCATGTGCAGCGCTGTCATAACACAAACCTAAAACATGTGGCATTGGCCTAGTGAGCAGGCAGCAGGTCATAAGGAAACTGATAGGGAAAGCTGGGACACTACAGATGCATTGGATAGAACTGTTATATGTGATGCTTTGGAAGGCAGATTGTGTGCCTACTGAGACTGGACCCCCAGGGAGGGTACAAGGGTGGTGTGGAGTTAGGACTCTCCAGAGAAACAGAACCAATAGGATATATATATGTGGAAATTTGTAATAGAAATTGACTCATGCAGTTATGGAGGCTGAGAAATCCCATAATCTGCTGTCTGCAAGCTGGAGAACCAGGAAAGCTGGTGGTATAATTCAGCCCAAATCCAAAGGCATTTTCATGGGAGAAATACCAGGGGAGATGATGGTATAAGTCTAAGTCCAAATGCTGGAGAAACAGGCAACCAATGGTGTAAATCTCTAAATCCTAGTCTGAAGTCCCAAGAACCAGAAATGCTGATGCACGAGAGCAGGACAAGATGGATGGCCCAGCTCGAGCAAATTTACACTTCCTTTGCCTTTTTATTCTCTTCAAGCCTTCAGTGAATTGGATGATTCTCACTGGCATTGGTAAGGACAATCTTCTTTACTTAGTCTACAGATTCAAATGCTTCCAGGAATGCACTCCAGACACACCTAGAAATAATGTTTTGCCAGCTGTCTGTCTAGGGCAATCAAGTTGACACAAAATTAACTACCATAGTTGATAAACAGAATGTTAGTAGTGTGTGTTGATTGCCACCAGCTGTGTTTAGCAAAGTATTAGAAAAAAGAGATGAACTCAGACAAAAGTTGGTTGGTTTATGAACAAAAATGAAAGGAAGTTAAAAGTATGTCCTAAAATTTGGGATCTTGTAGAGTTGCAAGGGTCAATTGCTCCTAGCCCCTCGTGGCACCAGCTGTATACTTTGCGTGGCCGGGTACAAAATGAAAATGCGAATGTGTATAGCTTCTGAGTGTGCAGGTCTTGTGCCGATGAAGCCTGAACCCAAATTCAGTTATTACAGTGAGGAGTTTAAACCAGCAATGAGGGGAAGACCAGACTAAGGATGTGGCCTCCCACCTATTGTTTCAGATGGCTTCAAGCTAGCTTCTATTCAGATAGGGGAAAGGGATTGGATGAGGAAGCAAAGAAACAAGTCAGACCTGAGAATTATTTTCAGAAAGACTTTTTGAATATGGTGATTGCTGGCATGTGAAACTGACTGGAAGCAAATAAATCAGAAGTCTACTGAGTTTTTTAGGAGTGATATTGCCAGATGAACCATGAGGTTTATATCTTTGTCAATACTTAGAAATAACAGACTTCAAATTTTTTACCAGTCCTGTGAGTGGAAAATTGTATCTAATTGAAGTTTAAATGCACACTTTCCTGATTTATCAATGAGGTTGAGAATCTTATTTTTGGCTGTTTCTCTTTTCCCTCCTGTGAAATGTCTGTTTGTGCCTTGCTCATTTTTCTTCTATTTATCTTTTTAAAAAATATATTTGATTGATTTTTAGGAGTTCTTCATACATTCTTCATACATTTTCCCAGATTACGTGTTGCAAATAGCTTCTCCCACCTTTTGGCTTGACTTTTAAATATAAATAGAGTCAAATTTATCCATCAATTTTTTGGTTTAATGTACCTTGTATCTTGTATCTCGTTTAAGAATTCCTTTATTCTAATGTCATAAAAATAACACCCTACATTTTCTTTAAAAATTTTTTAAAGTCTTACATTTCACATTTAAGTCTATAACTTCCTGGAATGTAATTTTGCCTAAGAATTAAGGTGAAGTTCCAATTTCATTTCTTTCCCTATGATCTTCTGACATGTATCAAGTTCTCATATATGTGTAGGTCTATTTGGGGGCTGTTTTATTTTCCATTTTTCTATTGAATTGTGTCAATACCATACTCTATTAATCATTCTAACTTTATGATAAATCAATATTTGGTTCAGTAAACCTCTACTACCTTGTTCTACTTCTCCAGAACTGTCTTCATGGCTTTTTCTTGGTACTTGAAATTTCCATGTATGTTTTTAAATTGGCTTGTCAAGCTCAGTAAAATGTCCCATTTCAGTTTTGATTGGAACTGCATTAATCTGTAGATCATTTGAGGAGAATTGACATCTTTATGGTACTGAATCTTACTATCCACGAACATGCTATAAGTGTCATTTATTTATATATGTATATATTTTTCATAAAGTTCTTTATGTCTTTTGCTGATGGTGTTGATTGCAAAGAAGCCATTTTACTCTCATGTACTGATGAAGAAAGGTACTTAATGAGCTTATTTCAAGTTCATTTAGTTAGAGGTGAACAGGACTCTAACCCACTTCCTAATCCAAAAATTTTTCTTCACCTCTTTCTGCCCCATTTAATTGGAAACATGTACTTTGGATATAGCATGGATCACATCACATCTTCCAAGTCATAATGGACAGACTCAGTTATATCAGATATCTTATACTTCATATATTTCATGGGTGCACCTCCCCCATCTCCTGCCCCCATGCGATAAATGTTCTGTTTTATAGGAGTAAACACCCCTGGGCATCAAGAGCAAGCTCATTTATGAAAGATAACCTACGGGATTGGAAACCTCATATTCTCTACCTCTCGCCTTCCACGCACTTGTTTTTGGGAAAGTCTGTAGATCATTTATTAAATAGTTCTTTCCTTTCCTTTCTGTCAGCCTTTGAGGGGGAGAAATAGACATACTTGCCAGAAAGAAGAGTGATTCTTAAACTTGAATTTTGCAGCCTGTGTTTACAAAGTGAGCTTCTGTTCACGCTAATCATTGCTTATGTCCCCTCATTGATGAGCAGTAATCCTGGGGTACTAACACCACTGGAGATCCTACTTACCAGCCAACTCCAGAGCTACTTGGCTGTAATGACAGATAGAAAACCAAGTGAGTTCTGCTTATGAATAAGATGTAGAGAGTATACAGGCTTTTGAAACCACCATCTGCCTGCTCCTCATTCCAGAAAGGGGTCAGTGATGCTGATATAAAGATACAGACAACTAAAACATAGGTGTGATGGACATATAAACTTTATTAAAGAATAAAAACTGACTGTAGCCATTTCCACCTCTGGGGAGGAGTAACGGCATACTGTGTATCAGTGGGAAAATGGATCTCTATGTGGCTTTGTAATATCTCAGGGACTAGAGGATGGGGGAAACCCAAGAGTGCAGGGACTGGAAAATCAAGTAGCAGTGAGAAATGGGGCACTCTGGAGAGAGACAGGGGCCCAACCACAATGGTGAAAGTCCTGCTGAGAAAAAAGGGGTGGGAGATACCCCGGGTGGTGGGGTAGCTGACAGAATGTGGAAACTTTTCATCACCTCAAACCTAAGGAAAATAAGGTGAATTCCATGGTTCGTTGGACCAGGATCAGAGGGAACAGAAGAGCTGTTGGAGGTGAGACAGTGGGGTAAGAACTCAGAGGGACAGGGAGAGAGGACACAGCAGTCTCCTGGAACCTGCAGAAATCACAGGACAAGGGTTTAAAGCAATCTGATTTAAATCTGAAAGTACAGGAAGAGCTCAGCCTACTTAAACAAAATTAGGTCACCTTTTAGATTTTTAAATATATCAAAACAAAACACTTCGGGAGGTGACTCTGGAATAGTGCTCTGAAGGCCAAGCACAGCAGGGAGGCTGGTGAAAGACAGCCATGCCAACAATCCTGTTTGGGTTTTTTAATTAAAAAAATGGTTGGTTTGGTTTCTTTTAGTTTGAACTCTTTTTTCAGTCATTCACCACCTTCCTTTCTGTCATGTCCTTCTTCCTGAGAGGGAGCTTGATGTAGAGGAGAAAACATAGGCTTTCTAGCCAATCATATGTGCATTTGAATCCTGCTGTGTCATGCGCTACCTATGAAAACAAGCAAATTGCTTTACCCTCCAGCCTGTCTTCCATGTGCAAAAGATAGATGATAATATCACCTTTCAGGGTTCTGTAAGGATTCAGGGAGGTAAAGTATGGAAAGGACCCAGAAGTGGCTGACAGTAAGTGCTCTGTCTGTCCCTCTGTCTTGTCAGTCTGTGTTGACAGACTGAACAAACAAATGGATGGTGGCCAGATCATATTTAAGATGGAACTCTGACCCACACTCTGTAGCAACCAGCCCAGGAAACCAACCCATTATCTACAGTAACCAGACCAGGAAGCCAATCTGCTATGTGCAACTCAGACTTGGAGGAAGTCAGACCACTGTCTCTATCTCACAGTCCATAAGCCAAATAAGAATACCTGTAACAGTCTACCCCAAATAGCCAAGACTTGATAAATGACTGACAGCTTCTATAATATTTGCCCCTGTTTTTTACTTAAAGCCATCCTGAGAAAGCCAAATACACACCCCTAACACATCACACAGGATGCCATGCTTCTAGTCAGCACACTTACAGCTTCCACATGCCAACAGCCACCAATCAGGACGTCCTGGAGACTTTCTCACTCCACTGCCTGCTTTTGTATTTCTGCCAAGAGGCAAGTGATGGTGGCTGACTCCGTTGCTATAGCAAGCTTTGAAAAAATAGCTTTTGTCTATTCTCATTTGGTCAGTCTTTGTTTTTTTCCACCATCTCTTTTTTTTTCCTGACTCTTCCCCTGTTATGGACTGAATTTTTGTGTCCCCACAAAATTCATAGGTTGAAGCCCTAATCCCCAATGTGATGGTATTTGGAGATGGGGCCTTTGGGAAATAGAGTTAGATGAGATCACGAGAGCAGGAACCCTACAATGGGATTAGTGCCCTTATAAGAAGAGACATTAGAAAGATTTCTCTGTCTCTCTCCTCTCTGCCATGTGAGGAGATAGCAAGAAGGCAGCAGCGGACATCTGCAATCCAAGAAGAGAGCTCTTACCAGGAACAGAACTGGCTGGTACCTTGATCTTGGATTTCGAGTCTCTAAAACTGTGATAAAATAATTTGTTCTTTAAGCCACTCACTGTGGTATATTGTTGTGGTGCCTGAGCATACTAAAACATCCTCCTTTTCCCCATGCATCCTTCCAACCCAAAGCTCTGGACCTTCCAAAGCCTTCTGGTCACACTACACTTGATCTGTTCACCATCACACTAGGGTCATGCACTCTGTTAAGTGACAACTCACTTGAAAAGCTCCCCAGGCAATGATATATCTATACAGATATGTATAATTTAAAAATTAATATGATTTCCATTTGTAAAAGATAGATGATAATTTTTACAAAATGAATATATGTATACAGTCTCAGCGTTAGACCTCTCAGTGTCCAAGCACACACAAAAATAAATAAATAAAAGAAGAAAATAAAAGTCAACTAAGATTCTACCACTCAGAGTTAATCACTATAACATTTAGTACTTGTCCTCCCTGACATTTTCTATCTATCTGTCCATCCAGCTATCATCTATCTGTACATGCACTTATATATTCTATTGTATATTATATATTCACACATTTATAAAGGCAACACCATACAGCTTTCTCCATCTTAATCTAATACATCGTAAACATCTTTCTAAGGCAATAAGCATACTATACAATAATTTTTAGAGCTGTAGTATTTCATTGTATGGCTGTATAATTAATGTACTTAATCCCTCATTGTAGGATGTTCATACCTTTTTCAATTTTTCCTGATTATAAACAATAATTTGTATATTTTCTTTTCTTTCCCTTAATCAGAAGTTTATTTCCTTATAGCATATAAGGTAGCAATCATGTGTTTTTTTTTATTTATTTACCTATCCATCTATTTCAAAATAGTTGGTTAGTTTTCTCAACAACACTAATTTTCAAACAATCTCTATTTTCCTATCAGTCTGAACTACTTCATCATACCCTAAATACCTTAGGTTTCCTTTAGAGTTTCTGTCCTGTTCTATTCCCCCTTTCATGTAATTCTATGATTGTTCAACAACTATTTGGTGTATTTCTTTGATATCTGATATAGGAAGGATGCCTTCATCCATCTTTTTTTTTCAGACAAATATTCTGATCTTTGACCATCGCCAGCCACCCACAGAGAATAAAATGAATGCATTTGTGTTTATCCCCTCTGATTACTCTTGTTCTTCTAGAAGAACCAGAGTGCAAAGACTAGACCAGCATGAGGGAGGCACAAAGATCTGTGCTGAGCCACAAGCAAATGATAGATTCTTCATGGGTAGAAAATTTCCCAGCAGCCTGTGAACACCTCTGGGTTATACTCGTCACTCAGAGTGGAAGTCAGCTGCCTGTGACAGTGTCTCCTATTAGACCAGAGGCTGTCAAACATGGATCCACATTAAGATCATCCAAAGAGCTTTTCCAAAGTAATGATGCCCAGACCCCACCCCAGATGAAGTAAATCAGAATCTCTCAGGCAGCAGTTTCTGGGTACTGGTGCATTTGAAAAGCTCCCTGGGAAACACTCTTGTGCAGCTAGGGCTGAGACCCAGTGCACAAGACTGTAGGCTTCCTATAGTCAAGATCCATGCTATTTACTCCTTGGCATTCATGGTCCTTTGGACCACTCCTGACACGTGTTGGAACACAGCAGAATTGAACTGAATTCAGCTGAAGACACCAAGACTTATACATCTCTACTAATTCTCCTAGGGAAAGGGATACAGATTATTAGTGCTCAATAATGAACCTCTTAACTTTCTCTCAGTAACACTAAAAGAAGTAGCTTCGATGTGGAGGAAAACGAGCTCTGTCTTCGTCCAGTAAAGGTAACAGCTGAAAGTCTGAAAAGAGGAAGACTTAGAGAGAATCTAATCTGTCCCCTCATTTTAACCCCTTGGAGTCCAGAGAGGTTAAATGACTTTGCAAAGGTGGCACAGCTCTTAGTGGCACATCTGGAACAGAAACGAGCACTTCTTACTCCAGGGATCGGTGTTATACCTTGCTGCCCTTGTGTGAGCCTATGTGGGTGAGTATGTATATGTGTGTGCATATGGGCGTGTAAGTGTGTGTGTGTGTATGTGAGACTGGGTGTTTCAGTGTGTGCGTTTGTGTGTGTACATGGAATGGGAGGAGGTGTGGAAGCTCCATGGGAGCAGAGCTGGTCCCCTCCTTCAGAACTAGTCGCATTAAAGTAACTAGACACCCAGGAACACTTTCTCTTTTCTTTCGGGCACGTTGGTTTGCTGTGTTCTCTCCAGGTTGTCCTCAGAGGCCCAGCAATGTCTGCCTGGGAAGCAGGATGGCGTTCCAAGTCTCAGCACCTATTGTGTAGGCGGTGCTCAGCATTAAGGTTTGCTGAAGCGGGATTTGGGGAAGGGTTGTAGCTGGCAGCCTCGGGCTCATTCTGCTGTGCGGTGGTGTGCTGGGACAGTGGGGAAGGCATGAACCATGCCTTGACTGTCCTAGGGTCCAGGACTGTTCTGTGGATAGACAGCAGTTTTCTTGTAGAATGTAAGCCAAGTAGAAATGTTTGTCCTCATGTTTTGCTGAATGTGCGGCTTCCTCCCTGCACTGTCCTCTCTTTTCATCCCAGAGTCCTCCAGGAGGCCTCTCTGCCAGACCTGCCAGACTAGGGTGACCCTCAGATCCTGGCTCAAAGGCTGCTCTGAAGGACTCTGCTGGCACAACTTGGCCAGGCCCAAAGTCCTCCTTCCTCAGTTTTTAGGGAAGCCACGTGGAGAAAGCAGAGCCTGCCGGAGACAGCCTTTGGGGGTCTGACCTGCCAGCTGGGCCCTGATATAACAGAGCAGGCTTGTTATAAAACCCAAGCTCACATTTGCTAGAGGAAAACCTGTACAGAAGCAAAATTAGCTAAGAGTTGGGTAATGCAGATGAGAGACTTACCTGAGCAGCTAGAAATCTCTGTCTCATGGGCTTTGCTTTTGACCCAAATCATTCTGATCACAATGGCATAGATGACACTGCGGAAAGGACCAAAGATACTATAAAATGTCTGGTGGGTCCATACTGTGAAGACCACTCCGAGTTTCCTGAGTGTGAGGTGTGGAGTCAGGGGTCTCTCAACCACGGTCTGCCCACCTCTGTAGAATCACAGTAGATGGCAGCTCCTTCTTTTTTTTTAAGCCAGGAGGCTTGGACCTGGTGAATTTAACTGATTTCTCCAAGATAACTCATGTGGTCAGAGGTATAGCTTAGATTGGAATCAAAACACAGGGTTTGGGGTCAGAAAGATTTAGATTTGTAACCAGCTCTACTACTTGCTGGTTATATGACCTTGATTTTAGATAGGCTTTCATGTGCCTCCATGATTCCCGCCTCTAGTGTTCACATCACTGTGTCATCCTCTCCCCTTGAGGGTGGCTGGACCTGTGACTTGCTTCTAATCAATGCATTGGGGTGAAAGTGATGGGATGTCTGTGATTACATAATTGTGTAGCACCTGTCTTGCTAGTGTCTCTCTGTATTCCTAGCTTTGAAAAAGCAAGTTGCTGTGAGTCCTACAGCCCCAGGAAATCAATTCCGCCAGGAGCCCAGGGGAGCTTGGAGGAAGATCCTTCCTCAGTTGAGCCTCTGATGACACCCCAGCCTTGGCAGACACCTTGATGGCTGCCTTGCCTAAGCAGAGGACCCAGTTAACTGTCCAGACTCCTGACCCACAGAAACTGTGAGATAATAAGTATATATTTTAAGTCACCAGGTTCATGATAATATGTTACCCAACAATACATAGCTAATACACTGAGCGAAATAGGAGGAATGTTTGTGTCCCTCTCCTCTCCCAATTTACATGTTGAAATCCTAATGCCCAATGTGATGGTATAAGGAGGTGAGGCCTTTGGGAGGTGCTTAGATCATAAGGAGGGTGAAGTCCTCATGAATGGGATTAGTGCCTTTATAAGAGGAGACCCCACAGAACTTTCTTGACCCTTCTGCCATGTGAGGCTACAAGGAGAAGTCTGCAACCTGGAGGACAGCCCTCACCCAAATGTACTGGCAGATCTGATCTGTACTGATCTCAGATGTACTGTACTGATCTCAGATGTACTGTACTGATCTCAGACTTCCAGCCTCCAGAACTGTGAGAAATACAGTTGTGCTGTTTAGAAGTCACCTACTCTGTGATATTTTGTTATAGCAGCCCGAACCCACTAAGACACTGGGCCTCAGTTGAGACTGTCAAATCGAGGTAGTAGTACAAACCTCTTAAGAGGTTTATAGGGATCAAATGTGACAGCATTTAAAGTGCTATGCACGGGCTTGAAAAGTAGCAGAGGCTCAATAAATGCCATTTTCTTTCGTCTCTTTCTTCCCCAATTTTCACATAATATCACACCTACCTTTACATGATATAATCTGTACCTAAAAGGGAAAAAAGTGTTAATGACTCAAAAGCATTAGCAAATTTTGTATCCTTTGTTCCCTTTGATAAATACAAACATGCATGCCTTTAATTAGCTATTTGACATTTCTAATTTATTAAGAACCTTGACTAAAAACTTTGAGACAAAGCACTTCTTCAGTTTAAAACTGCACCAACTTCCCTCTTGAGAATCACTTGGTTGAAAAAAAATCAGAGTTCTATTTTGCAGTAGCTGACAAAGCACTAATTGCTTTTAATGATCTTTAGAATATACTTCAATTAATGGCTGTGGTAAAACCCTCCTTATTGATTTTCCCCTGCTCAGAGAACCCCTCTGAGTGTTCCAGGAAAGCTCGGGGCCTTTTTGGAGCATCCTCACTCCTTCTCATATACCTGCCCAGGGACTTTCCTGGAAATTGTTTGTCTACATTAAAGAAAAAATGAGAAAGAAAACTGCTAATGAGTCTATTCTTTACCCTAAGTTGAATATTTGTTAGAGGAGGGAAACTTTTTCCCAGGTAAATGAAATACAAGGAAAGGTTACAACCACCATCAAGCATTAATTGTGTACTACAATTGCAACCCCAGGGCTTAACTGATCAATAATTCAAATACTTATTGACCATCAGCCATATGTACAATGGAAAATTAAGAAAGATTTTATGTGTTAGGGGTTTGGGCTTTAGTCACCCCCACCTCGTCTCCTTAGGATCAGTCAGGCAGGTGGAAAGCCAGTACCAGCTTTACTGTTAGCCAGGAAAACTAATAAGTAAGATGCCTCTTTAGCTTATTCCCCAAATCCAGCCACTTCTCAGGGTGTAACAGTCATGCGTCAGAGAGCACTCTGAATACATTCATTTCCTTCTTCTTGCTGATTTCTTTCACCTAATTAATCAACAAGTTCTATGGACTGTCCTTCAAAATGTCTCCATCACCTGTACCCTCCTCTCCGTTCCTGCTCTTCACTATCACTTCGGACCCTTATGATCTCTTTTTGTTTAATATTGATATTTTGATGATATTTTTATTGTGGTAAAATAAACATAACATAAAATTTACCATTTAATCCATTTTTAAGTGTATAGTTCGGTGGCATTAAGCACACTGACATTGCTCTGCAGCTATCACCATCATCCATCCCCAGAACTTTCTCATCTTCCGCAACTGAAACTCTGTACCCATTAAACACAGAAGTGTGCATTACTTCACAAATTAATGTGTCATCCTTATGCAGGGGCCATACCAATCTTCTCTGTATCATTCTAATTTTAGTATACATGCTGACAAAGCAAGCACCCCTTATAATCTCTTGCCTGATTATTTGCCATAGTCTTCTAAACACCTCCACTCTGCTAGCATCTTGAATGCCCACACCTCCCGCCATCAGAACTGGAGCTCTGGGACAGAGCATCATTCCCTGGCTTAAAAACCCTCCAGTGCCTCCACTTTCCTATAAGATGGTATCCAGTCTCTCAAGCAGGGCACCCAAAGTCTCCCACAATCTGTCTCTGCTTTCTTCATCTCTATGATTATCATCCTGCCTCCCTCCCTCCCCACTGTCTCTCAACACATTTTTTCCATGTGGGCAACAGGAGAAACCAACTAAACTAACCCCGATTCCATGCTTAGTATGTGGTTGACTTTGGGTGAATGTGAGATCCAAGGTCTTCCATTTCTCTGTTTGCTTTCCTTTCTTCCTGAAAATACATTCATTTTTTTTTTTTTTTAGCCCATTCTCTATATATCACTGTGCTGTGAAACCTTTCTGAGCTGCCTCTGTTCCTCAGTGACAGTTCGCTCCCCCTTTCTTGGGGCTTCCATGCTGGTGTAACACTAGGCACGCTGAATTTTGTCTATGGCAGTTGTATCTTAAAGGTCAAGCAGACCTAGAAATAGCCCATTCTCAGAAACAGAGCTGAGGAATAGCACCTCCATTCTTTTGGGTCAACTTCTTCCATGTCTTTTCTTTATCTCCACTCCCTCAGCAGTTGTAGCTTTTCTTCAAGTTTCTTAGAAATCTGAAAACCTAAGGGTCACTAAGATTGAGTAAAATACCTCTTCCCTGCAGCTGGCTGGTTTATTTCTTGATTTTATGGAAGACAGTCCAGACACAGACCCGTTTTCCTTCATTACCTTCATGAAGGCAGCTCCTGGCGGTGGGAGAGTGAGGGAGTCTAAGCCAGAGGAAGACCTTTCAAGTGGCATTAAGTACTTAAGAGGATGCCTGAGGCCAGTTCCTGAGTCTTGCTTCTGGATTGTGTATGAGGAGCGTCAGGAAACAGAACAAAAATTCTCTCTGTCCTCAAGACACACGGAGAGCATTCCACTCAGACCAAAAGTGTCCCTTTCACAAACGCTGCAGGACTCAGCACAGGCCTGGGGACTTGAAGGCCCATCACAGTCTTGGAGCCACAGGCTCCATCTCTGCCTGCATCTTTGCCTCATTTTGGGGCCTGAGGATGATGTCCAGTTGTGCTCTGAAGTTCTCATTAGAGGCCAAGCATAGGGAGGGGGTGTAGGGGGAGCTGATGCTTCACTTAGCACAGTCCTTTTTACTCTTCTCCTAGCAGGGGCTTAAGGATGCTCCCTGACCAAAAGCGTCTCTCCCCTTTATTAGTTAATTTCACTAATACTAATGCTATGAAGATAAAATATAGGGAGATACAAGAGTATATAATAGAAGGCTTGTTCTGGGGGTCATGGAAGCCTTCCCAGAGGAGGTGAAATTTCAGCTAAGATCTGAAGGATAAAATTGATTTTTTAAATGCAAAAGAGGATGATCACTCAGGCAGAGGGAACAGTATGTGCAAAGTTGCTGAAACAGGAGGGATCATGTGCATTTGAAGAACTTAGGGAAGGCCAGCATGGCTGAAGCATGGTGAGTAAGGCAGCTTGTGTGCCTTAAGATAAGGATGGAGAGTGAGGCAAGAACCAAATCACACATGGCCTTTAGTGCAGGGTTAGAGGTCTTGGACTTTATCCTGAAACAATGGAAATCCACTGAATGGCTCTAAATAGGAAAGTAAAATGATTTGATTAACATGTTTTTTTAAAGATCAGACATTGTTAAGCGTGTATAATTTGTTTCTATACATGTGTATATGCTGGTATATGAATTGAACAGTCCTGGAAGGGTATATAGTAGGGGTCCCCAACCACCGGGCCGTGGACCGGTAGTGGTGCATGACCTGTTAGGAGCCAGGCCACACGGTAGGAGGTGAGCGGCAGGTGAGGGAGTGAAGCTTCATCTGCCGCTCCCCATCGCTCGCAATTCCGCCCAAACCAGCCCCTCCCTTCCCATTCCCCCATCCCCCCCACCCCCGCCCGTGGAAAAATTGCCTTCCACAAAACTGGTGCCTGGTGCCAAAAAGGTTGGAAACCGCTGGTATATAAGAAATTCTTAACAGTGCTACTTCTGAGGAGGGGGACAGGGCAGAAGTGGAAGGAAGATTTTTATTTTTCATTTCATACTCTGTTGTTGCTTCGAATGGGGAAATCTTTCCAAAAGCTCTTCAGAGAGCTCACATTTCATTGGCTAGAATTGGATGACGTGGCCGTTCCTGAACCATTCACATGCCGAGGGGAGGGGTTGCCATGGGTGGCTTAGAGTGGAATGGATATGGGAAATTCAAACACAAGCATCTACCATAACCTGGCAGGCTAGTGATATTGGCTTTTTCAAAAGACCTAACTCTTGCCACCCCTCAGGTAAAAATATATAGGATGTCACTTCCTTGACCGATGCGATGGGTCATCCGACCTTGGCCCTGGACTTCATGTCATGGACAGTGCTGGCTAGGATCTTGGGCCCTTTTACCCACCATGGCCTTGTAGTCCATAGAACTGTACTGACCTCAGCTTGGGGCTTTCCCACGGTCTGTTCCCCTTTCCCCAAGCAAAATAAGATGGATTTTTTTTTCGTGTAACATAAATCAGTACTCCATGACAAGCGTGCTTTCTTCCTCTTATTCCTTTGCAATTGTCGGCTCTGGATCTTTTAAGCCTCTGCCTTTGTCTCACAGAGTAAAAATGATAGGAGAATGAGAAATCAATTAGGTAGCAAGAAAATAACCATAGCTAAAGTAAAGCAATTACACCAGGGCTAAAAACCTTTCCCAGCAACAGTTAGACAGTTGTGTCAAGTAAATTTTGAAACAACAGGAGTTGTGTTGACCCAGAAAAACAGTGTATTGCCTTTATTGTCAGTCACTGTGGTTTCAAGTCTTGGCAGCCTGATTTAATTAATGACAGAACAGCTAAATCTTTATCCATACACAGCTCTCATGACAGTTTGCCACTGACAATACAACTCCTTCCTTCCTCTCTTTCCCTCCCTCTCTGCCTTTCTTCCTTCCTTCTTTCCTTTCACATATATTTATGGAGTATCTACCATATGCCAGAAGCTGATCTAGGCACTAAATAACCAGAAATGTACATACTAGGGGGGTGTGTGTCTGTGAGTGTGAGAGAGTGAGAGAGAGAGATGGAGTGACATGACACTTCTGTCTGATTGATGAAGTTCTTCAGTCAGGTCTGCATTGTTTATTTAATCAAACATTTATGAAGTGTACGTTATGTGCTGGGTTTGGAGTCTAGAGATTAAGAGACAAGAGTCCATGTACTCAAGAAATGTAGCCACACTAGCAGGCAATGACTCTCCCGTGAAGCCTTAATGGCAACATGGACAAGCTGAGGCGGGATGCGGCCTAGGATTGGCAGGGGCAGCTCCATGTGGGGTTTGGTATTTGAGATGAGACAGAAAGAATGTGAATCATTTTGCCAGAAGCAAGGCAGGGTGAGACTGGAGGAGTGCTCAGGCATAAGGGATGATGTGCACAAAAGCCCAGGGGTGAGAGGAGTGTGGGGTGTCCCGGAAACAAGAGATGGCTTGTTCTGGCTGCAGTAGTGGGTGCAAGGAGAGTGTGTGAGCAACTTCTCCAGGAATAGCCACGGAATCTGAAAAGGACCAGCGATCTGTCTTAGCAGATATTAAATGTATATAAAGCTACAGTAATGAAAACAATGTGGTGTTAGGGGCAGAAAAACCACTAATTTAGTTATTTGTGTGTTTTCTCCTTTTCTTAATTATGTCAATCACTACAAGCTGGAAACAAAATGAAACCATATTCAAAGTGAAGAAACAAACGACAAACTAGGGAAATTTTTGCAATATATTAAAAAAGAAAAAGGTTATTGCATAAAGAATTCTCTAAAGATAGAGAATAGAGAAAATAAAAACAGAATAAAGTGAAGGGAATAGAAAGCTCAGAAACAATAAGAGCGTTTATAATATAAATATGCATATGATAAAATTACCATTTCATACCGTAGAGAAAAGATAAATCATTCAGTAAGTGATATTGGAACAAATGACCCAGCACTAAAAAAAAAAAAAAAAATTTAACTTAGATCTCTAATTCATATTACATAAAAATCAAATTAAACATCAAAATCAAATATTTTAAGGTGATATTTTTAACATGCTCTCAACACTGAAATTATTTTCAAATAATTAAAATTATAAATCATTAAAAAGTTAAAGTATAGATAAGTTTGTGAAGGGACAATTTCCTAAGAAAGAAAAGAAATGAAAAAAATGTAAAGAAAATTGTGTGTCGATGTGAATATACTAAAATATAAAATGCTTATATATTACAGAAAAGCCATATACATTTCATTCATATTTTCACATGCATTTATATAAAGTTTTGCAAAGTGCTTTCCTATGATTCTTTTTTTAAATCGAGTCATTTGACTTTCTAATTTAGGTATTCATGATTTCTCTCCTTAATTATGTCACTCTTATTAACTGAAAGCAAAATAAAATCACATTCAAAATAAAAAGGCAAACTAGGGACAAACTAGGGAAATATCCTAATCATATAAAAACAGGAAAAGTTTTTATATAAAAAATATCTCTAAAGACAGAGAATAGAGAAAATAAAATAAAATGGAGAAAAACGGGTAAAAGAATACGAATAGGTAATTTACTTAAAAAACAAAAATAATAACGAACATATAAAATGTGTTCAACCTCATCTGTGATGAACGAAATGCGAATTAAAACAATAGTATATATGTATTTTTGCCTATCAATTTGGAAAGAATATACATATATATGTATATATACATATATGTATATATATGTATGTACATATATGTATATATATATGTATATATGTATCACGCATGAGGGACAATAAAGCATGAGGCATGGTTAATAAAGAGCATGAACACCTTATCTGTGTTGTTTCTTTTGTCTACTCAGTCTTGGAATTAAGAATTTAACCTTATCTGAAAGAGTCACTAGCAACAGAATCAAGCTCAGGGTAACAAAGTGTGATTAAGAAAAACAACAACAAAAAAAAAGAGTTGAGCTTTAGCTCTGAGAGAGATGAAATTATAGCAACTTATCCCTCAACTAGCTGGCAAACAAATTCTTCACAAAACTCCATCTGGGCCTGGTCTTGGTTCAAGAAGCGGGGAGTTGCTATGCTGCATCCCCCAGAGAGAAGCTTTCTCTCCTGCAGAAGCCTGACCATGGAAGAGGAAGAGGGAAGATGATGACTGAGTAGGTAGGAAATGCTTCAGGGAAGCTCAAGGACAGACAGAGCAAGGTCACTTTGAATTTTCATGGTTCTACCCCAGCTGGAAGCAAGGAGCAGGGTTTACTGAGGCCTTTGTTTTGTCTGACAAGGGCTGAGTGATTTTGAAATCATCCCCTTTAATCATTAAATTAGACTTTGCATTTTCCAAAGACACTACAAAAATGCACAAGTTGGGCGGTAGGCAAGTTGGAGGAAAAGAAGAGGCAGCTCGAATTAATGGGGGAAATTTCAGACAGTGAAAGCCCCGCATGAGGAATTTGGCCAGACAGCACGTTGGGAGCCTGTGGTTCATGGCTGCATCCGCCCTGCTGAGCAGGGGTTTTGACTGATTTCAGGAGCTGATGGGAAATTAATCAGGAGAGAAGCTGGGACATTTGCTGCCACCGAAATCGATGTGTCAGTTGCCTGTGACGTCATGAGTCACTTCTTTCCAAATACTTTCTTACCGCTGCAACTGGCCTCTTTCCTCTTCCATGGGCTTCTTTTAATGTGGCTGTTACTTACCTTTGATTGATTGTCTAAATAACCTTCATCTTCCCTTCAGGCTTCCCCCCAGATTCAGCTTGGTGGAGAGGAGAGCAGTAAGTTGAAATACAATATAGATGTTAACTTGTAGATTCAGCAGAGATGACTGGACAATATCCAATCTCAGTAAGGCTGAGGGGCTAACAGTGGGAATCACTCTGCTCCTGTCCAGCTCAACCTCTGCTGCTGATGGAGAGCAAGTCATTTTGCTTCTTTTAGCCCTAAGTCTACTCGTGAAAAGTTTAGGGGCTGGACTATGTGGTGGATAACATTTTTCCAGCTTTAGCATCTTAAGAGACTAAAGACGAACAAAGAGCAAGAACAAGAGATTCCTATAATGTCAGAAAACACTTGAAGAATACGCAACCACTTAATCTAAGAAATGCATATTGAAACAATGAGATACTTTTTTAAACCTCTGTGGTCAGCAAAGACTTAATAAAGAAATGACACCACCTTCCTCTGGGTCAGGGGAGGAAAAATGAGAGCTCTTGTTTGCTGTCGGCAGGAATACACATTTTTTAATAGGGCGGTTTATGCAGATGCATCAAAAGTCTCAAAATGAGCATCATCTGTGATCTGGCAATTCTATTAGCATGAGTTCTGAGGAAATAATCAGAGACTCATGAATAATTTTAAGTACAAAGATTTTTATCACAGCATTATTTATACTATTGAAACCCAAAGGCTGATCTTCCTTTGCCCAGGACGAATTACGTGACACTCGATGGCAGGCTTGGGGACACTCAGAAGGTGCAGGATGAGCAAGACCCATATACATACTCAACATGCCAGGTATCTCCCTGCAATTCCTGATCCCGTCCACCCGTGCAGAGCCACTCTTTCAGAGATGATCCTGCCATGTGACCAAGGGAGACCCTGCCTTGTCCAGGTGGTTGTGGTCTTCTTTGTTGAAAGACCATCTTTGGCCCACCATTGGCTGCAGGACAAAGGGAACATACTATGGCTTGGTTCCTAAGGCCCTTCACAATTGAGTCTCACCCCATCCAGAAAGAGCTTATTGCCAACTTCCTTTCCATCGGCACTGCCTGCCTGTCCTTTCCTGTCACCATACGCACTCTGACCCCCGGTTACCAGGGAAACTGCTTTCTCTCCACCGTCCCCTTCTCCTATCTGAAGCCTTTCTTCCTTCAAAGGATGCTTCCAAGAAGTGTTCCCTGCCATTATTTGACCTCATCGCGTACATTGTCTAACATATTTTTGTGTGTATTGCATTTTTTTGCTCAGTTTTGTTTCAAGTTTGTCTGTTTTTTCGATTATAAGATCTCTGAAACTGGTACTATGTCTTATATTTGAAAGGTTGCATGACATAGGAGAAAGAACAGGATATGGAATCAGACAAACCTGGGGTTAAATCCTGCGTAATGTTGGGTAAGTTACTTAATCTCTCTGAGTTTGAGTTTTATCATTTATAAGATGGGGATAATAGTTATTTCACAGAGTTGTAGTGTGGTTGATGAGATCAATGTTAACCACCTGGTAAAATGCCTGCCCCACAGCACATACTCAGAAAATGTTAGTTCCCTCCTCCTTGTCCCACTTTGGAGGAGTTGAGCTTAGCACGTAGCATCTTTAGATAAAATCTTGTCACCTAGCCCGTTCCCCAAAGGACACTAGGAGCAATGAGTGACCTATAGGGGAGGAGAGCAGCAGTTGGTGAACCGGGAAAGCCCCTGTATGGGTCTGGCCTGCTGGCCTCTTACCTGATGATTGTCAGGGGGATGAAGTACACCAGGAAGGCCACGATGGTCATGTGTGGGGTCTGGTAGGAGTCGTCGGGTCACAGGGCCCAGCACTGCACTTCACCATTGGAGAGTTTCCTTTTCCCAAATATGATAAGGGTGGGAATGGAGAATAGGAAAGAGAAGCTCCAGGCAATCACGCTGAGGACCTTGGCCTGCTTTTCTGCTCAGAGAAAAGAGAGGGATGCTTGGGCATCTGGAAACATCCTTTGGGAGCACGCTTGGCATCTAGTGTGAAAAAATATCATGGTGGAAGAGGGATTCTGGAACTCTCAGAGCCTCAGTTTCCTCATGCATAAAAAGGGGATAATAGGACCAGCATCTAAGGCTGATGCAGGGATTAAAAAGAGTATGCTTACACAGAAGCTGGAACACTGCCTGGTATAAGGTCAGTGTTCCCCAGTTTCTCCTCTTTTGCTTCCCCGATTTACCTGCTTGATTGAGATGTTGATGCACCCATTCCTAAAGTACTACGGAGCTCAGTTTGTACCACATACATTTGATAGGTTGCTGTGCGAATGCTTGTCTCTTGTACCTTGCCCATCCTCAAAGGCAGGCATGGGACTTTGGTCTGTCTGTCATCCTTCTCTTGTACCTAGCACTGTGAAGCACTGTGACAGTGTTTGAAAGCTGTTTGCCAAATGTTAAGTAGCCTTCTTTCATTTGAAGGAACAAGGGAGGAATTGTAAGGCAGAGAAAGAACACTGGGCTTGGTTCTGGAGAGCAGGGTTCATTCAAACCAAGCCCCGAAGTCTGGTAGATATGACCCTACACACTAGATTTGGGCTCTTTCAGATGTGATATTTTGACCTTGGGCAAATCACTCAGTCTCAGCCTGAGTTCTTCTCTAAAGTGGGATTTAAAAAAAAAATACACACTTTGCTCACCTAATGAAGTCATGATGGGGCTAGAGAGAGACAATTAATATACATGAGAGAGCTTTTTGAAAAGAGTTGTTCTGATGTGATGCTTTCTGTTAAGCTGTTGTTGAAGGTCTTCATCTTCATCCCCATTGTAGCTGTGCTGTCTGTGCTCACTGGTCCTGGCGGCCCTTCTTCATCCAGGGACAGGAGACCTCCCTCTACCTTCCAAGTTTCAAATTGGAAAGCAGTTGCATGTTTCTGGGTGGGGAGGGAAATGTAGAGTCTGGTGGTATCGTAGAGAGGTGTGTAGGGTGTGGTCAAGGAGCTATAAGAAGTGAGAACAATTCTGGAAGAAACTAGGGACTCTAGTAGAATCTTCAATCCCAAATACTTGGGAGAATAATATCTGGGGTTCTGTTCTTGCTGAATTGTCACTCTGAAAAGAGTTACTAGAAAGATTTAGAAAACATATTACTGGCACACTGAACAAGCAGGAACCTTGGGGTGGAATTATAATACAGTCTTTTTATGTCTTTCTGTCGTCACCATACATGGATCAAGTGATCCAGTGGAGTGGGAGCTCTTCTGCTCCTGTTTGAAAACTCAGCCCCTTGATGTCAGTGATAATTAGGTAGTTTAAAAGCCCCTGCAGTCACCTTACGTGGTAAACAGTGCTTCAATGTAGTAATGAACTTAAAAATTAATAAGTAGATGGGCTTCCCTGGTGTTGCGGTGGTTGAGAGTCCACCTGCGATGCAGGGGACGCGTGTTCGTGCCCCGGTCTGGGAAGATCCCACATGCCGCGGAGTGGCTGGGCCCGTGAGCCATGGCCGCTGAGCCTGCGCGTCCGGAGCCTGTGCTCCGCAACGGGAGAGGCCACAACGGTAAGAGGCCCGCGTACCACAATAAATAAATAAATAAATAAATAAATAAATAAATAAATAAATAAATAAATAAATAAATAAATAAAATAAAAAACACGGACAAAATAAAATTTTTCCATGGTTAGACTAAACTCCAATTTTTCAAAGTATTGAGTATTTAAATTGTTTCCAATTATTTTGTATTATAAATAATTCATATGCATCTCTTTGCACGGCTCTGGTTATTTCCTTAGGATGAACTCTTAGAAACTGAAGATTGGGGCAAATATAGCTAAGTTTCCCCAAAAGTGTCTACAATTTATGGCTCCCACTGGAAGTGTACAGAAGTGTCCTTTTCCTTATAGTTGCCCATTACTGAGGATTTTTCCTCTTAGTCTAGTTATCTTGTTGGTAAGATTTCCTATCCAAATATTTAATCTTGCAGTTCTTCAATTAGCAGAAACAATAAGAGAAGTAAAAATAGTTTTTACTAAATAAAAATTTTTAAATTATTTATAAATAGTAAACATTGTAAACATACTTAAAAAGCAAAATGAGGGCTTCCCTGGTGGCGCAGTGGTTGAGAGTCCGCCTGCCGATGCAGGGGACACGGGTTCGTGCCCCGGTTCGGGATGATCCCACATGCCGCGGAGCGGCTAGGCCCGTGAGCCATGGCCGCTGGGCCTGCACGTCCGGAGCCTGTGCTCCGCAACGGGAGAGGCCACAACAGTGAGAGGCCCGCGTACCTCAAAAAAAAAAAAAAAAGCAAAATGACAAATAGGAAATATTTGTATATGACAAGCAAAGGGCTAATATCCTTCTTATAAAGAACTCCGGCAAAGAAATAAGATCACACCAATTGAAAAAGTGGGCAAAGGACATGAAAAAATTTTGAGAAATTTTTAAGAAACAAAGCAACAAGTAAATGAACGATATATAGAAATGATCTTTTTGACTACTAAAGAACTGCAAGATTTCTTTCCTAGAAAGATATTTTCCTCACCAAAATGATGAATGTTTTACCCATACCCATACCCTCTTATGTTTAAAATTTTTGCTTTTTCAATCCAATTGGAATTTACTTTGTAATTAACTGTGACATGTAGTGATCTATTTTTTTTAAATGGCTAGACAGCTATTCTAACACGATACACTGGCAAATTCATTCTTTTCTAACTGATTTGGTATTCTATATGCTTTAGATAGGTTCTAGTATCATATTGTTATAATTATCAAAGTTGTATATTGTATTTTCATACCTGGCACTATATATCTCTCTTCATTATGGGTTGATGGTTTTCTAATTATTCTCACAGTTATTTTTACTAAAGAGCTTTAAAACTGACAACTCCTCTGCAGTTGCTGGCTAAGGAAATAACCACTTTAGTAAAAAGCAATAAAACGTCAGTAAAAATGTGCTCCCCCCATTTCTGCTCTCCTTCCCTTGGTTTTGTTACCATTGCCATGTGCTTGCTCAGCCACAGGAGAGTTCCTCCTGGCTTCCACTGGCTCCATTTTCTGTGCTGCTCTGTGGGGAATCTCTTTCTCCCGCCTTCTCTCAGCTCCGTCACATAAACCCCCAACCCTGCCCCTCACAGCTGCCCTTACATTCTAACGTGCTGGAGCAGCAAGATGACTCTAGCCCAAGGTTCTCCGGACCTTCTTACACCCTGTTCCACCAACTACCACATCCTATAACCGTGCGGATCTTTTCAGCTTCCTGAAAGGCCATGCAGCTTTCCTAGGGGGCTTGGCATCCTTGTTAATATTTAATCTGCTGCCTGTGTGCTGGGAATTCCTTGAAGTTTCTGGTCTTTGGATGGCGTCTTTCCTTGGCTCCCATCCCAGCTGCAGGTCTCCTCCTATTTGTAGGCTTCTTCTATGACTTCAGTTGGGATTGGGCAGAGGAAGGGAAAACGGCGAATTTCTGTTTCCAAGCTTGCATCTTTCCCTGAAGCTATTGGAGATGATTATTTTCCAAGTGCCCTAAATGAAGCGTCTATTAATTTTATAGTGAGGAAGTAAATTGCTTTACATCTTTTAAAGAACACTATAATATTCATTCCTGCCTTTCCTGTAATTTAGGACATGATTTATAATATTGCGCAGTATCTCCCAGAACCAGTCCTATTTCCCATAAGCTAAACAGTTGATTAATTTTTATCTAATGAATACGGTGGTGAGACATGTAACTGACCATGTTTCCCTCTTGACTGTGGAGCCCAAAGCCTCGACCTCCAGCAAGTGTCCTGGGACACCCCTCACATGTTTTCTTATACTTAAGTTCACTTTACTCCTATCTCTTTCGCCTTGAAATACTCTGGTGTGGGTGTCTTTTTGTACACCAAATGCAATCCTTCCCAGAGCCTGCAGGACGTAAATAAGTGTTTGGCTGAGTAAGAGTATCACACTTTTGCATACATGTATCATAAAATGTCTCTCCCATTTACCCTCGTGCCCTCCCCTGCATCCTTCTCTGCCGGAGAAGATGCTAGAGCATGACACTGTCTGGAAAGCTTGGTGCGAATTGCACACCTTCCTACACTCACACAACCTAAAAAAGCCTGAGAAACAGGTATAAATTCGATCTTAAAATTACTTTCAATTGCACACAACACACTGATATGTTTCTGGTATAAAACTTCCCTAAAGGCATGTAAGTCCCTGTGTTCTCTATGGAGAGTCCAGCTCCCATCCCCAGACGTGAGGACTAGTTGGTGTACATTTTTGCAGGCAGTTGTTTGTTATTCTGAGACCTCACATTTTCTTGCATTCTCTCACACTCTTCTCTCTCTGTCTGTACACAATATCTAGCATTGTTTTGAGTTTTTCTTTACAATAATGTTATCATACAGTATGATACTGCATGTATGTTGTTTTTATTACTCAATATATGATGTAGATATTTTCATGTCAATGCATATTACTCTCCATGGCTCTGCCACCTCCTCACTGAGAGACAGTAATCAAGGACACCGAAACTGAACCCAGACCATCTGGGTTCAAATCCTGCCTCTGCACCTACTAGCTGTGTGACCTTGGGCAAACTACTTTAACTCTTTGAATTGTAATTGCCCAGATTAAGATGCAAATAATAATAGAATCGACATCACAGAGCTGTTGTGAGGATTAAAGTATTTAACATATGTAAAGAACTTAGAATCACGAATAGCACATAGTATGCAATCAATGAACCTAATCTACTGAAACTTCTACATAGGATGCTAGCCTTTCCTCCATTGAGAGACACCAAGGTTAGCATTGAATTCCTGCTATTCTAAGCAATGCTGCAACACACAACACATGCGTGTGCATGCACACATGTGAGTATTTGTCCAGAGAAGATACCAAGAAGTAGAATTTTTATGTCAAAAGGCTGCACATTTTATATTTTATTAGATATTATTAAGTTGCCATTCAAAGTATCTGTGTCAGTACTGCCTGATGTATTGAGTAGTATCTGATGACATTAATTCTACTTATTCTAAAGTTCTGCTTGCTCTATTAATTTTGCTTCCTTAGTTGTAAATTCTGCAGAATGGTATTTTAAACGTACTATCTATTTTCCACAGTTTGGCTTTTGTCACATTTTTTGTGATATTTGATTGCACCTCATTTTTGTAGGCAAGGTTTCCTATTAGGTTCTTCATTTTATTATTTTCACAGCCTGCTTGGGAAAGTGTAGTATGTTGGCTTCTTATCTGCTTTTGGGGGTCAAAGAGGTAAGTGGGCTCTGCCTGTGGGTGGAGGAATGGACAATTAGTCCTGTGACTAGGTACCCACCATCCCTCCAAGCTGTCATTGCTTCCCAGGGCCCCACTCTGTTTCTCCAAATCCAATATCTCCACTACTTGGAAGCAGAGACCTCCATCCCTCCTGCACGCCTGGGAAGGGGAAGAGCAGTGGGAAGGGAGATGTGCTGTGATGAAATGTCCTCATTGTACTCCAGGAATCATCCTGCCAGTTTCCTGGAGTCCTTCTTGCTCTGGACATTTACACGATCTATTTAGGAAGACCTCTGCCATATCGCTGCATCATCATCTGTGTGTATTGTGGGTTGTGTGGTTTCAGCCTTCCCTCTGACCCATCTGCTTCCTTCTTTCAGGGATTCTTTGCTACCTCTGGATCAAAGAGGGTTTTCCTTGTTTCAATTATAATTATAAATTGAAACATCTTTCCAATTATTTCCATGGTTTTAGGGTAAGGAGAGCAAGGTGCTTTTTTCTGCAAAGTAAGCAAATAGAAGTGGGAGTGTTCATTAGTTTGGATAGGTATGCGTGTTGACACTGCTCTTAAAAACAAAAAACAAAAACCTGGCAGCGTCAGCATCAAGGTAAATGGTCACAAAGTAGGCCCAGCAAAGCACCTTTCCTAGTGGCTCTTGGCCATCCATAGAAGCCATCAGCATTTTCCCAGGCACCCAAACTTTCTTTTCTACATCTTTTTGGACAATCAGACTCATGAAGTTGGGGAGGAAGTGGAAGAGGAGAAGAAAGGGGGAGGAAAAGACCATCACTAAGAGGATAATATCAGTGAAAACCCTCACCCAAGGATTGTACTTGTTTGAGCCAGCTCACCTCCTTGCAGGAACTTCATGGGGTAGATGATGGCATGGTACCTGTCTATGCGGAGGGACCCCAGGACATAGGTAGAGGCATAGAGCAGCACAACCTGAAGACAGAAATGAGAGGTGAGTGGCCTCACAGAGGTGAGGAAATGCACATCATGGAAAGAAGAGCATTTTGTGCTATTTAGAAACCTTGGCACTGAACCAAGGGATGGATGACGTTTGGAGTATGGACAGGAATGACTGACTCCCATGTCAGGAAGAAGATTGCTGTTCGTGGTGCTGGGATTTGCACTGCTAGCTGTGACAAGTGAGAGTGCTTCCAGCTCTCACTTGCTCACTCATTCACTTGGCTTTTCGGAGACGCTGCATTTCTCCAAGGATCAGTCCCTCTTGACATTTGCGTGGTACATGTGTTTGTAATTGACTTTTAAAGCTAAACTAATTTTCTCTGCCACAATTGACATTCCAGAATAATTAGAAACAAACATTCATTTGCCTTTAATCAATGTGAGTTGAGAGATGATAGAAGGGATCTGGCTTCAGGGAGCCCATGTGCTGTTTTGAATCATTTATCACCATCTGTGCTGACACTTTCAGAGCTCCCCTTCCTCATCCACTTCTGCAGCAGAGCTGTTCACTAGGGTCAGCCCTTGGGTCCCCTCTTCTTTCTTCCCACCCTCTCTTTTATTAAGCTTACCCATGCCCTTTAGTGATATTTGCATACTTTGCAGAGAAGGAAATTGGGATATAAGAGGTTAATATCTCTTCTGTGAAGAGCATAGTCAAAAGGTAATTAAATGAAATACCCCTGAAAAGATGATCAGGGTGGAAATTTTTCAAATAACTTTGAGCCTCATTTCTACCAGGAGTCTAGCCATATCACTGCTTTGTAACCTTTGGGTCAAATTCAGAGTGGTAGAAAAGTAACTCGAAGAGCGAAATCTAAGGGTGAGTGTCTGAATTTCTTATAAGATGAAATAGAAATAACATGACTTTGGTAGTAACCTTTGTCTGAATTTGTATCTTTTTGTTCATTCCCTGGCTCAGACAAACAACGATCAACTACATCGTTGTTCTTTATTATTTTTATCTCTGTAACACTACCACAAATGCATCCCAGCATCAGTGTTGTAGAAGGTGTCATAGGGAGGGCGTTCTGAAGACTGATCAGAGATTGAAGGCTCCCCTGAGGGATATAAGAAGAAATGCTAGTCTTGCTAAAAAGGTGATGAACGGTCAGAGAGATAAATGATGGCCAAATTTTACAACAACAAAATTAAGATGACTGTCTCCTTAGAGAAAACTGGGATTTTTATGTGGGATCCATGAATTCAGAATTGTTAAGGCTGGCCACACTCAGTTGAAGAGATGGCATCAGAGAAGGTTGGGAAGGAGAGCTCCCAAGGGCAGAACCCCATCGGGTAGAATGTTGTGATGAGACGGTCATAAGAATAGCGGCATCCGCGGCTGTGTTGAGTGAGATGGCTCACACAAGTTCAGAATCTGAAGCAGGAGGAAAGGTCACAGTAGAGTGCCCAGAGGAGCAGGCAAATTCAATAAAAAGATATCTACTTTGAGACACAGTCAAAAAGAGTATTTAACTTCAGGAGTCTTCAAACATCTAGGCAGGGTGGGAGGGAGATGCAAGAGGGAGGGGATATGGGGATATATGTATATGTATAGCTGATTCACTTTGTTATACAGCAGCAACTAACACAACAATGTAAAGCAATTATACCTCAATAAAGATGTTAAAAAAAAAATAGAGTGATGACCAAACGTATACTGAGCAACTGAAAACTAAAAGAAGGCATTCATTACAGTACCACTGTTAGACAAATTAAATTCAAAGCAAAAAGCACTACATGGAATAAAGGGATTATTTATAGTGATAATAGATACAAGACACAATGGCAATAGAATATTAATAAACCTAAATGTAACAAGTAACATAACACTAAATATATAACTAAGATGTTCAAAGTTCTACAGAGGAAAATAACACAATAATACATAGGTAGAAATAATTAAACAAACTGTAAGAATAATACACATTATTGTAAAATATCTAGGCAATATTTCAAAAATTAGTCATAAACTAAACTACCAAGAAGAAAAACCCTCAATAGATTCCAAAAAGTGGAATTTATACAATTCACATATCTAAAACAACAAGCAGTAAAAGCTGAAATTAGTATCTTCTTTTTTTTAAAATACCACTTGGAAATGTAAACACCCTTATAATTAACTTGAGTCAAGAAGGAAATTAAAGTATAATTATAGTCAATTCATAAATGTCAACAATGAAAATTCTACATGTCAACAACATATGGGATACCATTTGTAGAACAGATGGCAGCTTGAGGACATATGTCTAAATTCTCACTACCCCACCCTCAATTCTGACAAAAATGACCTAGGAAATATGAAACCAAAAAAACAAAAAAATTCTTGCAGAAAAGTGAGACTTAAATGCAGAAAACGTAAAAAATTTTATTTAGAAAAATGCCAGATTGGATTCATTTAAAGTAGAATCTCTGAACCGACTTTTAAAAAAAGTCAATATACTTTATTTTTTAGAACAATTTTACTTTTACAGAAAAAATTGAGCAGATAAGACAGAGAGTTTCCATATTAGCCCCCCTTCCCCACACTTTCTCCTCTTATTAACATCTTACGTTAGTGTGGTCAATTTTTTAAAATTGATGATCCAATATTGATACATTATTATTAACTAAAGTCCAAGGTTTATATTGAGATTCGCTCTTTGTGTTGTACAGTTCCATGGGTTTTGACAAATGCATAATGTCATTTATCCATTATTACAGTATCATGCAGAAGAGTTTCACTGTCCTAAAAATCCCTTGTGCTTTATCTATTCAATCCCTCCAAATCCCTGGCAACCACTGATCTTTTTACTGTCTCCATGGTTTTTCCTTTTCCAATGTCATGTAGTTATAATCATACAAAAGTAGCCTTTTTAGACTTGCTTCTTTCACCTAGCAATGTGCGTTTAAGATTCCTCCATGACTTTTCATGGCTTGATAGCTCATTTTGGCTTATTTATCCATTCAGCTTTTGAGGGGTATCTTACTTTTAGATTCTGGCAATTATGAATAAAACTGCTATAAACATTCTTGTGCAGGCTTTCGTGTGGATATAAGTTGTCAACTCAATTAGGTAAATACCTAGGAGCACAATTGCTAGATCGTATGGTAAGAGTATGTTAAATTTTATAAGAAACTATGAAACTGTCTTCTAAAGTGTACCATTTTGCATTCCCACAAGAAATGAATGAGACCTCCTGTAGCTACACATTCTCAGTACCATTTCATATCTTCAATTAAAAAAATTTTTTTAGCCATTCTAATAGGTGTGTAGTGGTATCTCATTGTTGTTTTTCTTTGTAATTCCCTAATGCCATGTAATGTTGAACTTCTTTTCATATGCTTGTTTGTTATCTGTGTATCTTCTTTGGTGAAGTGTCTGTTCAGTTCTTTTGCCCATTTTGAAGAGGGTTGTTTGTTTTCTTATTGTTGAGTTTTAGGATTTTGTTGTATATTTTGGATATAAATTCTTTATCAAATGTATGTTTTGCATATTTTTTCCCATCTGTGCCTTGTTTCTCCAGTCTCTTGACAGTGTCTTTTGCAGAGAATAAATTTTAAATTTTCATAAAACCCCAACTTTCAATTTTTTCTTTTATGGATTGTGCTTTTAATGTTGTATCTAAAAAAATCATTGAAAGACCCAAAGTCCCCTAGATTTTCTCCTATGTTATTTTCTAGTAGTTTTATAGTACTGCATATTTCATTCCAGTCTGTGATCCATATTTAGTGAATTTTTGTGAAATGTGTAAAGTTTGTTGGATTCTTATTTATTTATTTTTGCAAGTGGATGTCCAATGACTCCAGCAGCATTTCTTAAACAGGCTATCCTTTCTCCATTGAATTGTCTTTGCTCCTTTGTCAAAGATCAGTTAGACTTTTTGTGTGTATCTGTTTCTGGGCCGTCTATTCTGTTCTGTTGATCTGTTTGTTGATTCTTTTCCAATATCATGCTGTCTTGATTTCTGTAGCTTTATAGTAATTCTTGAAATCAGATAGTGTCAATCTTCCAACCATGTTCTTCTTTTTCAATATTGTATCTGCTATTCTGTGTCTTTTGCCTTAAACTTCAGCATTTGTCCATATCTATAAAATAACTTGGTGGGATTTTGATTGGGATTGCATTGAATTTATAAATCACATTGGGAAGAATTGACATCTTAACAATAGTGAGCCTTCCTATCTATGAACATGGAATATCTATACATTTTAAGATATTGTTTGATTTTTTTTAAACAGAGTTTTCCCAGTTTTCTTCATATTTATCTTGCATATATTTTGTTAGATTTATACCTAAATATTTCATATATCTGGTGCTAACATAAATGGTGCTGTGTTTTTAACTTTAACTTCAAATTGTTTATTGCTGGTATATGAAAAAACAACTGGCTTCTGTATATTAACCTTGTATTCTGCAACCTTGCTATTTTTCACTTAATTGTCTACATAGACAAACTTCTCATCTGTGAACAAAGATGTTTTTATTTCATCTTTCCCAATCTATGTACCTTTTATTTCTTTTTCTAGTTCTTTGGAATTAGTTGGAACTTCCAGTATGATGCTGGATAAGAGTGTTGAGAGGAGACATCCTTGCCTTTTCCAATCTTAAGAGGAAAGCTTCTAGTTTCTCACCATTAAGTATGAGGTTAGTTGTAGGTTTTTTGTAAATGTTTATTATCAAGTTGAGGAAGCTTTTCTCTATGCATAGTTTTCTGAGAGTTTTTATCATGAGGGGGTATTGGATTTTGTCAAATGCTTTTTCTGTATCTATTGATATGATCATATAATCTTTTCTTACCTTTTGTTGTTATGAATTACATCAATTGAATTTTGAATGTTGAACTGGCCTTGCATACCTGGAATAAACCCCACTTGGTCATAGTGTATGAGGAAATAATGAGAAGTCTGCAGTCTGGAAGGCGGCCCTCACCTGACCATGCTGGCACACTGATCTTGGATTTCCAGCTGCCAGAACTGTGAGAGATAAATGTTTATTTTTTATAAGCCACTTACTCTGTGGTATTTTTGTTATAGCAGCCTGAATGGACTAAGACAGCCAGAATACGTCAAAAGGAATAGTAACCCAGAAATTTTACCTAATGCTTGAAATATGAATGTTTATGTTCTTGTTTCTTATTTGTATTTTCTTTATATAGGTATTATTTTTAACAACCAAAAAAAAAAAAACCATGAAAGAAATCTTAGAAATTTTGCTTCTCCTTTCAACTAGGAAGAAGTGAGCAGTTTGTTGCATCAGAGTGCAGGGTTTTATATTATCTTCCTTATGAAGAATCCGAGAGCTAATTTTGGTGTCAGTTTGTCTCATCACATTTGGAAGATGCTACATACCTGCACATAGTGGACTACTCAGCAAACCAGATCAGGTGCCATGAAGTCTCCAGTGAATCTCCCAATGATATCTGTCAAGATGTTAACCAGTCCTGTGAAAGAGTCTAACAAAAACACACAAGTGGTTGATTTCAGCCTCTTTCAAATTTGCAGCTATGCTACAGTAGAAATGAATTCCTGGGGAGATTTTTTTTTTTTTTTTCTGATTTGTTAGGTGGCCGTTAAGGGAATGTAAGACAAGGCAGGAGTTACTTGACTTTATTACTGGAGCCTCTCGCCACTCAGATGTACCTACTTAGGAAGGAGTTTTGAAATGACTAAAGAGGAATTATATTAATCACAGAGTTGACCTTTTAAGTCAGAGGAGAGGAGTTTTAAAGGTGTTTAGACCTGTACTAAAACAAGGACTGTGTGAGGATCAATAAAGTGCAAAACTGAGAAAAGGAAAATATTTATTCTCATGAAGCCCCTCAAAATTTCCCTTTCTGCACCCATCATTTTACAACTTGGACCTCTCGTTACCTCCCTACATCCAGGTACGGCCCCCTTCCCCAGTTTCCTCTGCTTTCTTCTTCTTTCCCCTTTCAAATCCACCTTTGGAAAAAGTCAAGTGCGTGATTTGTCAATTTCATTGACTTAGTTGGTTAAACTACAGAGGAATTGAGGCCAAGATATGAGACCAAGGTTAGAGATTTTGTGCTCATTTCTAAAGTTACAGACTATATAAGTTGTACGGATGTCTCCAGAAGCTATGGTAAAATATGCTATATGTCTAGAAGTTCCTTCTCCCCCCATCCCCATGACAAATATCTTTAATTGATTATGTGATCCAGAATCTTTCTCAAAACAGTGCTTCAGGGATTCTCTGCTGATTGATGAATAGGACTGGAACTTAAGACTGATTCACTGACTTAGGGTCACTTTCTTGGGAGATGAGTTATAACACTTTGTCACTTTCTTGGGAGATGAGTTATAACACTTGGGAGATGAGTTATAACACCTGAGAGGCAGGAGGGTAAATCTTCTCTTTCTGGATCTTCACCATTAATAGGGTGAAGTCTGAGCCCCTAGTTTAGCATCAAAGCCTTCCACGATCTGGTGTTGCCTGCCTCTTGCCAAGTCCCCAGCTGGCATTTTTATATTGAACACCAGTGTTCTGCCTGTCTCTTCCTTTTTGTTTCTCTATAAGTAACAACAATTAGAAGCATTGGCAAGCACATGGGAACTACCAGAAAATTGTCAGAAATATTGGAGGAGAGAAATCTCATGGCAGTTCCGGGTAGTCAGAGAAGTTCTAACTGAGAAAGTCAGATGAGAGCAGGGTCTTCAGAGATGTGGGCTTGTGATTTGATCAAATAGGAATTTTACAGAGCTTTTCATGGCAGATGTGGACTCATTGTATGAGTGGAATGGACATTGGAATTACTTGGATATGCTCTTTTGGTTTACTTATTCCTGAATTTAAAAATAATGAGAAAAAAAGAAAACCAAGCTTATGTTTCTCTAGATCTAAGTGTTCTATGAACAATTATAATGCGCTCCAGTAAAAAAACTTTCCCCTTGGAGCTCAAGCTTAAAGAAGCCCATCTCAGGGAGGAGACTATCAATAGACTGTGCCACTGCATTTGTTATTTGTTATTAAGCAAATGCTGCTCAATCTGATCAGTAAAAGCCATTTAGTTGCCTAAGTAATTGAGGACAATGCAAATAAGCCTTTCCTAAATGGTAATTAACAGGACCTTAGGAACAAAGTGTACACTTTAAAGGCTTAATTACTTCCATGTATTACTCTTGCTTTTTAAAATTTCTTCTCTGAACGATTCTAGGAAACTGTTACACTCAGAAAAGCCAAAACCATCTCCCGGCACGCTTTAGTGTTCCTTTGACAGGTTCTTGAGGGTGCCCAGTCCGAGCCTGAATATGGTTGGAGTGGGGAGAAGTCAAAATGAGATGACACCTGAGCTGAACCCTGAAGGGTCAGTAAGGATAGGTCAGGGGAAAGGGAGGGAAGGACATTGATTCTGGCACAGATGACAGCATGAACAAAGTTATGGAGGTGAGACAAAGTGAGATGAGAAATTAAATGGCTTGTGCATATGAAACAACAACAATTTGTTGAAGCATAAAATAGGTGCTTGAAAGTGGCAAGAAATGGGCATGGAGAGACAAGAATCCAGGGAAGGGTCTTATGTGCCAATTAAAGGAGCTTTTGTTTTTTCATATACTGAGGGAACAATTAAATGTTTATGTACTCAGACATGTTTTAAATAGATTTCTTTAGTTACTGTAGTGGTTGTGGCAGGGAGGGAGGGGGAGATCAGTTTGGTAGTTCCAGTACTGGAATTACCATTTAGATTTGTTAGGGAACTGTGCAGAAGTTCAAGAAAGAGATCATGACAATGAAAACACGATGACCCAAAACCTATAGGATGCAGCAAAAGCAGTTCTAAGAGGGGAGTTTATAGCAATACAATCCTACCTTAAGAAACAAGAAACATGTCAAATAAACAACCTAACCTTACACCTAAAGCAATTAGAGAAAGAAGAACAAAAAAACCCCAAAGTTAGCAGAAGGAAAGAAATCATATGGATCAGATCAGAAATAAATGAAAAAGAAATGAAGGAAGCTATAGCAAAGATCAATAAAACTAAAAGCTGGTTCTTTGAGAAGATAAACAAAATTGATAAACCATTAGCCAGACTCATCAAAAAAAAAAAAGGGGAGAAGATGCAGATCAATAGATTTAGAAATGGAAAAGGAGAAGTAACAACTGACACTGCAGAAATACAAAGGATCATGAGAGATTGCTACAAGCAACTCTATGCCAATGAAATGGACAACCTGGAAAAAATGGACAAATTCTTAGAAATGCACAGCCTTCTGAGATTGAACCAGGAAGAAATAGAAAATATGAACAGACCAATCACAAGCACTGAAATTGAGACTGTGATTAAAAATCTTCCAACAAACAAAAGCCCAGGACCAGATGGCTTCACAGGCGAATTCTATGAAACATTTAGAGAAGAGCTAACACCTATCCTTCTCAAACTCTTCCAAAATATAGCAGAGGGAGGACACTCCCAAACTCATTCTACGAGGCCACCATCACCCTGATACCAAAACCAGGCAAAGATGTCACAAAGAAAGAAAACTACAGGCCAATATCACTGATGAACATAGATGCAAAACTCCTCAACAAAATACGGGTAAACAGAATCCAACAGCACATTAAAAGGATCATACACCATGATCAAGTGGGATTTATCCCAGGAATGCAAGGATTCTTCAATATACGAAAATCAATCAATATGATACACCATATTAACAGATTGAAGGAGAAAAACCATATGATCATCTCAATAGATGCAGAGAAAGCTTTTAACAAAATTCAACACCCATTTATGATAAAAACCCTCCAGAAAGTAGGCATACAGGGAACTTACCTTAACATGATAAAGGCCACATATGACAAACCCACAGCCAACATCGTCCTCAATGGTGAAAAACTGAAACCATTTCCACTAAGATCAGGAAAAAGACAAGGTTGCCCACTCTCACCACTATTATTCAACATAGTTTTGGAAGTTTTAGCCACAGCAATCAGAGAAGAAAAAGAAATAAAAGGAATCCAAATCGGAAAAGAAGAAGTAAAGCTGTCAGTGTTTGCAGATGATATGATACTATACATAGAGAATCCTAAAGATGCTACCAGAAAACTAGTGGAGCTAATCAATGAATTTGGTAAAGTAGCAGGATACAAAATTAATGCACAGAAATCTCTGGCATTCCTATACACTAATGGTGAAAAATCTGAAAGTGGAGTTAAGAAAACGCTCCCATTTACCATTGCAACAAAAAGAATAAAATATCTAGGAACAAACCTACCTAAGGAGACAAAAGACCTGTATGCAGAAAATTATAAGACACTGATGAAAGAAATTAAAGATGATACAAATAGATGGAGAGATATACCATGTTCATGGATTGGAAGAGTCAACATTGTGAAAATGACTATACTACCCAAAGCAATCTACAGATTCAATGCACTCCCTATCAAACTACCACTGGCATTTTTCACAGAACTAGAAAATAAATCTCACAATTTGTATGGAAACACAAAAGACCCCGAATAGCCAAAGCAATCTTGAGAAAGAAAAACAGAGCTGGAGGAATCAGGCTTCCTGACTTCAGACTATACTACAAAGCTACAGTAATCAAGACAGTATGGTACTGGCACAAAAACAGAAATAGAGGGCTTCCCTGGTGGCACAGTGGTTGAGAGTCCGCCTGCCAATGCAGGGCACATGGATTCGTGCCCTGGTTTGGGAAGATCCCACATGCTGCGGAGCAGCTGGGCCATGGCCACTGAGCCTGCATGTCCGGAGCCTGTGCTCTGCAACGGAAGAGGCCGCGACAGTGAGAGGCCTGTGTACCGCCAAAAAAAAACCAAACGGAAATATAGATCAATGGAACAGGATAGAAAGCCCAGAGATAGACCCACACACATATGGTCACCTTTTCTTGATAAAGGAGGCAAGAATAAACAGTGGAGAAAGGACAGATTCTTCAATAAGTGGTGCTGGGAAAACTGGACAGCTACATGTAAAAGAATTAAATTAGAACACTCCCTAACACCGTACACAAAAATAAACTCAAAATGGATTAAAAACCTAAATGTAAGGCCAGACACTATTAAACTCTTAGAGGAAAACGTAGCAGAACACTCCATGACATAAATCACAGCAAGATCCTTTTTGACCCACCTCCTAGAGAAATGGAAATAAAAATAAACAAATGGGACCTAATGAAACTTAAAAGCTTTTGCACAGCAAAGGAAACCATAAACAGGACCAAAAGACAACCCTCAGAATGGGAGAAAATATTTGCAAATGAAGCAACTGACAAAGGATTAATCTCCAAAATTTATAAGCAGCACATGCAGCTCAATATCAAAAAAACAAACAACCCAATCCAAAAATGGGCAGAAGACCTAAATAGACATTTCTCCAAAGAAGGTGTACAGATTGCCAACAGACACATGAAAGAATGCTCAACATCATTAATTAGAGAAATGCAAATCAAAACTATAATGAGGTATCACCTCACACTGGTCAGAATGGCCGTCATCAAGAAATCTAGAAACAATAAACGTTGGAGAGGGTGTGGAGAAAAAGGAACCCTCTTGCACTGTTGGTGCGAATGTAAATTGATACAGCCACTTTGGAGAACAGTATGGAGGTTCCTTAAAAAACTAAAAATAGAACTACCATACGACCCAGCAATCCCACTACTGGGCATATACCCTGAGAAAACCATAATTCACAAAGAGTCATGTACCTCAATGTTCATTGCAGCTCTATTTACAATAGCCAGGGCATGGAAGCAACCTAAGTGTCCATCAACAGATGAATGGATAAAGAAGATGTGGCACATATATACAATGGAATATTACTCAGCCATAAAAAGAATGAAATTGAGTTATTTGTAGTGAGGTGGATGGACCTAGAGTCTGTCATACAGAGTGAGGAAAGTCAGAAAGAGAAAAACAAATACTGTATGCTAATATATATATATGGAATCTAAGAAAAAAAGAAATGGTCATGAAGAACCTAGGGGCAAGATGGAAATAAAGACGCAGACCTACTAGAGAATGGACTTGAGGTAATGGGGAGGGGGAGGGGTAAGCTGGGACAAAGTGAGAGAGTGGCATGGTCATATATACATTACCAAATATAAAATAGATAGCTAGTGGGAAGCAACCGCAGAGCACAGGGAGATCAGCTCTGTGTTTTGTGACCACCTAGAGAGGTGGGATAGGGAGGGTGGGAGTGAGGGTGACCCGAGAGGGAAGAGATATGGGGATATATTTATATGTATAACTGATTCACTTTGTTATAAAGCAGAAACTAACACACCATTGTAAAGCAATTATACTCCAATAAAGATGTTAGAAAAAAAAGAAAAAGAAAGAGATCGCTGGTACCTAGTATATATCAAATTGGAGTAAAAATATAGAGAAAGATGCAAAATTGACATGTATTTTATAAGGTAAAATAAGAAGGATTTGGTGACTATTAGATGTTTTAAAGGTGAGGTAGAGGGAGAAGTTGACAACGTATTGAGTTGGCCAAAAATTTCGTTCAGGTTTTTTGTGACATCTTACGGAAGAAGCCAAACAAACTTTCGGGCCAACCCAATGTTAAGGTCCTGGCTTACGCGGCCCTGGTAGATGATGGCGCCTCCTGCAAATACAGGAGGATAAGCTCACTCTGGGTTGCTTCCAGGCTTCCTAAGATTTTGTGTGAACATAAGTTTTCATGTCCTCAGGGTAAAAGCTCAGGAGTAGACTGTTGGGCCATAGGGTAAGCATGGCTTTTCATGAGAAACTGCTCAACAGTTTTACGGAGTTGCTGCACCACAGTGATGCTCACCAAAAAAGTATGATTCAGTGCTTCTGCATCCTTATCAGCACTTGGTATTGTCTGTATGTTTTCTTTCAGTCATTTGACAATGTATGCAGCGGCCGCTCATTATGGCTTCAGTGTGCATTTCCCTAATGGTTAATGACATTGTTGCTATGGTCATCCTCACCCTGTACAGGCTTCAGATTCCTCTTTGGATGCTCTGTTATGGTGGGAGCTGGGGTACTGGAGAGTTTTAATGCTGCACTCTCAGCTTTCAGATGCATCTCTATTCCTGTAGCACTGTTACGATTTACCATGCAATGCTTGCTAAGCTGGTGGTTGTAATGCTCTGTTTTGTCCTGGCTCAGCCTCAGTCTCACATAGACCTGTGCACCTGGGCCTTGGGGCTGGGACATTTTCAGTGTTCCAATTCCTCCCTCCCATGGCAATCAAACTCCTGCCTTGTATCTGTGGTGGGTCGTGTGTGGGAGAGAGTTTCAATCTCTTCCTCTAGTGGTAGGAGACTTCTAATGGCATTGGTTTAGTATCCTGGACCAGCTGCTTTATACCTCCATCCCAAAGACTGAGGGTTTTTAATGTTTCTGTGCCCTTCTCTGTGCTTTGGGGGCAATAGAATTTGGTCCCACGGTGGCCTACGGTTTTTATTGAGAGAAGTGACTGGCAGGAGGGCAGCATTTCATGCCTATCCTGCAGGCATGGCCTAAACCTTCCTGTATACCTGCACACCGTCTCTATAACAACGCCTCAATTCTGCCATTGCAGTGTGGAAGCAGCCATGGGCACTCCTCTAACTGAATGGGCATGGCTGTGTCCCAATAAAACTTTATTTATAAACATGGGCTTTGGGCTGAAATTGGCCTGTGGGCTGTAGTTTGCCAACCCCTGGTCTACAGAATAAACTCCAAATGCCTTGTTGTGACTTTGGGATCCTTCCTGCCTTTCTCTTCAGTGTGATCTTTTCTCATCCTATCTTAAATTCATACTTCAAGAGAAACCCTTTCAACCAGCACATTAATAGTGACATCCAGTTAGTTGGTCAAAACATTGGTTAAAGAAAGGAAGCGCACCCACAAACTCATCTTAAAATATCTTAACATAAAACATTCACGGACATTTATTTGTCTTTTCTTTAACCTAGGGCCAAGACTTTTATTTGATTTTATGCCTCATCTTTTTTTGTGTGCCTAATGCATTTTTTATGATTGCCAGTTCTGGTTTCTTTAGATTAGAATGAGAACTTGAGATATCAGCAAAGCAATTTGAGACAGAATTTCATTGTAGGGATTTTTAATAATCCTCCTTCATTCTTTTATAGTTCCATTCTCTGGGCTTAATTCTATTGCAACTTCTTTTAGTGACTCAGTAAAAATAAAAAAGGCAAGTCTTTTCAAAGTATCCAACTTAATTTTCACAGAAACAACAACTCTTCGATGTTGTTTATGTTCATTATATAATTTCAGTAATGAGTACAACTGGCATAAACTGACTAGAAACAAACATCTGTGATTCAGATAACCCAGGAGGTGGAAGCAGAAATGGACGGGCTCATTAGGGTCCATCCATCTTGTCATGGATGCTAGTTAGTCAGGGTGTTTTCTGCTAGTTTGCAGAAAGAGTGGAAGTGTTAGTTAATCCAGTGAGGCACTTAAGATGTAGCTGAGAGAGCTTCTACTGAGAAGCCCTTACTGCCTTGACTGTCCCCAGCTGTTCCCTCTGCCAGCCCCTTTCTTTATGTTGGTCCCTTGACTTAGGATGTTCTTTGTGCACCTCTACCTGAAGGACATCTCCTAACTTTTTTTAGGTTTAGTTCAATGTTACCTCCTTTATGATGCCTTTTCTTCTCTTCTTCCTGAAGACTACTGAGATTGGCTGATTCCCTCTTCTGGGTTTCTCCCTACCCTACTATCGAAGTACCTGTAACACATTAACATGTTAAAATTTTCTTTCTAATTCCGCTATACCGTGGGAGGATAGAGATTCTTTTATTCACCTTCACATCTCCGGACCCTAACATTGTCTTATTTAGTGGTAAGAGCTTGGTAACTTTCCACTCAGTGAATGACTACATTATTACTGCTGTTGCTTGATTGGCTGGCTGCAGCAGAGGTGGTGCCACAGAGCAGACTGGGCCACATTAACGATCTCCTTCAATGTAGATTAAGATAATGATTACAGAATCCAGATGCTGGAAGGAAGAACATGATTGGAAATTTTGATCCCTCAGCAGATTTCTAAAAGAGCTCTCTCGATTCTAAGATCTCTGCTAGGTTGCAAGAGCACAGTGGCTGTGCCTTACTCATGTTTATAGTCTCATCCCTTTTTATGGTGTCTTGCAAGATACTCAGTGCTTGCTAGGTAAAGAAGGAAACGTTGGCTTATAAAACAGATTTGCAAACGTCTTGAAAATGCAAGGCCACCAGGGTAGGATTCACTCTGCATACAGAGCAAGTTGAGGCTCCACTTCTTAGATTTCTACTTGCTCTGAGTTGATGTTTGAACTTTCCCATGCAGAGCAGAACTATAGGAACAATGAACACCTAGCAAGCTGAGTAACTCTTTTTCTTGGTAAGTGAGTAGTACATGAACATTTGTTGCACTGGATAAGGGGCTATTGAATACAAACACAATATTTATAACATCAACATGTCTGATAATGTAAGATCCTTTTAGCTCCAACTATGGGTTACGGATGAGAGGTGCTCTGGTTTTACTGTAGGGCCACTCTGGGTAACAGTTTCAACTGTGAATCTCCAGGGTTTGATGCTTCTAGCTCAATTCAATGTCTTTAGTGTTGTTTGTTTTGTTTTTAAAGCAGAGGAGGTGATAATAGTTTGCTTGCAGTTGTACAAGAAACTATTTTTGATATTACTAAGGATCCCACTCTCTCCCACTTTTCTTTTTTAACAACCATATGCTTGAGAACACTCTAAATGAAACAAGATTTCAAGACATTATGTGAAAGATTTTTAATGATAGAACTTGCATTGCCCAAACTGATGTCAGGTGCTTAACTGCCAATTAAAATTATTTCTCAAAAAAGTAAGTTCTTGTGTCTCTAAGCTTTGGGCTCATTTTACAGTACTAATATGATTCTGGCACTGTGCCCTTCCGCCAAGATTAAGTACTAGCTGAGCTTAATGGCCTAAACTGTCACTCCCCAGCTCTTTATTAATCCCGGGAAAGTGGCCTGTACCTCGGTCATTACTGCTCAGTTAGGTAAATAATCATCACATCCATTCTCATTAGAGCACTCTCTTCACAGAAAGCTTTGTTCCTGAGATTTTTCAATTAGTCTTAACAAGTCATAAAATGCCACTAATGTCTTCCTTTCTCCATTGGTCCACCAAACAAATAAAAATCATGTGTCTAATTAAAGAAACCCAAGTCCTCCTAAAACCTATTCCCTTTGCTTCTGTTGTGTTCAAAAGCCAAGAATCTCATTGAATGAGGCCAACTAGCCAGCCTGGGTCACTGATCATTGCTGAGTGGTGAAGAAGTCTTACACTGGTACGTGCAAACATCAGATTCAGCAAGAGAAAATGTTTGCTTGAAATGAGGGAAGATAAGGCACTGAGTCACTGCTATTTCTCCTCTTCACTCCACTTTAAGGGGAAATTTCTTGAGGCAGGGTTGTACTCAGTCATCATTGCACAACATGGGACTCAAATTGACTCAGTATAAATATAAGAAATGGACAACTTGTTTCCTCTTTTAATGAGATTGTGTTTTCCTAGTAAGAAGAATTGACATCAATGACCTGGGATGTTTAGAAATCTAAGTGTAGGAGTGGGGAGTTCCATTTACAGTTATCCAAGAGACAGTTCTTTGAATGTCTTTTTTTTTTCCCTTTGCACTCTTGCCCAAGGACAGCTGAGTTGTAACAGGTTGGAAGGGAAGTGGTCAATAGTAACAAGAAATATTTGGTTCTCATCTCATCCTGCTGAAACCAGGTATAAATTTGTACATAGGGACATGAGGCAGACACGGAGATACACTACTCAGATCCCTCTTCAGGAAAGAAATTGCTGTTGAGCTGCAAGGAGTGTGGTTCACTGGCATCCTCCAGCTGTTAGATTCTCAAGGTCTGCCTCAGTTTGAGATCATGTTATTCTTAATCCAAGCTCTGCCAGTGCCTGAGGTGCAGGTAGAAGGGTCTAGTCATTTCTATGCAACATGGGAATCCTTTAATGAGCTGGCAGAATCTGGTAGGTTGCCATCATGCTTTGATGGGTCCTCCTGACCATTCCTTTTTCTTTCCTTTTCTTTTCATAGGTGTTACTTCCCCCAAAACCTTTGCATGCCTAATTCTATTCTAACATCTGTTTCCCAAAGAATCCAACTTGTAACAGGAAGTAAGGCAGGAAGGGACACAAGATCATTCATTGTCTTGGGATGGTCTTTATGGCTGTCCTTTTGCATAATCTAAGATCTTAGCAAATATCCTATTTCACTGACCCTACCCAGGACTGTACTGTGCACTTCTCTGTCATCAAAGGCTTTGTAGTTAATATATATTGTTTAATAATCATAGAGTACCGGGTAGCCTCTATGCTCTGTTAATCCCCAAACGATGAAAACCTTCGCTGGTATATTCCTGACGCCCATGAGACTAGTTACCCATCCATAAATCTTAAGTTAGGAATGCATGTCCTGTTTCCAAGCACCTACCCCCATACCCTAGATTAACTATAAAATTGTCTCAGTCGCCCTTCGTCAGTGTGGACTACAGCTGCGAATGCTTCTGGATCGTTGTCTGCCTGAACCTGATCCCATCCTGTGAGTAAGTTACCCTATAATTAACGGATCCATTGTGTATATGGAGCTTCCTGCCTCGTGTTTTTGGTCTACAAGATGCCTTCTCAGGGAGCTTCCCTGGTGGCGCAGTGGTGGAGAGTCCGCCTGCCGATGCAGGGGACACGGGTTCGTGCCCCGGTCCGGGAAGGTCCGATGTGCCGCGGAGCCGCTGGGCCCGTGAGCCATGGCCACTGAGCCTGCGCGTCCAGAGCCTGTGCTCTGCAACGGGAGAGGCCACAACAGTGAGAGGCCCTCGTACCGCAAAAAAAAAAAAAAAAAAAAAAAAGATGCCTTCTCAGTTCATTGGGCACTTTTCATTCCCTCTGTCCTCCAACAGGCTTCATGCTTTCAGATCCTATTGAAGGTCTGTGAGAATCACTGATTCACTTACTGTAAAGATGTTGTTGAGAACATTCTACTGAAGTCTTATCCAAGTCCTGTATATAAGCTCCACAGAATCAGTGTTCATGCTCAGGAAACATCTTATGGTGCATTTCCCTCAAGGCTGGAAGGAATCATATCTGAGAAGTTTTTACCCTTAGTTTTGGCTACTAGGAAGCACAGAATGAAATATGCTCAGTCGCAGTAACTTTGTAGTACCTCAAAGCTTAAATTTGTTTTTGATTTTGTTGTCTCTGTAGAGTTTAATATTTTCCATGACTCTCATATTTTATTTTGTATTTCTCATTTTATTGGGCATGTCTTACGTGTTATAGGCAGTGGATGCAGCACGGGTCCTGGAGCCTGACTGTAGGGATTTGAATGCAGGTTCTGCCCCGTAATAGCTGTGCCATCTTAGGCATGTCACTAACCATGCTGAACATCAGGTTCTTTGTAAAAATATGATACTAAGAGTACGTGATTTATAGGGCTATTGTGAAGGTTAAATGAGATAATGCATGTAAACTGCTTGGTAAAACGCTTGGTGTAAACCCTGAGTACCTCTGATTGGGGGTGATGCAATGAATAGGGCTGAATGACTAGACGGAGTGCTGCATGGACTGGAAATGAAAGGGGCTTCATTGTAAGGTAACCAATTTCTGGAAGATAGTTTTCTGAAAATAATTAATAAATAAGTGGTTGAGGCTCTGATTAAACTAGATCAACAGTAAAGACCGGCTGTTTTATCTGCTGTAAGTCACGGTAGTTAATTTAATACATTTGGCATCCACTAAGAAGAGGGTGGTGATTAAGTTAACTGAGTGCCTGACAAGGGGAGTAGAACCAAGCCAATACTTGAGGGAACAGAAGTCAAGATAGACGAGCTGTGAGGAGTGGCTCAGGGATTGGAGAGCTATTTGTTAGCAGGGATGCTGTTTGTGGAGCCATGCTTTGTTAGGCTAGACGGCTCTGTGCATTACAGGAAATTTCGCATCCCTGGACTCTGTGATAACTCCAAATGCCCCACCATTTCTAAATGCCCAAGGACTGCTTCTAGTTGAGAATCACTGAAGTATGAAAGGACATTTGGGCTTAGATTGAGAATATAAGCTGATGTCCCTAGAACATTCACAGTTCCTGTAGCGCTTTCACTCAAATGTATCCTGGTCTACGTGGCTCCTTGGAGTTGGTTGATTTCAGGCCTGGGGCTGGGAAGAGTACAAGATGAGCCTGGAAGTAAAGAAGTGCGTTGGCCTCAACTTTCCAGGTGATGCCTTTCCCAAGAAATAGCTCTCTGATTCTGATCCTTGTCTTTAAGCAGGATGGGGACAAATATTGGCAGCCTATCCTTGTGCCAGGCATTGTGCTAGGCAACTCACAGACATTCTCTTATTTAATGCAGTGTTTTGTATGAATGTATCTGAGCCAAACTCTACTTTGCACATAAATAGAATTAGTGACCCCTCAGAGTGTGCATTCAACTTTGGTTCAGTGAAATTTGGAGTATAAATTGGACTTTTACCTACTTCTAATTGAATAGAATAATTCTAATCAGATGAAACGATTCACTCTAAAGTGCAGTACAACTACAGATACCCAAAAAAAAAAAAAAAAATCACAGAATCTTAGAAGAAGCAGGAACACTATCATTGAACCAACATAGAGACTTCTGCATATGATGAGGATGAACCTCAATAAACAATGAAGGCCAGGGCAGACAAAATGATGTACATAATCTCTTTCTAACAAACACCGTAACTGTCCAAAGAAAGGCAGTAATATAATTTCTGCTTAAGTAAAGCACGTCTCAGTGCTAACCACAAAGGAGGACCTGAATGCATGGTTCCTGCTCTTCTCATTTCCCCAGAGAGGAGGAAGCTAGGAGAATTTAAGTAATGTTTTGAAAGCCACAGAAATAATAAATGGTAGAGCCAGGCTTCAAACCCAGATCTCTAGACTCTGCCGCCTGTTTTTGTACAGCTGTCAGACTAAGAATCTTCTTTTTTGTTCAAGAATTTTGAAAACATTTTTTTCTACTCAGTAATTTCATATCAAGGATTCTCTAATAAAAAAGATAAAATATAAAGACTTATATCTATCTCAGATGAAGAATCTTTAAAAATGTTTTAATTTTTGAAAAAATCAAGAGAAGAAAAATTTTTTGTGGCACATGAAAATTATATGAAATTCAAATTTCAGTATCCACAGCTAAAGTTCTATTGGAACACAGCCATGCCCATTCAGTCACATGTTGTCCATGACTGCTTTCATGCTACAAAGGCAGAGGTGGTTGGTTGAGACAGAGACCATATGACCCCCCAAAGCCTAAAATGTTTAATATCTGGCCCTTAACAGAAAAAGCTGGCTGACTCCTGCTCTTTTCATTATGCCCAAGTGCTGGTGGATCCAGATTGCTTGTGACTTTACAAATCTTCCCGCATTCTTGGGGAATTATTAAATTGCCATGCAGGTTGCACTGAAGTGCTTCCTGCTGGCTTACATTGGAGAGGTTTGAAGGTATCAGATGGGACAGATTCCCTTCCTTCACCTTAGCCAAAATCCAATCTCACTCTCTTTCATGTTCAAAAGGATCTGATTAACTAGGACGTGAATGGGGAAAAGAACAATCCATGCTGTGGGGCTGGGCTGAGCGGGCGTTTGGAGCTGCTGTATTTCAGCTCCTCCTCATCACTTCTGACCGGTTCCCTGGACGCCCAGCCCTGTCTAATGGAGACTGCGCACCAGAGGTTAAAGTACAAGAGTCAGGGCCTGTGTTTGAACTCTGCTTGCTAACTACGACTCTGGGCAAGTTATTTAAACTCCCTCAGTCTCAGTTTCCATAGGTCAAAAATGAGAGTGATAAGAGTATCTATAGGGCGTCCCTGGTGGTGCAGTGGTGCAGAGTCCTCCTGCCAATGCAGGGGACACGGGTTCGTGCCCCGGTCCGGGAAGATCCCACATGCCGCAGAGCGGCTGGGCCTGTGAGCCATGGCCGCTGAGCCTGCATGTCCGGAGCCTGTGCTCTGCAACGGGAGAGGCCACAACAATGAGAGGCCCACGTACTGAAAAAAAAAAAAAAAGAGTATCTATAGCTCAGATAATTTGGAGGATTAAATGAGAAGATAAAAAGGTTTTTTGTTGTTTTGCAAAGAGTTGGTTCAGTAAGCATTCAATAAATATTAGCTATTGTTATTAATTTTTCTGCTTACTTGTCATCAGGGAAGGAGGGAAGTCTGTGATTCAAGTTAAAATGCCCTAGAAGGTGTTTTTTTTCTTTGTTTGTTTGGTTGGTTGTTTTTTTTTTTTTTTTTTCGGTACGCGGGCCTCTCTCTGTTGTGGCCTCTCCCGTTGTGGAGCACGGGCTCCGGACGCACAGGCTCAGCGGCCATGGCTCACGGGCCCAGCCGCTCCGCAGCATGTGGGATCCTCCCGGACCAGGGCACGAACCCGTATCCCCTGCATCGGCAGGTGGACTCTCAACCACTGCGCCACCAGGGAAGCCCTAGAAGGTGTTTTTAAAACATGTTTTCTGTGTTTTTTTTAAAAAAGTAATGCAAACACACAATACAAAATTCAAATAGTACAAATAATAAAAATAAATGTCTCAGCAAAGAATGAGTCTGAGATGTTCAAGGCAGTAATAGTCATAATAGCTCTAAACTGGAAATTACCCAAATGCCCATCACTAGTAGAACAGAGAAATCGACTGTGGTATAATTATACAATGGAATGCCGTTCAACAGAGTGAATGGTCTATAACTACAGGCAACAATGATGACGAATCTCTTGGACAAATGCTGAGCAAAAGAAGCCAGACAGCAAAGCACACACCTAGATTCCATTTAGATAAGGTACAGAATCAGGAGAAATCTCACCTTTGCCTCAGGGATTACCCTGGGTGCAGGTGAGGGGTGTTGATGGGAAGCTGATGGGAGGAGGCTTGGGGGGCAGCTAGTAATGCTCTGTTTCTTGATTTGGGTGCTGGTTACACAGGTGTGTTCAGTTTGTGAAAATTCATCAGCTGATTCTTGTAAATGCTTGCACAGGATTAAACTTCGTATTTTGACAAAATAATAAAACCTAAAAATAAAAAGGCACCCTCCTCCTGCTCTTGACTCCTAGTCACTCAGTCCCCTCTTCAGAAGCAGCCACTGTTACCATCAAACTGAATATCCGGAGACAGTCACAGTGTATAAGAACGTGTCTGCCTGTATGTAATATGTGCATTATTACTGTTATTCTTCTTTCTTGAAAACAAGTTTTTGTTTTATTTTATAAGGACTTTATTTTTTTAGGGCGGTTTTAGGGTTACAGCAAAATCGAAAGGAAGTACAGAACGTCCTCAATATGAGGGTTCACTCCTGGTGTTGTACATCCTAGAGGTTTGCGCCAAAGTATAATAACAAGTATCCGTCATTATAGTATCCTTCACTGCCCTGAAAATCCTCTGTCTGAGAGCAAGTTCTGATGTACCTAGTCTTATGTTCAGTCAACCACCTGCTGCAAAGGGGATAGTAGATCTTAGGAGAAGGTCAGGTAGAGCAGAGGAGATGAGAAGGGGTCCTGATGCTGGGTGACCCCCTTGGACCTGGCAAGGTTTCCACAAATGTTCGTTGAACTGTCAAAGGGAATTTAAGTGCTTCAAGATGGCTGGGCCTTCTTCCTAGTGTTGGGCTGGGCCCCAGATAAAGTCATCCTATGCTTTCTTCGTGTTTAAAACTCTAGGTATCCCACTGGGCAGTCCTGTTCCCCAGGCCTTCTGTTCATGGTGAACATTCAGCTCAGGTTGTGATTCAGAATAACACCCTCTTCTCTGTGAAACAATGTTCCTTATTCTGAAGCTGGCAATGTCTGACAATAGGGTGAGATATTTGAAACCAGGACCACCATGAAACATCTGGGAAGATATTCTTGTATTTCTGGTCTTTTATTCTGTCTTACCCTTGTAGCTGGTAACTTTCTCCGATACTTTTAGCAGCATCAACAACCCCAAATGTTATTCATCCTCTAAGACTCAATGCAAGCTCTACCCCCTCCATGAAGTTTCCATCAGGTTTCCCTGGAGGTCTCTGATTTGCATCACTTTATTTAGCACTTATTTACATAATCATCAGTCTATAATTATTGATTTCTGTCTACTAAGCTTCAAATACCATGCTGGGAATTCAAGAAAGAATACTCTATTTCTGTCCTCAAGTAGCTCACATTCCAGTGTCAAAGGGAGGCGTGTAAAATATCAAAGAGTATTGCATGATATTGGTATAAAAGATGCAGTAATTGATTAAATCTGCTACAGTAGGAACCAAGAGTACAAGGCAAGCTTCACAGAGGTACCCCTTGAGCTCTGCACCTTGAAGAATGAGCCGGGCTTTGTTAGACCAGAGTGAGAGAAGGGCTCACCATTTAATATGTCTATGTCATTAAATTTACTAGTCTTTCCAACCAGATTGTGAGAGACTCATGGATAAGACTCATAACTTCGGCTTCTTTATCCCCCATTTCCCCAAAAATCTAGTAAAATTCTAGTTATTAAATTAGATAGACACAAGAGTAAGGGCAAACACAGGAACAGTCTTCTTAAAAGATGTAACCAAAGACCTGAATTTTAAATATTCTAACAGATTTGCATTTTTAGAATGTGAACTTCTCATCAGATTTGGAATATAAAGGAAACCTTCTAAAGAGATAAAATTGAACTTTAATTGGAGCAGTCATTATAATCAGGGCCAAACTTTGATGAGCAGCTGGTGTCCTCCTCACTTTCTGCCCCATTCAACGCCCCACCCTTGAGTCCCTGCGGCTTGGCTCTCAGGTTCTCAGGAGGACAGGAATTATTTTGATTGTAATTGGGCCTGACCTGTGACAGAGTCACTATCTGAATCCATTGTTGGCCACTGAGTTGCTCTGTGACCTCGGGCAACTTACTTAGACATCTTGGGTCTCAGTGGCTACCTTATAAAACTGAAGTAAGTATACTTACTTCGTAAAGATTAAATGGTATAAGTGTTTGAAACATAATAGACTCTCAATAATGTAAGCTTTCCTTCCTTTCTTCTTCTCACCTTCTTTTCTACCCTCTTCCCTTTTTCCTTGGAATGTTCAGGAGGAAATTTGGGGGAAGAGAGAGGCTAGAAGGCGGTGAATGAAGAGATTCTGAGCAGCTTATGGAGACCTTGGGAGAGGTAAATGGATGGACCCAGAGGCAGTTTAAGACATTTTGCCATGTTTCGTGCAGTTTACTGCCGCAGGTAAATGCCGTTGCCTCTGAGAGGTTTCCTTGAGACCGAAGGTGGAGGTTTCTTTGGAAGAAACATCAGGCCAGGATCAGCCACAAAGGGGGCTCGGAGTTGTTAGGGCTGCAGGGAAGGGATAGGGCATGATTTATCCAGAAGAAGAGGAGACTCAAGGTCACACTCTTGACTTCAGCCTGTGCCTGTCACGCCTTCCCTTCGAGGCTGTCACCTGGGAGGAGCATTAGACTTCAGGCTAATATAGGGCTGGGCTCAGGGTCTTCTATTATCTTGGAGCTTCCAAGTAGCTTGCCTTAGGAGGAGATGATTAACCGCAGATCCTCAGTTCACTTGTCAAGAATTCAGGCACTGCAGGGAGAGGGATGCACCTGCATCTATGGTTCTATAATGACTCACTAGGATCCTTCCCTGCGTCATCCATCCCACTCCCAGGCAGGAGATTCCCAATGCTCCACTTAGCCTTCTCCCACCTGCTCCCACCCCCATGTCAGCCCACCAAAGCCAAAGAGCTCTCAGCTGTAAACAAATCAAACTGACAAACTAATTCTCGGGAGCTAATGGCTAAAGGCACTTAATTCTCACAACAGCATTTTCGTTTTAATGGGGGCTTCAAACCTTGGCCCAGGAGGGACTCCCTAACGGAGGGATTCCAGGTGGTGTGGAATGCAGAGAGGAACAGAATGTGCTGGCGCTTGCCCAAGGTCACACAGCGAGGTGGTGGCAGAGCTGTGAGTAAAACCCAGCTACCTCGACTTCCAGTCTCACACTGATGGAGGCTCTGCCTCTTGTTTGGTCACACTGGGACTCCCTGCCCCATTCTTGAGCTGCATCAGTGACTGTGGCCCAGCTTGAGTGTGCAGAGGCTGTAATGGGAGCCTAAACCATCCACCTGCACTGCCAGAACCTCTCAGGAAGAATAGTAGCATTGAGGAGGCTTGATCAATAAATATTATGCAAATGCCTAGAGCAATAACATTCCCTTCCATTACCAAGCTAACAGTCCCCGTCAAGAGCCTGCCTGCATTCTGACGGTTTTATTTTTCCTGGTTTGTCAGCCTGAAATCAGGGTCTGACTGATGCCCGTATGAAGCATAAAAGGTACATGACTGGCAGAGGCCCAGTTCCTTTTTCTCTGAATTAGAGGCCCTTGCTCCATGAGCTGGCAAGAGGCCCGGCTTTGTGCACATCAGTTATGTTCTCTGACTGAGAGCCTTGCTGAGCAGAACCAGACGGTAAACATTCCTGGAGCCACGATGAGCCTCATTGTGATGTGTTCTCCATAGAAAGAAAGCAGCGAGGCAGCGGTACCCAGATCCCTTCCCTGCATCCCCTCTTCATCTCTTCCCACCTGTCACCCAGCTAAGGAATCCTGGAATCCGAGCAATCGTTACACTTCTGTTTGTAGTTGTACAAGAAAAATAACATTCTTCATCTTCTAAAACTGAAATTAAATGCTACTATGAACTCTTACTCTGCTGGATGTCAAAACTTAATTGCAGTCAATTAAGTGTTTACCCTTCTTTTGTCTCTGTAGTCCTCTTAAAGTTCTGGAAAGCTTACTCAGTGTCAAGTCCTGTGTGTGTGTGCGGGGGTGGGGTCTGGTCATTGGCATCATTCCTTACCCTCATTGACATCTACTGAGATGATGTCCCCAACTCCATCTTGCATTTGGTTGTCAGTAGATCAAAGTGGTACCTCCCTTTTTTCTAACTGCAGGACCCCTTTAAGGCACCAGCTCTCTCTGCTCTTGGTTGCTCAGAATACATTCTCTGTCCCCACAACAGAATGCAGGTGTCCAGAGATCATATGTGGCTGTTTCAGGCTCTCTGCCTAGATACCCACATACACATTTCTTCTCACTTTCAGCGCTACGTGGAGGGGGAACCCAGTGCCTCACTCATTCCCTGGACTGCCTCTTGAGAAAGTGGGTAGAGTGAGTCACAGACCTTCTTCCTCTTGAATTTCTCCAGCTTGTATCTCCCCTCCCATATCCTCTGCGGTGTTTGTCCTGTGGTGGCTCAGGGCTCAAGGTCTCCTTCCCAGCAATGCCCTGATGTTCAAGCTCCTGTCTCCTGCACGTGCTCTCTGCATCCCTTCCCATTCTTAGATCCGCATAGCCTGGCTTTTCATTTTTTCTTCCAAATCATTTGAAACTCAAAAGTCAAGAAGTACACTATTTTGCTTTCATGTTCCTTTAATAAACCTTCATTGTAGCAGCAAAAACCTCATGATATAGCTGTCCAAATGGAGGATTGTGTAGTGATAGAAATTCTAAAGAGGAGAAGGGGAAAACACATTGGTTAAGAATCAAAAATATTATATAGCTATATGATGTATTTTTTAATTGCTTGCAGTCTATCTCAACCAGAGTTCCAGAGAAAATGATTGCAGCTTTCATTTTCTCAATGTTCTCAGCGTTGGCATCTTCCTAAAAGTGCCAAGGGCAAGTCCCAAGGGTAATTCTCAATGCATAGGAGAGAAAGAATTCATTTAAATCAATGGATGCTTTAGGGAGGTGATTCTCAGTGTGATCTGAGTATCCCCAAGGGTCCCTGAGACCCTCAATGTATCGGGTCAAAATTATTTTCATAATAATACTAAAACTTTATTTGCCTTTTTTACTTTCATCTGTCATGAGTGTACTATGACCTTTGAAAAACTCCACTGTGCAAACATGAACATCTGTGTACACACAGAAATTAAGTGTTCAGAGATTTCATGTATTGGAAATATCAGAAAAATGATATTATATAGCACTTAAAAATACATTAAAAGAAATAAAGCAGGGAATTATAAATTTGATGATATTAAAAAGTGACTCTCTAATTGACCAGGTATATTAAAACAAGAACAAAGTAAAACTTTTAGAAATTACAAAAAATTACATAATAATTAAAATTAGTATCTCAATAAACATGATAAAGAGAAGACTGGAAACAGATGAAAAGAGAATCAGTAAGCTTGAAGAGAGAGCTGAAAAAATCAAATTAAAGGCAATAGAGAGAGACAAAGAGGTAGATCAAAGAGAAATTAAGAGACATAGTGAACAGAATGAGAAAGTCTAATAAAAATCTCACTGGAGTTCCAGGAGGAGATGATAAAGAGAATGGAAAAGAGGCATTATGCAAAAAGATAGTGCCTAGGAATTTTATACAATCAATGTAGGATGTCAGTCTCAGGTACAGGAAACCTGAAAAAGTCCCCATTTAAAATATCTCATACCATTTTCAGAAAACGTCACAACTTTTGGAAGAGGAAATGGTTTCACAGAGATAATGGATGTTGTTTTGAATCACAAACCAAATGGAGTGTTTATCGTGAACAGAACACTTGGGGATCAGGGCTTCTTCATTGGACACCTAGAGTTTCAAACACAAAGAGGTCATGAGGAAACTTTATCTGAGTCCAGGGCCAACACTGGAGAGAAGGCCTGGTCATTTAATTCATTTTGATGCCAGATGAAGGATCAGGGCTTCTTCGCATCTCCTCTGCTCTCCCTGTTCCTCTTATCCTGAGGTCTACCCCCACCCCTTGGGAGCAGGTGGTCAAACCGGACACAGGGCTAGATACATGAGTACTTGTTCTCAGGAAAGCAGAAAAAGGAAGCACCTAAAACATAAAAGCTAAAAATATTAAAATAAAAATGACATATCAGGCAAATATTAAGTAAAAGAAAGACACTATAGCTACACCAATGTAAGATAAAATCCTTAAGGTTAAAAGCATTACTAGAGACAAAGAGAGTTACTGAATACGCCAGGAAGATGTATCGATTCTAAACCTGTTAGGATAAATAAAGTAAAAACTTAATAAAACTGCAGGGGTGGGCTTCCCTGGGGGCGCAGTGGTTAAGAATCTGCCTGCCAGTGCAGGGGACACGGGTTCAAGCCCTGGTCTAGGAAGATCCCACACGCCACAGAGCAACTAAGCCCGTATGCCACAACTACTGTCTGTGCTCTAGAGCCTGCGAACCACAACTACTGAGTCTGTGTGCTGCAACTACTGAGGCCCACGCACCTAGAGCCTGTGCTCTGCAACAAGAGAAGCCACAGCAATGAGAAGCCCACACGCTGCAACGAAGAGTAACCCCTGCTTACCGCAACTAGAGAAAGCCCATGTGCAGCAACAAAGACCCAATGCAGCCAAAAAAAAAAAAAAAAAATCAATAAAATAAATAAATTAAAAAAAAAAACTGCAGGGAGAAATTGACAAATCCACCACCATAACTGCAGATTTTAGCAACCTCTTTTAGTTATCTATAGATCAAGTAGATAAAAAATCACTAAGGATAGAGGAAATTTGAATCATGCAGAAAACAACCTTGATCTGATGTAAATAATTAATGATACTTCTCAAATCTGGAGCACACATATTTTCAAAGGCACATGGCACATTCTAAAAATGTTATGCATTACACGGTATGTCAAGTTTCCTCCAATTTCATAAAACCTAAAACATAGAAGAAGTTAAGCTAGAGAATAATAACAAAGACAAGACTGGTGCTTTTGAAAATTAAAGTTCTAAGAAAAATTTGTCAAAATTGTCAAGAAAGAAATCATAATAGAAATTTTAGATTAATTAATCATAATGAGATAGAATGAAAATAATATCTATCAGGACTTGTGAGATGAAATTAAAGCATTTTTCACAAATACTTACGGTACCTAAATGCCTGTAATAGAAAAGAGGAAAGCGTGAAGCCAAATTATCCAAGTATCTAACTTAAGAACATAAAAAAGATGGGGGTGATGTTGCTGAACATGACAGGGTAGGGAACTCCAGTGCTCCATCATTCCAGCAGCTAACGCGCTGGGGAAAACTGTCAGGATCAACTTCCACAGAACTCTGGAATACGTGGGGTTGGCCAAAAAGTTCGTTCAGCTTTTTCCATAACATCTTACGGAAAAACTCAAACGAACTTTTTGGCCAACCCAATAGTAAATAACTTACAACAAGCAGGAGAAAGCTTAGTGAAGAAAGAAGTTGGTGCACTGTAGTAAGAGAGTGCTACAAAATTTTTTTTTTTTTACATTTTTATTGGAGTATAATTGCTTTACAATGGTGTGTTAGTTTCTGCTTTATAACAAAGTGAATCAGTTATACATATACATATGTTCCCATATCTCTTCCCTCTTGCATCTCCCTCCCTCCCACCCTCTCTATCCCACCCCTCCAGGCGGTCACAAAGCACCAAGCTGATCTCCCTGTGCTATGCGGCTGCTTCCCACTAGCTATCTACCTTACGTTTGGTAGTGTATATATGTCCATGCCTCTCTCTCGCTTTGTCACAGCTTACCCTTCCCCCTCCCCATATCCTCAAGTCCATTCTCTAGTAGGTCTGTGTCTTTATTCCTGTCTTACCCCTAGGCTCTTCATGACGTTTTTTTTTCTTAAATTCCATATATATGTGTTAGCATACAGTATTTGTCTCTCTCTTTCTGACTTACTTCACTCTGTATGACAGACTCTAGGGCTATCCACCTCATTACAAATAACTCAATTTCGTTTCTTTTTATGGCTGAGTAATATTCCATTGTATATATATGTGCCACATCTTCTTTATCCATTCATCTGATGATGGACACTTAGGTTGTTTCCATCTCATGGCTATTGTAAATAGAGCTGCAATGAACATTTTGCTACATGACTCTTTTTGAATTATGGTTTTCTCAGGGTATATGCCCAGTAGTGGGATTGCTGGGTCATATGGTAGTTCTATTTGTAGTTTTTAAGGAACCTCCATACTGTTCTCCACAGTGGCTGTATCAATTTACATTCCCACCAACAGTGCAAGAGGGTTCCCTTTTCTCCACACCCTCTCCAGAATTTATTGTTTCTAGATTTTTTGATGATGGCCATTCTGACTGGTGTGAGGTGATACCTCATTGTAGTTTTGATTTGCATTTCTCTAATGATTAGTGATGTTGAGCATCCTTTCATGTGTTTGTTGGCAATCTGTATATCTTCTTTGGAGAAATGTCTGTTTAGGTCTTCTGCCCATTTTTGGATTGGGTGGTTTGTTTTTTTGTTATTGAGCTGCATGAGCTGCTTATAAATTTTGGAGATTAATCCTTTGTCAGTTGCTTCATTTGCAAATATTTTCTCCCATTGCTACAAAATTTTAAATTTCCCACTTGCCATCCTCCACTCCCCAGGTCAACAGTGGCCACGAAGACACTGCACACCTAGTGCAGGTTGCTAGTGCCACAGGGAGCAATACAAATCTTACTCTCAAAGAGCTGTGGTTGTTTGTTTTGACCTGTCTGTCTACTTCTAGGGGACTCCTCTGCATGATGGAGAAGAATCTAGGAACCATATTTTCTAGATTCTCTTTCCCCATGTGGTTCCAGGTTAGAGTTTTTCAATGAGAAATTTGAAAAGGAAAAGTGAGGAGAGGCCATTATTGTCAGTATCCATAGAAGGCAGATGTATGAGCAACTGCAAGGTGTATAGCTTCTCAGGCTTCTGGAAGAGCCTGCTTTGCTTCTGCAGTTGAGACAGTTGATGGGAGCTTTGGCATAGACCTTGAGAAATGTTGAAGTTCCCCAAAGAACATTTAAGAACCACAAGCTTTGGAGGTATTTCTTTGATCTTCTGGCTTCAGTCTTCTTGATCTTCACTCTTGTAACTCTGCTCACACTTAGGAAAGCACCAATTTATCTACTCAATCCCTTGATTCCTATAATAATTAGAGTAACTGATTTACAGACCAAATCTTGACTGGTACAGATGAGAAAGAACCCAAATGGAATAGGTTTGGGGAGGGAAGATCAGGAATTAGTTTGGGACATGAATTGTTTGAGATATCTTTTTGCAGCCATGTATAGTAGGGTTGCGTATTCAAGTCTAGAGTTCAGGAGCAAGGACTAGTCTGGAGAAATAAGTGGGAGACTTGTTGGCCTATAGATGGTACATAAAGTCATGCTGCTGTGTGAGGCCATTAAGGAAGTGTGGCTAGTTAAGAGTAAAGATCTGTGGACCAAGTTCTGGGACACCCAACACTAAGAGATAAGGGGGAAGATGAGGAGCAAGGAAAGGAGATGGAAGGAGGGACCAGTGGGTGAGTGAAAAGCCAGCAGGGTAGGGGCTTCCCTGGTGGCGCAGTGGTTGAGAGTCCGCCTGCCGATGCAGGGGACGCGGGTTCGTGCCCCGGTCCGGGAGGATGCCACATGCCGCGGAGCCGCTAGGCCCGTGAACCATGGCCACTGAGGCTGCGCGTCCGGAGCCTGTGCTCCACAACGGGAGAGGCCACAACAGTGAGAAGCCCGCGTACCGCCAAAAAAAAAAAAAAAAACCCCAGCAGGGTATGGTGCTCTAGAAGGCAAGTTTGGAAAGTTTTTTAGGGAGGAGGGAGTGATCAACTGTGTCAAATTCTGCTGACAGGTCAATTAAGATGATTGAGAACTGAACATCGGTTATGCTTACCAAAAATATGGAAACTAAAGAAAAGTAGAAAATTGGAAGAGGAGGATCATACGTTGTATCATCACCAAAAACAACAGTTATTTGAGTTCATTTTTCCATGTAAGTCTTTACTTTTTTTTTGGCGGTACGCGGGCCTCTCACTGTTGTGGCCTCTCCCGTTGCGGAGCACAGGCTCCGGACGCGCAGGCCCAGCGGCCATGGCCCACGGGCCCAGCCGCTCCGCGGCACGTGGGATCTTCCCGGACCGGGGCACAAACCCGCGTCCCCTGCATTGGCAGGCGGACTCTCAACCACTGTGCCACCAGGGAAGCCCGGTCTTTACTTTTTTATATAGCTGGAGTTCACTGTGCATATATAATTTTCTATCTTGCTTTTCACTTATTTAGGAGATTTTTTCAAAATTATTATAAATTTATTACTAAAATTATTTTTAATGGTAAACTATATTCTTTGAATGGATGTAGCATATGTTATTTAACTGTTCTTTCAAAGTTGGACATGTAATTTGTTTACAGTTTTCTACTTTATAAATAGCTTTGCAAAATTTCTTTGCAAAAAGCTTTATCAGCAGTTTTATATGACCTCCTCAGGGTAGATTATCAAAACCTTAACCACTATTTAAAAGAAATGAACATTTTTAAAGCTCTGTTTTAGGCTTTTGGAAATTAACGCATTAAGCATTACTTTTCACAAGCCCCATTCTTTTTTCTCTGGGTCTGGAGTTGAGAGCTCTCACTTTTCCAGCTCTTTTATTCCAATAATCACTCAGTTCATCTTTTGGAAGAAAGAAGGAAGGCTGGCATGGGGTTTGTAGGGACCATATGTGTGGCACCCAAATATACTTTCATTTATTCACTCATTGAGTTATCAAAGTCAGCAAAAAGGAGGAGAGGAACAGGGCTCCAGGATAAGAAACAAGAGGGATGGCCTGCCATGAATGGCCCAACAAGTTGGCCTTCACTTTAGCTTTAACCTCCAGGGTAGTCTTTTCTCTGAAACTTCCAGGGCCTCCCCATGAAGCATGACCATCTCTGCCTCCACACATGGGTATGTGTGGAGACTGGGGAGGGAACACAGTAAACCATGGATTATTCCTGTGAATCACTCAGTCATGGTGAGGCTCAGGGAAATGGAAAGTCAGAGACTCTCTGAGGTTTTACTGGTCATCTGTTGGTTTTGCTTACCCTACATATATTTCTTCTCCCGATGACAGTATCTCAATTACCTTTCCCAGGGAAGGCGTTAATCCACATGACTTAGGTGGTGTTGACTCCATGCCCCCCACCTAGTGTGGACTCATGACCCAATCAGAGTTGTCTACTCCATTGTCATAGTGATTGTTTATTAGCATTAAGGATAATGTAAACCTAATGCTGCTGGGGTTCCTTGTGGAGAGATCCTGCCTGAGAGAAATACCTTCGCAGGGAAAAATACAACCATTAAATGAGGGAACAAGCAAGAGAAAAACAGATAAGACCAGTAGGAATTGACAGAGAACACATTTGCAGCTGGACGTGGGTTTTCAAGAAGACTGAAATCTAAGAATTGCTATGAAACTTCATAGCCATATAGACCAGTTTGCTGAGAAATAGTGTCCTCTGATGAGATACTCCAACTCAGTCTTAAAGAAAAGAAATGATGAATCTAATCTCAGATAGGAGCAAAATCTTCACAATGAGATGTTGCTATTTCAATATCCAGATCTCCGTTGAGAACAGGCATCTATAGTCAAGCCATATTTTTCTTGTAACTTTTGAAAGAATATAATTTTCCCGACATTAGCAAAGAATTATTTTTCAAATTATATAAGCTTTCTTTGCTGATTGCCACTCCAAGTTTGTAGATTTGCAGGGCAGGTTAGGCTTTGAAGAGACTACACATGTATTCAAAGTTTGAAATATATTCAAGAAGTTCTCCATATTTTCCATCTTAATAAGTGCCACCCCATCCCCCAAGCTGTCCAAGACCTACACCATGAAGTTAGACACTTCCTGTTCCTCCATTTCCATCAGTCAGCCATCATGAAGGTTTACCTCCTGAATGTTTTTTGAATATATCCACATCTATTGCGATTGCGTAGTTCAGAGCAGCATTCTCACTTCTCATCTTGCACCAGAATCATATGGGGAACTTAAAAAAATAGTGATGCCCCAGAGATTCTGATGTGTTTGATCTGGAATGGTATTCAGGAATCCATAGTTTCCAAAGCTCCCCAGCTGACTCTATGATCCAACCAGGGTTGAGGACCATTGGATTTGAGATCCTTATCATCTTTTTAGGACAATGAAAATAGTCTCTTAAGCTGTTACCTTGACTCCTCCAGTCTGGTTTCTTACCAGTCTGTCTTCCACCAATCTGTCTGTCCATTTCCAGGGGAATCTTTCAGTGAAATTGGTTTCCAGGAGAACCAATCTGATTTCATCACTCTTATGGTTGTGAGCCTTCCGACTGAATCCCTATACATGGCTTGAAACTCAACTCATGGTCGGCTTCCCACCTCCCATCTCCTCAGTATCATCTCCCATGACTTCCCCCTCCCAGTTTGTTCTGTAGCGGTACCAATGTAGTCTTTGATATTCTAAGACAGAAATATCTCAAGACAGTTGTGAAACTCTGTTTTCTTGAATGTCACATAATTTCTTTCTATAACTGAAAAATTTGTGACTTCCATGACTCTATAAATGCAGGACTAAGGTAATTTAAATAGCAATCACAGTATATTTGTCATGAAAATAATCTCCACACAATATTGCATTACATCTCTACAGTAACACTAACCAAGAATGATGAATAACGTTAACTATTCTTATAGAATCCACATTTGTACAGAGGTGTGTGATTAAGGTGACCTCACCTCACAAAGGCCTATTATCCACATTCTGCAAGGAAAAAATATATTTTTAAAATTTCCAACCAACTTTTATTTTTCAACACATACTATTTAAAGCCGTTATGGCACTTTTGCTGGGCAGGGGTTCCTGTACAGTCAAACGCCTACTAACACTCTAAGTTAATCACCATTTTATCATTCATTTATTTTATCTCTAACTGGATGAGCAGTTTTTGAATTAGTGAGGCAATCATTAAAATGGTTTCATGGATCCCCTTTACCTCTTTCTAAATGTTGCCCTTGTTATCACTCAAACTTTAACCGATAACATGGGTTAATATTTCTCTTCTTTGTCATTTATCTAGAACTTCTCTTTTCTGTCCAAGAACTGTTAACCCTTCACTCTCTGTCACCTAGCATTGGCAGTTAGTACAAAAAAGTAGTTTTGTGGCTACTTTTCACAAAAGAACAGCCTTGTATCATAAGCGTGTGTGTGTATGTGCTGACAAATACACAAAAAGACGTCTAATAGATACGTGACTGCTGGGCATGTAGTTAACTTCAGGCACTAGTTTTGTGATGTATTCTGCACACTACCCTTAAAGCATGGGTGAGTCAAATCCAGTCTCAGTGAAATTAAAATCAATGAAATGTATGGACACCAGAATAGTCCAAAAGTGACCCTAAGATTCTTTTACGGATAAATAGAATAGTCCAAAAGCAACTTGGGAATTCTCACCGAGTGGCCTAGGTGATGAGCCAGTGGGGACAGTGGGTTTTCTCCAGGTCAAGAGGCGGGACTGCACCTGAACTCAACTCCCATGGGTCTCAAGCTGGCAGCTGGCTTTCCTAAACAACTGCGGTAAACAACTGACCTCTACACCAGACTGCCTAGTGGTCGAGGCCCTTTTTCTGCCACCACCACACCCTTCCCCCCATTGATAAACTTGTTCTATCCCTTGATAAATAACAAAGGTGAGCAACTGGGGAAGCTGGGTCCCTCCCCTGGAAGGTACACTCTGGTCAGTCCCAGCACTCCCCGGGGTAAGACATTAGGGAAATGTGCTCTTTTTACTAACCCTCGCTTTGCAAATTTCATCAAAAAAATCTGTCTTTTACCCATAACCAGTGAGGTGAACTCCAACCTGAGCCCTATTACCTGATAGACATTCAGTGTCAAGTGTGAATTCTGGAAACTGAGAGTTCAAGTTGTTACTGCGCCCCATGCCGTCCTGTGCCCATCTCCTTCTTGCACATTCTATTTTGCCTACAATCCACTCCTCCTTTGGGCACCTGGAAAACCTCTGCTGAGACTTCAAGATCCATCTGTTCAGAATTAACTCTCGTCCCCTGGCCTTCATCTAAAGCAGAGAAAATCATCGCCCTCTCCTCTGTGCTACCAAAGTTGCAACAGACCTAGACCGTTCTCAGTATTGGGACATTGTTTTCCGTGATTGGCCCACCCTAGGAGCCAGGGATTTACCCTAACTCTTCATTTTTAATGTACAATTACTTTTTTATTGCATAAGTAATATGTAATGATGAAAAATTTTAAAGTATCGAAAAACAAAACATGACCCATAGATAAACACTTTCTAACGCTTTGTTGATACCTTTTCAGATTGTATTTCATAGAAATGGCCTGATGCAGTACCAGTTTCCTGAAACCTACTTTCTTTTCTTAGTAGGCAGACATGGCATCTCATTGTTATTGTTTTTTGCATTTATTTAGTTCATGACGTTAAACATTTAAAATAGACAGTGGGGAATGGCATTTCCTTTTTATGTTTTCCTATTCACATATTTGTGTTTGTTTTTCTATTAGGTATTTTTCTTTTTATTATTGATTTGTAGGAAGTCCTTATTTGGTGAGGATATCAACTCTCTATCAGCTATGCAAATACTACTTATACTGTAAATATTTAAATTAGTTTATAATTTTATTTTTAAAAATTTGAACCTCATAATTTAAATTTTATGTTTTATATTTTTGAATTCAAATCTGTTAGTTTTCCTTAATAATTTCTACCTTGATGTCCCACTTAGAAAAATTCTTCCCCACCCTAATTATTGAAATATTTTTCCTAAAAACAATTTCATGTTTACGTTGGAATTTTAACTCTATTTTGATGCTTATCTTAGTATGGCTTCCTCCTTTCTTCCTTTCCTTTCTTCATTCCTCCAGCAAATGTTTTTTAAGTACCCATTCTGTTCAAACACTCAATTTTTTGGCACTGAGGAAACATCGATGTATAAGGATGACACAGTTTTATCTTCATAGAGTTAACATTGTAATGAGAAAAACAGATAAAAACACAAAAACCAAATAATATAGATTATAATGGCACAGAGGGATAAGTGCTATAACAAAATATCAAGCGGGGTATTGACATTGAATTGGGTGGAAGTGTGTTATATAAATAAGCCAAAGATGGTCTCTGTATATTAGCTCCTAGGTTGCTTGTTTCTTCATTGCAGACTGAGATCCGTTAGCTCAAAGGCGCACTGACACCACCTCAAGTTTTTACATCTAATTATTTTATATATAGCCCATATAAGCAGATTTTTAGCCACTGACAGCCTTCCTGTTTTGTATACCCTAAAAAACTGTGCCCAACATCTGTTAGCTTTATAGCCATAGCTATAGCCATAGACTAAAAAGACCTCAAGCAGATGCTGTCAACGTTGGAACTCCCCGACCTAGACTCCCTGCTGTGCTGCTGAACGACATCACCTAGACACATAAACCCCTCTCTGATCTCACTCCCACCTTACCTTCCTTCCCTTCTGAACGATGACCCCTGCACCGTAGCCACTTGACAGTCTGGCTGTGAGGGACTTCCTCACACGCAAACTTGTCAAAGCGGCACCTAAATAAAGCTTGTGTGTGTTACTGGTACCTTGTGGTCACATCTTTTTCATTGATCAACCCCCAAATCCCTTAAACCCTCTACAGGGTGCTATTTTAGTTAGGAAGACCAAGGAAGACCTCTCTGTGGAGGGAACACTGAGCAGAGACAAGGAATAGCTTTGGGGGAAGGCTTCAAGTCAGAGGGCCAAGCCAGCACAGAGGGCTGCAGGCAGCACAGAGTTAAGTATGTGCAGGAAAGCAGGAGGGCTAATGATTATTCAACCACCTTTCTTTCCCCTTGTTCATTTCAAAAGCATTTTTCTTATTTCCTAAATTCCTATGTATATTTGATTTTTTGCGGCTTTTCATTCTGTTCCTTCATTTTTGAATCTTAAGCCAACATAGCCTTGTTTCAAGATGAACAGTTACATTTTACTTATTGTTTCCCTTGTTATAAATTTCTTGGAAAAATATCAAGAATATGTGTTTCCAGATGTGCTTTAAAATAGTATCTGCTAGTTTGAAAATTAAAAATCCAATTGAGTCTTCATCTGAATTGCATGGAACCACAATTTTAACTGCAGTCTACAATGTGGACTTTTCTGACCAGAAACATTGAATGAATTTTCAATTATTAAATTTAAAAAATGTCACTAAGTTAACTTCTATTGATATAATTTTCTTCACATAAGTCACTACATTAATTTTAAAGTGGATTCATATGCATTTTGTGTTATTGAAAATGCAATCTTTAGTTTTTTATTATGTTTTCTAATAGGTTATTGCTAGTATATAGAAAAGCTAATTGCTTTTTATATTTGTTGGTTTTATAATCAGCTACTTTAATTAAATCTCTTATTAGGACCAATGGGATTTCCAAACAATCTGTGTTTCCTTCTAATATAGTCACATCATTTTCAAACTGATAATTTCACTCATTTTTTTTCACTTACACCATTTATTCTGTTGTCTTCTTTTTGGATTGTATTAGCTAAATTCATTAGAGAGTTTCCTTTTGAACTACAGAAACTTTGTACGTGTTCATTGATTTTTCTATCAGAGGTTGTTCTACTTTTTCAAGATGTTTAAATCCTGTAAAGTTCAGGGATATAGCTCTGCACTGGGATTGAACATACTTTGATTCTTTTATTCACAAGGAGATGGAAATTTTACGACACAGAGAGGCAAATAGAGATCAGCCAATGGGCTTTGCTCCTCCTCTATTCCCTTTCAAGTGGAAGTCTCCAGAGATCACCGCACTGCCACAACTTCAGGGCAGGTGGGATGCTTGCATAGACTGGATCCTGGGGCTGACAAGGCTCCTTGGGAGAGGATGATGTGCTCAGGAGTGTTTTACTCAGAACTGAACCTCCGACGGGGGAAATAGGTGATGGTTCTTGCAAAGGGTAGATGGGAGGGGTTAAGACACCCTGATTAATATCCTTAGGTCAGAAACTGTGGGCACCCTCTGAAATCGAATCTAACTTTCAGTTTTCTCTCGGGAAGCAGAGGAGTAAGTTTCTCTACTCTCCTTAAAAAAGCAAGCAAAAATGCGTTCTAAACAAAGAGCTGCAATGAGAAAGTTTACGTTCTCTGTCTGCTCCTGTTTGCAGCTTACCTGAGAAATGACCCACAGAAACCGTGGTTAAGTGCCACAGTCTTCAGGCCGATGGGCTTCCTGTGAGAAGAAAAACAGTGGATATAGTTGTCAGGGATCTCAAGCCCAGCAGAGGGGTTTTTCCTGAGGGTCTTTCATAACATCAAATTTGGAGCTGAGAGTATTTCTACAGAGATGCTGTTGCTTTTGTTCAGATACTTGGATGGTTTCTGAAAAAACCTTGGATGAGCAGACAAGAGTTGAGGGAGAATTTGGGCCAGTTCAAAGTCCAGTTATTTTTGGAGACTAAGACCAGAGCACTAGCTCCACCTAGAGCTTTTGAACTTTGTCAAGGGCTGAGACACTGCCCCATCTCTTGGTTTTCTGAGTTCTGGGATGGAGAATGGATTCTTGACGGGTATCCCTTCCACTTACTACAAAGGTTTTTGTTTTTCTTCCCACAAATTGCTCTGAATATGGTAAGAAAGTCTCAATTTTTTCTTCTTTTGCCACATGGATAGCACTCTTTCCTATCATCAAGGATATGTATATATATATGTACACATTTCCCCCTATATTTATGTTATATTATTTCAATAACAATGTTTTGGGGGAGGGCAACTAAACACACGTAGGCTCAATTAGCCAAGTTGAAATGGCTCTTAATAGTGTGGCGGTGTGCTTCCAATCCATGCATTTATAAACAACCCTCAGATCAAGACTTTATAAAAATGATTTGTGAGATTGACTGACCCTATATTCAAATAAGATCTATGTGCCGTTTATTTATCTCATGCATTCAATCAGCCACTTGCTTATTTGTTCATTCAATGAGTCTTTAATAGTATCTTCATTGAGTATCTTAGTCGGCACTTGATCAAGATATTGTGGTGGTGGTTATACGAATTTACATATGTGGCAAAATGGCATAGAGCTATACACACACATTTTACCTATGTCAGTTTCCTGATTTGATATTGTATCAGAGTTATGCAAAATGTCATACAAACATCATTGGGGAAACTAGATAAAAGGTATGAGGACCTCACCCTACTGTTTTTGAACTTCCTTTGAATTTATTATTATTTCAAAATAAATTTTCAAAAAGCTAGCAAGATGAACATGACTCTTTCCCCACTTGGAGATCATTGTTTATAAATGAATTATAAAAAGCTGCACGTGTTGAAGATTAGCATCCACTTCTCTTTTTTTTTATGCGGTACGCGGGCCTCTCACTGTTGTGGCCTCTCCCGTTGCGGAGCACAGTCTCCGGTCGCGCAGGCTCAGCGGCCATGGCTCACGGGCCCAGCCGCTCCGCGGCTTGTGGGATCTTCCCGGACCGGGGCACGAATCCGTGTCCCCTGCATCGGCAGGCGAACTCTCAACCACTGCGCTACCAGGGAAGCCCCACTTCTTTTTTTAAAAAAAAAAATAGATTTAATTTTTTAGAGCAGTTTTAGGTTCACAACAAAATGGAGAGGAAGGTACAGAGTTCCCATATACCCCCCACCCCCGACATGCACAACCTCTCCCCCTATCAACATCCCCCGCCAGAGTGGTGCATTTGTTACAATCAATGAACCTCCAAAGTCCATGGTTTACATTAGGATTCATGCTTGATGTTGTACATTCTATGGGTTTTGATAAATGTATATAATGACATGAATCTATCATTGTAGTATCATACAGAATAGCCTCACTGCCCTAAAAATCCTCTGCACTCTGCCTATTCATCCCTCCCTCTCTTCTAACCCCTGGCAACCACTGATCGTTTTATTCTTTCCAGTTTAATTTTAGAATAGAATGGTTTTAGAATAGTTTTACCTTTTCCAGAATGTCATATAGTTGAATTCATACAATATGTAGCCTTTTCAGATTGGCTTCTTTCACTTAGTAATATGCATTTACGTTTTCTTCCACGTCTTTTTATGGCTTGATAGCTCATTTCTTTTTAGCGCTGAATAATATGCCATTGTATAGATGTTCCACAGTTTATTTATCCATTCATCTACTGAGGGACATCTTGGTTGCTTTCAAGTTTTGGCAATTATGAATAAAGCTGTTATAAAAATCCATGTGCAGGTTTTTGTGGGGATATAAATTTTCAGCTCTTTGGGTAAATACCAAGGAGTGTGATTGCTGGATTGTGTGGTAAGAGTATGTTTAGTTTTGTAAGAAATTACCACACTGTCATCAAAAGTGGCTGTACCATTTTGCATTCCCACCAGCAATGAATGAGAGTTCCTGTTATTCCATATCCTCACTAGCATTTGATATTTTCTGTGTTTTGGATTTTGGCCATCCTAATAGGTATATAGCAGTATCTTGTTGTTTTAATTTGCAATTCCATAATGACATATGTGGAGTGTTTTTTCATATGCTTATTTGCCATCTGTATATCTTCCTTGGTGGGGTGGCTATTCAGGTCTTTTGCCCAATTTTTAAATTGGGTTGTTTTTTTTTTCTAACTATTGAGTTTTAAGAGTTCTTTGTATATTTTGGTTAACAGTCTTTTATCAGATGTGTCTTTTGCAAATATTTTTTCCCAGTCTGTGGCTTGTCTTCTCATTATCTTGACCCACTTCCTGTTCATTAACAAGCTGGTGACAACAATTAGCTTGCATAATGCACTAAACAGCCTCTCCACTGGGTTTTGCCCACATTCTGGGGAAACTACTGTTCTCTTGACTACATGAGCAGCTCTGTGTGTGGTTTCTGATTAGGAGCACAGGCTTTGGGATGTGTTATCCTGGGCTTAACCTGGTTCTACTGCCCATGAGGTGTTCATAAATACTTACTTAATCTCTCTGTCCTCAGTACCCTCAGTCGCAAATGGAGATCAAACCAACACTCATCCTAGGGTGGCTGTCAGGATAGAATGAGCTAATTCCAGGAGGGGATTTGGCATGGCACAGTTGATGGGACATAGTCAATTCTCTAAAAGTGTTATTATGGGTGTTATGATATGTATTGTGATGTCTTTTTTTGGCTGAGTGTCTTAATTACTAAGTTTTACTCTTAGAAGTATGTTCTCTTTTTGGAATATGAGTGATTTCAGGAATGGTTATGAAAGCTGTATCTACAGTCACCCTGGTGACAGTCAGCAGTCTACTGTTCTGAGAGCTTGTGCTGAGAAGGGGTTTAGAGGTCCCCTCCCTTTTTTGTTCCTGTTTAAAGTGGAATTTAATTGGATTATTAATTTGGGTAGCTTGTTAACACGTGTTGTGTGTTACCATTAGACATTTCTCTCACCTAACTCCACGGGCAACAGACATGGGGATTTGTGCTTAGTTCTGTCCAAGAAAATGAGGGCTTCACTGCATACTATATTACTATCTAACTTTTCATATAATATAATGATGATAATAATTACTTCCATTTATTGATTACCTGCTGTAATCCTGACGCTGGGCTAACCACTTTGCACATATATATATTAGCTCATTAATTTACATATATTATTATCACACCCACTTGATAAATGGGAAAACTGAGACTTAGTTAATTGGCTTGCCACCTTCACCCAGTTGGTGACACAAAGAGCTGGGATTTGACTCTGGACCCTATGATGCCATGTTCCTAATCACTATGTGAATACCACCACCAAATACCTGACTCGAGATTCTCAAAACATTGTTCCAAAACCACTTGGGTAAGGAAAACTTTGAAGGGGTTGTTTAAAGAAATCCAGCTTCCTGGGATTCCCCCCCGCCAAGACCTATTGAATCAGGCTGTCTGCTTTCTGTCCCTTTCTGAACACATCTTATCCCCACAAATGTTTTACACTTATCAGAAGAAAGAAAACTTCCAGATCATTGGAGGAGAGAACAGATGTCAGGAAGTAAAGTTGTGTGGGCTTATTGGTAGAACTAAATGAGTTTATAGCCAACTATGAACAAAGGCTGCCAAACTCTAAGGGAAAACTTACATAATATGTTTCCTTTCTCTAGCATTCTCAGGTTTGTTTTTCTGAATCTGTTTCTGTGGCAATATGGCTATACTATTTTAGAGGTTTTCCTTTATACTAGTTATGCCGAAGGTGGTGAAAAGAAAAGTCAACAATTACATTTTTCGAGAAACCAGCCGGTAACTCAGGTTTGGATGACTTTGAGGGCAAAGGTCAAAGCAAATGTTTAATAGGTCTTTCTTGATAACAGCATATTCTTTAAAATAAAAGCCTAACTCCTCAGTGTGGGAGGTAGATGGGTTTTGGTTCAATCAAGTGGACACATTTTCTCCCTGACATCTGTAGAAATTGTTACCTTCTTCATGTTGATTGTTATAAAGGTAAAATGAGATAGGTTTGTAATAGGGTCTGGCAAACTAAGAAATATTCATACTATTTCATTATGATTATCATTATCATTGTTACAAATTATATCTGGTAAGAAATGTTGAATAGGTCAAGTGAAAAACAGTCTTTTTTTGATAAAGAACTTCAATGAAGATTTGGAATGGAAATCATATTGACCTGTCCTATTGACTTAAAAATTCTGCTAAAAATAGATAATTACAGGCTACTGTATTGTGTGCCATTTAGAAATTTGTGCCTCCTTCACCCTGCATATAAAAGGATGCTTTGTTCAAATCCTCTGGCACTTGGGGTCTTCAGGGAGAACCTGTCAGTGTGATGGATCTTCATGTTCTGACAGGAGCTCCCATCTGCTGGATGGTATTTTGGATCAGGTCCTTGTGGGAAAGGACCCTTCATTCCCAGTGAAGGTCACAGTGATTATTACTGGGTAATGGGACATTGTTCTGTTATTGTAAGTCATTGGGGTCAAATGAAAATTTTCTGGAAATAGTAACTCTGCTGTGCTTGGCTGGTCCAGGATTCTCAGGAGTTCTCCATTCAGGTGTAAATGAGGTGCTCAGCACAGAATAAGCCTTTTCTGCAAAGCAGCCTTGGGCAGCCTGTCTGGAAACTGCTGTAGCCAGGATGGATGGATTCACTTTGACATAATGTGCTCAGAGTTTCCAGAGGGAATTATGCTTTCCTCTCCCTTTGAAAATGTTAATTCAACTTTGGTGGGTGTGTTTGCAATTTGGCTGGGAAAGGCCACTGTAAGACAGGTCAAATAATGGGACACACACTTCTGGCTGAAATGGCCTTCCCTCCCTCTCCATCTGGCTGACTCATCCTTATTTTAAACTCCAAGGAAGCATGATCTCTTACTGCACTGCAGGTATCTGCAGCCTCACTCCCATTAGTAACCAATCTTCAAGCTCATCAGTTCTTGTCTTTGGAATCACTCAAGTCTGACCACTTTTGCCCATTCCCACTGCCACTTCCTGGCTTCTGGCTGCCATCATCTCTCATCTGATTTGCTTCAATTACCTTGTCTCTTATATTGGCCCTGCAATCCTGTTTCTACCCTTGAAAATCTAATTATGTCACAGCCTTATTTAAATCGCTTACATGCAACTTGCAGAAAAACTGGAAAATCCAGATGAGCCAAACAAACTAGGATAAAATAGAAAATAACAAGCATGCAAAATCTTGCCATCTAGATATAACAACTATTAACATTCAACTGCAGAAATTTTTAGAATTTATTTTCTATTTACATGCTTTTTTTAAAGAATTTTTAAATTTTTTTTGCGGTACGCGGGCGTCTCACTGTTGTGGCCTCTCCCGTTGCGGAGCACAGGCTCACGGATGCGCAGGCTCAGCAGCCATGGCTCACGGGCCCAGCTGCTCCACGGCATGTGGGATCTTCCCGGATCCAGGCACGAACCTGCGTCCTCTGCATCGGAAGGCGGACTCTCAACCACTGCGCCACCAGGGAAGCCCCATATATTTTTTTCTAAAGTAGAATTATACAGTAAATATTGGGTTTTAAGTTGCTTTTTTCTTTTTAACATGACAACATATTGTAAACAAACAGGACAGGGGATCCCTGGAGGAAGAGAACCAGGCGTGGCTTTTTTGACATAAGAGAAGCCATTTTTGGCCTAAACCATTTTATGATCTAGGCCTGGCCACAATGCTTGCCCTTGAACATGTCTCAGTAATTAATGATCTTAAAGGAACAAAAGAACAAACAACTATTATCAGGCAAAAGAGAAGCAATAGCAAAGATTATATATCAGTTGTTAAAGACTCCCAGTTTTGTTTCAATGGTAAAGATTATCCTAAAGTGTTCAACCACCAGATCAACCGGAACCCAACGGATGATGATGTTGACGTTTTCTGACCCTCGTGACTTCTATCAATTAAAGCTTGGACTCAGTGGACCACCCAAGCCCCTTCATGAATATGCAAGTACCCTTAGCTTAAAACTTCCCCAGTTTTGCTGCTGGGGAGACACTGCTTTGGGAAAGAGTCTCTGTGTTCTCCTTATTTGCTGCAAGTAATAAGAAATCCTTCCCTCTCCCGATCTTTGGCTTGGTTATGTCTTTTGGCTTGACACCTACCAAGAAGTGAACCCATATTTTAGATAACAATATCGCAACTTATTACCCTATAAATGGACATTATCTACATCATCTACATTGTTGTATTTTATTTCATCGTAGATATAAATTTTTGTTTATATAACCAATGCCACCACTGTTTTATTCTTATTCTTTTGTTTTTTCTCATTTTGTAACTAACACTAAATTATATCCTTGTTTAGAAACCATTAAACCATCCTTAAGTAATGGCTTGGGGGAAATTTTTCTACTCATAGAATTGTTGCGCTAAGGGTATGTACATTTATATATATCCTTTTTCTAGTATAATATTTGGTACATGTTTTCAGTTTACAACCACATGTACCAATTATTTATGATTATCTGTGTTTTAATAATTTTAGGACTTCTGTACATGAATGACTTCTTCAGTTTTAGGCCTTTAACTCTGCTCCAATTCTCCACTAGTTGTGGAAAACATTTACATATATTTTTAAATATTCAATACTGATGCCATGGTTTTTACACCTCTGTGAAACCAAGCAGGAACCTGTGGGGCTGTCCCGGGTACAAAAGCCCCTCATGTCCCCCATTTTTTGTTTGTAGAAAAGAAGCTTTAGTCTCCCAGCCCTTCTCTGAGTTCCAAAGACCAGACTCAACCAGTTACTAATTAGGGAAGTGAGGGAATGCAGAAACAAAGGAAAAGTAGTCAAGATCAACAGTTCAGCAATAGTTCCTCCTCAAGTGATATATATATATAACAATCTGACATGTATCTTTAAGTTGTTCTGCAAGATCGAAGACCCCCGCCACTGCCCAGGTGGAGCATGGTGGTATACCCCAGACTGGTTGGAAACAGAAAGTTGATGATTAAGATTCCTGAAACACCACCCTGTTACCTCACCATGAACCAGTCAGAAGAAGGTCCATGAGATGGCCATGCTCCTATGATCCCCTCCCCTAACACTGTCTTTAAAAACGCTTGCCTGAAAGCCATGGGGTGTTTGGGTCTTTTGAGCATGAGCTGCTCATTCTCCTTGCTTGGCACCTGCAATAAATGCTGCAGTTTCCTCCACCACAACCTGGTGTAAGTAGATTGGCTTGGCTGTGAGGCAAGCAAGTGGATCCAAGTTTGGTTTGGTAACAAATGTATACCTGCATTTGTCGTTTTGTTACGTTCATACAGGAAAGGTAGCTTGGAAGCCTAAGAAATCCCTGAGCCCCCAAACTATCCCTTAAGATGATAGATGTCTTCTTCTAATGATCTAATATTTGGTTTACGGTGGGTATTGTAGGTAAACAATTTTGTTCTGCCTAAATCTTTGAGGACTTTTCCTTTGATCTTTATAATTGCAGTGCCTGGCACATAAAATAAGTATTTGTTGAGTGAATGAATAAAAATGCTTTGATAAGACATGACTAGATGATGGTGGAGGTGGGGATACCCCAGGTATATTTTCAGTTACTGTGCCTAAGTATGGTAAGCTCTTGGAATCTGCTTCCACAAGCCTCTTTCTCCCCTTTTTTGCAAGCTCAGGAAAGATTTCTTATGTTATAGGTTTGATTCAGCTTTTCTCTATTTTTGTTTCTCTTCCAGGAACACTCTTTGCTGACTTTATTCCTATCTCCTCTTACTTTGTTTTGACTCCCTTATCCTTTCACCTGGCATTCTGGAAAGGCTTCTCAAACCTGCACTTCCAGTAGGTGATGGGATTTTCTGCACCACGAATTGACCTGTTTTGGTTGTCGCTGCCTCAAGCTTTGTTTTAGTGGCTCCTTTCCCCACAATGGCACCTTTCATGACAGCGTCTTCCTTTCCTCTCCCTGCCTTTTTGCTTACAGCACTGTTCCTGCTTATGCCTTCTTCCATCTCTTCATGACACTAAAACATTTCCTTGAAATATCTTTTTCTCTAGTCATTGAGGTATACTTTTTTAGAGATGTCTTTTTCTTCGGAGCCTTCCAGATGTTATTTCTTTTTTCTTGGTATAAATTATGCTTCTATAGTTACACATTATTTGATGGATTTCTTCTTTTTCTCAAAAAATAACCAGATTTCTTTTCAGATCTGATGCTTAGAAGCAGATAGTGTAAATGAAAGACTCTTATTCCCACTCTCTGTTCAGCATATGGTGAACCAATAATAACCACCCTTTATTGCATCCAGAGGCCAGGTCAACGTGCGCAAACAGCTCCAGGCCAAGTTTCTGATGGGTCTTTCTCCAAGGGAACTCATCCCTCTCTTTCAATTGCCTTATTCTTTAGGAGTCTTTATTATAGTAGTTAGGTATATACACACACACCCTACACATACCACATCCACATACATATATACACCAAACACATACCACATACACGTATCACACACTGCATACTCACACATACATATTCACTCAGTACATCATACACACACTCACCACACAATACAATGCAACACATACCACACATTACACATGCTACATGCGTACACAGGCATACACACATATACTACGTGCCCTACGTGCCACACCCACACACATACCACACCACACAAAACCACACAACTCCCACCCACTCCCAGTGTGGCCCGTTACCAGGGGACTTCTCTCTGCTCATACACCCAGCTCCTCACTTGTGGGACTACACATCACGTTATATCCTGAGTCCGCTCCTACATCCGGACCATTTTTCCCCTGGGACTTGTATTCTTTCTAGAAAGTAGCTAATGAGGCAGAGTCCATCCTCTGCTTGCCTCAGAGCCTGGCAGCATCTAAGGATGAGCTTCTCCTCGATGGGTGGGTCAGATCAGGCTTCAGACAACGCCTCTGTCTCACGTTTGTTGACAGTCTGTGTTTTGCATGGTGCAGAGGCTCCTAGGCGTAGCGTTTCTCAGTGCGGCTCCGTCTGTTTATAAGTAGTGTCTATTCCTCTCTGATTCAGACGTTAGGTTGTCTGTCAATGATGGTTTTCAACAGTAGTGAGAGTTTTCATTTTTTCCCATATTTTTAAAGAGAGAAAATGAGACAGGTGGTATTGAGGGCTGTTAACCAGGCACAGTCTTGAGCTGGAAGTCCATCTAGATTTTTTGCATAAGAAAAGGAAAACAATCTGTCTGGCAGAAGTATGAGAATGCATTTGGGATCCTAGTTAAAGAATCAGGTATGAAATATACATTTATTTAGTCAGGTGCCAGCTGTATGAAAAATCCCTTTCTTGTTTCCCATAATATTTCTGAAACTTCTTAACAGTGCATAGAGGCAAAATATCATCATTATGCAGGGACAGCGTGTTATCGCTTTTTTTTGGGGGGCAGATCTTTTCTAGGTCACCTGCTGCTTCGACATAGCTCTGAACAGTCTAGCATGCTAACCATCTGACTCCATTCTCCTAAGTCGTGAGAGAGAAAACGGCTTTGCAGCAAATTATGGCAGGCATCAGCATTTAAATGAAAGGAGGGACAGGCTTCCCTCCCACCCTTCCCTTGAGAGGTGCAGGGATGGGAGGGTTTTGCATACCCAGCACACGTGCTCTGAGGGCCTTTCTCCTCACTCTAACCCTCTGACAACCAGTGAGGTTACCGTTTCATTTCCCACTCATTGTATATACCTCCCCAGTGCCGTTATTAGGTACTGAGTACTCATTCACTCCTGGCATAGTCACCATACGCCATGAGCTCTGGATAAACTTACAGAACAAATCCCATCTTCCACCATTCTCTGCTCCGTGCTGTCTCTGGACACAAGCTCCAAGGACTCCTTGGAGTCTTCATCGTAAATCTTAATTATGAAAAAGCGATTTTTAACCTTTTTTGGACCTTTGAGACTTGTATGATGTATTCTGGAGCTAAGGAATGGATAGTTTCAGAACAGTCCAATCACAGAAAACAATCCTCTAACACAGAGGTCTTCAGGTGGGGTCTAGGGACTCCTGGGGTCCCTTGAGGCCCTTTCTGGGGAGGGGGTGTGGTCTGCAAAGTCAAACCTATTTTTACAACAATGCTAAGATGTTACTGCTTTTTCTCTCATTCTTTCATATGGTGTTTTCCAGAGGCTACATGATATGCCTCTGTTTCTCTGACACCAACTGGGTATTCAACGGTCCAACTCAATCCTGACACTGACTGTCAGAGTTGGTATGGACTTCACAGGTTAACAGTTCAGTCCCACAAGAATGCCCACCTCAGACACCTGCCACAAATGGGGAGCTCAGGTGACCCACACTTCTGCCTGGCTGCCTGCAGATTTGGGAGCTCCCACAACCTTCCCTGCCCCTGTTTGATAATTCATTAGAACAACTCACAAATCTCAAGAAAACCCTTTACTTATGTTCACCAGTTTATTATAGCCGATGCAACTCAGGAAACAGAAGAGAAGCACAGGGCAACGTGTAGGTGTGCACACATGGCTCCCATACCCTCTACAGGAGCACCGCCCTTCACCACTTTCATGTGTTCACCAACCAGGAAGCTTCTCAAACCCTGTTTAGGGGATCTTATGGAGGTTTCATTACATTACATTAAATCATTGGTCATTGTTGATTGAACTCAATCTCCAGTCCCTCCAGAAGGGGTGGAGCTGAAATTTCCGACCCTCTAATCACAAGGTTGGTTCCTCTGTGTACCAGCTCTCACCCTGAAGCTACCTGGGGGCCCTCCAAGAGTCACCTCATTAGTATAAACACAGGTACAGTTGAAAAGGGCTTCTTAGGAATAACAAAAAGTGCTTCTCTCACCCCCATCGCTCAGGAAATTCCAGGGGTTTTAGGAGCTCTGAGCCAAGGATGGGACAAAGATTAAATATATGTATTTCCTACTATATCACACATATAATATCATAGCTGACTGATGAAGAAACAAAGCAATCATTTTTTTTTGGAAAAAAAGTTACTTTTCATAATGTATGTTATTTCTGTTAATATTTTATTACTGTTATTTAAAATAAATTAATAAAAATATTTTTAATTTCTCAATTTTACTTTCCAAAATGGTAAATAATTCTAGAGATAAGTTAATCCACATAAACAAAAGTTCTTTGGGAGCCTCGATATTATTTTAAAGTGTGTAAACTAAAAAATTTTAAACTTCTCCTCTAAAATATGATGCCCAAATAAATCCCAGCTAGATTTGCTCATCCATTGTGTTTATTCCTATGTTTATACTCCCCCAAAGGGCCACAGTGGCACATTTAGAGGTCCAGGCGATCTCAAATCCTTTAACTGAGGGGCAGGGTGGGCATTTGACATATTTATTGGCCCTCAAAATCCCCCATGCGGGACGTGTCCTAAAAAAAATGCCTTTGGTTCCAAAGCCCACACTTGCTGGCTGTGCACTCTGATTACTTCCTGTTCACTGATGAATAGCTCCTCAGATTACTGTTATACACTCTGCAATCCCAGGATTTGAAAGTAGTCTCCTCCTCGGGTGAGACCCTGAGAACCCTACGAGGCCTCTGGGGGTACGACTCATTTGGGGACATGGCCCATTCAGAGCAGCCCTGCTCCAAATGGTACTTCCGCAGTGAGCATCTCTGGAGTTCCCAGGGCTCTCATTTGGATCCTTTTCCTTCTCAGCTGCTTCTCAAATCCTCAGGCTTTTCATCCTCTCTTATATCTCCCCCTTGTCTAACCTGCTTTCAGAAAAGAAATCTGAGAAATTCACTTGTACCGAGGTAAATGTGACCAATAACTCTTGCTATATATCTTCTCCCTGGAATTCTTATATTTTAGTTAAACGAATGTGCCCTGCCTTACAGAATTTTAGACATGAGAATGTGAATGGTGGTAAAATGTTATTGGTAGTGGGAATTTTCTGGTATCTGGTAAAGCGCACCAAGAAGGGAATTGCCTGACTTCTCTCCCTCTAAGAGAAGCCCTCGTTCACAAAGCAGCAGCTGCAGGGCCGCGTGTAATCTGCTCCTGAACACCCCGGTTAGGCGTGAAGCAGACAAGAATAGTGGCAAGTTAGAGACAGAAGGGAATTAAGACCCTCAAGTTGTGATGCCCTCATTCCAGAGCGAGACCCCACAGTGCAGTTCTGTACTCCCAGGAACTGTGTGGCAGGTGTGGAGAGGGGAGAAGTGACCTGTCTTAGGCATTTAGATGGGAAAAGAGGGGAAAGGGGGTGGGTAGGGATACCTGTCCAGTACTTTAAAGGGTCCTGTTTAAATCATGATATCTAGCATTATTTAGAACTCATGTATCAGACACGGTACTTAGCACTTTTCTTCCTGATCCAGTATAATTCTCATGAAACACTGACCTCATGAAAAAAGAAACACTTTCATCTCCATTTGACAGATGAGGAAATAGAAGCAGAAAGAAGTCAAATAACCACCTTGCAAGATCTCCCAATAGAAAGTGGGAGAGCAAGGATTTGAAGCAGAAACACTGTCTCTGCAACCTGCTGCCAGTATGTATGCTCTCCTGCTCTTCTCAGGCCAGGGTTGATGTAGGAAGACAGCGTTTTTGTGACAATGCTCAACTTTTCCAAGGTACCAGCTAAAGTGCCCAGAGGAGTGTGATGTTTGTCATCATTTTATACATTGGTAAATACCATACATGGGCTCATTTCCTCTGTGGTGGATGGATGACGATGCCTTTGTTATAATCATCTCACGCTTCAAGTAACAAGACTCTCCATTAATAGAATTTAGAGCACAACCTTCATCTGAAGTACGTTCTCTGCTGAATGGGCACTGAAGCGTGTCTTACCTGTTTGTAAGCTGAGACCTGAACAGCTCAATCCTGAGCACAATTTATACCATGTCCTGGCACCTCAACTCTGGGGGCCACCACATCATCACTCCTTCTCCAGGTTTTCTATGCTTCCTTCTTTGAGTTTAACCAATACTATTTCCCTCATTCTGACTGTGGCTTCACTCAGCTTTCTTCTCTTGGAGGCACATCCTGGGATTGCTTCCGCTAACACCTCTCCAAGCTGAACAACAAGCTTTCCCACCCCTGTGCTGCCCCCACCAATAGCTCTCCCGTGAGAGGGCTCCAGCATCAGGGCACCTCTAGGGCTACAAAATGAGCCCACCAGGTCTCCAAAGTAACAGCATAGATGAGGCTTATGCTGCCTGCAGTAGCAGACGACCTCCAAATGCAGAGTGAGTCAGGCTGCTTTGCTCTAAAGACCCTGATGTGTCAACACAGCCTCCATACTCATTATTGCAAGTGGAGAGACAGACAGTGTGATCTTTTTTTTTTTTTAAACATCTTTATTGGAGTATAATTGCTTTACAATGGTGTGTTAGTTTCTGCTTTATAACAAAGTGAATCAGCTATACTTATACATATATCCCCATATCTCCTCCCTCTGTGTCTCCCTCCCACCCTCCTTATCCTACCCCTCTAGGTGGTCACAAATCACCAAGCTGATCTCCGTGTGCTATGCAGCTGCTTCCCACTAGCTATCTATTTTACATTTGGTAGTGTATATATGTCCATGCCACTCTCTCACTTCTCCCAGCTTACCCTTCCCCCTCCCCATGTCCTCAAGTCCATTCTGTATGTCTGCGTCTTTATTCCTGTCCTGCCCCTAGGTTCTTCAGAGCCATTTTTTTCTTTTTCTTTTAGATTCCATATATATGTGTTAGCATACGATATTTGTTTTTCTCTTTCTGACTTACTTCACTCTGTATGACAGACTCTAGGTCCATCCACCTCACTACAAATAACTCAATTTCATTTCTTTTTATGGCTGAGTAATATTCCATTGTATATATGTGCCACATCTTCTTTATCCATTCATCTGATGATGGACACTTAGGTTGCTTCCATGTCCTGGCTATTGTAAATAGAGCTGCAATGAACACTGTGGTACGTGACTCTTTTTGAATTATGGTTTTCTCAGGGTGTACGCCCAGTAGTGGGATTGCTGGGCCGTATGGTAGTTCTATTTTCAGTTTTTTAAGGAACCTCCATACTGTTCTCCATAGTGGCTGTATCAATTTACATTCCCACCAACAATGCAAGAGTGTTCCCTTTTCTCCACACCCTCTCCAGCATTTATTGTTTGTAGATATTTTGATGATGGCCATTCCAGACAAGGTAATCTTAAAGGGACTTTTTCGTGGCTTCAGCCTGGAGGTGACACAATCACTTCTGCTCACATTTCATTGGCTTGAACGAATTATATGACCCCATCCAGAAGGGAAGAAATATTTCTGCCAAGCATTTAAGGTAAGGTCACACAGAATATTCTGTATGGCTGACTGACAATTCCTTGGTAGAGGCTCCGATGATATGATTTTTTGAAGCATTTCTAAATGTTTCATTGCATGAGCTGCTTTATAATCCACTTGTGCTGGATTAGCTGTCAAAAAGGGGATTTCCTTGGGAGAAGGACTTTCTGAATTCACATTCCCATGTGCTTATTCCAACAGGAATGCTGGCTTGGGATAGCATTGCCTTTCCATGCTTGAGCTTCTTGATTTATTAAATTAGGTATTCTTTCTTTGCTGCCTTTCAAGCAGTCCGAATTGTGAGGCAGTCATAGATCTCCACTCTATTCTGAAGCATCAGCAGGGCAGAAAGGAACCTGCCACAACCTTGGCAGCTGTGCTCCTCTCACACTCTCCCCCACATAGGCTGTCCTCTGTTACTCTTCTTCCAGACAGAGGAAACACAGTAGAACTTGTCATTTGTGCTAATCTGAGCACACATCTCCACTGTGAATTGTGCTACCCTGGGGCTTCTGTTCAGAGATCAATGCTGGGCTGACATGGGAGGTTTGTGATCCTAGTAAAATTTCTTATAAACGTGCATGTGGTCTTATGTCCTTCAAAACAATGGCACATCTTCATTCATTTGACTCCTGGTCTCTGTGGCACTCCTTGATGCATAGTTAAATTCACTTGGTAGCCCATCTACCCATCTAGCCCCGACCCCAGCTCTGCTTTACTCCTAAGGCTAATCAGGAACTGGGTCTGGGTCTTCGGTGGTGAACAACCCTGCAGATCCCCACTTCGTCAGCCTTGGAGCTCACATCCCAGCTAAATGGCACCTACGTCCTACCTGACTTCATCTTCCAGGGGACCTATCACCTTTGGGAATTCCGAGGCAGTCCTGCAGGTGCTCTAATGAGAAGAGGTCCTTCTATGGGAGGAGTTTTACGATCATTTCTGAAGGGCACCATTGGACTGTCTTATTCTGGATCCATGTTTCTATTTGGCTTTTGCATGGGAATTTCCACAACTGCAGCCAAGGACTGACACATTGCCTGATTCCAGTAGCATGTCACTAGTCTCTAAAAATCCACTCCCGGCCCGCCTCCCACGGCAAGAACCATGTTTCCTGTTATTCACACCCTTGTGTGGTCTCGTCTTGAATCCTGGCTGGTGTGTGGCTCGTGCCTGGTCAATGAAATCTGGCAGAAGTGACACGTCATGACTTCTAAGCCTGGTCCATAGGTATCCTTTCAGCTTCTACCCCGTGTTCTTGGAACCCAGCTGCCACCCTCCAAGGAAGCTCTGGAGACACCCATGTGAAGAGGAGCTGAGGAAGCTGTCTTACAGTCCTTGCTAAGCTCCCGTGGTCAGTGAGCGTCACCATGCCAGCCACGCCATTCAAGCTATTCCTAGACAAGTCCCAGACATCATGGAGTCCACGTCATGGACCTTGCTGTGTCCTGCTTGATTTCCTAACCCTCAGAAACATGAGGGGCAGTAAACTGATATTTTAAGCCACTATCTTTTGGGATTATTTGTCACATAGCAATCAATGACCAGAACAGGGGACCCTTGTTTACGTGAAAGATGTCCTCCAGAGGTGTCCAGTGGACTTGGTGCCTGGTGTGTGGTGCACAGTGGGTTTGAGATCCTATTTCCTGAGGCTCTCATATCTGGAGGGTCCTGAAACAAGGCCTAGGACAAATGGTTGGCTTCCCAGCCAGTGAGGAGATTTTCCATTTCTCAGTTACAGACGATGCAGTTTCCCCAATTCCAGGCTTCATTCAGGCAGTCCAGTTCCGTGCTCGAGTCCTGAAGCCTTGACCGTCTCAGAGATGTGACAGCACGGCACCTAAAATATCACATCTTGATTCCCACTATATTCTGCAGAGGTTCAGCTCCCATAGCCTTCCAGCCTAAGGATTTGCTCTTTATTTCTGGCACGTGAAGGTTTCACCTTCTGCCTTTATGATAAGTTATTAATTTTTAAAAATATATGTTTTTTTCTTCTGGAAGTTTTAATTTGGGGTGGGGGTGAAGGTGGGCTGCAAAGGAGGAGTTCCAGAGGCTGCTCCATCTGATATTTTAACCTCATTACCTTATCTTCTTTCTGGAATATTTTTGGTTATTTGCCCCCTACGTCGCAAGACTGTGCTAGCAAAACCATGACTGTGCTAACTCTTTTAAAAGATGCAAATTCTTTCAGAAAAATGAAACTATGTCGTTGGTTTCTAGATGATTAAATTCATAGTTGTAGTCTATTGTTCCAGGATGGCTCTGACAATTGAAATTCTATTAGCTGTGGGGACCAGCAATGGCAGTCACAGATCAGGGAGGCACCGTCTCTGCCCAGTCTGGTCTTCTTTTTAACAAAGAGCTGTGTCCTTAGGATCATGACCGCTCATAACCCATATCCACTGTAGACAACGGCTCATGGAGCCAGGCTGCTCTCATGGATCTCCTAGATAATGTAGAGGGTTTTTTCCCCATTTATATTTTAATAAAACTAGCAGATGGGAATTCATCTGTAACATTCAGCAAGGGAATTAATATACTGAAATGTGGCCCTTTGACAGTTGCTCAAATGAGTATAAGGCTATCAGGGCAAGTGAATGGAGGAAAAAATAATTATAGAAGGAAGGAAACTGGAAACAGAACTGAGATGATTATGTAAGTCCTTTGAGAAATGAATAAAGGACCCTCTCAGAAGTAATTAAGTCTCTCTTATATCCACATGCTGCATTCTGGCTTATACACTTAAACACGTCTCCGGTTCCACTGCATCTCTGCTCAAAGACATCAGTGATGACCCAGTGCCCGCATTTATTACACTCCAGCTCCTAGAGTTGGTCTTGGGTCTCAGGTGCTTCTGCAATCTGGCCTCAGTCTACCCCTAGAATAGTGATTCTTAACCTTGGGTGCATTTTTGAATCACTGGGGACATTTGTAAATTGTGGGTGCCTTCTCACATACACAAAAATAGACCAAATATTATAACTCACATGCATGCTAATTATATCATTGTCTATATACTATCATACCCACCAACAGACTTCAATGATAGAGTTGAATTTTGAAAAGATCATTTTGGCTACAGTGTGAGAAAAGATATTATAAAACAGCAACAGAAGAAAGTACAGCTGGGAATGTAAGTGAAAAAGTAGATTGGAGAAGTGGGAGAGCTTCAGATGGGTATCTGAAGCATTAGACAATTAATTAAATTAATATTACTTAAATATATACAAAATGTTAGAACTCTGGTGGGTTCTGAGCGTAAGGGGAAAGAGAATGTATAAAAACAATACGAAACAAAACATCCACCTTGACATCAGGTGGTTCACAGTACAGTGAGAGAGAGGATATAAACAAGCAGCTGTAACTGAAGTGGCATAAAGAGCTACAAATAAATTATAATGGGGGAATAGAGATCAGATCATGTGGCGATGTTTGTGGAATAATTAATAATAATACTGATGCGTGGGTCCCACCCCAGTGGCGCTGATTTAATGGGTCAGGATTACCAGGCATCAGTACTTTTGCAAAGTCTCCATTGACTGGAATGTTCAGTCAGTGCCAAGGAGTGTGTTGTATGGTCTTATCCACGCTTCCGGGCTGCTGTGGGGAAATGGAAGGGACACTCCTCCAAGAAGCCTGGGCTCAAGTCTCAGATTTCCCAACAATGACAGCAGAGGATAGAGCTAACATTTCTTGAGCAGGATCTGTGCTGAGCATTTCATGGACATCTTCTTAGTGTTTCTCAACCCTGGCTGCATATTAAAATAATCTGAGAACTTTGAAAAACTACTAACATCTTGGTTTGGCTCCAGATCAATTAAATCAAATCTTTGGTATGAGTCTGGACATATTTTTTTTTTTTTTTTGTAACTGCTCTTGCAGTTGATTATCTGCAGGATGTTGAGAACCACCAGCTTTGGAGTCCACTAGGTGATCATATTTTTATAAACCTACTGACTCCTTTACGGAGTCCCTGTTCCCTAGCCAAGCAAGCCTGTTTGCCATATCCTGAAAACATCACTAAGAAGACCCACAGGCCAAGGAGAGCTTCTCAATTATCCAATACGAGGTCAGGTAAAAAGGTTTTTCTCTTATTGGCTAAAGGACTTCTTTTCAAGCTTCTGATTAGTCTGTGAGGCTCCAGTATAGGAAGCACAAAGAGCACATTAGTCACTAATAGTGGAATCTAGAAATAGGTACTTTACATTTCCTCCCTCTGTTTTCTCTTCTCTACCTGAAGGGAGGCCATTGTATATTTAGTTTAAGGATCTTGGGGAGAGGGCCAAAATAACTGGGGATAGTCCTTCCCATACAAACTTACTGAACTTTTCAAGTTTGGTCAGAAAGTAGCCTTTCTAGGTATTCCAAGTAGGAAAGGTTTTAGATAAAGGGAATGAGACTTAAGAGGGCTTAGGGAAGCTTTGGCTTGAGTTCATAAAATCAGAAAGCACCCGAGTGGCTACAAAGCACCTGCAGATGACCTTAGTTTGCCCGTGGCACCAAAGCAGGTGGTTTACAGGGGCTCACCAGGAGCCTGCAAACTTCAAGAATCTTCGGAAGCACCAGGAAATCAGGTAACTTCCAAGAACTTGCTTAGAAGTTGCTGCTGATAATCGCATGTTTGCCATCTGCTCGTGTTCTGGTAGAACTGCCACTGGAGAAAGTGGTTTCTCCTTCTCAACTATCTTCCAGATTTCATGTCTGTACCCCTCAGTGGCAGAATGTGACCTGGAAGTAAATGGGGAAAACAATTCTGGGAAATGCAGCCTTCTCCCCTGTGATGCAAAGCAAAACCTGGAGAGAGGCAGTGATGACATGGAATTAACAACAGACAATCTGACAAAATGAACTCAAGGTAAGTCAAGACAAGCTTATTTGGGGGAAGACTTACAGGGGGGAAAAAAGAAGATGTGAGAAAAAATGTGAATGGGAAAAAGAAAGAAAGCTCAAGAAAAAATTTCTCTTGAAAGCAGAGTATGTAGCCAGCAGGAAGGTGCCCCCACGAGGCTCACAGAGTGACTTTCCTGTGGTGGTTTGAAATCTATGGTTTAGTCCTCAGCACGGCAGATTCAGAAATTAGGTTTTCAATCTGTAGCCACCTCCCCCAAACCTCCCAGCTGCCTGAACAATCTATACGAGAGACTTAAGTAGTCATCAGAAGGTGTTTTCATGATCATATAATCAGAGAAAGAATTGGTGGCTGGTCTTGGAGACCCCTCCAAACTGTCCTAGACCAGTGTGTGTTTAATATCTGCACCCGCACGAGACTTCTGTTCCTCAGGGCTTGGTACACTGTCTGTTTTGCTCACCACTCAATCCCTGGCACTTAGCATAAGCCTGGCGCATGGTAGACGCTCCATGAACTTTGATTAATTGAATGGATACATAATCATCGTGAGGCCTGATGACGTATCCTTGATTCAAAGGACAGAACACTACACTAGTGACCTGATTTAGTACTTCTCTCTCTTGGTCGGTAGTAGATACTTAGTTCCATGGTTTCTCTCCTTTTATTAAAAAATTTCATATTGTCAGTCTTTTTGAATCTACAGATATATATGGATATATATGATATGTGATATATAGACATATAGGTATAATATATATCCATATATATATGATATAATGTATCTGCATGTATTAGAAACTGTATCTCTGTATATTATATATATTTCTCTATATATTATATATACAGTTATAGATATATATTATATAATGTATATATCTAATGTATATACATGTATTATTACATATTATATTATCATATTACTATTTAGAGGATTGCATATTACTGAATAATCTATAACAAAGTAACTGTTTCAGTGGATCTAGAAGACTCTGCCTTTTTCCATCATGGATCGGTTTAATAAATTTAACTATTAAATGGAAACCTTCTTTCCCTTTCTTTTACGTACGGGGCTTGGAGCTTTGTGAATGTCCATCAGGATTTCCTACATGCAGATGCCAAGAAGCTCTACCAAAGGCATACCCTGCACTTGTGCTCTTCCAGCACTACCTGGCCAGGGGTCTTCCAGAGGGCTCCATGTTCCCTTCTATAGCCTGTTTTCTCTGTACTGACTCTCTAGGTGGATTAGACCAAGCTCCTCAATGTCCCATTGATTGATTGATTGATTGATTGATGATTGATGGAGGAAGATCAAAACTTCAACACTGGATTGTTAAGCTAGGGCTGACTAATAATTTGCTGAGCAACAGGTGTGGTAAAGATTGTTCTTCCTCGCTTCCCTGGCTTTGCTTATGCTGTGCCCTTCATATGCAATACTGTGAGCTCCTCCTGCCACCCACTGTTTAATTGAGTTTAATTCTCTCTACTTTTTTGGGAGTGGTTCATGGTGTTTCAAGGAGCCTTCCCAAACAACTCTGTCCTACTTTGTTCTCTTTTATTCTAATCTACTCTGTACAGTTGCCTATACTAGTCATTTTAGTGCTAATTATATTCCATTATACTTTTCCTAAATTCCTTCAACTTTGTGTGTGATAATAAATTCTTGAGATAGAGGAACATGTCACATATTGGGGAGTGTGTGTGTGTGTGTGTGTGTGTGTGTGTGTGTGTGTTTGTGTGTGTGTGTGTGTATTCCCCCATAGTGCTTAGCAGAATGTTAGGACCTGTAAATATTTTATATTCATTTTTCATTTATTCATTTGTTCATTCATTTTCTCAACAAATATTTATTGAATGACTACTATGTGTCCAGGTCCTTTTCTAAGTTGTTATAGAACAAAAATCCCTGCCCTATATTTTAGGGAGTGTAGGCAAACAATAAACAATAAACTCAATGCATAAGTAAATTATAGCATAGTAGAATGTAACAATTGCTATGCAAAAAAAAGGAAAAATAGAACAGTGTGAAGGAAGTCTCAGGAATTCTGGGATCTAGGGCTGGTGGGTTGTATTAATTAGAAACCCACAAGCAACTGATATTTGAGCAAAGATTTGAGGAACACGAGAGAGTGAGCCATGCAGACATCTGGGGAAAGAGCTCTCTAAGCTGAAGATACAGCATGTGCAAAGGTTCTGAGGTAAGATTGTACCTGGCATGTTGGGAGAACAGCAAGGGGTCCTTTGGGCTGGAGCAGAGTGAATGAGGGAGATAGCAGTAGAAGAAATCAGAGAGGTAATGGAAAAGCCAGATCATGTAACCTTAAAAGGTCTTTGTAAAGCTTTTTGGATTTTACTCATGGTAAACTGGGGAGTCATAGGAGGGATGTGAGCAGTGGCATCACCTGATCTGATTTTTATTTCAAAAGGACGTTTCAGATTGCCAAGTTGAGAGTATTCCAGGGACCTAAAGAGAAGAAAACCTTCTCTTTAAAGGGTCAGATAGTAAACATTTTAGGCTTTGTGGGCCATATGATCTCTGTCAAATCTGTTCATTTCTGTGCCATTGTAGCACATAAATAGCCATGGACAATATGTAGACAAATGGGCCTATTTGTGTTGTAATAAAACTTTATTTACAAAAACAGGCAGTTGACAGAGTTTGACTTATGGACTATAGTTTGCCACCCTTGGCATAGACTATAAAGAGGCAACTATAGAAACAGGAAGACCTATCAGGAGGCTATTGAAGTAATCCATGCAGGAGATGCTGAAAGCTCAGAACTGAGTGGAAGCAATAGAGATGGCAAGAAGTGGTTGAATTTTTTTTAAGGCAGATGATTTTCTGATGAATTGCATGTGTGGTGTGAGAGAAAGAGAGGAGTCTAGGATGACTTCTTGTTTGTTCTAAGCAACGATAAAGATGTGCTGGCAGCAATTGAGGTGTGGAAAGCTGTGCATGAAGAAGGGCATTTTTAGACGTGTCAAGTAAGCGGTTGGCAACAAAAGTCAGAGCATCGTGAATTGGATTAGCCTAAAAAGTATGCTACAAGGACACGTTTTAAACTCAAGTGTTGATTGCTCGAATTTTGAGACAGTGACCCGATTGTACAAAAAGCTGGGGAATTCAGAAGCATGCAATGATATTACCATGGAGGAAGAAGTTGGTCATAGATCATGTCCAGCCTTTGTTTGTATAACAGTGATCACACTGTTACTGCCCAAGAAACAGTAAGCCAAAGAAAACTGAGTTAAAAGTCACTGAGAGTTGTAAAACTTCCATTAATTATTAAAATTAGAAACAGGCAACAATTCTTAATGTTAAAATTTTTGGCAGAGGTCATCTAGAATGGAGCCAATAATTGCTGAGCCAAGGACAGAGTTGCACAGGACAGAGTTGTGGTGCCTGTCTGTATACTAAGTTGCTCTACTCGGAGGATCCTCAAGGTGTGACCACAAGGACCCCTTGAACAGGTGCTGGTGGCTCTCAAACCCCTTTAGGGGAAAAGGACCACCTGCAACTCCAGGTTGCTCATTCTCGCGTCCTCACGCTGCAGAGGGGCTATGGGGCAGGGCAGAAGGCACTCGAAAACTTTTGCCAGGCCACTTACCCTCTCTGAGCCTTGTTGTCCTCATCTGGAAAACGGGAATATTTATCTCACAAGGCTGGTATAAAGTTGAAAGTGATGATATTTGTAAACATCCTGAAGGGTTGTGCTCACCAATCACCCTTCTATCTGAATATCAGGGAGACAAACACAATTGCAGTTCATTTATCTGTGTAAGTTCCCGAGTTGAATCGAATAAGCTAACTTTATAACTTCATAAATTTTACTTTTCTCAGGCAGAGTTTTAATGTTTTTAATCTTCAAAGATATTTGGAAGGCTCCCAACTCTTGAGTAGAGATATATTCTGTCCTGCTCTGGATTCCAGGCATTAACTGCCCAGCTGCCCCAGTCCTGAAGCCCTGAGAAAAATCTCCCCCCGACCCCTCCCCTGAATAGAAGCTCCTGAGGATTAAGCACTCTGTCTTTTCCCCCCCTACCATTTGTAATGAGGTTATCTCTCCAACATCTACTTCTTCTTTTAGTAAGAACCCAACTTTTAGTTCAAATATCTCATCCCAGCCAGTGTGCTCTGGGGAAAGCTGAATCCCTAGGAGTGGGGCATTTGACTTCAATGTGAGCTCATCAGTAATTGCATATCTTGTTCACACTGATTAGTTCATATATGAGCATATAGCTCAAGTTAGGTTGGTGAGGGTCATGTACGTGTTTGCTAAGCACTGCCGGGAAGGGTGGCTTCCTACATTTCTAAGAAAATTTCTAAAAATCACAGTCTTTCTCTGTGCATGTGGACAAGAGTTCCCCAGGAGTCATTAGTAAGCATCCGTTATGGGTTCACTTGTGTCCCCCTACCCCCACCCCCGACAAAATGTATTTGTTGAAGTCCTAATTCCCAGTACTTCAGAACATGAAAGTATTTGGAGATAGGGCCTTTACAAAGGTAATTAAGGTAAAATGAGGTCATATGGGCTGGACTTAATCCACCGACTAATGTCCTTATAAGAAGAGGAGACTAGGACACAGACATTCACACACTCAAAGAAAGACCATGTGAAGTGTCAAAATTGATAAACAGCAACCTCAATTAAAATAGTCAGGAAGCCAGAAGGGGGAGCTCTCCTGTCCTATGAAGACAGCAGAGCCCAACAGGAAGAAGAAAGACTTTCTCTTCTCTCCTGGCAAGAGCTCAGCCAATGAGAAAACGTCAGCACAACTCAGCCAATGAAAAGCCATTATCGTTTGAACTCTCAAGTCCTCCGGTGGACCCTTTGTTTCCTATAGCCCTCCCAGCTTCCCTTTCCCCTCTTTAAAAGAGTTCTCCTCTCCTTCCTGTGAGAGGACTTGCACATGGCTTGCCATACTTGCACACCCTGAATGGCAGTTCTTTACTGATCCTGAATAAACCCTATTTTTTTTCTGGAGAAATAATTGGCAGTCTATTTGTTATAGGTCAACAGAAGACAAAAGAAGAAGATGGCCACCACTTCAAGGAGAGAGGCCTCAGAAGAAACCAAACTTGGCAACATCGTCATCCTGGACCTCTAGCCTCCAGATCTGTGAGAAAAAAATTTCTGTTGTTTAAGCCACCCAGTCTGTGGTAATTGTTATGGCAGCCCTAGCAAATGAATACAGCATCCTACAACCAGGATGAGGAACAAGGCTGAGAGTGATGCCTTCTACCACGTCAGAGACAGGGTCCTTGGTGGCATTCCCGAATCGCTAAGCAAATCAAGCCCAGAGCTTATTCTGTCACTGAACTTTGCATGACAAAAGCAAAATTGTCCCCCTTTTTGCTTTATTGTTTCAACTGTAACTAATAACCAAGTACACCACTGTGTCCTTAGTAACCTAGAACCAAGCCTCATCATAGTAAGTGCTTAATAGTATTTGTTAAATGACTAGAGGAAGGAATGAAAGAATAAGCCACAAAAGGAATTGTAGTGTGTTGATCTGGGAAGCCCAGTGAGGTAGCAAGCAGCAGAGGAGTGAGTCAATCTTATTATTATTACTATTATTACTACATTCCACTGGACACGTTCTGTGTGGACCAGGAGACAGATATTACCATTTTTAGGCAACAGAGCTAATTCATAAAGGTGACCTGTACTCATTATAACAAAAGTTGTTTAATTGGCAGACATATGAAAATGTAAAAATTCCCCTCAATTTCTACAACTGGAAATTTCTAATTAGAAGCACAGGACTACTAGAGCCAGATCATTTCTGGTCTCTTAATATCATCCAGATAACTCCTTCATTTTAGAGATGAGAAAACGAACACTTAGTGAGGTTAAGTGCCCTTTCCAGGTCACACAGTGTGATAATGGTGGAGCAAACGGAGGGAACAATAAAGAAACCCAATTTACGGAGGGAACAATAAAGAAACCCAATTTCTCTAAAGAAGAAAAAGTTTTCCTGGGATAAGAGTTCATTCCTTTTAGTTAAATTATTCCCATAGTGACAGGACAATACCTTCTTTTCCTGCTCAAGAGAAACTGATTTTCTTTACAAACATAGACCATCTCTTCTCAGAGTGGGAAACAATGATGGTATTGTATAGCCACTGTATGAGTAATCTAAATGAAAAGCATGCACATTTATTCAGATGTTAGCCAATCAAGCAACTTTTAGTGGAATGAGTGAGTCATATGGTAGAGAAATTTTGTAATATTAAGTAGAAAAGAATACACAAATGTCAGAAAAAAAAATCCTTTAAAACCCTTTTAGTTCAGGAAACATACTTAAATCTTAAGCAGTGTGTTTTGTGTTCTTTTTACACTTAAGAAAAACTTTGACATTGTGGCATAAAAGGTGAAAGATGAGATAATAAGACATTAGGTAAGTTGTGAAAAGAGAAATACTGAGAAGTTGACAGAAATAAAAAGGTACTGGATAATATAAGGAATGAATGTTTTGAAACTGCTCAAAGGAAAGGCAACTTTTAAGATACTTTAGAAACATTAAAAGGTAGAGTTAACACTGCTAATCAAAATCAAATCAATAATTAGAAAAAGTTTTAATAGTTAGAAGAATAGGACCAAGATATATAAATGGTGAGAGAGAAGGACCATAGTTACTGACGTATGAATAGTTAGTGCTCCTGAACATAAGATAAGAATAAATGGAAGATAATCAATATTCAGACATAAATAAAATGAGCTAAGAAATCACTTTAATCTGCAGATCCAAAGAGCTTACTTGGCAAAAAACAGAACTGATATAGTGGATCAATAAATAGATATAACCAGGTAAAAGTATGAATCCTCAAAAAAAACAAAAATTAGGGGACTTCCCTGGAGGTCCAGTGGTTAAGACTCTGAGCTTCCATTGCAGGGGGTGCAGGTTTGTTCCCTGGTAAGGGAACTAAGATCCCATACCCAGCTCAGCGCAGCAAAAAAAGGAAAAGAAAATCTGGAAACAAAAGAAAAAATCTGGTAAGCTATAAAGGAAGAAATTCCAGGCTGACTTTAGACTCCTCTGTAACATGGGGTGCCAGAAGTCCGTGGAGCAACATCTATGGTGATCTGAGTTGTGAATTCAAGATTTCCTCATCTATACTGCCATTGTCTTGGAGGCAAGAGAAAGTCTTTTTCATTGATGCCGGATGCTTGAGAATCCTATCCAGGCTGAATGAGGAAAAATATTAGCACTCAAAGTACTCCAGAAAATTGGAAGCTCTATCAAAATAAAGGAACCAAGAATGGGGAAGCCAACTATTGGTGAGCATTGAAACATTCAAATATAGAAATACTTGCTGATAATTATTGCAAGCATAGTCACAAAGCAGAAGACAAATGAGATAAATATATTTTTTAAATGAGATTTTATTAAAATGCTTAGTCCCGTGCTTGGAAAACAAATGCAATAAAAATTAAATAGACGCATTTAATATTAATATCACATAAATAAAATTTAAGCAAGCTAATAAATGAAACTAGAAGGATTGTGTGTGTGTGTGTGTGTGTGTGTGTGTGTGTGTGTGTGTTTGTAACATTAAGCACTCAGACCTATATTAAAGATATATTAGTCAGGAGCCTTTAGGAGCCAAATAACAAAATGTTAAAATTTATAAAATAAATATTGATAAAAAATACTGGGAGAAAATTAGACAAAGTGTGAAACTTTTTAACCACTTTTAGTCACTCATGACATATCAAATAGACAAGAAGTACATATATGGAAATAGAGAAAATCTGAAGACTGTAATTAATAAGGGCAAATTCAGAAAGATAAGCACAAAGAATACATTGAGAGACTGAATATACATATGGACAATGACCAGACTGTATATAAAAATGGAACTCTGAACTGCAACCTGAAGTAACCAGCTCAGGAAGCCAGCCTCCTATCTGTAGCAACCAGTCCAGAAAGCCAAACGATAACTGCTCTAGTGATCTGCCCCAAATAGGAAGCACTTGATTAATAACTGACAGCTTCCCTTATTAATAACCGACTCTGCTTCCAACTTAGGACCAAACAGAGAAAGACAAATATGCAATGCTAACCAATCACATAGGATGCTGTGCTTCTGGTTAGTCTGCCTACTGCTTCCCATGCCAACAGTTTCCAATCAGGGCACACCTGCAGCCTTTCCTTTTTTTGTGTGTGATACAAAGCTTTCCCACTCCTCTGCCTACCTTTGAGTCCTGCCAACACAAATGATACTGACTGACTTCCTTGCTATAGTAAGCTCTAAAGTAAACAACCATTGCTTTTTTTCATTTAGGTGATTTTTTTTTAATTTCCCCAATTTTAATTATTATGTCCTAATTTTAGTAAACGTTAGATATTTTTCAAAATAAATAATTACGTGTTACACCTCAAAGGTACTTTTAGTAAATTCCAAAGAGCAGGAATCCTTCTAAAAATATTCTCTGACTGCAAGGCAATAAAATTAAATGTGAATTACAAAATGTTAAAGAAAAATAAAGTTGCCTAGAAATTAAAGATAAGAATAACCAAAAACTACTAAATAGTTATTTAGTAGTGAAAGAGGAAATTAAAAATTCAACACTAAAATATTTGGAAAATAAAAACAATAAGAATTATCTCATAAAATTTATGCATTCAGAAAAAAATCCTTAGTCTTAAGCATTTTCATTATGAAAGGGAAGAATTACAAGTAATGTCATCAAGATGGCAACATAGATCATTCCTGACTTCAGTCCTCCTCACAAGAAGACCAACTAGCAAGTGTCCATAGACAAGACATGATTGTGAAAACTCTAGAACACAGGGGTGATGTGAAACAACCCCCTGGACCACAGAGACCAAGAAGGACCACGTTAGAAGGGTAATTTGAAGAACTACACTCTGACAGCATCATCCTTCCCCCAGGCAGGCACAAGGCCACACTGAGAGGGCCCTACTGGGCCTACAATTTCTCCAGTGGGGAAAAAATATCCCAAAGTGCGCATCCACTTCCCCCAGTGTTGCAGGACGCTTCCCAGGATGCCCTCTCTGGTCTCAGCTCACAAGAATCACTGGGAAAATCTGCAGGGCTTGACCACTGTGGATCAGAAACAAGCAGAGAAGAAGGGTGGAGCTTATAACAACCAGTGCTCAGATCTTGGCAGATGACATTTCTCTTCACACATGCACCAGAGCAAAGATCACAGATGGTGACCCCATTTGGCTAGGGAGCTTAGTTGGTATTTTTGCCTGATTTGGGTTGCAGGATATAAAATCAACATACAAAAGTCAGCTGCATTTTGATGCACTAAGAATTATCTGAAAAAGAAATAAAGGAAACAATCCCATTTTCAATAGCATCCAAAACAATAAAATACTTATTAATAAATTTAATGAAGGAGGTGAAAGATCTGCACACAGAAAATTGTAAGATACTGATTAAAGAAATTGAAGAAGACACAAATAAATGGAAAGATACCCCCTGTTCATGGATTGGAAAATTTAATGTTGTTAAAATGTCCATAATACCCAAAACAATCTATAGATTCAATGCAATCCCTGTCAAGATTTCAATGGCATTTTTCCACAGAAATAGAAAAAAATTCCTAAAATTCATATCAAACCACAAAAGACCTCAAATACCCAAAGAAATTCTGAGAAAGAAGAACAAAACTGGAGGCATTACACATTCTGATTTCAAAATATACTACAAAGCTGTAATAATCAAAACAGTATGGTACTGGCATAAATATAGACACATAGACCATTGAAACAGAATTGAGAGACCAGAAATAAACCCATGAATATAAAGTCAACTAATAGTTGACTGTAGGGAGCCAAGAATACTCAATGGATAAAAGATAATTTCTTCAATAAGTGTGCTGGGAAAACTGGATATTCACATGCAAAAAAATGAAACTGGACCCCGTATCTTACACTGCTCACAAAGATTAATTTGAAGTGGATTAAAGGAAAATGTAAGATCTTGAAGCCATCAAACTCCTAGAAGAATACATAGGGAAAAACTCCTCAGTATTGTTCTTGGCGATGATTTTATGGATATGACACCCAAAGCATAGGTAACAAAAGCAAAATAACCAGGCAGGAATATGTCAAACTAAAATGCTTATACATAAAAAAAGAAATGATCAACAAAATGAAAAGGCAACATATGGAATGGGAGAAAATATTTGCAAACAATATATCTGATAAGGGGTTAATATCCAAAATATATAAGAAACTCATACAACTCAATAGCCAAAATAGAAATAATCCATTTAAATTATGGGCACAGAACATAAATAGACATTTTTCCAAAGAAAATATTCAAATGGCCAACAGGTACAAGAAAAGATACTCAACATCACTAATCACCAGGGAAACACAAATCAAAACCACAAAGAGTTATCACCACAAACGTTAGAATGGCTATTATCAGAAAGACAAGAGGTAAGTGTTGGTGAGGATGTGGAGAAAAGGGGACTTTTGTACATTTTTGGTGGGAATGTAAATTGGTGTAGCCACTATGGAAAACAGTATGGAGTTTCCTTAAGAAATTAAAAACTCCCATATGATCCAGCAATTTCACTCCTGTGTATATATATCCAAAGGAAATTAAATCTCTATCTTCAAAGTATCTGTACCTCCATGTTTATGACAGCATTATATACAATAACCAAAACATGGAAACAACCTAAGTTTTCATCAGTGGATTAATGGATAAAGAATACATGGTATAGGGCTTCTCTGGTGGCGCAGTGGTTAAGAATCTGTCTGCCAATTCAGGGAACACAGGTTCGAGCCCTGGTCCGGGAAGATCGCACATGCCGCGGAGCAACTAAACCTGAGCGCCACAGCTACTGAAGCCCGCGCGCCTAGAGACCACACTCCGCAACAAGAGAAGCCACCTCCGTGAGAATCCTGCGCACTGCAATAAACAGTAGCCCCCGCTCGCCGCAACTAGAGAAAGCCCACACGCAGCAACGAAGACCCAATGCAGGCAAAAATAAATAAATAAAATAAATAAATTTATAAAAAAAAGAATACATGGTACACATACACGATGGAATATTATTCAACCATAAAAAGAAAGAGATCCTCCCATTTGTGATAACATAAATGAATCTTGAAGGCATTATGAAATGTCAAAGACAAATGCTATATGTGGAATCTGAAAAAAAAAAAAAAAAAAAGAACTCATAGAAACAGAGGACAAATTGGTGGTTACCAGAGGTGGGGATTGGGGGAAATGGGTGAAGATGGTCGAAGGGAACAAATTTCTGGTTATGAGAAGAATAAGTTCTGGGGATGTAATGTACAACATGGTGACCATCATTAACAATACTGTATTGTATATTTGAAAGTTGCTTAGAGAGTAGATTTTAAAAGTTCTTAACATACTCCCCTCCCCCGCCAAACACAGATTGTAACTATGTGAGGTGATGGATGCTAACTGAATTTATTGCAATAGGTACATACAGCATATCATTACTTTGTACATATTAAGCTTTTACATAGTCTATGTCAACTTTATCTCAATAAAGCTGAAAAAATATTTAAAAAACGAATGAGCAGAATTAAAATAAATAAATGAACTGAGTATGCAACTCAAAACCCCAGGGAAAAAGTGAGTGAAATTAGCATTGGAAGTGGTAGTGAACTCCATGGATGGCCTTGAATACCTCAGTCTTCCTGGTCTCACCTCCCTGCCTGAACCTCTCAATTTTCTCTGCTGTCAGATAATTAACAGGAAGGCTTTGAGGGTGGCACATACCTTCGTTTATTAGTAAATTGCTCTCCAGAAAGTGCTTTGAGGCAAAGCTAATTTCCACCAATGTGAGAAGATTTGGTCCCATCAGAAGAAGAATGTTATTTGAATATGTGCCAAAAAATATATATTTTCTGTCTTTCCTTGGTTGAACACTCAATGGGAGTTACTCTCATTAGCTCCCCTTCTTTATGGCATTTGAATAAAACAGACAAGTCAGTCTTGAAGATGATAAATGACTAATAAATTTTAATTGGCACTTTAGCTCATAAAATATAAACAGTCATTAAATTCATCCAATAGATTGTTAAAATGGAAGTGCTAAGAATGGCAGAATATGCCAAAATAGCAGCTTTAAGAACTTCTGGTTTCCTTCCGTTCTCAAGACTAAACCTACAGTCAAAATTCCTAATGGAAGATATAGAGAAGAATTAGGTAAGATTTTTTGAAGGGAAAAGAAATATGGAGAAGAGGGAAGTGAATTAAAATATACAGATGCAAAATAAAAACAATTCTTCAAATGTCTTGTAAATGATGTCTTCTTTGTTTTCACAAATACGAGTGCTGCTATAATTACTGTGGGGGAAAGAAAGGCCAGATTAGGTGTGGCTTCTTCTCTGATACACTGGCTAGGGTGGAAGAAAATGCTCCTTTTTAAAATAAGCAAATTAGCCTTGAGTAGGTACAGATAGAACATTTATAGGCGAACAAAGAGAATCCGTGTCCTCATAACTATTGCAAGCCAGTAGGGCTTTTGTTTTCAGGGTCCTTTTTAAACAAGACTCAGTGTGGATCTGTGTTGGTAGTTTCTAGAGCATTTGTCCCGTGACATTTTTCATCATCTTTTAATCTTGGGTGACCTAACAGGACATTGGCCAGTTTGAAGTGTCTTCTTTTGATGCAGTAAGTTCATGTCTATAAATTTTCTTAAATAAATAATAAAGAATGCTCACAAGATTTAATTGTGAGAATATTCATTGCAGAATTGCTAATAATAGCCAAAAACTGGGTGGGGGGGAGGTTATGTGAATAGTCAACAATAGGAGTTTATCTACTTAATGGGGCAGTCATCCAATGGGTCACTGCAGTGTTTGGACAACATGCGAAGTGCTGGCCTTCCAAGACATGAGGTCTAAAGAAGAAAGCATGGCACTCTGGAGGAAGCACCTTCAAAGCAGTCAAATGGGTAGTCAAACAGAGATTCATTGTCTAAACTTCTCAGTTCTCAATGGAAACTGAAATATGGAAGACAAGCTATGCCAGAGACTGCTACTTATCTCTGTTCTCTCATTCTTCCTTAGGAAAAGAAGCTTGATTTTATTCTGGCCAATGGGCTAAAAATGAACAAACAAAAACATTTACCAGCTTTTCTTCAGTTAGAGATAACAAATGAGATGCAAGCAAAAATTAATGGGTGGGAGTTCTAGGAATGCCAGTTAAGAGGACACATAGCTGGCATGAGCCCCTCTTCTCCTTCCTCCTCTCGTCCTTTTTGTTAGACTAGAATCTGGGGATTATGGCAGGAGTTCTAGCAGCCACCTTGAACCAGGAGCCATCCATACCATGAGGTGACCTTGAGTATGAAAATCCTTTAATAGAGTAAAAATATATATACAGGAGCCTGAGACCCCAGTGATAAGAAAATAAAATATGAGCCCTGGACCGTCTACCTCCAGAATTCTTTACATAGGTGAAAATAAATCCTTGTAAACTTAAGCCACCATTATCTGGATTTTATAGATGTGCAGATGAATCTGACTCCAATTGATTCACCTACTAAATGGAAATCAAAATGTTCCTTAAAGAATCACTCAAGGATACCGGCCTGTAAGTAGGAAGCTGCTCTTAGGAGGTGAGTCATGATGGAAAATATTATTTAATGAAGGGCATTAATATTGCCTTACCCAGTAATAACTGTTAACTCTTACTTTTCTCTATCAGAAGAGCCAAGAATTAATGTCTCTGAATTTAATTTTCCAAATATGTGTGTCACTGATGATGTCAATTGAATCTGATGATTCAAGAATATGTTTATGTGAAAAAATTTGGTTATCCTATAAAACAACATTGGAGAGTCAAAGACACAATTGGTTGTAGCTGAAAGTTTCAAAAATATATAATATTCAATTTTAATATATTTGCTTTGCTATAATGCAATCTCCCTCTGTTGCCAGAAACATTTGACAAAGTCTTTTAAACATAGAAAGTTATGTTTCTGTGGATGATTTTAAAGAATATAAAAGAAAGGGGAGCTGAGTGCCCTGTTAGGGTCAGTATGGCTTAAAAAGAAAAAAAAAAAGACTAGGGAAGGTGAGATGCCTGTAAAAGAGAGCAAAGGTTCAGCAGAGTTAGCAAGTAAGAACCAGAAGTGATGACTAAAAATGTAAAGTCCAGAAAATTTGAATAAATCTTGGGGAGGCCATTAGCATAGGATAGGGGACTCAAATCAAATTTATGTAAATCTGAAAGAATAGGATCCTTCAGCTGATACCAGAGTAACCTTTTTATACATACTAAAGACTCAGATATGTATTCTCAAATCCCTTACTACAGGATCTGAGATCATGGTGAAACGTGTATGAAGGAAATTTTAACACTTTAAGTAAGAAGTTAGCCTAATCTCAGACTCTAGGCAAACTTTCTCTCTCCAAGAATTCTTCAGTTGAAATGCTCCTGATCTGACCCCTTGAGTTTTTCCAGAGGGTATTAACAAATTAATTTATCTAGACTATCTAGACTATCTAGAACATTCGTGAGAAATTAAGCCCAGGTTAACATAGCAGACTATGGATTTGACTAGAACATGCAACTCTTCTTTTTGACAATAGATGGTGAAATTTCAGTTCATTTATTATTATTCTTGACAGTACTTTAAATTCTAAGCTGATATCCTTACCACCTCTAAATTCTTACACTCTAGAAGAACACATAGTTTTGTAGAATGTTGGTTACAACACTGTAATTGAAAAAATATGGTGAAAGAAAGTTATTATACCCTCATCCAAGAATTTTGCATTTACTCGATAATCCTAATTACCCTTTACTCTATTTTCTGGGATATATTCTTTAAGCTCATAAGACGGTATGATATGGTAATATCACCTTAGTGAACCATGGAGGCTGCTGTGTATAGGGAAAGTAGAACTCTTTAGAATGCTTTGGTAGCACTGATAATGATATTTTCAAGTTTGTTGTATAAGGAGTTATTTTTATAATGGAATCTTATAAATATTTAAATATGTTAAATTTGCTGGAAGAAAAATTCAAATTTGAGTTTTATATCCCTGTAGAAATTTCTCCCAAATTTGCGGTTGCATTTTGGACTGATAATACACCAATTCTATTGGTAAAATAATTGAAAGTGAGGAGCCATTGGAATTCTGCAAACACTGCAGTTATGTACCTGTGATGGCCAGCTGAGCCACAAAGGTCATTCTCGACTTCCTCTTCCTTCTCAGTGTAGAGAACAGCATGATGGCATTTCCAACAATGGTAAAAACACAGAGGACCCACAGAGTTATCAACTGCTCAGTCTGTGAGAAACAAAGCAACACAAAACTGGTGTATCAGTGAGGATCAGGGTACTTTACAGAATGCAAGGCTCAGGCTTTGGTGTTGAAATGTCTTCCTCCTGGTCTCCTATCCCCACCTGTCAAAGCTCTACTCTCAAGAGAACAAAGACACAGTTGTCCTTATTTACACTGGCAGCAGTGTAAATTGATGCAACCTTTAAAAAGATCCATTTGGAAATATATGTCAAGAGACAAAAATGTATACACAGTATTCTTGCCAAACAATTTTAAGCCTATGTGAAAGAATTCTAAGTTTGAAAAAGAACACTACAATCACTACGCATATTTACTGTAAGAAGAAATTGGAAACTGTTGAAAGATAATAGGATAGTTAAGTAAATAAAGCACTTCAATTCAGTGAACTATTATGTAGCTATTAACAATGACAGACATGAAGATTATGTGGCAACATTAAAAATGCTTATAATATAATGGTAAATGGAAAAACATAATAAAATTGTATGTTGGGTGTGATTACAACTCTGCAAAATTATACATGCAGGGAAAAGACTGAAGTATACTAAAATGTTAAGCGTGGTTATTTTAGGGTAGTGTGATTATGGGTTATCTTACTATTTCTCCTTTGACAGAATTATATAATATAGTAATATTAAAGTTCCACTGAATAGTGTATAATTAGTAAAGATGAATAAAGCAGGAATGCTACTCATTTAAAATGTCAAGTTCTTCATAAAAAGTTTTCCACTCTTCCTTCAAATGGAACTTTCCATCTACCTAAAGTCCATAGCCCAGAATAAGCAGAAGCCCGGGGGAACAGGATGGGTTGGACATAAGGACGGGGTGGGCTGAGCTGTGGGTGAGGAACAGGGAGCCAAGGGGACCCAGAGGCAAGTCGGAAATCAGAAGCCAAGAGACTTCAGCCCAAAAGGTCTGGGCAGAGTCCTGGTAAGAATGCACACGTCTAAGACTGGAATGAGAAGTGCTTCTGTTTGGAGAAGATGGTAAGAAGAGCCTGAAGAAACCCCTTGTGATGGTAAAATTGTATGTGTCAACCTGGCCAGGCTAGAGGACCCAACTGTGTGGTCAAACCCTAGTGTAAGGTGGTTGTTGTGAAGGTGTTTTATAGATGTGATCAACATCTACAATCGCTCGACTTTAAATAAAGGCAGATTACCCTCCCTAATATGGGTGGACTTCAACCAATGAGTTGAAAGCCTTGAGAGCAAAAGCGGAGGTTTCTCCGGGAAGAAGGAATGCTTCCTCAAGAATTCCTTGTGGGACATAGAAATCAAGCCTAAGTTTCCAGCCTGCTATATCCTTTAAGGATTTCAGACTTGCCACTCTGAAACACTGCAAATCAAATTATCCCGGTTAGATGTATCAGTGACTTGGAGGTCAAGCCTCAGGAGGGCTGGAGCAGTCAGTGCTGGCTCGCCTGAGCCTTTTCTTAGGAGCTTGCAGTAACTGTGCTTTGGGCTGGGCGTCCCAGGGTGCTCTGTGAACAGGTCAGGGTCTGTTCTCCTTGGGATTCGATGATGTGTACGGAGCAGGTTGAACAAATCCTGTGAAATCAGGTCCACTCCTGCTTTGGAGTTTTCTATTGAAAGACAATCTCAACCTTAAGTCACTGGCTCCAGGAAATTTCCAGGTGAGAGAAGTTCCCTACTGTTGCTTTCCAAGAGCCATGTTTCTTTATTTGTTAATTCATTCAGTATCAGTGAATTGTCTCTAGTAGAAAGTGTTGGCACTACAAAGGAGACTAAAACATGTAGATTGTATAAATTATACCCAGCCAGAATTAAGTCCTGTTTCATCAAGTTGTACAAAGGTCATTAAGTATGAAAACAATTACATAGTTGTAGGATCATTTATTCATAGTATACTTAAACCCATGTTTGCACATACACCTAAACACACACGCATCCCAGGGTAATACGAGGATTTGGAGAATTATGACAATAGGAATTGGGGAAACAAGTGTAGAGGCATTTGAGCATCACAGTCAAGTGAGCCATTTAGTAGAAAAGTGAGTGGGCATTCAAACCAGCCTGATTTGGAATCAGATTCTTTACTACTTGCTAGATGTGTGACACATCAGTAAATGATAACCTCTCTGAGCCTGTTTTCTCGTTTATAAAATGAAGACAGAAATAAAATCTGTCTCAGGATACTTGTGATGGATAGATATGATGACAAAAATGGAGATTTCTAGCTCAGTGACTGATGCATAGTACATGCAAAATAAAACTTGGTTTATCTCCTTTCTTAGTTTCATGGACTACACTTAGGTTTGAGCAGTGATTTATAAATAACTCACTACTTTTTAAGAATGATGCTTGAATTTACCCTCTTTGTCCTATTTTCAGTTCCAGTCTGCTGAAATTTCACTTGAGCCTCACAGGCTTTCCACCTGCGCCTCTTCCCCACAGGTACTGACGGTATACCAACACCATTCTCAGAACCAGTGTTTAAGAATATAGTTGGGGATTAAATGCCCCCTAGTGGTCATGTGAGGCAAAAATTCAAGCCAGATGCTCAATAGTGAGTAGAGGGAATAGGTGAATTTGGAATTTTTCAGTGACTAGAGACTGTTTTAAGCTCAGTTAAATAGTTGTGGGATTATGACTAATTGGTTTTTAACCTCAAGTTACTGAGGTCACGCAGTGACCCCAGCTTCCTGCAGAGCAGAAAATTACAACCTTGGTTTGAGAGGGATGAATTGCAGTGTTCTCTTGACGATGCTGATGCTGCCATGGGGCTGATACCTGGGATTTGACTCCATGCGATATGCTTCCAGAGCCAGAAGGATTTCCATGAGGCCAGGCATTAAGTCTGAGTCACCATTTTGGACTGAAATTTTGTCTTCCCCATAGAAAGTGATTAATAAATATCTGATGGATGAATATATGGTTGATGACAAGGACAAGGGTACTTATAAGTATCGTAAGAGGTTACTTGAAATGAAAATCATCTCAGGAAATACAGGACATTTAGCTGTATGACTTGTTGAAACTAGATATGTCAGATTTGTCTGGAGAGGAAGACATGATTTATTCAAATCCAAGGAATAATAATCCTCTTTTCCTTTGCAGTCCCGGAAACTGAAAACAAACAAAACCAAACAAAGCAAACAAAAAAACTCTAAGGTATCTTTAACAATCACAGAGTGAATAGGAACTAACATTATTTGAGCGAATCACTTTTTAATCTAGCACCTGACTGACTTAGTTTGTAATGTATAATAGGTACTCAGTAAATAGGTACTCATTGGTCGGGCTGCCAATCGTCACAGCCTGACTGATGAGATGACACTGTCCTCATTCTTATAGGTGAGGAAGTAGGGCTCAGAGAAGTTGATATCTAGGATACCTGGCTTATAAGCGATACAGATGGAGTTTGAACATGGCTTTGCTTGACTGAAAGTCCATGCCCTGCTTCCTGTAGTGGCTTTCTGCTCGAATATTAGGCCAGAGACGGTGAAGCTGCCTCATTTCTTTTCAATTTTCAAGTGGGAAACAGATCTTCATTTTCCTTCTGACCCAAACTTGTCTGAAGCTGGGTTTTTGGAGCTGAGTCGGTTTCATGACTGTCTTCCCCAGGACTGAGAGTAAGGTCAATGCTCAGTATGTGTTTGGATGGATGGACTCTGGAGTAACGTGTGGCTTCCACACAGCAGAAGTCGTAAATATCGCACAAGATGCAGCTGCATCGTCTGCCCCAGGGATCACAGGGCTTTCTCTACCCTTTACATTTTTATGTTTCATTTTATGGTTCCTGTTATTTCTGTGATGTTGAAGATGAATATCTCAAACACAGGAAGGAGAGAATACATCATACTTCCCAAGAGAGGAAATGAAGTCTCAGAAGGTTATGATTCAGCCTCAGTTCTCAGCCAGCAGTCCAAGAAGCTCTGCTGTCCTGTCACTGAGACCAGTGTACCACCTGTCATTCACAGCATCAGGCTCTGAGGTCTGCTCCAAGCCTCAGTAATTGGCTTAGGTGGGTTGGAAATATCAAAAGCAGAGCTCTGAAATCATCTAATTCCATTGAGGCTGAATCACTATGTAACACAGGGAGCACACAATCTGAAGTGAGATAGGCAGGAGCAGACTGCAAAGCTTTGGATTCCCAAAGCTGCCTCATTAGACTTGGGGAATGAGGTGCACTGAGGATCTGTAGACCCTTGGGCAGTGACCATTTCTGAACCATCGGAAACCTGTCATTCAGGAGTTTGTCCCAATTTTTCCCTGTGTCTCGCGCTACCTGCTGCTTCAGGAGCATTGCCAGGTGGTCAGCAATCACTAAGGAGGTCAAGCAGGAGGCACGGGGGTAGGACCAGGCTTGCTCATGGGAGCCTCTGCCTCGGCTACTTCCCCACGACCCCCTCCTCCTGCCGATGCCCCTTTGGAAAATCTGCATTTTCACCACCCTCCCAGTAACCCAGCTTGGAGACATCCTTGCAAATACCATGGAATTATTGTCATCACAACCACCTATCTGCACTCACATTTTCTAGCTGTTTTACCTGGACCTCTGGGAATTCCGTCTTGGATTACTTTCAGGATAGCCTTCATTGCTAATACTCAATTATGAAAAAATATATAATGAGACTTTTTAATTAGTTACTTAATTTAAGTAATTAGTTTATTATTTATAAATAAACTATATATTTATAGTTTATTATTTAGTTTAATTAAATTACAAAAAAATTAGAGAATTACATAAAGCTGCATGTAAGTGTGGATGTTAATTCCAGTCTTATATTTTTGTAAGGCTCTTAATATCATTTTAACAGGGGTCTTGAACAGAAATGTAGGTTGCACTCTCTGACTAGGGGCTGGTAGGACCAGCTGGCAGGAGGCCTCCTGCATGTAGAAGAGAGAACATGAATGGAATGGGAAGTATTGTCGCAGCCTGGGTCTGTTGAGGTGGACGGCAGGGCTGTGGACCAAGATGGTCCCAAATATCAATAGTTGGGCACTAAGTGTCATCCTGTGATCTCTCATGTAGTGTACCAGAGGGGGAAGGCATTTACTCTGAAGGGAGAGCCTTGGCATATACCTATACGATGGTGTAGAAATGATACTCAGGCCCGAAGTAGGAAGCTGTCCTTGAAGTCATGTTGCTGTGACAATGATTATACTGGTTTACAGTCTGTATAATCAAGCTCAACAAACGTTTATTGAGAATCTAGCAGCTAAGTTCAACATACGTTGGGAACTTTACCGTAGTTCCACAGAAGTTCCATAGTACCATAGAAGGAAGGCTAGGACAGGGAGCTTCTAGTCTGGTGGTAGAGGCATATATGTAAACAAAAATTTTCAGTGTGAACTACTGTAATGGAGATGCTGTAGGATCCCCAATAAGGGGCATGTAGTAGAACTTGAGGAGGGACTGGTCATGGTTGGTCAAAAGGTATATCCTGGAGAAATTAATATGTGAGTTGAGTCTGAGAAATGAGTAGAAGTAGCCAAACAAACAAGTAGGTTGCTTGGCAAGAGTATGCATGAAGGCAGACTGAAAACTTTCAGGTTAGTGATGACAGACAGGGACCATCCATGAACATTAAGTGTGGTCACAGATCAGAGAAAGGCTTATAATGAGAAACTGGACTTGTGTCCTAAAAACTATTTCAAAAGTGGAGAAAGGTCCACACTGAGTCTTTGTCCTTAGTTAAAAGAACTTGCTACCAAGAGAAAAGATTCCTCCCCATCTGGAATCTTCCCCAATTGTCTTCATTGCATGTACTACCTTTGCCCTACTTCTCAACACCATCATCATAGGTGACAGAATACAACTTTAACTCCCTCAAACTGGGGCTGAACAAGAAAGCAATTCACTGTCTAACATTTATTTCTCAGTTTAGCCTCCAGGACATATTGAATAACTGTATTATTCAATACAGCTCTTTCTACTCTGACCAGAAAGGGTTAGTTACTAGTCTGGAGTATTTGATCATTACTGCCTGGGTCATATTTCGAGTTTAATTAGCAGTGTTAACTTCCCACTGCCTAATTGTTCTCATTCATATCAGGCTTTGGTGCAAATCAGGGACTGCCTTTACATGACAGGCTGATTCAGCTTTCTGGTTACTAGTGAATCCTTGAATTTCACCAGAAACAGAAATGCACGTGTCCCACATTCATTTTAATGTGAGTCCCTTCTTGTGATTCGTTCTTGAATCACAAAATGACCTCCAGATTAATCACAAATAGGGTACACTGGAAGCTTTGAGGCAATTAAATTCTGGGATTCCATCTGAATTCCCATAGTATATCAGACCACAGATGCTAGAAATCATCTTAAAACCCACTGGGCTCCAGTCTAGGTAGAAATTAATATTGTTGAACAAATAAATGAAGTGTCTGCTGTGTACCAAGAACTGAGATTAACATTTAAATTGCTATTTGAGCTCTAGATCCTTGAAACATAGAACACTAGCATTTGGATAAATTAGGTCCAAATCTCTGCAATGTAGTAGAAACCAAAGTAATTCTATGTAATAAAAATACCAAGAAACTATTCTTCCTCATGATCCACATAATTAAAAAAATAACACCGTGGGAATTTGTTTTCTGTTTTGGAGGTGCTACTCAACAGGGAAAGTGTCCAAGGAAACCTCCCCCTGAGGGCTTATCTCAGCTCAGACCATGATACAATCAATCTGTCATTTCCAGTCCTTCCAGGAGGCTCAAAATCAGGTAGCTAGGAGAAATCTGGGGGAGCGAGCAAATGGAAGGACAGAAGCAGATGTGAGGCCAGGGCATGGAGCTGAACATCTTGGTAGATGAGAACAGGTGGGGGAATGGGGCGTGAGAAGGGCTCTGTCTGATTCCAGGGAGATGGTTCTAGTCCTATATTGCTACTCTTGGTGGCTTCATTTTCTGTGCATCTAAATTGGGTGGCTGGTCAACAGAGTTTAAAAAGCTAATGATTAGTGTACATCCAATGACCGCTGGTCATCTGCCTTGGTTTCCACTGTCCTCCCATTCTCTTGCCTGTGTTTCTAGTCCCCTACATGCTATCTGATCCCCTACATGCAAGCCTCCCCAGCCCAAGGTTGAACACTAATCCTTCCACCTCTCATTAGTCACTTCATAGGCTCCCTGAGAGCCTATCCAAAGTCGACACATGCAGGCACCTGCCTTACTCTGAGCATCACTCCCACTCTACCCGAGCCTCTTGGATTTCGATGGAGTTGGCCACATCACCTTGGGCCTATGCTTAGGAGCCCTGGTTCCTAGCAGAGGCTAGTGCCCTGGGCCAGGTTGATTCTCTAAGCCTGATGCCTGCCTCTGTCTAATCCACCTACCTACTATTCTCAACTTAACATGGAAGCCCAAGTGCGCTTTATGGTTCAGCCCATCCCAATGATAATAGAAAAATGACACAATTGGAAAATGGAGTTTTAAAGGAATAGATAATTCACATGTTGCATGCTTAATCCAGAAATCACTATTAAGATACTAATTGGGGGTCAGAGTGGGGAAAAAATTCTAAGAGGAGCAATATGAGAGAGGAGAGAAAGAAATGAATTAGGAGAATCACTGCATTCATCACTAAATTCCTGAATTCTGCTTTGGCTCTGAAAGTGTGTAAACTTCATTATTTAAAGACTGCATCCCTCTCGCACCCAGACAGTTCATTACTAGGGAGACGCTGGCAGGTCTTCAGACCCTTCGATGTGTGATTCTTGGGGGCCAAGTGCATTATCTGGAACCTCCTCTTCTTCCATTTGGCCTGCTTTACCATCACAAAGGTGTCTGCTTTCAGATGCCTCTTAGAGCCTCCCTTGTGATTTGTCTGCAGAGGAAATAGATCCTTTCATTTGCTCTCATGAAACTGCGACTTGCAAAATATTTTTGAGACATTACATAGTGTATTTTACGTGATTATTTTGTTGATTCTGATAATAAAAGTAATAGGTGCTCACTGTCAAAAATTTAGTGAAATATTTCAAAAGTGCAAGGACAAAACCCCATCTGCCAGAGAGAATTTCTCACTTTCCCATTTTTGGTATATTCCTTTTTATATTTTCTGGCTATATATCTGGATATGAATAGGTATTTATGTATCTGTAAAACTTGGAATATATTATATATGCAGTTTATTGTGCTGTTTTAAAAAGTTTAACATTGAATAAGGAACAATGATTATTATAGGTGCATAATATTTCTTAATATTCCATCCTGTGGCTGTGTCACAATTTCACTTTTCTACTGTCAGATATGTACTCAATGAAATAATCTAACACAAATGACTATGTCTAAAGTTTCCTTGAATATTTCTTTACTATTCTTAAGGTTTAATCCTGCAAGTAGACCTGCTAAGTCCAAGTGTAAATGTACTGTTTATGCTTGCTGTATATTACCAAATTGCTCTCTAGAAAAGTTGGGTTAAGTTGTCCCGATTTACTTTCCCACCAACAGTCTACAAGACTGTCACATGCTTTTGTAACGTTTGTCTTTAATCCTTGCTAATTTGATATGTCTTATATTATGCTTCATGGTTAAGTTTGAGTTGTTCAGACCACAAGCAAATTACATTTTTTTATACATTAAGTCGGCATTTCAACTAAAATTCTTTTTATTTCCTTTGCCTGTTTTTTCTGTTAGAAATATCTTTTTTCTTCTAAGAGCTTTTATATATTAAGGACTTTAGTCATGTTATATTTGTAGTACAACTATTTCATATTATAATATGTAATATTACATTTATGTACATATAAATATTATATATTTATTTTTATTGAAAATACTTTTCTTTGTTTCCCCTTACATTTTTATTGTTAGGCTTAGAAAGTTATTGCTCATCCCAAAATTACTCTGCTAAATATGCTTTTTGCTGTCTATTTTGTAAAAACTTAGTTACGAAATCCAACAGAAATTGATCTTACAACTTTACATGAGGTAAGAATCATCACTCATCCACTCACTACTTTTATTGCCAAAACATTCATTTCTTCTTACTAATTTTTGTAGTGTCTTTGTAGTAGTAAGTTCATATATGTACTAGGATTTTATTTTCAGGGCAAATTATTTATTATTAATCTTTCAATTACTGTGCTAATTCTAAAATGTTTTGCTTAATGCAGGTTTATATTTATTAATAACTGATAGAGAAAAATCCCTCTTCCTCATTAGCATCTGTATTCAAATCTCTTAGCTTTTCTTACCTTTTTTAAAAGAGCTTTTAAGTTATTTTGTCAAATTAAAATAGTCACATTGAAGATTTGATTAAATTTTTTAACATTATTAAGAAATTTGCAGAGAATTGACATCTTCACAAAATTTAGTCTTCCTATCCTGAAGCACCACATACCTTTTCATTTATTCAAATATTCTATATACTTCAGTAATGCTCAGCATTGTGAGTTATTGCTATCTTAAATTTGACTAGTGCTTTCTAGGTTATAAAGTACCCTCTTATTTTCATGATCCTCTCAACAAGCCGACCAGGAGTTCTGACTTTTTTCTAGAGACTACGGTTCTTGTCCTGACTACCATTTAATCGCTGTGTGACCTTGGTAAGATCACTTTACCTCTCTGGGCCTCTCAACACGATGTTGCAGAGCCTTTTCTGAGGTATGTTCCAGGGGACATTGTCTTCATGGTGCGTATAATTAGAGGTAATACTGTAATGTTATATGGTCAAATAAATTTAGGAAATTCAGGTTAAGCAGAATTAAACAGGTTTCTTTACTTTCCTGTGAATCATGTCAAGGTTATGATTGCTTCTCATTTCTCTCCAACCACCTACTTCTATCTGTAGGAGAACTATCAATGGAACTAAAAAGAGGAGGAGTTCGGGGACGTTTCTGCTCTGTGTACCTTTAAGAATGGGTAATAGTCTGGATGGGTGGAGAGTGTGGGAAGATGAAGAGTCTGTGAGGCTGGTCTTTGAGGAGAAGGGCATTAGCCCACCCTCACCCCTAACCCCTTCTGGGTTGGGGGGACCCTCCCAAGAGATTAGTGAGTAGAACTTCTCCATGATCATCCTCCTTCTTCTCTCCCCGCAAACTTCACCTTTCACATGAGATGTGGCTCCTTCCATTCTTCACCATCCTGCAGGGACATCATTATTGTTTTGCTTCCACAGCTGAGCTCCCTGGGTCCAGAGAAACCGTGTGATGCGGTCAGGGTAGCACCATATAGGATTGGTTTAGGGTCCACAGCCCGTTTCTCACACTTTTCTTGGTTGTTTTAAACTGTCAGGAAGGGTTGTGATTCCTTGTGCTTCAGGGAGGAGAATAAAAATCCTCTTATTGAGCCATCATGAAAAAATGAGCCATTGTTTTGGGTAGTTTTTTGAACTGGTGTTTTTTTTTGTGTTTTTTTTTTGCAGTACGCGGGCCTCTCACTGTTGTGGCCTCTCCCGTTGCGGAGCACAGGCTCCGGACGTGCAGGCTCTGCGGTATGTGGGATCTTCCCGGACCGGGGCACGAACCCGTGTCTCCTGCATCGGCAGGCGGACTCTCAACCACTGCGCCACCAGGGAAGCCCTGAACTAGTGTTTTTAAAAGTACTTTTAGTATTTTTTTTTCATAGCATTACCTAAGTGAATCACATGGTCATCTGAAATGTGAAGAATAATTCTGAAAAATTTAGGGCTCTTTTCTTTGGGAAGGGGGAGAAACTTTCTCTTCCTTGGTTACTCGGAAACATACAATCCATTCTGAATCACTGTTTATAAAACTCTGTTCAGTACCTTTGTAATCTAGAAAATAGCAGGATGAGAAACATGAGAAGAGCCAGGCCCTGCGCCACCCAAAGGCAGAATATATGAAATGTCTGTTTGACTCTCACTTTCAACGGCTTGGCTTCAGTACTCTAAATGTGTAGTTTTGCACTTGGTATTCGTGTCGCTTGGGAAGGTGTTCAGCTCAAAAGTAAAAGTAAGCCCACGTAACCATGGCTGAAACAAATAAAGTTATTTTTTTCACATAATAAGAAATCTGAAGATAGGTAGCTGCTGTCCTAACTCATTGAAATTGCCTTAGCTTTTCTTTTGGGTTTGCAAATGGCTGCTGCAGCTCCATGCATTGTATCTGAATTCAAGGGAGGAAGTAAAATTCCAGCCACGTCTTTCTCTTTTTATCAAAAAAAAAAAGAAAAAAAGAGAGAAACCTTTATCAGAAATCTCATAGACTTCCAATTAGTTTCTCAAACTGTGCTACCTTTTACTACAAGGGAGTATTCAGCTGGGAAAGCGAGAAGGATGTTGAGATTAACTATGGGGTCAACCAAACAGCACTGCTATCTACAGGAGTCTATTCAGGACCTGTTCCTGAACACACTTTCCCCTTCTCCAGGCTCATGTAGTTCCTCCTTTCACCAATGCTGTTGATGTTTTCCAAAATTTGGTAGCATCCTCAGTATTCCTCACTAGTACTAAATATTATATAGTAAAGATTCATGCTAAATGGCTAATGGTTGATGTCTACTTGTAAAGTAGAATAAAGAGGACCCTTGGAAAACATTCACGGAGCTATATCCTGAATTCTTTGTCAATATTTATGCTTAGCACAGTGCTAAGTCTATGATGGGGTTCATTGACTCTTCAAGACTCTCTGAGGGTCTTATCAAGGCATGACTGGTGGCACTGGAGGCAAGTGATAAAACAAGATACAGCTCCTGTCCTCATGGAGCATAGTTTGTAGACACCATGAGATAGATAACAAATGCATAGACATATAATGTCATTAAATCAAAGACTCTTGAGGAGGTGACGTTTAAGCAATACCTATGTGAAGTGAGAACTTCATTATTCTGTCTATTTTGATCCATACTTTGTGCTTTCGGAGGCTCCTCCATCTTGAATTCCGTACTAATCTTCTAAATCTGTATCCCGTTTCAGGTCCTCTGGGGGTTTTAGCATTACCTCCACTATGCTGTCACTTGGGGGTTTATAACTTTTAAATGAAACATGCTTTGAGGAAAGTTACATCGCTATAGAATACTTTTTATCAAGTAATACTTTATACAGAGGAAAATTCACCCTTTGAACGCTCAGTTTTGTGAATTTTGACAAACTTAACCATCATTGCAATCAACATGTAGAGTAGTTCGATAACCCAAAGACAGTCGCCTGTGCCCTTTTGTAGTCAACCTCTTCCCAGCAACCACTGATTTGTTTTCTGTTCTTAGAGTTTTGTTTTCCCAGCAACATCATGTAAATGAAATTGTTATAGCATTTTGAGTCTGGCTCCTTTCACTTAGCATAATGCATTTGAAATTCATCCACGTTGTTTTGTGTATCTGTAAGTTTATTCTTTTTATTGCCAAGTAATATTCCATTGTATAGATGTACTACAGTTTATCCTTTCTCTAACTGCTGGACATTTGAGTTGTTTCCAGTTTCTGGCAATTTCAAATGAAGCCAGTATAAGTATTGACATACAGGCTTTTATGTAGATATAAGTTTTATTTTTCTTGGGCAAATACCCAGCAGTAGGATTTTGAGGTTGTATAATAAATGTATGTTTAACTTCTTAAGAAAATGGCAAAAAGTTTCCAAACTGTCTTTACCATTTTGCTTTGCCATCAGTAATGTATGATGGTTCTAGTTGCTTCACGCCCTGGCCAATTCTTGATATCATCAGTATATTTCTATTTCAGCCATTCTAATAAGTGTGTGGTGGTATTTCATTGAGGTTTTATTTTGCATTTCACCAGTGATCAAGGATGTTAAGCATTTTTTCATGTGCTTAGTCACCATTTGGTGATATATCTGTTTGAAAGTTTCCTATTGTTTTAAGTTGGGATTTTTGTTTCTTTTTACTGAGCTTTAAGAATTATTTATATCTTCTGGATAAAAATTATTTATTAGATTTGAGGTTTATAGATATTTCCTCCTAGTATGTGGTTAGCTTTTTTATTCTCTTAATAGCATCTTTTAAATTATAGAAGTTCTTAATTTTTTTTTTAACATCTTTTTTGGGGTATAATTGCTTTACAATGGTGTGTTAGAAGTTCTTAATTTTAACAAAGTCCAATTTAATAAATTTTTCCTTTATGGATTGTGCCATTAGTGTTGTATGTAAGAAATTTTTGCCTAATTCAAGGTCACAAAGTTTATCTCCTATATTGTCTTTTTATTTTATTTTAGGGTTGTTTTATTTTAGCGTTTACACTTAGGCATGTGATCCATTTGGGGTTAATTTTTATGGGGTGTAAGGTTTGGGCAGGGATTCCCTTTTTACATATGGCTATCCATTTATTCCAGCAACAATTTTGCTTTTCTCCATTGAATTGCCTTTTTATTTTTGTCAAAAATTAAGTGACTGTATATGATTGAGTCTATTTCTGGACTCCCTATTTGTTCCATTTCTGGTTGTCTATCCTTTCCTCAATACCACACTGTAGCTTTATAGTAAGTCATAACAAGCTAGTGTGAGTTCCCCAACTTTATTCTTTTTGAGAATTGTTGTGGCCATTCAATTTCCTTTGTCTTTCCACATACATTTTAGAATCATCTTATCAATTTGAGCCCCCATGTCATCGTCCTTCCCTGCCTCTGCCAATCTTCTCTAATTCCCCAAACCTGCATATGATTGGACAGGAAGTCCCACGGCTTCTTCCTGTCCACTCTCAGGCAATCCTCGTCTGAGCACTGACACCACTCATTGGGTCATTGTAACTGACTCTCTTTCCTCAGTGTCCCCTCCCTACATCCCATCCAGCACTCTGCAGCCTGATTAATCTCTCTCAGTCACAGTTTTCACTGCTAACACTTTTGCTAATAAAACTTCAAAGATTTCTTCTTGCCTGTAAGGAAAAAACTCCATATTGTTTAGTCTAATGGTCCACTTGGGTCTTTTTATCTCTCTCTTTTATCTAAATTCAAAGCTTCTGTTTACCTGTCTTCAATGAAGAGTGACTTGATTTTCTATGTAGAAATCCTCCTTTTTTTTTTTAATTCCCACTTCATTTTTTTTACCTCTTTATTGGAGTATAATTGCTTTACAATGGTGTTAGTTTCTGCTTTATAACAAAGTGAATCAGCTATACATATACATATATCCCCATACCTCCTTCTTCTTGCGTCTCCCTCCCAGCCTCCATATCCCACCCTCTAGGTGGACACAAAGCACTGAGCTGATCTCCCTGTGCCATGCGGCTGCTTCCCACTAGCTATCTATTTTACATTCGGTAGTGTATATATATCCATGCCACTCTCTCACTTTGTCCCAGCTTACCCTTCCCACTCCCTGTGTCCTCAAGTCCATTCTGTACGTCTGCATCTTTATTCCTGTCCTGCCCCTAAGTTCTTCAGAACCATTCTTTTTTTTTTTTTTTTTAGATTCTATATATATGTGTTAACATAAAGTATTTGTTTTTCTCTTTCTGACTTACTTCACTCTGTATGACAGACTCTAGGTCCATCCACCTCACTACAAATAACTCAATTTCATTTCTTTTTATGGCTAAGTAATATTCCATTGTATATATGTGCCACATCTTCTTCATTCATCTGTTGATGGACACTTAGGTTGTTTCCATGTCCTGGCTATTGTAAATAGTGCTGCAATGAACATTGTGGTACATGACTCTTTTTGAATTATGGTTTTCTCAGGGTATATGCCCAGTAGTAGGATTGCTGGGTCATATGGTAGTTCTGCTTTTAGTTTTTTAAGGAACTTCCATACTGTTCTCCATAGTGGCTGTATCAATTTACATTCCACCAACAGTGCAGGAGGGTTCCCTTTTCTCCACACCCTCTCCAGCACTTATTGTTTGTAGATTTTTTGATGATGGCCATTCTGACTGGTATGAGGTGATACCTCATTGTAATTTTGATTTGCATTTCTCTAATGATTAATGATGTTGAGCATTCTTTCATATGTTTGTTGGCAATCTGTATATCTTCTTTGGAGAAATGTCTGTTTAGGTCTTTTGCCCATTTTTGGATTGGGTTGTTTGTTTTTTTGATATTGAGCTGCATGAGCTGCTTGTAAATTTTGGAGATTAATCCTTCGTCAGTTGCTTCATTTGCAAATATTTTCTGCCATTCTGAGGGTTGTCTTTTCATCTTGTTTATGTTTTGCTTTGCTGTGCAAAAGCTTTTAAGTTTCATTAGGTCCCATTTGTTTATTTTTGTTTTTATTTCTATTTCTCTAGGAAGTGGGTCAAAAAGGATCTTGCTGTGATTTATGTCATAGAGGTTCTGCCTATATTTTCCTCTAAGAGTTTAATAGTGTCTGGCCTTACATTTAGGTTTTTAATCCATTTTGAGTTTACTTTTGTGTATGGTGTTAGGTAGTGTTCTAATTTCATTCTTCTACATGTAGCTGTCCAGTTTTCCCAGCACCACTTATTGAAGAGGCTGTCTTTTCTCCATTGTATATTCTCCTTTATCAAAAATAAGGTGACCATATGTGTGTGGGTTTACCTCTGGGCTTTCTATCCTATTCCATTGATCTGTATTTCTGTTTTTGTGCCAGTACCATACTGTCTTGATTACTGTAGCTTTGTAGTATAGTCTGAAGTCAGGGAGCCTGATTCCTCCAGCTCTGTTTTTCTTTCTCAAGATTGCTCTGGCTATTTGGGGTCTTTTGTGTTTCCATACAAATTATGAAATTTTTTGTTCTAGTTCTGTGGAAATCCTCCTTTTTAATTTGCGTATGCCTCGTTCTGTCACTTCTCCCTCACCCCTGTCTTTTCTCCCCTTATCTAAGTGACTGCATTCTCTTCCCTTGTATCATAATTATTGGCTGTCTCTTTCCCCCATTACACAGAATTGTCTGAGAGTGACATACCTGTTTTGTTCATCTTTGAAACCCCAGTGCCTAAAGTAATAGTCAAGCCCATCTGTGATTCTCAACTGGGTAAGGTAAAGGGGTACATGACATATGGGGAAGAAAAGAATACAGTTTCGAAGATTGTATTCTGCATGTTTATACTTTGACTTATTTTTAGATATGATATTTAATTTATTTTGAAATTTAAATTGAGAGAGAAATATTTAAGTTTATCTATAGTTGTTAAGAATTTAAAAGGCTGAAATCACCTTAGTAATATTTGTTGAATGAAAGCATTAGTTTCCCAGCCCCTTAGGACAGTGATAAATCCTCTTTGGCTCCCTAGTCCCTAGTATAAGGTCCTACCCAGCGAAAGCAGTTGTAGTCTCACTGTTCACAGCTGAGACACATTTTCTGCTTGAAGTGTCCAGAGGCAGCAGACAGGAACGATGTGTGACTAACTGATTGAGATTCTAGTAGACAAGGCTGACACATTCACCCCACTGGAGCAGATCCTGTTGTCCACAGGTGGTGCCCTCTGCCCTCTGCACTTTGCAGAAGATCTCTGTGGCTGAGTTTCTATAATCGGGCATCAGAACACATAAGTGGAGAGCAGGGATGTGAATGTGAACACCCTTTTCCAAAACCTGCCCGATGTCTTAGGGCTCAGAAGTGGATGGCTTCCAGGTCTCAGATGTGGAACCAGAGCTGGTGGCAAGGGAAGGGAACAGACAGATCTTGGATGTTGTTTGCTTCAGGTCTAATGACCTGTCTATGCATCCTCCCTGCCAATAGGGCATGCTGTGCTGTCAGGAATTCCCTAAAATCATGGTACCTTTAAGTTCAAACCCAGTGGCTTGTAGAATAAGGATTAAGACTTCATCCACTCTAATGTGTTCACACGAATTTACTGAGAATTTAGGAATAAACTTGTTATACAGATTGTTTCTTGATATGCCCTTTCATTCAACAAAATATTTTTTGACCATTTGTCTACCATGTGTCAGGCACTACGCTAGGGGTAGTGGGATCTAGAGCTGCCTTAAAATGACTGACATCTTGTGTGTGTGTGTGTGTGTGTATCTGTGTATGTGTGTGTTGGTCTATGTTTATGTGCACACGTATGTGTGTGTGTGTGTGTAGGCAGACATGCATGTCAAGAGATGAATCTTGTTGCACAGAGATTTGAAGCGCTTTGGAAGCATAAGAATAGTGATGATGCTGATCTACTAAACAATCTGAATTCTTCACAGATGAGGGGGCAATTGAGCTTAGATGTGATATCAGAAGAAAAAGCTATGAGAAAGGCATTCCTGCCAAAGGTAATATTTCCCTGGAGTATGGTATTCAGTGCAGCATGGTACAGGAGGAGAGGAGAGGAGTTGGGGGGGGTGGTCCAGTCAGACTGTGCAGAGCCAGAAGGCCAGGCTGAAGAGTTTGGGTTTTATTGTGCAGAAGGTGAAGGTCAAACCAAGCTTTACAGCAGTATACTATGTTCCCCTCACTGGGGGCATTCAGTTAAACTACATCTCCTATGCCCATCAGCTAATTAATTCTTGCCAATGGAATCAGAGTCAGTCATGTGTCATTTCAGGCCAAAGCAGATAAGAGAAGCTTTGCCATCTCCCTTGCAAGCTGCTTGTTCTAGAAGGCAGAGCTACAAGTTGATCTGCCTGCAACTGGGACGTGAGAGAAAAATAAACTTTTGACGTGTTAAACCACTGAGATTCAGGGTTAACTCATCACAACAGCCCTCTGAAGGACACTTAATTCTCAGAATCATTTGCCAGGTAAGTAAACCAAGGCACAGGTAGAAGCAAACTTCCCCATGGTCACAGCTCGATGGTGGTGGCGCTGGGACCTGACCCCAGCAGTCTGACTTTCCAGCCTGTGCCTCTCTACAGTGATGGGGAAGAGTCGAGAGCCTGAGTTTACCTGGGGATGACTAGGCTACTTCTTCTGCCATCAGCTAGACTGAGAGGTCCAGAGAGAAGCTAAGTTCAGTTACAGAAAATAAAGTTACATTTCTTGTCCACTTGAGAACATAGCTCGAAACATTCTTACCCACTCTATCAACAGGAAATGACTTCAAGGATGACGGGGTGACATTTTTTTTGAAGCATTAATGGATATGCTCCTTTCTACTTCCTTGAGAAAACCTCCCAGAGTCCAGGCAGCCAGAGAGCTCTACCCGATCTGCCCTCAGGGCAGTCTTTACTCCAGCAGTGCAGACAAAGAGACACAAGTCAGCCTGGGGCTTTCAAAAATACCTCATGGAGGATATCATAAGTAGCTTGAAGAGAAGTGTCTTTTTCCTTTGCAAGAGGATGTGTCATTTGAGCATTCAGAGCAGAGAGTCTGGAATAATAAATTTGTCAGAAAACAGTCAAGTCAGTTTCCCCACCAGAGAGAAAGCAGGCAGCAGGAGACAGGAGTGTCAGACGGTACAATAGTGGTACAGAATGTGAGAGGATATTGTATTGGCCCCTTATAAGGCTACCACAAAGAGAGGAAGAGACCAAGGCTGCGAGCACAGGATTAAAGGGTGCTAAGCTACACTTACTGTATAGGAACCAGGGGATGGCAGCCCCTGGGGATTTACCCAGATTTTTATGGCGTGGGAGTTGAATAGATACGATGGCCACGTGGGGAGAGAGAAGACCAGCCCAAATTTGGGAGGGAAGCAGTCAAACTTTTCATTCCCAGGAAGGATCCAGAAATTCAGCCAAAGTTGAGAGAGGGAAAGAGGGAGATGTGGGCACCCGTGTACCTGAAGGAAACGAGACAAAGGTATGCTGCAGCAGAAAGCAGTGCAGTCTGACCCGGGCCAGATGGGGATCCAGACAAGGGTGTGGAACTAGCATGACCACTTATGAAGCCCAGACAGTCCTCTTCATCTTAGCTGACGCCAACTTGCCCAGATTCCTCCCAAGGTCAGCCTCCTTCCCTCACTCTGACCACACACATGTGAACACACACGCTGTAGAAGCATCATTCCTAGAGCTTAGATGCCTTTCCTGAGTCAGAAAGTGGGAAAACCCTTCACAGGCTGAAAAACTCTGCAATTCTGAGTTTACTCTGAATTAACTAAGATTGTTTCCTGGCATCAGATATATTAGTGACCCAAAGAGAAAGTTAGTTAAGGAAGTTACCCTTTCTCACACACTAGAGTACATAGCTTGGGAACTGCACAATAGCCTTGTGGAGCCAACAGATGACACACGTGCTTTTCTCAAGGACATGGAGTGAAGGTGAACATGGTAGAGCTGGCCCAGGGCAAGGGATTGGAAAGTGGTGTGCAGAAAAAGGCAGTGATAGCAGCTCTTTAATAATTATCTAACTAGGCAAAATTAGTAGTAATTTCCCTATGAACAGCCACATTATTCAACTCTCGAAACTCAAAATGAACATACTGAGTTAAACTGATTAGAAGAGGACAAAAAAATGTAAATGCAAGACCTTTGTTATAACTTGCAGGAGATACATTGGGAGGTCTAGGACTGAGGGCTCCTGGATTCCAGGAAGGGCATCCTTGACATTGTCCTGGGGTCCAAGCAGGAAGTGAGACAGGCAAGTCCTGCAGGGCTGTGATGAGACAAGAGGAGGGTTCAGGGAAGCAGGCAAGTGGGTAGAGAGGAGCTGAAGTGACAGTCACTGAAAGTGAAAATGCTGGTACACAGTAGGTAGAGAGAGTTCTTAGAAATGACTTGTCAGCCTAAATATAATAAAAACAAGCACAGTATACTTAAGCTTCTTAAATTAAGCTTTTCCTAAAGCTTAGTGTGAAATAATTGGGGCATGGGTTGAACTGGAATTTGCTTTTGTTATATTAATGGAGGAAGGGTGTGTTAACAAAATTAACAGTAAGACTGCAAGCAAAGGGTGCAAAACAAAGGCAACAAACTGTCCAATCACCCTCAAGCACTTAGAAGCAACCATTTACATATAAACAATAGTTAGACTAATTGCATATCATTTGTAATGACCCACTGAAGGAGATTCAATAAAAGATCTTCAGGTGATATATTCACAGTCTTGGTTCATATTTCTCCCCTCACCTGAGAGTAATAAAACTGAGTTCATTTGCATTATTTTATAATTTCGGCAATTTACTAATTCAGGCAGGTTTCCCTCCCCGTTACTTTGAATTAATTTTCTCATCGTTAAGAATCAGGGATTCAGGAACCATTGCTAACGAATTCACAGTCAAAATTAAAGGCTATTGGGACTTCCCTGGTGGTCCAGTGGTTGAGACTCCGCACTCCCGATGTAGGGGGCCAGGGTTCGATCCCTGGTCAGGGAACTAGATCCCACATGCCGCAACTAAAAGAGCCCGCGTGCCACAACTAAGACCCAGCGCAGCCTAAATAAATAAATAAATATTTTTTAAAAACAAAACAAAAAAAATTAAAGGCTATTAAGAAGAGAGTTTCATCTTTGTCTTCCACTTGGACAGGCTCATATTCAGGTCCTCCATTCACTTTCTGATGAGCCAGGTCCCATCCTCCTTGAAAGCATCTGGTAGATTCTTGAAGCCCATATAATTGCTTAATGCTGGGGGCTAGGAATGGAGGAGGTGAACTGGATGAAACCTTGAACATATGAGAAACTGGAAACTGTGAAGGAAACTGGGGCCTGAGCTGAGAACCTTGAACCCAGGACCACAGAGCGTTAGTCATGTGAAGCCCAGGATAGAGGAAGGGGTAGGTGAACTCCCCTCTGCCTTCCCTGCTGATATCCAAGGACACACTTAGGTTGACAGAGTAGGTTAGAGCAGTGGGGAGCAGGTGTAAGAATTTGGAGATGGAGATGGGGAAGAAAGAAAAGGCTCTGAGCTTGTGAAGAAAGGGCTAGTAAGATCTAGACAGGGGTGTCTTGCCTCCTGCCAAGAGAGCTTTGGGTTCAGAGAAGTACAGGGCTACGTTGGTGACTAGGTTAGAAGTCCAGGCATGAAGACTCAGTAAGGCAGCTGAGGCTAGGTAAGGCGGCAACGGGGTGGGTATGGGTTCTCCAGGGCTTAAGCAGGTACGAGGTATGATGGCACAGCTACTTCCGTACCCACCCGCTGGCAACTATAACTTACCTTCATCACATTGGTTTAGAAACGGAATAAGGATGAACTGAATGTACCTGCAGAGAAGGACCTCGGTGAGTACAGCTGATAGAGACCCAGCAGGGCAGGGGCTGATGTGTGGAGCAGCAGTTAACAAGACCCCCACCTCTGTCACTAAGAAAGCAAACTTCCTGTTGCCCAGTCTGACAACATGTAGACAGTGGACAGAAACAGAACACCACATTTCATTTATGCAGTAAGTGTTTATTGAGTAAGCCTAGCATGGTGCTGATTTCTGGAGAAAACAGGAAACAAACATCAGGCATTCCTTTCACTCAAGGAGCTTAATAACTGTTACCCATTTACCTGATGCTTATTGCAAGAGCAGTTAAGGAGTGTTGGATTAAGTGGCAAGGAGAGAGGTACACTCCAGTACACTACTGGAACTCAGAGGAGGGGTGGGTCAGGGGGGTTTCAGGGAGGAAGCAACCCAAGAGGAGCCTTAAAGAGTGGGAAGAATTTAGATAAACACAGGTGAAGATGGAAGGCAATTCCAGATGGGAAGATACAACATGGGCTGAGAATTAAATGAGATACTTCGCAAAAATCGTTTAGGAAAATTCCTGCCACCAGGAAAGCCCACAGCCAATGAAAGGTATGACTATTGCTCTTGCTATTAGTTCTGGTAAGGCTGTTACCATTTCAATTTTGATGACATTTTTACTGCTTTTGGAAAAGGCAGTGGAGATGAAAAGGACAAGTTTGGGAGACAGTAAAGAAGCACATTTCTGACTTTCTTCTTGAGAAGGTTGTGGGATAAAAGGGTGACAGTTTTCATCAGAACAAGAGGAACAAGAGTGCATCAGAGCTGTTTCTGTATCAACAGTGCATCAAAACTGCTTGTGCTCAAAGGGGACCATGGAAAAAGTTACACTAAGACACTTAAGCTAGTTCCCACCAACACCACTACTGACTTCTATGTAACTAAAAATCACTGTTTTAATGAATGATTATACCTCTCAAAAAATGAAACAACATTCTAAGCTCCTGGCCAGACATATTTACTCTCTTTCTGCTCCTCTCCTTGTCTAATGGCCCAATTTCTTGAGAGAAAACTTATTAATAGAAATGAGATGAAAACGATGTGATGCTCCTCAGTGCCTGGAGATGATGTTGCTAGCACAGAGTACAAATACCAGAAGAGACTGAGCAGGGATTTGTTTGTCCACATACTCAGAACATCCCCTTAGGAGCTGTATTCAAAAAATGGTGAATGAGATTTCAGCTGAGAATGATTATTGCCTGAATCTCAGAACAACTGCCGTATTGCTGATTATTATCCCTCTTGCAGTGGCCCGTCTCTCTTCATTCTGTTTGCTGTCATGTTCTATCAATATCAAAGAGGCTGCAGAGGCAGCATCGCTGAGAGGAGTGGTGTGTTTCCTGGGTGCAAAAAGCCTGCTTCTCTAAGAATCTCTGGACCTGCAGGCTGATTTCATAGAGAGGATTATTCAGTCAACAGTAAATGGCCCCAAACTCCAATTGCAGCTTCTATTTTCTGTCGTGGAGCCGGGCAGCTGGGCTGTGTGTAAGCATTCATGCGTTAGGAGGTGGTGCCTGGGGATAGGTCCCGTGCAGTCAGCTGAAGTGACTTGTTCGGCTCTGCTTTGCTATATTGTCTCTTGGTCTCTCCAGCACCAGTGAGGCCGGCTCCTGGGACAGCTCCCTGCTGAAAGTTTTATTCTGAGTGTTGGCAAAGAAGCAAAGCTCCAACGTGGATATTACAGCAATTCTACTTTGTCAGTAAAAAATAATAATTTCAAGAACACCCAGAGGATTAAAAAAAAAAAAAACTGCTAGAATTTTTCCTGAAGTATTTTCCTTTTTGGTATAAAAGACCAGTTTGAGCCCTGGGAACTAGTGTAACAACTGAAAGCACCATCAGGCAGCCTGTGAAGTAACCTGACGTCCCAGCATTCCCATGCAAGAAGCAGGACACTGTTTTCCAGATGCCCGGTTTGTTCCTGACCACAGTCTTGTTCAGAAGAGGAAACAGTATTAGCTTAATGAGGACATTTTCCTCAATGTGGCCCTTGGATACTTTGAAGGTGAAACTCACTGAACTCCAGTTTCCTCATCTGTTTTAGGAGGGCAACTTGTTGCAAACAGTGACATCACCAGCTACAGTCAAAGACCCTATTTCTCACTGATGTTCAATGCAAAGACTCAACAAAGAAAGTGTGATCCTTCCTTCCTTCCTCAGCGCTGTCTTTCACTACATCAGGTACTGTCCTGGGCAATGTGGGCTTTCCACTCCTCTGATGTTCCTAGCAAAAAACTCACAAAAGTAACCCTTACAAAAAACAGACATTTCCAGCACTACTACAGGATCAATTAAAAGTGCTTTCAGGGACTTCCCAGGTGGTCCAGTGGATAAGACTCCATGCTCCCAATGCAGGGGGCCAGGGTTCATTCCCTGGTCAGGGAACTAGATCCCACATGCATGCCGCAAAAAGGTCCCGCATGCCACAACTGAGGCCCAGCGCAGCCTTAATAATAAATAAATAAATATATATATATATTTTTTAAAAAGTGCTTTCACCTAAGGAAAAGGGGAAAATTAAAAAGTCATCCACTCATGAATGTTACTCATGATTCACACATTTGCAGCAGCAGCAGAAAAACAAACAACAGACCCCACCCAGTATTCTTAAGAAATTACAATATAGGTCCTTGCACAGTATGAAAAATTCATTGCTTTAGATCATCAGTTTTTTTGTTTTAAACTCTTTTCAGTAAAGAAAATAAACTACACTAATTCACAATGTTGGCTACACTCTTTTAACTCAGTCTAACATTCTACTTTGTCTTATGACTTAAAATCAGTGTTCAGAGTGGAAAGCAGGAAACTCACCTTAAAGGAGTAGTAGAAGGAGCCCCGTTCCTCTCCTTCCACCACTGCAGTGAAAGTCACTGTTTCCGTGCAGAGGATGGGAGAATCCAGTGTCTGCCCAGTCCCGTTGGACTTGGGGCTGCCCTCCGTGAGGTGGGGCCGAGCCCAGCTGTCCCTGCGCCTGCTGCCGGGGACAGAGTCCTGCCCTCTTGTGAGAGCGGGGCAGCAGCTGCAGCTCTACACCTCCCCTGCCTCCCTAAGCTTCTGCTGGAGCTCAGCTGAGCAGAGACACAGAGCCCTGTGGAGCCCACCTCACTACAGAGCCCTGCCTGCTTCCTGAAACCACGTGCTGCTCAACACCCCACATTCCAGCCCAGCATAGGGGGCCTGGTCCCCAGAACAGGCAGGAACCCCTCACAGCGATCCACGTGGTTCCCCGGACAGGCCTCCCTGCTCAGTTGTACTTTTCCTCACTTCCAGGACAGACCGCCACACATCTGCTCCAGCTTCAACAATACAGGAATTTGGACTCAACAGACAGTCGATTCATTCAGGTCATGTTTGTATTTCTGAAATCAAATCATAATGATGCATTTGTTTCAGCTGAGGGTGCCTTCTGACTTAAAATCCTCACCCAGCCATTTACTTAGTAGCCTGTACGTTATTTCAGTAAATGTGGGCAAAGAGCACATTTGTATTTCACACCCGTGGTTCTATTCTAGGTTTTCAGAGGGCAGTGCTCAGAAAAGCCTGGGGTCTATGTTTGTCAGTCAGCCACGACCCCTCGTGATGCGACTGGGATTGGTGCCTGGTAGATACTCTTATCACCTTGATGTTCTTTTATTTGATCTTCAAAACAACTCTGCGAGGTAAGCAGGGAACATATCTTTATGTTCTCATTTTACACTAGAAGAGACTGCTTCTCACCATGAAATGACTTGCTCAGATCCCACAGCTGGTGATGGAAATGAGATGATAACTCATTTCTTCAGAAATTCCTAGACAGAGGTGCTTTTACTGTAACATACACTGATTTGCATCAAATCTCAAGGGCCTATTGAGGCATGAAGTTAACATGAGTAAGGGGAGCAGGCCAGGTGCAAAGCAAAAGGACTAAGCTGCTTGTATTACAACCAAGCATGATACCTGGTAACTTATACTGAAAATGTTCTGTGAGCCATGTATGCACAGCCACTGGTTAATGACACCTAGTATAAGAGGTAGTGATGGTCATAAAAGAATATAGTCCCCATGATATTTCCTGGGAAAGTTGTAGCATAATCCATCCCGCCTAGGAAGAGTGCAGTGTGATAGAGATGAGAAGATATTAAGTCTGTACTGAAGGGGTAGCAAATAGGAGAGAGCTGTTCAGAAAACAGGATGAGCTGTGAACTCTTAGGGAAAGGGTGAAAACAGGACGACAACCCAATAGCAAAATGAGCAAAGAGTATTCTGACTGGCAAACACGAAAAAAGTGCTTAACCATTAAATAAGAAAAACAACTTAAGACAGAATTTTTATTCATTGGCATAGTGAAAACTAGGGTCTGACTACCCCAAGTGTCGACAAAGATGAGAAGAAATGGGTGTACATTTTTACTTCTGGTGTGAGAGTTAGCTGATATGGTCACCTTGAAGAGCAATTTGTCAGTATCCAGTAAAGCTGAAATTACATGGTCTATAATTTCCATCTCTTTATCTGGGTTCCTTACATGTATTTAATTTAGGGAAATTCACTGCACTACACACATAAAATGCATGCATGTTTTTTGTAGGTCTGTTTTACTTCAATAAAAATTTATAAAATGAAATCTGTGAGAAACTTCTGGGGAAGGACAGAAGTCAGTTAAGTCATAGTGTGGTCAGGATGAAGAGAGAGAAAATGGTAGATGCCATGGACAGGGAATAGGTGGAGAGAGAACCTTGGGTTGTGCTGTTTTCTTTCCACTCATGGTCCAGTTGGATCAGTTTTTGACCTGTGGCTACCCAAGAGAGATGTTTATGTATGTGTACAGGAAACATGCACAAACATGCCTTTGCAGCATTGCTTGGAAACAAACCAGAAGTAACCTAAATATTTATGGTGACAAAATCAATTGAGAAGGTCGGAACCAGAAACTACTCACATACCCATCAACAGTAGACTGGATAAATAAATTTCTATGTAATCATATAATGAAATACTATACATCAACGAGGATGAATAATCTATAGCAAATGTAAAATTTCGCAGGGCTAAAGAATGGTGTAAGGCCTTAAATTGAAAGGCTACAGCAAGTGTGAAACTGGAGCATAAAAGTCTAAACAAATAATAGTAAATTTAAGAATACTGAAGACAAGAAAATTCTAAAAATTGCTAAAGAGGAAAAGCAGAACTCTTACAAAGAAACAAACATCACATAGGTATCTGATTGTTAACAATAATATCAGATGCAAGTACCTAGAATTTTGTATCTAGAAAAGTTATCATTTATGTGTGAGTATAAATAATGATTTTTTTCTGACATTCGTGGCTCCAAAGTGATCTAGTTTGGAGGGTGATACGATTGGCAGATGATCTTGACATGAATACCAGACTATTTTCAAAAAGAAAGAAAAACAAATGTATAATTTGAGACATTTACTGACACCATTCTGCAGAGCAGCATATTTTATACATGATGATATGACTTTTATACATTTAAAAAACCCTCATCGTTTGCCATTTAAGGCAAGTATTGGGTTGACCAAAAAGTTTGTTTGGATTTTTCCGAAACACATGGAAAAACTGAACGAACTTTTTGGCCAACCCAATACCTTTTATTGGGTCAATAATTGGGAGCTCTCCTCAGTCCTAATATAAATTTACCACACACAGAGTCCAAATAATGGACTATCACATTCACCATATTCAGTAGCTGACACCTGGAAACCTGACTCTGGAAGTTCATTTGCAGGGGCTACAAAGCAAAAATGTGGGGATAGCAGATTCCAAGTCTGCATCTGTCTTCAGAAGCTTCTGTGGATATTGTAGTCAGAGCTAAAGAATGGAGCAGGGTCTCAGGTGACTGTGAATTTAGTTGGGATTTTCTTTCAAGGACCAGTGATACTCGTGGTGTGACCTAAGGACTGGGATCATCTACATCGTTACCTGGAAGCTTGCTAGAAATGCAAATTCTGAGGCCCCACCCAATACCCACTGAATCAAAATCTCTAGGGGTGGGGCTAAGGAATTTGTATTTTAAAAAACCCTCCAGGTGATTCTGAAGCATGCTAGAGTTTGAGAAGCACTCTCCCAGAGAAGAATGCCAAAACTCATGGTGTCATGAGAAGGATGAACTGAATGATGTTGGGTGGAGGAGCTTGAGTGGAATTGGTGAGGGATTGAAATGCATCCATTGGCGTTTAGGCATAAAATGAATGTGATTACCATTTTTTTTTTTTTTTTTTTTTTTTTTTTTTTTTTTTGCGGTACGCGGGCATCTCACTGTTGTGGCCTCTCCCGTTGCGCAGCACAGGCTCCGGACGCGCAGACTCAGCGGCCGTGGCTCACGGGCCCAGCCGCTCCATGGCATGTGGGATCTTCCCGGACCGGGGCACGAACCCGCGTCCCCTGCATCGGCAGGTGGACTCTCAACCACTGCGCCACCAGGGAAGCCCATACCTTTTGATATATTTCCAGAATCAATTCTGTTGTTCTCTAACATGATGCATATAAAAATGGTATTCACATGCCTAGAACATTCTCTCCTGTGTTTACTGAGATTTTGATGAATTGCCCCAAATCTGTAGGGAAGTAAACTGTGTCACAATATTATGACAGCTAATAACTGTTACAATTCATTTCCTTCAGGGATAGTGACTTTCTACAGCTTTGGGAATAGGCACCTCGTTTGGGGCAATTCCTCATCCTTAGTTGTAACATCATCCCTTGCTCTTTCACTCAACACTTACCAGTCAAGTCTCATGGCAGGAAAGAGCTTCCCTGAACCTCCAAGAGCTTGTTGCTTTGTGACCTCTTGGTAGCCTTTACTTTGCCCATCATATTGCTCATCTCAGTTTAATACTTTATTTAAATACCTCTGCTCTCTGATAGATGATAAGCTCCACAGCTGTTGGGTTGACTGCTTTATCTTTAACATGTAGCATGGTGCTTGGCACACGTATGATAGGCATTAAACAGATATCTGTTGAATGAATGAACCCATCAGAGTGCAAGTGTGTGAGTGTGGTGTTGTTACAAGGATAACCTTGAAACTTTTTAAATTTAACAAAAAAACGTAAATCATTGGAAAATGCCAGTACTTTGACTTTATTAATTAGCTATTACCCAAAAACAAGAATACCCACAAACCCAGCATGTTGTGATGGTGCAGTAGAGAATCTTTGCCTTGAATATCCAACAGTGCTGGGGGCTGGCTCATGGCAGAGCCTGACAGGTACGCTCACAGTGACTCTACTCTGTTTTGAGAGGACTGGTCTCTGCCCAGTATATCACTAGAGGCAGTGCACCATTCCCCACCATGCCACCTCCCTAACACAAGCCTTAGTAAATGGGTTGCTGACAGATTGCAATGAAGTGAACCTCAAACCTCTACATTCCCTGTAGAAACTTGGAGCCCCCTCAAAGCCCTGTATTTTACATGCTGACTGCTCACCACGGTGGGGTTCTCAGTCCTGGTTGCACATTGGAATAACCTGGGGTTATTGGGTCGTCGTGTTTCCATTGTCATTTGTTTCTAGGTATTTTTTTATTTCCTCTTTGATTTCTTCAGTGATCACTTCGTTATTAAGTAGTGTATTGTTTAGCCTCCATGTGTTTGTATTTTTTTACAGATCTTTTCCTGTAATTGATATCTATTTCATAGCGTTGTGGTCAGAAAAGATACTTGAAACAATTTCAATTTTCTTAAATTTACCAAGGCTTGACTTGTGACCCAAGATATGATCTATCCTGGAGAATGATATTTCATTCTCAAGCACTTGAGAAAAATGTGTATTCTGTTGTTTTTGGATGGAATGTCCTATAAATATCAATTAAGTCCATCTTGTTTAATGTATCATTTAAAGCTTGTGTTTCCTTATTTATTTTCATTTTGGATGATCGGTCCATTGGTGAAAGTGGGGTGTTAGAGTCCCCTACTATGAATGTGTTACTGTCGATTTCCCCTTTTATGGCTGTTAGTATTTGCCTTATGTATTGAGGTGCTCCTATGTTGGGTGCATAAATATTTACAATTGTTATATCTTCTTCTTGGATCGATCCCTTGATCATTATGTAGTGTCCTTCTTTGTCTCTTCTAATAGTCTTTATTTTAAAGTCTATTTTGTCTGATACGAGAACTGCTACTCCAGCTTTCTTTTGGTTTCCATTTGCATGAAATATCTTTTTTCCATCCCCTTACTTTCAGTCTGTACGTGTCTCTAGGTCTGAAGTAGGTCTCTTGTAGACAGCAAATATATGGGTATTGTTTTTGTATCCATGCAGCCAATCTGTGTCTTTTGGTGGGAGCATTTAGTCCATTTACATTTAAGGTAATTATCGATATGTATGTTCCTATTCCCATTTTCTTAATTGTTTTGGGTTCATTATTGTAGGTCTTTTCCTTCTCTTGCGTTTCTTGCCTAGAGAAGTTCCTTTAGCAGTTGTTGTAGAGCTGGTTTGGTGGTGCTGAACTCTCTCAGCTTTTGCTTGTCTGTAAAGGTTTTAATTTCTCCATCAAATCTAAATGAGATCCTTGCTGGGTAGGTAATCTTGGTTGCAGGTTTTTCTCCTTCATCACTTTCAATATGTCCTGGCAGTCCCTTCTGGCTTGCAGAGTTTCTGCTGAAAGATCAGCTGTTAACCTTATGGGGATTCCCTTGGGTGTTATTTGTTGTTTTTCCCTTGCTGCTTTTAATATGTTTTCTTTGTATTTAATTTTTGACAGTTGGATTAATATGTGTCTTGCCGTATTTCTCCTTGGATTTATCCTGTATGGGACTCTGTGCTTCCTGGACTTTAACTATTACCTTTCTCATATTAGGGAAGTTTTCAACTATAATCCCTTCAAATATTTTCTTAGTCCCTTTCTTTTTCTCTTCTTCTTCTGGAACCCCTATAATTCGAATGTTGGTGCGTTTAATGTTGTCCCAGAGGTCTCTGAGACTGTCCTCAGTTCTTTTCATTCTTTTTTCTTTATTCTGCTCTGCAGTAGTTATTTCCACTATTTTACTTCCAGGTCACTTATCCGTTCTTCTGCCTCAGTTATTCTGCTATTGATCCCATCTACAGTATTTTTAATTTCATTTATTGTGTTGTTCATTGTTGTTTGTTTCATCTGTAGTTCTTCTAGGTCCTTGTTAAATGTTTCTTGCATTTTGTCCATTCTATTTCCAAGATTTTGGATCATCTTTACTATCATTATTCTGAATTATTTTTCAGGTAGACTGCCTATTTCCTCATTTGTTAGGTCTGGTGGGTTTTTATCTTGCTCCTTCATCTGCTGTGTGTTTTTCTGTCTTCTCATTTTGCTTATCTTCCTCTGTTTGGTGTCTCCTTTTTGCAGGCTGCAGGTTCGTAGTTCCCATTGTTTTTGGTGTCTGTCCCCAGTGGCTAAGGTTGGTTCAGTGGGTTGTGTAGGAAGAAAGAAAGGAGGGAGGGAGGGAGGAAGGAGGGAAGGAAGGAAAGAAAGAAAGAAGATAAAGTAAAATAAAATAAGATAAAATATAATAACGTTATTAAAATAAAAAAATAATTAAGAAAAAAAGTAAAATAAAACAAAAAAAAAACGGATGGATATAACCCTAGGACAAATAGTGGAAGCCAAGCTATACAGACAAAATCTCACACAGAAGCATATGCATACACACTCACAAAAAGAGGAAAAGGGGAAAAAAATCATAAATCTTGCTCTTAAAGTCCACCTCCTCAATTTGGGATGATTCGTTTTCTATTCAGGTATTCCACAGATGCAGGGTACATCAAGTTGATTGTGGAGCTTTAATCCGCTGCACCTGAGGCTGCTGGAAGAGATTTCCCTTTCTCTTCTTTGTTCTCACAGCTCCCAGGGGCTCAGCTTTGGATTTGGCCCCGCCTCTGCGTGTAGGTCGCCAGAGGGCGTCTGTTCTTCGCTCAGACAGGACGGGGTTAAAGGAGCCGCTGATTGGAGGCTCTGGCTCACTCACGCCGTGGGGGAGGGAAGGGCACGGAGGGCGGGGCGAGCCTGCGGCGGCAGAGGCCGGAAGGACGTTGCACCAGCCTGAGGCGCGCCATGCGTTCTGCCGGGTGAGTTGTCCCTGGATCCCAGGACCCTGGCAGTGGCGGGCCGCACAGGCTCCCTGGAAGGGGGGTGTGGATAGTAACCTGTGCTCGCACACAGGCTTCTTGGTGGCGGCAGCAGCAGCCGTCTCATGCCCGTCTCTGGGGGTCTGTGCTTTTAGCCGCGGCTCGCGCCCGTCTCTGGAGCTCCTTTAAGCGGCGCTCTTAATCCCCTCTCCTCGCGCACGAGGAAACAAAGAGGGAAGAAAAAGTCTCTTGCCTCTTTGGCAGGTCCAGACTTTTCTCCGGACTCCCTCCCGGCCAGCCGTGGTGCACTAACCCCCTGCAGGCTGTGTTCACGCTGCCAACCCCAGTCCTCTCCCGGCGCTCCGACCGAAGCCCGAGCCTCAGCTCCCAGCCCCGCCTGCCCCGGAGAGCGAGCAGACAAGCCTCTCAAGCTGGTGAGTGCCGGTCGGCCCTGATTATCTGTGCGGTAATCTCTGCGCTTTGCCTTGTGCACACCTGTTGCTGTGCTCTCCTCCGCGGCTCCGAAGCTTTCCCCCTCCGCCACCCGCAGTCTCCGCCCGCGAAGGGGCTTCTAGTGTGTGGAAAGCTTTCCTCCTTCACAGCTCCCTCCCACTGGTGCAGGTCCCGTCCCTATCCTTTTGTCTCTTTATTCTTTTTCTTTTGGTTTACCCAGGTACGTGGGGGGTTTCTTGTCTTTTGGGAGGTCTGAGGTCTTCTGCTAGCCTTCAGTAGGTGTCTGTAGGAGTTGTTCCACGTGTAGATGTATTTCTGGTGTATCTGTGTGGAGGAAGGTGATCTCCGCGTTTTACTCTTCCGCCATCTTCCCGGAAGTCTCCGGCCTATTTTTTTAAGTGAGTTGTTTGTTTTCTTATTGTTAAATTACAAGAGTTCTTTGTATGTTTTGGATAACAGTCCTTTATCTGATGTGGTTTTTGCAAATATTTTCTCCCAGTTGTGACTTGTGTTTTCATTCTCTTGATAATGTATTTTGCAGAGCGGAAGTTTTTAACTTTAATGAAGTCCAGATTATTCATAACTTTTTCCTGGATTATGCCTTTGGTATTTTATCTAAAAAGTTATCACCATACCTAACGTCATCTAGATTTTCTCCTATGTTATCTTCTAAGAGTTTTATAATTTTGTATTTTACATTAGGTCTATGATCCATTTTGAGTTAAGTTTTGTGAAGGGTGTAAGGTCTTTGCCTAGACTGATTATTTGTTTATTTATTTATTTATTTATTTGGCATGTGAATGTCTAATTGTTCCAGCAGCATTTGTTGAAAAGACTGTCATTGCTCCATTGTACTGCCTTTGCTCCTTTGTCAAAGATCTTTTGACTACATTTATGTGGGTCTGTTTCTGGGTTCTCTATTCAGTTGCATTCATCTATTTGTCTATTTTTTTTTTTTTTTTTGCCAATACCATACTGTCTTGAATTATTGCAGCTTTATAGTAAGTCTTAAAGTCAGGAAAATCAGCCTTTCAACATTGTCCTTCTCCTTCAATACTGTGTTGGCTATATTGGGTCATTTGCCTCTCCTTATAAACTTTACAACCAGTTTGTTGATATTCACAAAATAACTTCTTGGTTTTTTGTTTTGATTGCATTATACCTCTAGGTCATGCTGGGAATAACTGACATCTTGACAATATTGTTTCCATCCATGAACATGAAATGTATCTCCATTTATTCAGTTCTTTTTTTATTTAATTCAACAGAGTTTGGTACTTTTTTCATTTATACCTTGTATATATTTTGTTAGATTTGTACCTAAGTAATTGGGGTGGGGGGCTAATGTAAATGGTATTATATTTTAAATTTCAAATTCCACTTGTCATTGCTGGTATACAGTAATTGACTTTGAAAGTAATTGACAATTGAAAGTAATTTTGACAATTGAAAGTAATTGACTTTCATATAGTAACCTATTAACCTTTTATCATGCAACCTTGCTATAATTGCTTATTTGTTCCAGGAGGGTTTTTCTTTCTTTTTTTGGGTGGGGGGAGGTCTATTCTTTCAGATTTTCTGTATACATAGGCAATATATCATCTGTGAACAAAGACAATTTTATTTCTTCTTCCCAATCTATATAAATTTTCTTTTCTTGTCTTGTCATATCATATTAGCTAGGACTTCCAGAAATATGTCGTAAAGAATTGTGAGAGAAGACATCCTTGCTTTGTTCCTGATCTCAGTCAGAAAGCTTTGAGTGTCTCACCACTTAGTATGATGTCAGCTACAGATTTTTTGTAGATATTATTTATCAAGTTGAGGAAGTTCCCCTCTATCTTAGGCTGCTGAAGGTCTTTAATCATGAATGGGTGTTGGATTTTATCAAATGTCTTTTCTGCATCTATTGATATGATGATGTGTTTTTTTTGTTTGTTTTTTTTTTAGCATGTTGATGTAATGGATCACATTAATTGATTTTAGAATGTTGAACAAGCCTGGCATAGCTGGGATAAATCCCATTTGGTTGTGGTGTGTTTAATTTTTAAGAAACTACCAAACTGTTTTCTAAGATGGATGTACCATTTTATATTCCCACCAGCAATGTATGAGGATTCTAGTTTCTCCACATTATGACCTCCACTTATTATTATATGTCTTTCTGACTATTGCTATCTAGTTGGTATAAACTGTTATCTTATGTGGGTTGGATTTGCATTTCCCTAATAGCTAATTGTAGTGAGCACCTTTTCACGTTCTTATCAGTCATTTGGATACCTTCTATGGTGCAATGTCTATTGAAATCTTTTGCCCATACAAAACATTGGGTTATTTGTCTTCTTATTGAGTTGAAAGACTTATTCACGTATTATGGTTTCTATATGTGTTGTTGTTGTTTATTGCTTTATCATCTTAGAAAGGGATGTAGTCTATACAGCCTTTCTATTTCCATATACTAATGTGGTAGATGCTTTCTTCCTGTAAAGAGCAGATTTATATTAACATTGTGTCATTTAGACTGAGGACTGCAAGGAGAGGGCAGGAATCCAGACAATCAGATCTCTGGGACTTCCTGCACATTTTCTCATATTTTAAACAACTTAATCTGATACCAAATTATAAGAGTATCTTAATAGAAAAAGTAACCTTAGAGTTACAGATTTTTCTCTTAAGTCAGGATGAGTCAGCCTCATTTGTGAGAATTTGTGTTAGAATTCAACCTTGGATAGAATTTCAACCTTGGATAGAATCACATGGGGAGCCTTATACATAACGTTTCCTGTGATTCGCCTCCAGATTTTGTCTTAATAGCCTGGGGTACAGGTTGGGCAATGGGGAGTTTAAAAAGTTCTGCAGGTGATTCTAATGTGCAGTCAAAGTTGAGAAGTACTGAGTTAAACAAAGTGGTTAGGCCTGAAGGTTTTCTGTCTGTTGACAATAAATGACCCACCCCTACACATTTAATTGGCAAGTAAATTGGTTAGCCTGTGTGCATGGCCACATAACTTTCAGATTGGCAATGTATATGTGGGTATGGGGTTTTCACTCAAGTCAGAGGAAGAAGGCACTGCAATTAAGAAACTGTTCAGAAACTGTCTGAGAAAAGCTGAAAAAGGATACTCACTTTGCCTTCAGCTGAACCTCTCCTCAAAATTTTCCTACATGCCGCGGGTAGAGAGGCAGGAAATGTTGCCGTCCTACCTACTTTCTGCACTTTACTTACTTTCCATAACACTGCATCAATGATTCTCAAACATTAATGTGTTTCAGAATCACTTGGAGAGTTAATGAAGAATAGAGAGACTCAGACACATTAAGTAGGTAAAGGCCTGGGCCTCTATATTTTATTTATCAGATGATTCTGATACATATCAAAATTTGAGAATCACTGCACTAAGATATTTTCTTGAGAACTTTAATTAGTAAGAGCCTTAAAAAAAGGAGATTTGTGGGCTGTTTTGATGCATATTCTGCTGTGGTTCAAACTTCGATTATACTTAGTAGAAATTTCTTGAGCTGTTATCGTCCTACTTTACTTGACTTTTGTCTTTAGAATGCATTCTATTGGGTTGGCCAAAAAGTATATCAAACACTAAGCACAATCAAAAGCATAACAATGTGGAACAACACTTTGTAAATACCTAAGACTTTAATCACATAGTTTATTCTTGCCTAAAAGTCTGGAGATGTTCTGATTGTATACTGTTGTGTCACAAACCACTGCAAAACTTAGTGGCACAAATCAACAACCACTTATTGGGCTTACAGATTCTGGGAATCAGGAATTTGGACAGGTCATAGCAGGAATGGTTTGTCATTACTCTGTGATGTCTGGGGCCTCCCTAGGAGAACTTGAAAACTTTGCGTAATTTAAATGACAGAATGTTGGAATATTTTTGAGAACTTTATACTCATATGTTTGGCACTCTAGCTGGGATGTCTCTATGCTGAGCTCAGTTGGGACTGTTGACCAGAGAGTCATGACACAGAGTCATTTCATATGGCTTCCTCAGAGCCTGGCAACCCCAGGATAATTGAACATCTTGCATAGCGGCTCAGGGATCCCAAAGTGAGCATGCTTACAAATAAGTTACAGCTAAATGGCATTTTATGACCTAACCTTTGAAATTACATACCATCACCGCTATCATATCGCCCTCTACTGCTTAAGGCAGTAACAAATCCAATTTGATTCATAATGAACATAGACCTGCTCTCTTTATGAAATGCTTTACACTTTAAAACCCCACAAGAGGAGAAGCAGTCTGTCAGGGATAACCTGGATTGACTGAACTTCAGTGTAGGATTCTCTTGTTTAACAAGTAACCCATCTTACTGTAAACAACACTAAAGTTTCATGTATGTTATTCGATTCCAACTTATACAGTATTATTAGCATTCTTCAGTTTTTTTTTTTATGTTTTGTGGTTTCTTTCTCAAATTCTTTTTTTCTCCAATTTTAGTGAGATGTAATTGACATACAGCCCTATATGGGTTTAAGGTGTACAGCATAATGAATTTTTTGGCCACGCAGCACAGCATGTGGAATCTTAGTTCCCCGACTAGGGATCAAACAGTGGATGTGGCCCCCCACAGTGGATGTGCCAGAGTCTTAACCACTGGACCACCAGGGAAGCCCCTTCCCTTCCTCTTTAGATAAATGAAACTAGGGCCCCCTAGGCTTTGGGGTACCTTGCTCAAAAGTAAATGACACAAGCTGTTCTTCTCATCCACTTTCTCTGTAAGACAAAAATGGTTATGTGGAGGTTTCAATGGGATTTCCTTGAGGCTTCCCAAAACTTCTTCCCAGATGCCCCACCCCTTTGTATTTTCACTACCTTTTTCTTTCCTGATAACCGAATAGGGCCCTTTAAAAAATAAAATAATAAATTAGGGGAGAAGGGAAAAGGGGGCTATGTCTTATTTCCTTAAATATATTATAAATTTTGTAGAAGTCAGGAATGTGGCTTCTTCTCTTTGTATCTCCCAAATCACCTAGGTGTCTCCCCGGCCCAGGCCCTGAATTAGAATTAATAGACTGTGTCATGTTGTCATGTTTACCTCCTCTATTCCACCTGCTATTTACATCTGTTCAATGATCAAAGTCTGCCAGTGCTCCCCTGTGATGCTTTTTGGAAACTATCTATTTCTCTCCATCTCTACCATGCTAATTTTACTTCATTCCCACCTGAATTACTGAAACAGTCTGATACAGCCTCCTTGCTTCTAAGTCTTGGTTTTGAGTTTGATATCTTTCATCTTAGTCCTGTATCACCCTGTTTTATCTCTGCCATGTGTTACAGAGCCTGGACTCTCCCCTTTTCTATTCTCTGGCCTTGTGGATGAGATTGGCACACGTTTGATACAGAGTGAACATCTGTTGAATGAGTATCAGTGGAGCCATCTCTAGCTATTTAAGTGGATTACTGGTGTGTACCTGAGAGTTTAATGTTTAATGGTCCTTTTATTATCTACAGTGGCTACTGGGTACAGCTAATGCTGACATTAATTAGATTGACTAAAGGATGAAGTCACCACAGTTGTTAAACCTTAGCGTAAACACATTGTGCTTAAACTCAGAACAAGGTAAAATTTAGAGCACGAAATAACAAAAGAAGGGAGAAAAAGAAACTGATATTTGTTACATTTCTTTTATGAGTCAGTGGAATTGAGCGCTTTATACCTATTACTTCTTTTAATCTTCAGAAAAACATGCTGAGATAGATTTTAGCCTTCCTACTTCACAAATGAGGAAATTGAGGAAAGAGTAATACACAGAGGAGGTTATGGAACAGGGATTTGACCCAGGTAGTCTGATTCCACATCCACGATCATTCTGATATTCTGCAGTGGCCTAGGTGGTTGCTCTAAACTCTCTTGTGGTATCTGACTTGGGTCTGTAAGTTGAACATTCTCCTTCTGGGTTCTTTAGAATGCTGAATGGCATAAAACATCATTCACAGTGAACTAAGAAGCCTGTGTGTCAACAATGAAATGTCACTCACAACAGGCAGGTCTCCCCAAGAAGCTGGTATCAGAGACAAATCCAGTTGAGTGATGCTTCCTGTGAACAAGGTCCATTCTTGAGCGTGGAAGTGCTCTGTGGTGAGAGGTGGAAAGGCTGATCACGCCATCTTCATCTGGTGGGCTTGTGCCTCCTCTTTGCAGTTGTGAAATAAAATGCATGCTTAAAACTTCTTAGCTTGTAGGATTTCTGCACCTCGGGATCCTCAACTTGGGTCTTTTCCCCTGGGTCAGACGGAAACACAAGTCAATAGTCCTCTGGCTTAGACAAATCAGAGTCAGACATCATGGCAATGGGGCTGCTGCTGGTGAATCTTTGGGAAAATCGCTGTTATCTCAGATAGATGATTCCTAACATATTGTAGTCCAGGGATGTCAAATTGTCTGCTAAAAGTTTAAAATTTATAATACCAACTCAGATGGGAAAAATGAAACTTTATTACAGAAATCGACTTAGTTCATGAAATACTATTTCTGTTCTATAGTAGAAAAAACATCATTTTTCCAGTCTTTTAATTTTCAGGTAACTCATTTAAAACTCAATCTCTGAATTGTTCTCTTTCTACTTTTTCTTCCCATGTCTCTGATGTCATCACATTTTGCATCTGCTATGAGCTCATGGATCCCTGACTGCACTCCAGCTCTTTTTTTTTTTTTTTTTTTTTTTGCGGTACGCGGGCCTCTCACTGTTGTGGCCTCTCCCATTGCGGAGCACAGGCTCCGGACACGCAGGCTCAGCGGCCATGGCTCACGGGCCCAGCCGCTCCGCGGCATGTGGGATCTTCCCAGACCAGGGCACGAACCCATGTCCCCTGCATTGGCAGGCGGACTCTCAACCACTGCGCCACCAGGGAAGCCCTGCACTCCAGCTCTTAATTCTCAGTTGTCTTCTGGGCCCCTTCTGGGGAACGGTTGGGAAATTTTTGAATCTCTTCCAAGGTCTGAGATGGGTTGGTCTTGCTATGCTATTACTAATCTATAGCAGTCCACCTATGTTGATGCAAGGCACTTTGCATGGCTGTCTTCTCTCTGAATTCCAGGGAAAAAGTGTGGTACAAGCCCTTTCTGTGTTCACATTCCCAAGCCTATTCTATCCAATACCCTGTCAATGGGTCAGACCTGCAGAAAAGGCCATCCAGAAGTCAGACCCCAACATGAACATCTATTTTCTTGTTCTTCATTTCCAATCCTCTATAGGAACTATTCTTATCTTCCCTGTGTACAGTGAGAAAACAGCTGTTAGGTTGAATGCTCCCCTCCTGCCTTACTGTATAAACTTTAGACTCTGAGTTCACCAGGAATTTTTGGAAGAATCTGGATCTAACAGTGAAAAGTTAAGGCTTCCAAGATTTATGGGCCTTTTGCTTCTACAGCTTTTTAAAAGCGTCACTTAAAGAGTCAGTGACTTCCTCGTTCTGAGCTGTATCTACGTTGACAAATTGGGCAGAGCATGTAGGAAGTTATTGCTGTTGTCCATTTGATGGTGCATCTGCTTTAGGATGCTGTGGACTGCAAGGAGAAGAAGACTCAACTCACAGTAGATTAAACCATGGAGGCATATTGTTTATACCACAGAAAGCTGGAGCTGAGCTGTATCAGGGAAGGTTTGGTGGTCCAACAAGGCCATAGGGGGCCTCTTGACCATTTTTATCATGTTGCCAAAGTCTCTCCTCATGATTACAAGGTGGCTGCCATGCCTAGTCATCATATTTTCACAAGTCAGTGTCCAAAACAAAAAGCAAGGATGATAATGGGAAAAAAGGATGGGGGTTGGTGGAGGAGGGCATTCTTCTTATCTGTCTCTCTTTTCCTAGAGGAAAACATTTTCATGGTGCTCATGAAGGTACTGGCAGTTATCGCTTAGTATCTTGGTGGCAAGAAGGAGAGCACACAGCAACCCCTAGCTGTAAGCGAGTCTGGAAAATGAGTGTCTGGCTTTTAAAGACTCAGTAGTGGGAGACAGCAAGGAAGAAGAGTGTTAGAGATGACTGAAGAGTAGCTGAGTTGGGAAATGGCTACAAGGAAGCCCCGGGGGAAGAAACCTAACTCTTTGTCAACATGTTCTCCTTCTGTACGTCAGCCCTGGATACACTCCCCACTCTGCATGCCTGCCACCTTTCCCACACCCACTGAGGACTCCACTAATGGACCACGGCACTTAGTCCTGCTGCACCCTAGTATATCCTTGCAGTTATTCTCAAGATAGTACCATGAGAAATTAATCAGGTTGGCTTAAAAGGTAAAATCTAGGTTCTGTTTTGGAAACTTTTGAGAAAAATATTATCTCTGGCTTTAGACCATTTTGATTTGATTATCCAATTCACTTCTCAGTAACTAGCTACCTCTGGCAAGTTAAATCTCTTAGCTTTGATTTCTTCCTAAGGGAAATGAAGGCAGTGATGTACATACCAGGCTTTGTAAGGAGTAAATACAAATGTACATATAGAGCACCTGGAACAACATAGGTGCTCAATCAATGTGAGGATTAACAACAAGTGACTGGAGTAGTCAGTGTGCTCCCAGAGTTGAGAGAAGAGGACCCCTTGAAGATAGTGAAAGTGAGGGTAACTCACAGAAATGCTGCCGATTGTGTAGACTGTGTGCAACTTGGGAATAGGTAGGGACAAGAGAGAGGCAAGGTGACAGTCTGGATATAGGAATAACTAGAGAAAAGTTGTGGAGATAAGAACTTGAAAGTAATATTAGAAGAAGAGTGGAGACTTCAGGCTGTGAGTAGGGGGAGATAAAATGAAAACTAAATGCTGGCAGATTTTGGAGTATCCTCAGTGACAGGCTAAAGAATCTGAACTTGATTCTGTAAGAAAAATGAAGGCATTGGAGATTTTTGAGCAAGGAAGTGGTATAATCCCATCCTGATTTACCTGAGGGAAACTTCTCTCTCCTTTATCATAATATTTAAAGACATTTTGATTGATAGTTGATGGTTAAAAAAATAGATGTCAATCTGCTGGTTCTCAGGAGCAACTTTATGCCTTATGTCAAGACATTGGTAATTTTTTTTTTTAAGTTTAGCTACTTGAGTGATAGAAACTGATTATTACAGAAGTATAAAATAAAGCAGGGCATCCTCTTATGTAGGCTTGGATTATTTTTGCACGTTTTTGGCATATTTTTGTATATAATTTGGATATAGTATTGATATTGGAACTGACCTATACTTGGAGGATTCTGGAACAAGATTAACTGGTTCAAATCCCAGCTCCTGCACTCTTTGCTGTGTGATCTTGGGCGTTACTTAACCCATCTGTGACTCAGTTTCTTAATAAGTAAAACGAAGATAATAATAGTAATGCATTTTACATGTCATGCATTTTAGAATAGGCAGTGTGTGGAACATAGTAGGTGCTCGATAAATGTTATTAGTAGTAATTGCTCAACTTAATTTGTAAATATGTTTTACTCTGTCAATCCGCATTTAGTGAAAGTCTCACTTGCAATGAACCTTGATGTGATCTGGCTGCAAAGGGAGAAACCTGCATTTATGGAACGTCTGTGTTGCACCAACTAACATCCTCTCTGTAACTACTTATTAAAAACTTAGGCTGCACTGGGAACTGTGCCAGGTGGTTTATATATGTTATTTATTATCTCCATTTTGCTGATGAGGAAACTGAAGCTCAAGGAGAGTTTTAAAGTTTACCTAAATCACATTCACCTAGCTAGCTATGAGAGGAAATTCCAACTGAGGTATGTGCAATATCAAAACTCAAATTATTTTCGTAAGGACATAACAGAAAACATTGTGTGCTGGGGTTAGGCAGTCTGGGTACTATTCTGAGCACCAATCCTTGATAACTCCACAATGCAGTGAAATTACTTAATCTCTCTTAAACTGTTTATAAAAACGGATATAATATTATTGTCCTGCTTGTTCCAGAATTGATATGAGGATTAAATGAGGTAATAAATGTGAAAGTAGTATAGGAGCACTCTAGTGCTAGACAGTTGACTGACGTTTGAGTGAATGAAATAAAGATATCATCATGATCATCATCATCATGGATAAATATAAGGAGTAAAATGAGAACATTTCAAGAGAAAGAGGAAATCAAGTATGAGCCTTGTACAGGGCATGTCCCACTTCAGCTCCACAGTACGCTTTGGCAAGTTAAAAGATGGAGGAATTAATATGTAACATAGATCAGGACATAAAGGGAATTGTGTGGGAAGTAAGACAAGCAAGACTTGAAAGAAATAAACATCATTGACTTAGAAAATAATTTACCCATAATTTGGATGAAATTAATTTCTCTACACAGTTGACATCTGATTATCCACATCAGTTAAACCTTCAGGTGAAAAAAATTAATTGTATTTTGTGAATCAAAAGATGGAATGTATTTTAAGAAGTAACACACACGTGCTTGCTTCAGCAGCACATATACTGGAAGTAACACATGCCGACAATTCATCTGAGTTGCTTGGAATGTTTTGAAAAATTAAAAATTTGTAAACAGAGAACACACTCATGTGTCTGTTGTAGTTAAAGGCCGTATGTTGCCTGGATAAGAATTCATTCTTCTCCTCGTTGCTTTTCGGTTATTTGCTTGTAATGGGACTCTAATCATTAACAATTTGTGACCATTCTCTAGATCTGTATCGCCTCAAGTTGCTCATTACAATGAAAATATCTTTTGGAAGAGAATAAATCAGATAGTACATATATATATTTGTCATCTATTTAAAAACATTTAGGAATTGAAAGGGTACCTTATGCCCTCATAATTGTATTGGAACCATGGCGTCCTCTTTATTCTAAGGTTGTACTGTCTGATCTCTGAGATCTTTTCTGCTTTGGAACAGAAAGAGTTGGCAGGGAGAACATTACCTCTTTCACACACATGGAAATAGTGCTGATCGTACATGCACTATGCTAACGTATTAATAGGGGATACATATAGGAAGATATATATTTTTTCCAATTCATAACTCCAGCTTTTTGGGATTCTCTCAACTGAGCCAGATGGCGAATGAGGTCTCTAATCAGGTCTAGAATTTAAAAGAGAAAGAGAATGTAACTACATTTTGGAGATAGATTATCTACTTTGCTTCTAAGAAGCTCCTGCCAAGAAAACTTCAACCAAGAAACAATTTATATCATTTAAGATTTAAAGGAAAGAAACAGTTGTAGTTGTGTTTTTTTTGTTTGTTTTTTTATTTTTTTTGTCTACATAAGGCTTTTTGAAGTGGAAACAGTGCCTGATCAAAGTTTTAAATATTTGGCCAGGAATATGACCAGGCCACGGATACTTTAAGTTCTGTTAGAACAATGATTACAATATAGCATCCTAAAGTGTGTTATTATGACTGTCATCAGCCTCCTGGCTGTAGGGCTAAGGGGCCTTTCACATGGAACTCAATGAATCGACAGAGAACTGTTTATTATAGTGACTCACACGAGACCCAAGTAAACAGTGGCGGCTCCTGGATGGAGCCAGTCCAATATTTCCTTTAACTTCCTTCAACCTGTTTAGATGCAGTAATCTGGCACCTTCCTTCAGGGTCTTTGAGCTGTGTTCCAATCACTTTCCTTTCAGTCCTTTAACTTTTACCTCTGCCAAACAAAGGGAGTGGCAAATAACAATTTTCTTTACCCAATTGGAGGCAAAATGTGCTTTTTATTTTCCCTGAGATTTTATGAGCTAGGGGACAGAGAAACGAGATGTCAACTCAGTGTATAATTGTGAGAAGACAGAATAGTCATGTTTTTACAATTTTGTGCTTGTAGCATATTTAGAAGACCTAAAAGTTTACAGAAAGAAGGAATAAGCACAGACTCAAGAAGAATCTGGGGTATCATGAGCATGTGAATTAATATGAGAACCATACAAGACATACTTAAATACAAACAAATGTATGCTCATATAGTAACCATGAATTCCATGATTAGAGTCAATGCTCCTCCAAGGGAATTACATACACTATTGTATTTTACCTTAATAACAACTCTATGAGGTGGATATTAGAAGGAAACCGATGACCAGGGAGATTAAACAATTGTTTCCAAGATGCAAGGATACATTTTCAGTAGTAAATGGAGAGACACGTTTCAAACCCAGCTTTGTCTGACATTAAAGTTCCTGTTGTGAATGGTGCCTGATGACAACAGAGCATTTGCAGAAATGTTGCTTTCTCCTCTCTGTTTGCTGCCCTTACCTTTCCTTGCTTTTTGTGATCCACTGGACTGTAAGCTTGGTGAGGCCATGGACTGCGTCTAACATATTTAAATAATGCCTCCCAGCACCAAGAACAGTGCTTACCACAGAGCATGTGCTTGGTTGTATTTGTTGAATGAACGAATGAAAAAACCAGTGAATAGCTGAGCTTCCTTGATGACTTTGAATTGAAAAGCATCTCAGAAGGGTTGAACTCTGAATGTGAAGACAAACTTTTTAACCAATTAATTTCATGTATATTTTCCTTTTTTGTATGTACAAGAGTGATACATGATAAAAATCTGAATAAACTTAAAACAGCTTTTTTAAACAACTTTCTGATTCATTAGAAAGCTTCATGTGTGGTTTAATTAGCAATGTTGTTGTTGTTGTTTTTATAATTTCTTAGTGGTACATACAACAATGTTGTCTCTTTTAATTCATTGATTCTTAGAGTCTGTGACTTACTATCTACACAGTAGCCAGGAGAATTTTTTTCTTAACTTAAATCAACTATTTTCTCTCTCTCTTGGTCATCCCCTCTAAGTAGTTTCTCATTTCACTTGGAGTGCATTGCAGAGTCCTTACCATGGCTGATACAGCCTTGTGTGACCTGCTGCCTCTCTGGCCTCATCTTCCTGCCTGACTCCAAGCCAGCACCTTTCCAGCATCGCTGGCCTTTTTGCTTTTCTCTGTCAACGTGCTGGACATGCTTTTGCTTCAGCATCTTTACACTTGCTCTTCCTTCGACCTGGTATTGCTTTGTTCACAGATGTTCCTGAGATGCATATCATTCTGATCTCTGTCCAACGGTTATATTTTCAGAGTCCTTCTTGATCACTCTCTAGATCCCTGCTACTATCTTTTCATACTGCTGTATTATTCTCTATAGGACTTATTATCCCCTGACCTTCTGTCACGTATTTGTGCATTACCTGCCTCGCTCCTGCCTTTCCCTCTCAGCGCCCACTGGAATGGCCGTTCCAGCAGAGACTTGATCTGCTTTGCTTTGCAGATCTGTTGTATCTCTAGTGTGTTGAACAATGTCCAACACGGAAAGTCATAAGCAAACACTTGCTGAATTAGTTTGTGAATGGATGAATACATGGATGAATAAGGCTCTCTAAGACCAACACAGGTCTGTGGGAGTACATGATAAAAGGCCAGGATACGATGCGCCACCGTATTGTTGGAGGCGGGGGAGGGCATATCATTTAGAAGGCCTGAGAGTGAATATAGTTTGTACCTGAGGGAGGGCTCTTAGGGTCCAAATTCAGAAATTCAAACTTGTTATTTGGTTCAATGGGCACTAAGAGCAGGAAATGAGATAAAAATACCAGGAGCTGCAGAGAGCCGAATAAATATAATAATAAGGTATGAGGGCCTCTCAGCATCAGGAAGCTCAAAGCCTGTTCCTCTTGAGCACTGACTGAGCGGGGGTGGGGGAGGGGTGGGCGGGGGAAGACTGTTATGTCTTTTGCCATTTTACTAATTAAGGTAGACAACTCCCCCCACTTTTTATTCCAAGCCTATTTTACTCAGTTTTGGTCCCCAGTCCTCCTTGTCACTCTCAGAAATAGGCATAGAGTCCTGTTACTTGCAGACACTCTGGACAGGAGCTGTGTGGCATGTACTTTTGCTAATATCTCTCAGCTTCAAAACACTCTTCTGTACTCAGCTTCTAACCAGGTCTCTGCAAACACCATTTGCTTTGTCAGCCTGCTCCCTGCTATGTCTGCTATGTCTGCTATGTCTGGGGGAGCTAGAGGGAGGGTGGCCAGCGGGAAGAGTGAGAAGGGACAGCTTCATGCGTCTGTTTCCTGTTCATCCCAGCAACACTGTATCTATGGCTGTTCACCCTGGCAGTAGCAGCAGTTACACAGTTTGTTGGTAGAACCAGCCTCATGGTGTCCCCTCAGGGATTGCAGCGCTGGCCGGCCAGGGACCCCTGCTAAGAGGTTTAAGTCCCAGCTCCTCAGGAAGCCTTCTACAAGGCTGTACCAACCAGGCGGTGCCCTCTCCTCAGAGGTCTCCATCCTAGTTCCTCGGGACCCCTCCTCTAAGCATTGACATTTTAATAATCCCAGTTCCTTCCCTTTGTCCTCCCAACGCTGGGGATAGTTGCTAATTCTTGCCGTTACAACTTGTGTAATACCTCAGTGTCCCTTGTTTGCATTTTCAGTTCTCCAAAACCTAATTAACTGTACTTTGTATTACATTTTTTAGTAAAAATAATTGGTGTGATTGTTACCTTCAGGCTGGATCTTGACTGAGAAAAACCTAGAGGAAGGTTAACTGGTTTTTGGTGGAGAAGTTAAGGGGTTCTCATTTTACTATTTCAGGTTGGCATCAGAATTATCCTCCCAAACAAGAACTACATTCTAATACTATTCAAATAATATGGATGGTGTTTTGAGAGGGAAAAGAAACAAAATTAAAATCTAAGGGAGAGGGAATACATGTTATAAAATAAATGTTACTAACTATGAGAACCATAAAATGGACCTACCTGAATTATAGAGGTTAACATGATAATAAAAGAAACAAATGTGAAAGGAATTCTTCTTGGAGATGATTCATAATGTATTGTTGAAAGAAATAAAAAGGAATCAGGTGTAATATACTTTATTATTTCAGTTATATGTGGAAGTAGAGAAGGGCAAGCAGAAGTCAAAATATGTTGAACATTTTGTCTGATGGTCAATGTCAAGAGAGGCAGTTGTGTATTTCATATTGGTAGAGGAATTTAAGCTCTTTTCCCCCCTCTAACACAAAGGCTCTAAACGTGATAAAGATAGCTCATCTTTATATTCAATATTCAAGGAGCCAACAAGCTAATTGCTCTTAAACACAGAAACACAATTATCCTTTTATTTTAAGTCATTAGTGTTAAATAATTTATTTTAGAATAACTAGACAATACAGATAAGCCAGAAGTACTATCATCCAGACAGTGCTAGCATTAATACCTTGGTGTGTGTTCTCTAGACGTTTTTCTATGTGCTTAAGTATTTATGTATGTATTTATATGCCTATTTGGAAATATATAAATGTTTATAACCCGTTTCTTTCCTTAAAATATATCATGAATATGTTTTCCTCACCAGTAAGTATCACAGAATAGTTATGTTGGCTTATTGCCTGTTTCTTCTCAGATTCATTTCCCATCTTATCCTGCACTCCTCTGAATTGCAGGCAATTACATATCCCAGATGCTATCGCCTCACTAATTTGCAGAGAGATTCACCAAAGGGAGGAACTGGTGGAAGATTGGAAAGGAAAAAACCAGGGTATTTCTCTGCCTTTCTCTTTACATTGAGTGTTACTTTTGACAGCCATGAGTTTCTTCCTTGGTTCCAGCAAGAGTAGGACAGCCCTTTCCTTTATGGTCCCAGACTCACCTGGAACCTTGCTCTGGGACCATACCTCCCATAAGAAGGTCTCGACTTCTGGTTCCAGTGACACCACTTCCTCCCCATCATCAATCCAGGTGTGGAGATGTGAGTGGCTTCCTGCTGTTGTTAAATTCTGCATTGCCTCATCATCCCATTTGCCTTCTCAGTTTTTCTGTCACCTGTGTAACCACTTCCCTGATTGCACTGTGACTGACAGTGACTCTACTGCTGAAACCTTTTCTGCTTTATGCATATGCTATGATATGTTTAATACTGCTTCATTATTGAACAGTAGGGATGCTTCAATTTCATGCCATTATAAACAGTAAACATCTTGGCCCTTTAGTCTAACTACATCTTTATGGCTTTTTTTAAACCAAATTTTGCCCAATTTCCCTCAATGCAGGTTAAAACATTTAATATCTACCAAAAGTGAGTAATAATAATGAGTGGGATGATGACAATAATTATTAACATTTTATGAGTACTTACTACGCGCCAGCCTTTCTTTTAGTATAACCATGTGGTTTACTGTTGGTGCATGCTAGTGTAGCATGCATTCTTTTCTTCCCATTTATTTGAGAAAATAATTTGTTTCTCAAATTAAATTTTAAGGGGCTGTAGGGGGCACCAAAGTTAACTTTTCAAAAACAATTCATTGACATTTTGATTGAAATGATTTTAATTTATAGGTTAATTTGAGAAGAACTGACACTTTTATGACATGATGTATTTGTGTAGGTTGCCATAAAAAATTCCACAGGCTGGGTGGCTTAAACAACAGACATTTATTTTCTCATAGTTCTAGAGGCTGCATGTCCATTATTAAGGTGCAGACAAGTTTGATTTTTGTTGAGGGCTCTCTTCCTGGCTTGTAGGTGGGTGTCTTCTTGCTGTTTCCTCATATGGCCTTTTGTAAGTACAAGTGGAGAGAGAGGGAGGGAGGGAGGGAGGGAGGGAGGGAGGGAGAGAGAGAGAGAGAGAAGAGGGAGAGTGAGCTCTTTGATGTTTCTTTTGTAAGAACAGTAATGCTACCCTGTGACCTTATGGCCTTATGACTTCATTTAACTTCAGTTGCTTCCTTATTCCATTTACACAGCCACACGGGGGATTAGAAATAATCTATTGGAAGGAGAACATACACAAATACATATATTGTAGTACCACTCATTTTAGAAAAAAGAAAAAAAGGGAGGGAGAGACCTAAATACTTATGGTTTAATGAACCATGGTACATAAAGCATAATGAAACATGAAGCTACTATGAATACATTTTTACAAATATGGAAAGTACTTGACATAATATATAGTTAAACTTGACTATAAAATAGCAAGCATGGTAATATGAATAAACACGAGGGCAGAATGATGGATGGTTTATTATCATTATCTCTTTCAAAGGCCCTTTAATATTACTGTGATATTGTCCCTTCTACTAAAAAATCAATGATCCGGTACTTGATTTAGCTACGTAACTCATTTCCTTCCTTCTGCTTCTCACTCTCCAGAGTGAGTGAGCTTCTCAGACCACCTCGCTCCTTTCTAAACCCTCTCTATTCTGACTTCTATCCCCACCATATAAGGGGTAACACATTTTCAAATGTCTCCAGTCACCATCACCACCTTTGTGCTAAACCTTTTCTCAGATCTTGGTTATCTTGAACTTTATACAAACTTTAATGTCATAGACTTCAATGCTATATCCTGTACTCGCTATTCCAATTCTTTTGGCTTTTCTTCTGTCCCTTACTTCCTGACGTTAACCTGTGTTAAATCTTAGACTTACACCCCAGAGGGCCTATAATCGCCCTGAAGCCAGGGCCTCCTTATTCTGTTTGCTTTAAACCCTTACTGTGTGTAATGTGATGTTGATGAGAAGTAAATGCATGAGCAGACGTTAACACAAATTATTTAAAAATTAAAGTGAATTCCAAACAATGACATGAAAGCACATTCTAATTCTGTCATTACAAGAAACTTTTCTAATAACTTTGCTCCTGACAGCCTTAAATACATTGGTCTCAAATATATCTTTTCTTACTGAACGTGTGCACTTTTGCTTTGCTCCCAGCCATTGTAATAGTTGGGGCCAAGGCTGGCAGCTCCCCAGGCTGCATCCACAGTGCCGCTCGCCCAGGGCTTGAAGAATCTGAAAGAACCGACCCATAACTTCTCCCCACAGAGTGAAGATGATACATTTGCAGGTCCACTCTGGACCTCAGGTCACCTAAGTAGAACCCCATGAAGAGGGTGAACATCCAGAAGATGGATGGATAAAATTACCCATTTAATGATTCTGTAAAACTGACAAATACTGTCTTGGGCTTGGTTGTCCAGCACATGAGACTCAGTGTAACCAGAACGCTGGGCTTCCAACAATGCTCTAATGAGCCCCTACTCTGTGTTTCTGAATTCCTGATTTCTGTTCTTTTCATCCCTGAGCAGCAGTATGGTTGACCTCAGAAAACACACTAGTTTCTTCAACATATAAAGGATATTTTCCAGTTCAGAAGAAATTATTTTTTACATAAGTACAATATTACCTTGGTTACATAATGGAACATTTGTGCTTGGCCTGTTCTCTTAAATTTTGCATTCCTCATAACAACTATTTGAGGTCTCTCACTCGCCAACACCTCACCCCACCCACCTTTCTCAAAGCAGATTCTTCTATTTTCTCAGAGTTGTTTATATAAGTATCTACAAATGTGCACATATTCACCTCTGACAAGAAGCCTTCAGGCAAAGGGCATGCCCTTGACTGGGAGTGAGAGCCTTCTCCTAACACGTCAGAACTCACAGTCGGATGGGGAAGAAAGACAGGACAGGTAAATGAGCAGTGTGGTACAGAACAGAATGTGGCAAGTACTGTTAGGGGGTCTTAAAAAAACAAGAGGAAAAAGTGCTCTTTGTCACTGAAGAAGGTAGCACCCAGAAGAGGGGACTTCTAGGCAACAGGGACGGGGGGAGGGAGACATCAGAAGAAATCCAATTCACACCTACGACCTTGTAGAATTTTGCAGAGGCTTCCTAGGCCAGTCTTCCAGTCCTCCAGCCACCACTACTTCTAACCCAAGAATGCCCCCAAACAGCCCTAACAAATGCTGGTCTGTTTGGACTCCTCCGTGTTGGGGCATTCACTTCCTACTCAGGCAGCCTATGTATTTTTTTTCTTGCTCTGGTTCCCACAGATGTGCAGCCAGCCTCTCTGCAGTAGCCATCAGTCTTGTCCTCTCACTGTATGGCAGCCCTTCAAGTATCTGAGAACACATATAATGTCTTCCATAAATCTTCTCTTCTCTCTGTTTCTTCAACTGCTCCCCGTGTGACAATACTTCCATGTCTTCACTATCTCACCTGTCCTCTGAACTGGCTCCAGTTGGTCTGAGTAACTGTTCATAAGTAGAATCTAGAACTAAACCCTATGCTGCAGCTAAACTCTGTGATGGGCTCAGCACACATTGGGGCTATGACCTTCCTTTTTCCAGATACCATGTAAACTTAAGACTTAACATCGACTATATTGGAAGCCACCTAGAGCTGTTGCTTTCTACTGAACTTGCAACCAAATAAACACATGCCTGGCTGATAGAGAACGGCTCCCAGCCAATATGATGATCCATATTGGACCCTCGTTCCACCTCTGACATATGAGTGATCTCTGCTTCTCACACTGGTGTAGTCAGGCTCATCTCCCCACTCTTTGGCCAGGGTTATTAGATCAGCATACCTTTGCTATCCATGTCCCAGACCTTAATAAAAATATTGACCAGAACAAAAAACAGCACAGAACAAACCATTAAAGACCTGTTTTCTTTAAAACTGTACTTTCAAAGATAAGGACATAAGACAAATTGTCAGGCTGAGTACAGAAAACTTATTTTGAGCATGTCCTTTTTATGAATTATGACCCTTATGATAGATAGTGTTCATGCAATCTTTCAAAACAATTTATTTTGATGTATTTTCATTCAGCTGCTGTTTCAATTTTTATTGCAAGAGAATAAAGGAGATAGGGATCTGACAATTGGGATTTTTGCTAAATGAATATTTATTAGGATAATCTCTAGCTCTCTTTTATTTGGAGCTTTCTTATTATGGTATTTTTTACAGTAAGCTTACATATAATAGAAACATAAATTCTTAATGGATTTTTGCATTTTGTTTCATAATGAGACGAGAATGATTTCTAAAAGTTTCCTAGAAAATGTGATTCTTTCCTCGCATAAGGAGGTATGTGAATAGAATTAGTTTACCAAACTAAAATTTTCCATAAACGTAGGCACTGAAATATTTATTTTTCATTGAGGATGAACAGGTGACTTCCTAGCCTATTCCAGTGCCTGAAGGAAAGCGATAGGATGGTCTGTCGCACATTCTTCATGGGGTCTCAGGCTTTCACCTGCTCAAGAGCCATTTCATAGGAAGTGATGGCAATTTGCTGAGAACCACTCTGCATCCCTCTCTTCAGTAAATCATAGTCTCCTTACACCACTGTAACCAGAAGTTGAGACATGAAGGATAAACATGAGGAAGCAGGAAGAACACCTGCCAGTTCTGTGGCTCATGTTCCCCTGCTCTGTTCTCCAGGTTAGATCTGTCCTGTCCATTCCAGATATCTTGAGTCTCCCTAAGGCTTATGTTCCAGGGAGGAGCTTCTCTACTGAAGGGGCTTTTTCCTCTCCTTCTCCCTCTAGTGCAGGGAATGCTGGAGGCCTCCTTTTACTTTTCTCTAGAACTTTCCTAGGAAAGAGTCTGCCCAAGTGTTCTTTCCTGGTTAAGTGGTTTCAGGAAAGTGGAAGCCAGTTATTATGTGTACTCAACTTTCCGGGTCACAAAATCCTGCCCCTTTCTCTATCACTAGTTTTTGACAATGTCCTCAGTCCTCCAAGTAAGGCTCCCAAAGGCTATAAACTTTGGGAAAGGAGCAAAAGTGACTGATGGAAATCCCACCATGGAAAGCACAGTCATCCACTGGTTTCCAGCAGGAGGATAGCCCAGGTGCCGTTTCTACCTCTGAGGATGGTGCTCACCTACCTGCAGTGGAATCCTGGCTTGGTAGCATCACTCTGAAAGCAAGAAAGCTCAGGAATGACTTGGATCCAGTGCCAAGCATGTGAGCCTCTCACAGAGGAAGTGCTAGGCTCTCTACATTGGGTACTGAACTGTCCTGCCTAGGATTACTAGAGAGTTGAGATCTATAAACGAAGAGAGGCAAGGAGTCCACCATCCTGGTAAGTTTGTCCTTCTGTACCCTCTGAGACGACTGCATAATTTGCCCTCCAAAGTGGTGGCCACTTTGCACAAAGTACCAGTTTTTAAAAATCATTCTCATTATTTTTAATAGGTGCATAGTTCTCCATTGTGTGGATGTACCATAGATTATTTAGACACTTTCTCGTTTATAGGGATTTAGATTATTTACAATATTTTTGCAGTCACAAACAAAGCTGCAAAGAATAACTTTGTGCATATGTATTTTCCTACTGCTTGAGGTGTAACATCATGGAAAACTCTTAGAAGTGAGAAGCCTGAGTCACAGTATAAATGCGTGTGTAATTTTTTTAGAAATTGCCGAATTCCCTTTCTTGAGGGCTGTAACAGTTTATTTTACATCATCAGCATAGGAGAGTGCTTGTTTCCCCATAGCCTGGCTAATAGAATTTGTTGTAAAGGTTTTTAATGTTTGTCACACTGGTTGGTGAGAAGTGGTATGTAAGTGTTCATTTCTCTTATTATGTATGTGAAAAAAGTTGAATATACTTTCATATGTTTTAAGAGTCATTTTTAGATCTTTTATTTGTGAATTTTCTGTTCAGGTCATTTACCTATTTTTCTACCAGAATTTTAGTCTTTTTCTTTCATTTTTAAAGAGTTCTTTGTATATTAGGGATATTAAATTTTTACTTACAATATATGTTGCAAGTATTTTCTACAAGTTTGCAATTTGTCTTTTGGCTTTGCTATATATACATATATATATGCCATGCAGAAGGTTTTAAAAAATTATTAAAATTTTAAAAGAACTTAGGAATTTTTTTCTTTTATTTTGAGTCTTAGACTGCCTATACCTACATCTAGGTTATGGAAGATATTACTCATGAACATTGTTACGGACTGAATGTTTGTTCCCCCCAAAATTCATATGTTGAAGTCTGACCTCTAGTGTGACCTCTAAGGAAGTAATTAAGCTTAGATGAAGTCATAAGGATAGCCCTGATCCCATAGGATTACTATCCTTATAAGAAGATACACCAGAGAGACTGCTCTCTCTGACATGTGAGGACACAGACAGAAGGCAGTCATCTTTAATCTAGAAATAGAGCTTTCATCAGAAACTGAATTAGCTGGGACTTTGATCTTGGACTTTCTAGTCTCCAGAGTGTGAGAAAATAAATTTCTGTTGTTAGAGCCATGCTGTCTATAGTATTTTGTTATGGTAGCCTGAGCAGGTGAATACAAACATGGTATATGTCTCCATTTATTTTAATCTTTCTTAGTTTCACTCAATAATGTTTTGTAGCTTTGAATCTAGAGGTCATACATTATTTGTTGGATTTATTCTTGACTACTTGGTGTTTTATGATGCTATTCTACATGGACTCTTTTTAAAAACATATTTTCTATTTGTTTGTTGCTGGAATATAGCAATACAATCACTGTTTGCAAATCGACTTTGATTTCAGCAACCTTGATAAATTCATGTTTCAAATCTAAAACTAATATTGCCTATTCCTTTGGATTTTCTGTGTATACAATCTTGTCACTTATAAATAATGACAGTTTTATATTTTTCCTTATATATATTTATTTCTTATCTTATTGTGCTGGGTAGGGACTCCTGTAAAATGCTGAATATAAGAGTGATACACATCTTCACAAAAATTAACTCAAAATGGAACATAGACCTAAATGTAAAATGAAAAACTATAAAAATAGTAGAAGATAACATAGGAGAAAACCTAGATGACTTTGAGTACAGCGTGTCTTAGATACAACACCAAAGACATAATGCATAAAAGAAATCATTGATAAGCTGGACTTCATTAGAATTAAGAACTTCCATTCTGCAAAAGACAATGTCAAAAGAATTAGAAGACAAGCCACAGACTAGGAGAAAATATTTGCAAAAGACACATCTGATCAAGGACTGTTATACAAAGGACTTTTAAAACTTAACAATAAGGAAACAACACCCTTAAAAAATGGGCCATGATCTTACCTGACACCTCACCAAAGAAGATACGTAGATGGCAAATAAGCGTATGAAAAGGTGCCCCACATCATATGTCCCTAGGGAACTGTAAATTAAAACAACAATGAGATACTACTATACACATATTAGAATAGCCAAAACTGGAATACTGACATCTAATGCTGATAAGGATGTGGAGCAACAGAAACTCTTCATAGAAAAAAATATAGAAGATTATCTTTCTGACTTCAGGTCAGATGAATATTCCTAAAGGAGACTCAAAAGTGTATAATCCACAATATAAAATATTAAGATTGGATTACACCAAAAGATTGGAGAACAATCAAATCCGTTATGACTGGATTTCTGTTAAAACCATCATGGACAAAATTAATAGACATACAATGGACTAGACAAAGATATTTGGCAAATCTAAGACTGGGAAGAAATTAAAATCTAGACTAGAGGATTTCTTCTAAAACATTAGGAAGAAGTCAGGACACCAAAAAAGAAAAAGTGGACAAAGAACATGTATACTCAGATCTCAGAAGTGAAAAATCAAGTGGCTATTAAGTATATGAAGTGATAGTCAAACTCATTAGTTAATCGGGTACATGTGAAATAAAACAATTTTGAACTGCTATTTATTCCCATTACATCGACAAAAGTTAATAACGAGTATTGGTGAGAATGAGAGGGGTAACCTCATGGACCACTGGTGAGAATAAAATAGATACAAGCAATATGAAAAGCAATTCAAAAGTACTTTGCAAAAGTAAGTCTCTCTCTCTCTCTTTCCCTCCCTTCTATGTCCCAGCTAAATTTGTACGTAGATTCATGAGGAAAAGTGTGTGGGGCTGTTCATTGCTGCATTGTTTGTGATTAAAAGGTTCTTCAGGCAATTTAGGTGCCATTCCTAAAAGACTAGATTATTGTAATGCAATGTGTGATTACTGGGGAAGGAAGAAATAGGGGTAGGGAGATGAGGATTGAAGATCAAAAGGAAACTAATAAAAACAAAAACAAGAGGCCTTTGTTCCTTCCCTGTGTGGATGATATCAGTTAATGTTCCATGAATTGGGAAGTGTGATGAATTCAATGGTCTGTACCTGCAGATCCAAAACAAAACAAACAATCCACTCCAAAATACATACTAATGTTATACTTTTTAAAAAAAGTTTTCTAAAATTAGATTGTTAGGTCAAAGAGTGTACGCATATTTAATTTTAATATATGTTACCGAACTCCCTTTTTTTGCTGTTCCAAAAGATTTTCTTACATAGTCTCATTCACTTATACTTTAGGTTGAATTTAGAGTGAATCACAAGTTCTAGAAGAAACCCATGGGGATTTTTATTACAATCTCATTCTAATTAAGAATCACAATTTAGAGTTACATTAAATGGATAGCTTTATTTATGGGTAATTGACCTATTTACAATCTGAGGAAATACCTTATAAGCATAAATTCTAAGAAGAAATCATAAATGAAAACACTGAAATGCTATCAGTGGTTTTTTCTTGGGTAATGGGGCTAAGTGTGGTTTTTCCTTCTATCTTCTTTACTGGGTTTTCCAAATGTTCTTTAATATGCATGTTCTAGTTTTATACTGAAAGCATTTATTTAAAAAATGATCCATCCACTAATAGGGCCAGAGGGATGGCTATTTCCAAAACTTTTTTTTTTTCTTTTAATGAGAAGGGAGATTCAAGAGCTGCATTTTAAATGTCAGAAGTTATTTATCAAAGTTGGTTGCAAGGACTAGAGAAGTAGAAAAATTGATACTATAGCTTTAGGTAAGTAAAACTACTTTCCTTATTTATGAAGCAGTGTTCCAAAACAAAGTAGGTCCCATTATATGGCATGGTCCTTGAGGACGCTTAAGGTTCTCTTAATGAAGCATGGCAAAAAAATGGACATTTTTTTTTGGCCTAACACATTTAATGCTCAGAAATTCCCAGAAGGCTGGAAGAGTAGATTCTTACTAGGTGACATTAGCACATTTTGGCAGAGGCATGGACCATAGAGATCTGTGTTTTCCAAAAGTGAAGAATAGAAACCTTTGGGGTTTATCCTTTCTTAATAACAGAAAAAGGAGTGTATCAAATGTCCAGTTTGCTAGTTCTGTCTGAACAAGTGGGAACATCCACCGAAGTCTGTGACCATACAGAAGCAGGAGATGAGAAACGTCTTCACATCTACATCTGTGTGTTTCAACTCCATCCTAATTCTATTGTTTGGGATGATAAAGAAGGAGGTAATAGGGAGTTGGGAAGGGGAAGAGGAGACACTGAAAATGAGAAAGAATACGGACATGTTGTATGAGGAGTGAAGGAACCCTGGGCCTTAATACTGCTACATGAGGTCTGTGAGGCTGGAAGGAGGTAAGTCAGCTGTGTGAGTGGCTTCTGGAGAGTTCTGCAAGAAACCATTACAGGTGGAATTAAAAGCTCTAGAATAACTCTTTTAGCTGAGATGAACAGAATATGAGATTAGAATAAATTTTGGATTCCAACAAGCAAGGGTGTTGTTAGTCTTAGAACTTTAATTTCTCTCTGGAATTTGATTAAGGGAGAGGTTTTAGTAATCAAATTCAGGGTGTATCTATCTAGTTGGCATTTTATTCATTTGCTTTTATTGCAGAACCTCTGATATGCTGGCTGGACATAATTTGGCATAGGAAATAAAATAGCAAATTTTCAGCTTGGTAACTGGATAGCCTTGTGGTTGTCCTAATTAATTAACTATTCTGGCCAATTTCAAAGCCTTATGGAGGCAAATTATATATTGCCCATCAGCAGTCTCATGAGGATACACAAAGTAGCAGAAGTCCGTGCTTGGGCAGGGACCTAATGAAAGTGGAAACAGGTCTTCCCTAAGCCCTGTGGTGATCTTCTCTGAACAGGGAACAGTCACACCCCTAGCTGATCAAAAGCTTAAGCTCAATGGACAAAGATAAAAATAAGCTAGGCGATGTAAGGGTTTGGGGCTGATACCTTTCTCTCCCTTCATGTGCGGGACATCCATTAGTGTGATACTCCTGGCCTCTGGAATAGCTTATCTGATGGTGAGTTATGTAGGGGAAACAGGACCAGTCTTTCCCTCTCCCCTCCCTTATAAACTCAGTAAGGGAACTCCGTTTTAGGGGGACTCAGTTTCACAGTTACCCAATTTTCTGGGTTATAGCTTGGGCTAGAATAACCTGGTTCTTCAGTTTCCAGAAAAGCTTGTGGGAAAGAAAAGATGATTATGCTTTTATCACATATTAATTAGAGTTACCTGTAATAATCTCATGCAGTTATTAAGGCATTTCTCTTCTCCCTGAAATGACAAAATGATAAGGAAGAAAGAGAGAGAGAAACAGAGCTCCCCAGCTTTCCTTCTCTGTGCCTGTATGTCTCCCACTGGGTCCCTGTCCACCCCTCGCTTACTTATTCCTGGATTAAGGTCTTGCCCTTGGATGTTCAGGGCCAGTGGGAAACTGGTGAGGAGAAGGAGCCGTAGATGTAAAGGTGTTTCCACAAGAAAGAGAAAACTTTCTTTTAGGGAGTTCTCAGAAGAGTATATCAGGTCCCAGAACCCATTTTCCTCTCTGCTCCTTACATTGTAAATCTCATCCTTTAGCAGGACTGAGAATCCATAGGATGTTTTAGGAACCCTGTATTCCAGTATTGCATGCGTCAAGGTATGTACTTGTTCAAAAATTTTTTTAAATTTATTTATTTATTTATTTTTGACTGCGTTGGGTTTTCATTGCTGAGTGCGGGCTTTCTCTAGTTGCCGCGAACGGGGGCTACTCTTCGTTGCGGTGCGCGGGCTTCTCATTGCTGTGGCTTCTCTTGTTGCTGAGCATCAGCTCTAGGTGCGCTGGCTTCAGTAGTTGTGGCGTGCCAGCTCAGTAGTTGTGGCTCGCGGGCATTAGAGTTCAGGCTCAGTAGTTGTGACGCATGGGCTTAGTTGCTCTGTGGCATGTGGGATCTTCCCGGACCAGGGCCCAAACCTGTGTCCCCTGCATTGACAGGCGGATTCTTAACCACTGAGCCACCAGGGAAGCCCTACCTGTTCAATCTGAGTCATAGTCTTCCATCACTTCCTCCCTGTAAACTCACTTGGGAGAAAATCTTCCTGCAGAGAGCATAAATTCTGTTACTGTCCTCCATGCTTCTCATTTTAAAGGTATCTACTCCTCCAGACTCCTTACTTCCAGGGAATTTCCTATTTGGAAGCCCACTTGACCACAGATACAAGCTCTGTTATCCAGCCCTGCCTTTAGTAACTGTTTCCAGTAATAAGATATTCTTCTTACTCTTTGACTTATTTTTCATGTTGGGTGGATATCAGTACTTGGATGTTGTTGTGACTACTTACTTGCCCTGTGTAAGGTCATGGATCATGGTACTGTTACACTGAACAGATTTATAATCACCATGCATTTTCATGGCCATTACTTTAGTTGTACTCATCCCTTTCAAACTTTCTAGGGGAAGGGAGAGGCAGGGAAATTAGTCCAACAGTCTCTCAACTGCGGGCACCACTACTACTGCTGGTTTATAAGCTTTTGAATGAGATATGCAGGAGACATAGGCTGATGATCTGAAAAGGATGTGGCCCCCATCCAGTGGAGTCGTGAGCAGAAGCCAGACGGTACTGACTCAGGAGAAAGAGACTGAGGGCATTGCTTACAAACTCTGCATACAGGGCCATCACCTTGGTAGCTTGAAATCAGCATTAATGGGCATATTTACATCAAAGAAAGTGGCCTATGCTACAAATCAGGAATTTTAAATATATATATACACATATATATGTGTATATAGAGAGAGAGAGAGAGAGAGAGAGAGAGAGAGAGAGATCTGTCTTACCAGCACCCCACTTTCTCCATTTCAAATATCTCCACACTATTTTTCTAATTAAAGGGTTCAAGTAAGTATCCCAAATCAGTACAGAATTTGAGGGCTGGGAGTTGTGACTTTGTCTGGTTTTCCTTGAACTCCATAGGAAAGCAGAGAGCTGCAGGAGAAGTCAGAGACAAGACCTTCTGCTTAGGTCTTTGGAGAGTGTCCCATGTGAGACATTCCCTTTTTAAACCAACCGTCTCCACCTCTACAGTCTTCTGTACTTAATCTCTCTATTGTCTCTCCTTTCTCAGGACATTCCTCTTCTTCAGTAGCCCCATTAACTCTCCCCACATCTAACAAACGCTGGCCCTGGTCTACAGCTCTACGCTAATGAAGTTTTTCTCTTCCTGGGCTTCTCTTTGTTCTGAAGAGGGTGGAATGTTCTTCTTTTTTTTTTGCACGGGGTGGGGGGTAACTGGCTTAAGTTACATGTCTGCTTTCTCCATCTGTGGGGCTATAGCTTATTTTCTCCTGAATCACCTAAAGAAAAACACATTAACTACTATGATTATGTATCTTCTTCCAAAGAGAAGCTAGAGTTGGCTCACTTGAGGAACTCAAATTTACATATTAGCAATGACATTGACCCTACCTTGGTCTACTGCTGAAGATGCAGTAGCATCCTTCCTGGACCCATAGATGGAGTCCCCATCATCAAGGAGATGTCCTTTATATGCTTCAGTTCAGTCATTTGTTGTCTTGATGTCTTACTGTGTTTTACTCATGATTTGGGGCTCTCAGACAAACGTGGTAGGGAGAGGCAGTTCTCTTTAATGTTTGCAAAGAAAATAAAGAGACATTGTAGGTTTCAGGGCTCTGACTCAGTTACTTAAGTTTTAAGTCCCCGTGAAAGGGATCACCCCAGGATAATAGCCATTGCAACCTTATGTTTACAGCAATAAGTGTAGCTTCTGCTCAAACAGCTTCTATAAAGCTGGAGGAAGGCTATTGTAGAGGAACTCTACTATAGCCCCAAACCTACTCATTCATCATTCTGCTAATGCAGAGCGTGCAATTAAAATACAGCTTTGTCTGTAAGACTTACTTTAGTTTATCGCTCCAAACTTTTAGGAGGCACCCACTTGCTGAAGATTAATACTCTGCATGAAGAGGATTCAATACTTACACAATTCCAGCAGTCAAGAGGAGATTAGGGAAATCATTCTACCTTTTGATTGTTGGTTCCCAGCTACGCCTAATACATTGTTTGAGGCTGTTGATTTACTTTTCAATTTCTACAAAGTCAAGAAATGTTTTAAAAATAAGATTTTACTTTCAATGCTGCATAGTGCATAGTGCAATAAGTAAGAACAAGAACTTTGGAATCAGTTACCTGGGTTTGAATTTCAACCTTATTACTTACTAGCTGTGTGGTGTTGAGAAAATTACTTAACCTCTGTGTGTCTCTGTTTTCTTCTCTGTAAATTGGGAAAATTTTGGCCTCATAAGTTTGAGCATTAAATAAGCTAATATTTACAGAGCTTTTAAAAATAGTCCCTACATATAATAAGGGCTGTATAAGTGTTAATTAAATAAAATAATTTAAACATGAAATATTAATAATAGCAGTAAAATTATAATCTGCAGCTATTACTTTTAGCAACAAAGTGAATACAAATTCTTCATGACATTTAACAGATGAGGAAACTGAGGCTCCTAAAGATTAATGATTTCCTAGAACCAGGAGAGTAGTGTAATCAAACAGGGTCTGGATTCTAACTTGTGGTTCCATGACTCGTCCCTTGCATCATAAACTGAGCTGGAAGAGAAAAGTCAGACCTGCTGGGTGACACTGTCTTTGAGGTACACAGGATGGACACCCCGGGACAGGAACCAGGAAATGAACAAGTGGAAAACTTTAGACTTTCAAACCTATTTATTGATACTTGTCATTTTCCAGATATTCTAAACTTTCTTTCCTATATTTACCCTTCCAACTAAGAGAAAGTATGGTTTTGATGTGAGTGAAAATAACATTGATTCAGTCTCTTGGTTTTTTCCATCTGCCAAGTGATGGAGAGGTGTCTTAGGATTTTGTGTGTGTATTTAAATGCTTTTTAAAAAAGCATGACTCACAGCAAGTATTTTTCAGTTGTCACATTACTTTTCAGAACTACCTACAAACACACACACAAACACGTATTTATTTCATACATAAATTAAAAAATATATATATATATAAAACTTTATTTTTTTTCAAATGCCTGCCATTTTCCATGGATTGCTGACACTTCCTGCTTTCCCACTGTGTAAAATTCTGGCAAAGTTATTATTCTCCACACTGAGTTTATTCTGCTTAGCTGAAGCACCCTGCACTAACTTTAACTCGGTATTTTTATGTGGTTTCTTTCAAAGGAAATTGATACTGTGACTCAACAGTGACTAGACATGAGTGCTCTATCAGGCAGTGTGGTAAAGTCCAATTTCTAGACATTTCTGGTTGGTGATATCCCGGATGGCTAATGTTTTTCCACCTGCAGCCCTGCTAACACAGAAAAGTGTAGTGGTTTACAGACTGTGCTGCGGACCCTTGGAGGCAGCAGTGGTGAATAGCCAGTATGCATTTGTGTGGCTGACAGTGGTGACAGGTGCATTCCTTTTGATCTGTGACTTTGCCTTACCATGTGGTTAAATATTCTTGTTATAACCTTCCCCAGAGGTCTTATGGCCATGCCTCAGGGCAGGATCCAGCAGGTGGGGAGGTCCAGCAGGTGGGTCTCCAGGACCCACTCCTGCTTTGAATTTATCATCTTTTTGTATTGCCTTCCCCATCTTATTTCATCTGGAGAAAGAGTCCAGTGGCTAAAAATATTGTGAACCAGTGGTGTGTGTGTCAAGAGTATAGTGTTGAGTCAGAAGATCAGGATAGATCTTCTGTCAAAACAAGTAGCGACACCTTGAGAAAATTACTTAACTTTCTGAGTGTGGTTTCTCAATTTTAAAAAGGAAGAGGTTTGACTAGGTGATCTTCAATTTTTTTCTCCCACTCTAACTTTGTGTGATTCACTGGGACTAATTACAAAACACTTATGCCAGCCACACAAGCTGTTATTAAAATAAAGATGTAGACAGCAATGTGAGAAGAGGTTAGTGGTTGCAGAAGTCAGGAAGGGAGAGAATGTAAAGGAAGCACAATATATGAAGCACAATACATTAGCACCACGGGCTCATCTTATAGCCCAGGAAACAAGGTAGTGTGCCCACGTGAGCCCAAAGTGGCCAAATCACCCCATGAAATATTACTAGATTGTATATCAATTTTCCATGTCAACTAGGATTTCAAGCAGATTAAGAGCTTGAGGCTGGAGATTTGAAATAGAAGGCTGGAACTCAATAAAGTAGGACGTTTGGTAGGTTCTTATGTTTGGTCTCTGTGGGAAATCATGATAATTGCTTACATTGACTTGCTGCAGACTTTCCCATGGGTGAGACTGGGGAATTCCTGGAATTTTTGTCCTTGGATGATTGGGCAGGCCTGGGAGACTCAAGGGCTTCCTTAATTAAGATCAGAGGAAATAAATGGTGAGATCTAAATGTGTTAGAGTAGGATTTTTAAAAATCTGCTGACACCTGAGTTATCATATTTGTTTCATTTGGGGAAAAGCTTACTTTTTCAGGATTTCCACTATTCTGTCTGCCTCTATATCTTTTCACTCACTGTGGGGGGAATGATTGCTGAGTGCCAGAGGCTCTGATGTGAGCTTTTAATCTTTCAAAAGCCTGTTAATATCAAAATCAAGATGGCCCACCACTGTGGAGATAATGCATACATAAATCGTTAAAGGAAAATGACTTAAAATTTCTCTGGTCAAATATGGCAACATCCTGGTCCTTCTGGAAAAACCCCATAGAAATCGTCATGAGAAGTAAGCATTGGCCAAATGACAGATTCCTGTGAGTGTAAATCAGGAGCTCAGGTTAACCGATTTGTGTAAGAGAAGAGACAGCTCTTTGGAAATTCCATGATTTAGTCCTTTTCTTTGATATGAGCACTTTGTGGGAGGAAAAAAAAAATCATTTCCTATTCATTGCACAGAACTCATTTACTTCACTTCCATGCAGTGATTTTTCATTTTTATGACTGTAAATTACTGAGGTTCTTTTGTGGCCTGAAGGCTGAGGAGGTGGTCCTCAGAGAGCCAGAACCAGACGGGGGTAAACAAATGCCCAGCCCTATTAATTATTAACGGACCCTGCCCTATTACTTTGTCTAAAGTTTCTCAGGTGGGCAGTTGCCTCATAATTTTACTTTAGCAGGATGAGAGTTAAGGAACCTTGGTGCAAGCACACTGTTCCCTTCAATCATTTCATCAGAATAGCTTTCATTTCTCAGGGACTTGTATGGGAAAAAGGAGGAAGATTGAACTTCTTAAATTCCTTGAAGGCCATGCATATTTTATAGACACCATATTGTGGACGAAGGAAAGCTGTCAGGTGAATAATTTTTAATAAAGCCACTTTGCCCGCTATTTTTTTTTTTTTTTTTGCCCGCTATTTTGTTCAGCCTTTTGTCTTGACCAATTTCCTCTTTGCTTTTGAGAAGAGGTAAGTAAGGGTGGTGGCGTGGAAGGAGCAGTTGGTTAGGTGTCAAAAAATGTAGATTTGAACACCTGTCTGAGTCTCTGAATCAAGTTCTCCAGCATGGGGGAGAGTGATCATATTTTTCCTTACTTCACACAAAGGTAGTTGAAACACAAATGAAATAATGTCAGGATGGGGCTGTTGAAAGTTCATGGTTATTACTTGTTTTTCTCAGGGAGAAGCTCAAAGCTTTTTGCTACTTCACTCTACCCTTGAGAAAGAGTTGTTGAGGGGAAGAGGTCAAGATTAAGGTCGTTTTATTGCTCAGTGAGAGAGTGTGGCATCTCATCTCCTGATGGACAGGGGAGCTCTTTCTGGAGTTCCACTGGTGGGAAGTGAACTCTAGGAGAGCCAGCTGTTTCCACCTCTGCAGATTTTTGGGTACCACTTAGACCACAGGCACTGAGGCTGTTTCATATAGAATTTGAGTGCAGTGCTTTTTTCCCTAACTGCTATATTTTTTATGGTCAATGTGGGTTTTTGTTGTTGTTGTTATAAATGTCTGTGCTTTCTTAAAGGATCATTGTATGCTCAAATAGCAAGGGTATTCGGGGGTTCTAGAGTGTAAAGCTAAAAGACCAATGTCAAACATTTTCAAGAACAAAAATAAAGTTTCTTTGCAGTACAACAAATGCTGACCAACCCAGAAATGACTGCTTCACACTGACAATATTGGAACCAGAAAACCTTTCCTCTGCAACTGCCTTAAGAAAGCCGGAGACACACACACATTCCCTCTCTCTCTCTCTCTCTCTCTCTCTCTCTCTCTCTCTCTCTCTCTCTCTCTCAGAGAAAGGCTTCCAAGAAGTGTGATGAGTAGAGCATTGACCATGGACCATTTAACCAGAGATGATTTCTTTCTGTAGCTGTCAGTGACCCACCCACAGACCCTCACCCACCCCAGTGTCACTGGAAGAAAGGTCCTGCACTGCCTGGGGGTATTTGCTGTCTGTGGGAGAGTGCACTGCACCCACCCATCCCTGCTGCCCAGCAGGTGGGGAGTCCCAGGAACACTCTCCACCTAAGAGTAATGAGAACTGTTGTCATCAATGGTAGAATCTAGGTGGTGGTATATGGGCACACAAGGCACAGTCTTTACACTTTTCTGAATGTTTGAAAATTTTCATAATAACATATTGGATGGGTTGGTATTGTGAAAAACAGACATGGGAAAATGTTTACCATACGTTGTTCAGTAAAAGTGACATGAAGTTTACAAAGCAGGGTGCACTATGATCATACTTTTGTAAATATAAAATGCATGTAAATGCATGTAAATATAAAATATTTATACATATTGAGTGTATATACACACGTATAGAGATAGATAGATATGTATATGTCACTTTCAATATCTTTACCTGTATTAAAATATTTCCAGAAGGAAAAACAGCAGAAAGATAGCAATTGTTAGCTGCAAGTAGTAGGCATACAGAGAATTTTTAAATTAATTATTTATTTTTAAAATTAATTTTTTATTGCTTCTCTTGCACTTCCAGGTATTACACAATGTATCCGTTTATATAGTCAGATTAAAAAGCATATCATTTACAAGTTGTGTTTTGAAGAGTGTTTAATGACTGGGGGAAATAAGGATACACCTAATTATTGTTTTATGATATGATTACAATTGAAAAACTACATATGTGATTATGAAGGATGTAAGAGCTTTTTATTGCTGTTAGCTAAAGGGGAAACAAGGGTAATGATGCTTATCTCTGAGATGTGCTTTTATGGGGAATTTGTTTTCTTAAATTCTTAAAGCGTTTTGTATATCCAGACTTTCTACAAGAATATTTATTATTTTTACAAATAAAAAAATCCATTTTATTTTAAAGGGAGAAGACCTAAGTTCTTATTCCAGGTCCAACACTTTTTGTATCTATGCTTATCTCATAGCACTGTCATGAGTTTCAAATGTATGAGAAAACACTTTTTTAAAGGTAAAAATGAAGAAATGATAACATATACTAAGGTAGTTTTCTTACAGGTTTTCAAACTCAAGAGATGATTTTAAGCATTAAGACTGTAAGACTCTTAGTACAAATAAAATCTTCAGGCTCTGCAGCTTCACATTCCTGAGACTCATTTTTCATTGAATGGCCAGAGCATAACAAGCTTCATATGTCATTCTCTAAGTTGAAGGGCGGTAAGACTCCATAGCAGGGGAGAATTTTATTAATCCTGTGTGTTCCAGGGCTCACTTTATTCTGCACTCAGAGCCCAGAGCGACATCGCTCACTGGAAACATGTAGAACATGTAGATGGGCTTGACGTTGGTACATAGAGGCAACTGTGAGGCACCCTCAGTCCGTTAGAGCAGGGGTGCCCCAAACTCCTCCCCAACCCCCGGCCGCACAGCAGGAGGTGATCAGCGGGCGGACAAGCAAGTGAAGCTTCATCTACCGCTCCCCATCGCTCCCCAGCACTCGCATTACCACCTGAGCCATCCCCACCCCGTCCCGGGAAAATTGTCTTCCACAGAACCAGTCCCTGGTGTCAAAAAGGTTGGGGACTGCCGCGTTAGAGTGTGGGAAAGCTTGACTGCCATCAGTTCCTTCCCTTCTTGTACACTCTTGCCAGTTCTTCACCAAGCAGAGAAGGTTATCCCTCCACTTGCTTGATCCTGGACTGGCCTGAATGCTTTCACCAATAAACTATGGTAGAAGTGACATTGTGTCAGCTTTGGGGCTGGGCTTTAGGAGGACTGGCAGTGTTTGCTTCCTCATGGCTAAGCCCTGAGCTGCATGTAAGAAACCCAGGCTAGTCTTCTGGAAGAGAAGTCATGTGCAGGAGCACTGAGGTGCCCAACGTGTGACCTTCTTCCACTAGAACATTTGGTCTCTCTTCCTCTGCCACATGTAAGGCATCTACCTCTGTTAGGGAAACATGAGCTCATCCAGCTTTATGAGTGACCAGGTTGGCAGGTTTAATTTCTGTTTTGAGAGTGGCATTGAGAGGAACAGATGGTTCAGGCTGCTCCTTGGGCACCAGCTCTAAGCTGCATTCCCCAATCAGCTTTATCAGTGGTAAAGCTCTTGTGTTCTCCATCTGTCTGACTACGTCATCTGATTTCTCCACCTTGAGGTGGGGATTGGGAAGAGGTTTGAGATATTACCATCTGCTCAAACCTCGACACTCGAGAATTTTCCTTTATCTGTGTAATTAGAAAAATTGCCAGGATGGACTCTAGCATGGATCCCTTGTCATTGATTTTTGGCTGTATTTGCAGGGAGCTATTTCAATTACGTACAGATGTCTCCAGGTCATCAGAGTATTATGATACAATTAACCCCTGCCATACAAGCATAATCAGCTCCAAAGTTTTAGCTAGTGGGCAAAAACACACATACATTTTATTTTTAATATTAATATGAAAACTGCTGTGTTTCTATTAATGGAAAAGAAAGTTCAAGCTTTAAGCTATTAAGATCAATAATGAGTGTTGGTAATTACATACTGTAGATAATTACAATCTCTATCATTATGCAATTAAAATAAAGAAAAACTCGTGAAGTAACAGGGATTTTGGTAATAGTGGTAACATTAGTGTTTGCCATTTTGCCAGGTTATTGTTTTGTTTGTTTTGTTTTTTTGTGGTGCAAATGACAAGTGATGGTTGAAATGTGTCTGGGGCACAATTTTGTTACAAATTAAAATATTATTAACGATAAAACTGTAGCTCTAAAAATTGACAAGTACATGAGCAAAAATTTATGTTATATGCCTCTGAGCTGACTACAACCAGCTTCAACATTGTAGAAGTGAAAAAAAATCCTCTCTTGTGCAGCAAAAGTGAGTGGTTTATAAATGTGTGGGTGTACAGTGTGAAAATATAAAGGTGGCAAATGAATGGTTGTATGTTGTTGATTATAGCTTCTGTTATTCTTTGATCTTTCATTCTGGAACATCGATTACTCATATCAGTCCTCCATATTCATCAACTCTCTTATTGTTTAAATCTCTGTTCATTTTTTGAATATTCTGGGAAGCTATCTCATTTACCTCTCCACCATTACCCGTAATCCCTGCATTTCTGTGCTTATTTCATGAAGATCATAGTTTCTTAAATGCTTTTGAAGGATAATAATAATGATGCCAAAAGTATTTTGAAGACTCATAATGTGCTGTTCCAAATAGTCATTGTTCTGTGTACATAATCCCATTGCAGGTATTAGGAATTGGAGTCTTATGAAGGTCAGGCAAACTGTACAAGATTGTAAAGTTATTAAATAATGAAACTGGAATACAAAACCTTGTTTCTCTGATTTCAAAGCCCATGTCTTCCACCACTAGATTATATGGTCACACAGTTTCTGAAATTTTTCTCTGGGTCCTGCCTAGATCATTTTCATTTGTGTTTCTCCTCTGAATCACCCTTATGTAGGGCCACTTTGCCTTCCCTTCAACGAACAGAAACTCTAATAGGCTTAATAGATGTTTTCTCTTTCCTTTTCTGCTGATAACGTAGATTTCCTTGTTTCCATTATCCATTTACGTTTAATCAGCCAAACAAAAATTACTTCTATTTGTACTTCTTTTTCACTGTTCCTGTTTATAATAAAAGAGGTTCCTCATCCTGCCAACAGTTAATTTCTCTGCCCTGCATCCCATACCCCTTACAGCTCTTTCATCAGGGACTTGCTCCATTGATTATTCTCTCTCCTCTCTGCATGTTCCTTCCCAATGGCATTTGAAAAAAATCCTCTCACATTTACAACAAATTTAAAAAAACACACAAAACTCCTTCAACCCGTGTTTTCCTCTGACTACTTCCCTACTTCTCCTGCCAACCCTCCTGAAAAAGTTTTCTAAGTTTCCTGCCTTCACATCCTCATGCTTTACCGATTTCTCAAGCTCCAATAATGTGGGTTAGTGACCCACACCTTGGCCCCATGGTCCCATGGCGTGGTTCTCACTTGTTGAATCAAATGGGCACCTTTTCATGCTTGGCTCAGTTGCCCTTCAGCATTATCTGTCTCTGTGTACAACCCACTCCTAGAAACTCTCTCTCCCGGGCTCCCTTCCTTGTACAAACCATCCTTGTGTTTTCTTCCTGCTTCTCGAGATGCTTTCTCTGAGTCTCCTTAGCAGGCTCTTGTGTCTCTACCCATCTCTTAAATGTTCACATGACACATTCTTTAGTGCCCTTCCCCCTGCTCCTTTCTAGATGTGTTTTAAAGACATCTGCTACTTTCTGTAAGCACTGATAGGAACCTAGATTCTAGCAACAGTGTTCAACCTAGTTTCTCTGCTTTTGGTCTTGCTCTAAAATACGGATCTAATCTTGCTGCTTCCCTACTTAAAATAGTTTAATGGTTTCTTTGTGAACTTAGGGGAGCTTCAAACTACTTCCCATGCCTTAAACTTTTAAACTGGGCCAAATTCATGTTGATTTACAAATTCATGGGTTAGCATTCCAGCAGCATGTCAGGATCCCGTGTTGATGTATGAAAGAATACCATTTGTCACAAATTTAACCTGTGACCCATGTTCCTATTGTTTGAGTTTGAGTAGGCTGGGTTACCTTAACAAATAGACACCAAATACAAAAAGAAAAGTGTATTTCTTTACATTATGGTCTGAGATGAGTCTTTCTGTATGACAGGCAGCTCTCTCCTGTTTAGGATTCAGGGAACTCCTATGGCCTCTGCATTATATGTGTCCAGCTGACAGAAAGGTAAGGAGAGCATGGGAAGGCCTCAGAACTGAAGCACATGATTTCCACTTTCCTTCTCTTCACAGTAACTATTCACACAGTTATCCCTAGAAGAAAAGGGTTAGCTCCAGTATTGATATAAAAGGAAAAAATTAAAAAGAATGATTGAGAGCCTGGTGTGTGTCAGACAGGCAGGTAGATAGTGATTGTGGTTGGTTCTCATGGCTGCTCTTTCGGAGGTCCAGGCAGGACGCTATGGAAATTTGAGGGGTTGTGGCTGCGGTGATGGTGAGGGATGGGATGTGTGAGCTTATTCTTTAGCATTTTCCTTCTCTCAGGAGCCAGACGAGCTGGCCTGTCTTGTCATCCTTATTCAGCGTCATATAATATGGTGGCTCCTCCCTCTGCCCCCCACTTTTTATTAGGCAGTTGGAAGAATGAAACTTTTTTCATGTCATTCTCTACAAGAGTCCATTGAGACTAACTGATTGAGCCTGTAGGAACCAGTAGTCTCTGCTCTCTGAGGAACTTCTCTGGAACTCTGATTCCAGCCAGAGAGCACTCTCAAACCAGGAAATGAGCCAAAATTCTACTGGGGGTTTTCTCTCCTTTGCAGCAAATGCTTCTGCATAAAGAAAAGTCCACAAACTTTTCCTTGGGTATATTTAGCAACAGAGAACTGGCCCTGAAAATGTTTCTCTTGCAATCTTGCATTCTAAGACAATGGAATATTAGCATTTAATAATCACCGCTGGTAACAGGAAAATGCAAACCAGCCTCTTATCACACAATCGAAGATGATCACTAAAATTGTGTCTATCTGGGGCAAACTGTTTTAGCAGACATCCACCCAGGAAACGCAAATCCTTGTGTGATATTGGACACGTTTAACCTGGTTTGCACATGTATAGAGTATTGCTAGTAATAGCTGTCTCATAAGCTTGTCATGAGGATTAAACAAAATACGCTGTAGGAAAGCACTTTGCCCAGAATAGATGCCCAATAAATGTTCATTCCTCACCTTCCTTCCTCCCTCTTTCCCTCCCTCCCTCCTTTCCTTCTTCTCTCCTTTCCCTTTTCACAATCCCCTCCCATCTCCTCCCTTCCCTTCTGTGATATCTGAGGCTTGAAGAGGTCAAAGAGGTATAGATCACAAGCTTCCTACAATCAGTCCCTATGGCTGAACGCAGGGACTCTCCTGGCTGAGTCGGCCTCACATATTTCAGTGTCTAATGAGAAACAGCAGGGCAGGGTGTCCCCAAAGCCCACTCCAGCCCCTGTCCCCCAACTTCTTCCATATCCTTTATTTGTAAGCACTTATTTGGGAAGTTCTTTATCCTCCACCCCAAATTTGCCTGCCAATCTTCTGCTTATCTTTTGATACTCTGTTTAAATGGCCCTTAGTATAATTAATTCTTGCAGGTGTTCCCCAAAGCATCTTGACTGCACTTCAGATCAGCATTTATTAGTTCAGTTCAGGACGAAAAGCACTGTGGGGTCTCCCATGTTCCATGTATTAGGCCAGGGGGTGAGTGTGAGGATATATATGACTGAGACAGGGTCTCACTCCCAAGGCCATCCCAGTAGGGACAGTGGTTCCCAAAACCCAATTCTCACTGGACAATTCATTTCAGAATGCATGGGGACCATGTGTTCAAAATGTATATTTCTAGGCCCTACTCCCATGTACTCAGGTAAAGATAAGCCTTGAGGCTGTTTAATTTAAGAAGCTCTCCCAGGTAATTCTGCTGTGCAATCAGGTCTGGGAACTTCTGGAAAGGTGAAGGAAAAGAAGGCAATTTAGAATGTTCTCTCTGATGGGGTTTGGATTGTTGGTGTTCTATGTCACCAACTATAGCTGGGTCCAAAAACTTCAGAGAACAATTAGGTGAGTTTACAGCTTAATGTATTGTCTTAAAGGTTTAAGGTTCTAACATTTGGTTTGGTTAAGGTTTAGCCTGCAGAGAAGGTAGGTGAGCAAGCCCCTGTCATTGGACACATGTGCAAATAGATAGCCCAGGTGAAAAGAACGTGAAGACCTTAGGCTTCTCTGGTCTTCTGCTCTGGTGCCTGGACTCTAGCTGGCTTAGCAATGTGACAGGGAGGTTGGTACCAAGGACTGAGCTGTGGACAACAGCCTTCCTCCATGTTGTCTGTGGAGTCCTTTCTGACTACACGTACCTCCTTTCTCTTGCTCTTCCCCCAACTTGGAGCCCTGGTTTCCTAGCCCAGGCCACACCCTCTGATGTTTCATCCCTTCTTTACCTGGTTTATTGCTGTCATTCCCTCACTCCACTCTTGGCTCCGTGTGCACCTCCATTCTTGGTGAGAAACCCTGCCTTCCAGACAGGCAGTTAGAGTCCTGCTGGGCAGAGTAAGCCCACTCCCCCCACTATTAGAGGAGGTAACTTCCTACCCATTTGACCACCTTCACCATGTTCCACAGAAGGCAGTTCTGTCCCTGAGTCACATGAGACCTCCCTGCAGAGACAAGAAGATGTGTCTGAGGCCCCTTTCATGTCTCTGCAGAGAGGAGTACTCCTTGATGGGTTGCCAGAGGAGCACAGGGCTCTGGCAAACCAGCCAGCAGGAACAATAAGACTTCACGTAGAATGGTCTATGGCGGCATTAAAAGTGATTATATTGTTCCTTTGGGGAGGTAGATGCCACTTCAGAGAACTGGAATTGAAACCTCTGCCCCAAGACCGTGAAGCCAAAATCTTTCTTCCTGAGGTGAGTCTAAAGTCAAACATGGACAGCATCCTGAAGGGGATGGGAGGATGTATAAAACAAAACAATGCAAAAACAAAACCCATTTTCCTGAGAGATTTAACAGAAATTGTTTAAATCATGGTTAAAAAAGGAGGTGGGGGGAAATACTGTGATCCCAGAGCATTAAAAAGAGAGTCTTTCATATCCAAGCATCTATAAGAGCTAGAGACCACGAAATACACTGGGCAAAAGGGATTGATAAACCAGGGCTAGGTGGTCTTGGGCTGTGCCCTTGGGACAATGCTGGTGCCCCTATGAAGGGTGGGTGGATTAAGCCAAACCTCTCGTTCTAGGGAGCTTTGTTGTCTCTCCTTTTGCATCTTATCACCTGCTGCTTCCAGGTCATTCTGAGAGAGAAAGGATCTGAGAAAGGAAAACAGGTGGAAATGTCAGCAACTCTATTAGCTTCCTAGGGCTTGTAACAAATTACCACAAACTATGTGGCTTAAAACAACGGACATTTATTTTCTTATAGTTTTGAGTGCTAGAAGTTCACATCAAGGTATGGGCAGGCTCTTGCTTCTTCTGAAGGCTCTACAGGAGAATTCATGCTTTTCTCTTCCAGCTGCTGGTGACTCCAGGCCCTCCTTGGCTTGTAGCAGCCTGACTGACATTTGCTTCCATCATCACATGGCCTTCTCCGTGTGGTCTCCCCTTCTTTTCTGAGGACACTTGTCATTGAATTTAGGGCCCACCCTAACTCAGGATGATCTTATCCTGAGATTCTCAACTTGATCACATCTGCAAAGACCCTTTTTTCCAAACAAGGTGATGTTCACAGGTTCTGGAAGACATTCAACACACTATGGCAAACTTAGAGGAAATATCCTCTAAAGTAGCCCTGAAAATAGAAACGGAGACCAGCCTCTTAAGACGGCTCAGGTCACAAGCTGACTCTGAGTTATACTGCTCATCTCGGTTGTCTTCAGCCATTCATCTGGGGGTCACTGGTCCCCTTCTTCACAGCCGTCCAGGCACACTGGCTCTGCATCAGGTCCTTGAATTCACCAAACCCCTTCCCATCTTGGAGTCCTCACACTTCCTGCAAGGAAAGCCCTCTACTGCACCTTTTTTGTATGTCTCAGTCCTTCTCACTCTATAATTCTCATCTCTAATGAATACCTCTTCCCAGACAGGCCTTCTCTGACCATCCTGTTATTTTTTTTTTTTTTTTAAATCACAACGGCTGTTTGTTTCTTTTAAAGCACTGACCACAATTTTCAATTACTCACTTGATTATTTTCTCTTTTCCCCACTAAACTGAAGTGACAAGTAGGCAAGAGGCAGGTCTACCCTGTTTACCCTACATACCCAGCACCAGGTACAGTGTCAGAAAAGCTAATAGTTGATAAATAAGGATGGAACACATTGAACAAATAGGCATATGTTTGTGACATATGCATTTCTTTTCTTATTTTTTGGACTTTCTTGCGTGATTATCTCAAATTTATTCTTGTTGTTATCTAAACCCTGTTGGGATAATAACTGATGGAGGGATTTTTGCTTCTGCTCTTCTAAAGAGTTTATTGTATCTCTCTGAATTCTATGGGAATTGAGAGCAAAACAACTAAGCAGTTGTTTCTGTTGCACCAAGCACATTGGGTTAGTGTTTTGTGGTCATGACAATTTCCTCCAAGGAAAGGCATTCAGATCAAGGGGGAGAGAGGCCATAGCTACAAGGGCAATTGCCAAGCTTGAGGTAGTATAGTAGTAAAGATGGATGAGCAGCCTGTCAGCTCCCATGCTTGTGAAGACTGGCTTTTGAATTTTCCCTGCTAAAATGACAGCACCCTATGTAGCCTTAAGCTATAATACATTTCTCACACTTTGGTGAAGATTCCTTTATTAAAGCTTTCTTCTTCCTTGTCTTTATGGAAATGATACATTCTTATTGTAAAAATTCAATCATTATAAAAATGTGTAAGAATGAGAGTTAAAAAAAAGTTACCCAAACTCCACCACTGAGAAATATAATGAACATCAGATAGGCATGATTCCAGGCAGCTCTTTGTGCATATATACATATGGAAGGATGTATGGTTAGATAAATAGTCTGAGAAGTAATTTTCATAACAATGGGATGATACTTTACATAATATAATATCTTTGGCAAGAAGGTATGAAATTTATTTTTATATGAATTAAACAGAAGGAAAAGAAGTTGATTTGAAACTGAAGTATTTGCAGAATTTGTTATTTTTTTAAACAGAAGAACTATTAGATTCTAGAGGATCCTTCTAAAATTAAGGGAAAAATTACTTTAAATACTTCAAGAATTGCCACAGTTGTTTACTGTTCAATCTGCATTTAAAGGAATCCATGCTTCCTACCAGACTGTCTTCGTTTTGAGTTTCTTTATTTGAGCATATAGGGGCTATATTCCTTAAAGTTTAAGATTGATGACCTTTTTTTTTCATACACAATTAACATTTATCTCCTCCTTAAGTTGTTCTAAATCGTACGTCTCAAGAATCCACCTCTTTTCCAGACACCTCCCTGTTGGAATTCTCTCTCCTCATCCTCCAGTCTGTACAGATCAGTCTACATCTCCATAAAACTGTTAATTTGGGAGCTTTCTTCTATTATGCTCCTACTTTGGATTCACTGTTTTTTAAGATATCATGTCTTTCTTAATTACATTCTCATTTTGCTAGAGAATATTTTAATCAACTCCCCAATATATGTTGAGAAGAAAAACACTTCTGAGTCACTTCATATCTCAAAGAGCCTTTATTTGTTTGAATGATAGTTTGGCTGGGCTTAGAATCAATTGTTATGGGTTCTCAGGGGTCATTTCATCTAAAACACAATCTGAAGACTCATTTCCACTGGGAGTATTCCTTTGTCTTATTGTTATCTGGAGATTAACTCACTGGTTTTTCTTCTTTATTTCAACTGAGGTCTAATTTACATACAGTTTAGTGAGTTTTAACAATTGTATACATTCATGCAACACTACCTCAAACAAGATATAGAATATGTATGTCCATCATCCCCCAAATGTCTGGGGTCAACTCCTGCCCCACACTTAACAGAAGTAGCCACTTTTTAATTTCTAGTACCATAAATGAGTTTTGCCTTTTCTAGCACCTCATTTATATGAAACCTAACAGTATATCCTTTTATGTATAGCTTCTTTTGCTCAGCGTGTTGTTGTTGTTGTTGTTGTTGTTGTTGTTTTGTGGTACACGGGCCTCTCACTGTTGCGGCCTCTCCGGTTGCAGAGCACAGGCTCCGGACGTGCAGGCTCAGTGGCCATGGCTCACGGGCCCAGCCGCTCCGCAGCATGTGGGATCTTCCCAGACCGGGACACGAACCCGTGTCCCCTGCATTGGCAGGACTCTCAACCAGTGCGCCGCCAGGGAAGCCCCTGCTCAGTGTGTTTTTGAGATTCATTCATGTTATTGCATATTTCAGTAGTATATTCCTGTTTATTGTTGAGTTATATTTCATTGTATGAATATATCGCAATTTGTTTATTCGATCTCCTGAAGATAGACATTTGGGCTGTTTCTAGTTCTAGAGTATGGTGAATAAAACTGCTATGAATGGAATATTATTCATCCATAAAGGAGAAAATCTAGCCATTTGCAGCAACATGGATGGACTTTGAAGGCATTATGCTAAGTGAAATAAGTCAGACAGAGAAAGACAGATACTGTATCATCTCACATATATGTGGAATCTAAAAAACAAAACAAAACAAATTCATACATATGAAGAACAGACTTGTGGTTGCCAGAATTAGGGGTGAGGTGGTTGGGGAGTGGGAGTGGGTGAGATGGGTGAAGGTGGTCAAAAGGCACAAACTTCCAGTTATGAAATAAATGTCATGGGGATATAATGTAGAGCATTGTAACTGTAGCTAATAATATTGTATAGTATATTTGAAAGTTGCTAAGAGAATAAGTCTTTAAAGTTCTTATCACAAGAGAATGGTGATGGATACTAACTAGACTTACTGCGGTGATTGTTTTGCTCTATATACAAATATCAAATCATTATATTGTACACCTGAAACTAATAATGTTAAATGTCAGTTCTATTTCAATTACAAAAAAGAAAAAATGAAGAAGGAAAATTTCAGAATTTTCTCAAATATATCAGCCATGCATATGTTCATATTAATATCAGTTAATTTTTAATATAAAACACCAAAAAAATCCCTGCTATGACCATTCTTGTAAAAAAAGACTTTCTGTGCACAAATGTTTTTATCTCTTTTAAGCAAATTCCTATGGGTGAATATCCCAGGCATAAAGATGACACGGCAAAAGGAGCTGGTGTGCGTGCATGCGCGCGTCCGCACGCAGGCATTATGGAGCGAGGTTAGAGGGAGTCTGCTCCCCTACCCACGTACAGGGAAGAGGTCTTCTCAGCCCACATGCTTGTCACAGATTCCCATCCTAGAGTCTAGATTCACATATGAAGGTTATCAGAACACTGCAAAATGGCTTTCGTCTTACACCAAACATGGACCTCAAGTGGCAGTGATCTGTGGTTCTGGGTTAGGAGGTCTGACTGACAGATTAACTCAGGCCCAGATCTTTGACTACAGCCAAATACCAAACTCGCAAAAGTACAGTGCCAGGTCATGCTGGTTGACTGGTGTTTGGGATTTTGAATGGCAGAGCCTGTGTGATGATGCAGGGCAGGTTCCACATGTATGAAGTCTACCTGCTCTGGAAGGTGACATTCCCAGTGAGGGTTTTCCGGCTTCTGGGTGTGGACACCCTAGTGGTCATCAGTGCATCTGGAGAGCTCAACTCCAAGTCTGAGGTTGGAGATATCAGGCTGATCCTTGATCACATCAACCTATCTTGTTTCTGCAGTGAGAACCCTCTCAGAGGGCCCAGTGGTGAGAGGTTTGGAGTTAGTTTCCCTGCCATGTCTGACACTTACGACCAGGATATGAAGCAGAAGGCTCATAGTACCTGGAAACAAATGGGGGAACAGAGAGTTACAGGAAGGCACCTACGTGATGGTAGCGGGCCCCAGTTTTGAGACTGTGGCAGAGTGTCATCTGTTGCAGAAGCTGGGCGTGGATGCTGTTGGCATGAGCACAGTACCAGATGTTATAGTTTCAAGGCACTGTGGACTTTGAGTCTTTGGCCTCTCCCTCATCAATAACAAGGTCATCTTGGATTATGAAAGCTAGGAGGAGGCCAATCATGAGAAAGTACTAGAGGCTGGGAAGCAAGCTCCTCAGAAATTGGAACAGTTTGTCTTCATTCTTCTGGCTAGCATTCCACTGCCTTATGATGCCAGTTAACCAGCCCTGGAGTGGTCTGGCCTCTCCCTTATGGGATCCGAGGAGCTGCTACCTACTTTGGCCTCTTGCTGGAATCACTTGCCTCTGCCCTTAGGTAGTGGCAGAAAGGAGTGTTGCCTTCCCTACTTGTCCCACCAGACCCTCTGGTGCTGAGTCCTCTTCTGCTCAGTTGTCATCTCAAAATGATTTCCACCCCCATTCCTCTTCAAGAACCAGAGCCCAAGCCCTACCATACATCCGAGGATATGCCCAGGGTTTGACTTGGGGCCGTCGAATTCAGCACAGTAGCTACTGCTAGCTTCCTGAGATGATCCTCTCACATTTCTGGGGGCTCAGTTCTGCCTCCTCAAAGCACTGGAGACCACACAAGGAACAGCCTATTCATTTTGGACTTTTATAATATCATATTTTGAGAATAAAGAGAAAGATGAAAATAAAAAGAAGTAAAGTTAACTTCATTAGAAATTTCCAATCACTTCCGAAAAATTATTTCCATTTTACACTTCCACCAGCAATGTGTGAGATTTCTAGTAGCTCCATATTTTTGCTAACATTGGACTGCCCGTGTTTTTACTGTAGTCATTGTACTGGGTATGTAGTCATACGTATTGTGGTTTTAATTGGCATTTCCAGGATGATGGAAAATTTCAGCATCTTTTCATACACTTAGCATTGGCCATTTATATATCTTCTTTTGTGAAATATCTGTTTAAAATTTTGCCCATTTAAAGGATGTTTTTAATTGTTTTTTTTTAGATATAGAAGATTTTTAAACTAAGTATATTCTGGTTACAATTCCTTTGTCAGATATACACATTTGAAATGTTTTCTACCTGTGTTTCATTGCCTATTCAGTTCTTAACAGTGTTTTTAGGAAATTGATTGCAATATAATTGTGACACAATAAACTACACATGTTTAAAGTGTACACTTTGATAAGTTTTGACATATATATTCACCCATAAAACCATCACTACAGTACAAATAATATACTTATTACTCCAAAAGTTTCTTTGTCTTCCCTTGGAATCCATCCATCCTGGCCATACCGAGACAACCCCATTCTTCAGGAAAACAATGACCTAGTTTCTGTCATTGTAGATTAGTTTGATTTTCCTAGAATATTATATAAGTAGAATCATAAAGTCTGAAAGTTTTTTGTCTGTTTTATTTCACTCAGGTTAATTATTTTAGGATTCATCTACATTGTTGTGTGTATCAGTAGTGCATTCTATTTTATTTCTAAGTAGTATTCCATTATATGGATATACCATATTTTGTGTACTGTTCACTTGTAATGAACACTTGGGTTGTTTTCAGTTTGAGCTATTACAAATGAAACTGCTGTGTACATTCAGAATAGTCGGACTTCCCTGGTGGCGCAGTGGTTGAGAGTCCGCCTGCCGATGCAGGGGACACGGGTTTGTGCCCCGGTCTGGGAAGATCCCACATGCCGCGGAGCGGCTGGGCCCGTGAGCCATGGCCGCTGGGCCTGCGCGTCCGGAGCCTGTGCTCCACAACGGGAGAGGCTGCAACAGTGAGAGGCCTGCGTACCGCAAAAAAAAAAAAAAATAATAATAATAATAAAAAAATAATAATAAGAGAAGTTAAAAGTACTATGAAAGCATAATTCATAAAAGGTAGATAAATTAACACAAATAAAGGCACTTTTATTTAAGAAGCAATTTTGATATATTAATGGCTATATCAAATTGCAAATGGGGCTTAATGACATTCTAGATGATGGAATGATCATGTGACTTTGGAGTCTCCCTGTGCTATGCAGCTGCTTCCCACTAGCTAGCTATTTTACATTTGGTACTGTATATATGTCAATGCCACTCTCTCACTTCATTCCAGCTTACCCTTCCCCCTCCCTGTGTCCTCAAGTCCATTCTCTACGTCTGTGTCTTTATTCCTTTCTTGCCCCTAGGTTTTTCAGAACATTTTTTTTTTCAGATTCCATATTTATGTGTTAGCATACAGTATGTGTTTTACTCTTTCTGACTTACTTCACTCTGTATGACAGACTCTAGGGCCACCCCCCTCACTACAAATAACTCAATTTCGTTTCTTCTTATGGCTGAGTAATATTCCATTGTATATATGTGCCACATCTTCTTTATCCATTCATCTGATGATGGACACTTAGGTTGTTTCCATGTCCTGGCTATTGTAAATAGAGCTGTAATGAACATTGTGGTACATGACTCTTTTAGAATTATGGTTTTCTCAGGGTATATGCCCAGTAGTAGGATTGCTGGGATGGTAGTTCTATTTCTATTTTTTAAGGAACCTCCATACTGTTCTCCATAGTGGCTGTATCAATTTATATTCCCAGCAACAGTGCAAGAGGGTTCCCTTTTCTCCACACCCTCTCCAGCATTTATTGTTTGTAGATTTTTTGATGATGGCCATTCTGACTGGTGTGAGATGATACCTCATTATAGTTTTCATTTGCCTTTCTCTAATGATTAGTGATGTGTTTCCATACAAATTGTGAAATTTTTGTTCTAGTTCTGTGAAAAATGCCATTGGTAGTTTGATAGGGAGTGCATTGAAACTGTGGATTGCTTTGGGTAGTATAGTAATTTTCACAATGTTGATTCTTCCAATCCAAGAACATGGTATATCTCTCCATCTGTTTGTACCATTTTTAATTTCTTCCATCAGTGTCTTATAGTTTTCTGCATACAGGTCTTTTGTCTCCATAGGTAGGTTTATTCCTAGCTACTTTATTCTTTTTGTTGCAGTGGTAAATGGGAGTGTCTCCTTAATTTCTCTTTCAGATTTTTCATCATTAGTGTATAGGAATGCAAGAGATTTCTGTGCATTAATTTTGTATCCTGCTACTTTACCAGATTCATTGATCAGCTCTAGTAGTTTTCTGGTAGCATCTTTAGGATCCTCTATGAATAGTATCATGTCATCTGCAAACAGTGACAGCTTTACTTCTTCTTTTGCAATTTGGATTCCTTTTATTTCTTTTTCTTCTCTGATTGCTGTGGCTAAAACTTCCAAAACTGTGTTGAATAATAGTGGTGAGAGTGGGCAGCCTTGTCTTGTTCCTGATCTTAGTGGAAATGGTTTCAGTTTTTCACCATTGAGAATGATGTTGGCAGTGGGTTTGTCATATATGGCCTTTATTATGTTGAGGTAAGTTCCCTCTAAGCCTACTTTCTGGAGAGTTTTTATCACAAATTGGTGTTGAATTTTGTCAAAAGCTTTTTCTGCATCTATTGAGGTTATCATATGGTCTTTCTCCTTCAATTTGTTAATATGCTCTATCACATTGATTGACTTGCATATATTGAAGAATCCTTGCATTCCTGGGATAAACCCCACTTGATCATGGTGTATGGTCCTTTTAATGTGCTGTTGGATTCTGTTTGCTAGTATTTTGTTGAGGATTTTTGCATCTATGTTCATCAGTGATATTGGTCTGTAGGTTTCTTTTGTGACATCTTTGTCTGGTTTTGGTATCAGGGTGTTGGTGGCCTCATAAAATGAGTTTGTGAGTGTTCCTCCCTCTGCTATATTTTGGAAGAGTTTGAGAAGGATAGTTGTTAGCTCTTCTCTAAATTTTTGATAGAATTTGCCTGTGAAACCATCTGGTCCTGGGCTTTTGTTTGTTGGAAGATTTTTAATCACAGTTTCAATTTCAGTGCTTGTGATTTGTCTTTTTATATTTTCTATTTCTTCCTGGTTCAGTCTTGGAAGGTTGTGCTTTTCTAAGAATTTGTCTGTTTCTTCCAGGTTGTCCATTTTATTGGCATAGAGTTGCTTGTAGTAATCTCTTATGATCCTTTGTATTTCTGCAGTGTCAGTTGTTACTTCTCCATTTTCATTTCTAATTCTATTGATTTGAGTCTTCTCCCTTTTTTTCTTGATGAGTCTGGCTAATGGTTTATCAATTTTGTTTATTTTCTCAAAGAAGCAGCTTTTAGTTTTATTGATCTTTGCTATTGTTTCCTTCATTTCTTTATCACTTATTTCTGATCTGATATTTATGATTTCTTTCCTTCTGTTAATTTCTGGATTTTTTTTGTTCTTCTTTTCTAATTGCTTTAGGTGGAAGGTTAGGTTGTTTAATTGAGATGTTTCTTATTTCTTGAGGTAGGATTGTATTGCTATAAACTTCCCTCTTAAAACTGCTTTTGCTGCATCCCATAGGTTTTGGGCCACTGTGATTTCATTGTCATTTGCTTCTAGGTATTTTTTGACTGCCTTTTTGATTCCTTCAGTGATCTCTTGGTTATTTAGTAGCATATTGTTTAGCCTCCATGTGTTTGTATTTTTTACAGTTTTTTCCTGTAATTGATATATTGTCTCATAGCGTTGTGGTCAAAAAAGACCCCTGATATGATTTCAATTTTCTTAAAATTACCAAGGCTTGATTTGTGACCCAAGATATGATCTATCCTGGATAATGTTCCATGAGCACTTGAGAAGAAAGTGTATTCTGTTGTTTTTGGATGGAATGTCTTATAAATATCAATTAAGTCCATCTTGTTTAATGTATCATTTAAAGCTTGTGTTTCCTTATTTATTTTCATTTTGGATGATCTGTCCATTGGCGAAAGTGGGGTGTTAAAATCCCCTACTATGATTGTGTTACTGTTGTTTTCCCCTTTTATGGCTTTTATTTGCCTTATGCATTGGGGTGCTTCTATGTTGGGCACATAAATATTTATAATTGTTATATCTTCTTCTTGGCTTGATCCCTTGATCATTATGTAGTGTCCTTCCTTGTCTCTTGTATCATTCCTTATTTTAAAGTCTATTTAATCTGGTATGAGTATTGCTACTCAAGCTTTCTTTTGATTTCCATTTGTATGGAATATCTTTTTCCATCCCCTCACTTTCAGTCTGTATGTGTCCCTAGGTCTGAAGTGGGTCTCTTGTAGCCAGCATATATACGGGTCTTGTATTTGTATCCATTCAAATCCATTCTTGTATTTTAATCCATTCCTATTACTATTTTCTTAAATGTTTTGGGTTTGTTATTGCATGTCTTTTCCTTCTCTTGTGTTTCCTGCCTAGAGAAATTCCTTTAGCATTTGTTGTAAAGCTAGTTTGCTGGTGCTGAATTCTCTTAGCTTTTACTTGTCTGTTGGTTTTAATTTCCCCATTGAATTTGAATGAGATCCTTGCTGGACAGAGTTATGTTTGGTGTACGTTTTCCCCTTTCATCACTTTAAATGTGTCCTGCCACTCCCTACTGGCTTGCAAAGTTTCTGCTGAAAGATCAGCTGTTAACCTTATGGGGATTCCCTTGTATGTTATTTGTTGCTTTTCCCTTGCTGCTTTTAATATTTTTTCTTTGCATTTAATTTTCGATACTTTGATTAATATGTGTCTTGTGTGTTTCTCCTTGGATTTATCCTGTATGGGACTCTCTGTGATTCTTGGACTTGATTGACTATGTCCTTTCCCATATTAGGGAAGTTTTCAACTATAATCTCTTCAAATAATGTCTCAGTCCCTTTCTCTTTCTGTTTTTCTTCTAACCCCTATAATTCGAATGTTGGTGCATTTAATGTTGTCCCAAAGGGCTCTGATACTGTCCTCATCTTTTCATTCTTTTTTCTTTATTCTGCTCTGTGGTTGTTATCTCCACTATTTTATCGTCCAGGTCACTTATCCGTTCTTCTGCCTCAGTTATTCTGCTATTGATTCCTTCTAGAGAATTTTTAATTTCATTTATTGGGTTGCTCATCATTGTTAGTTTGCTCTTTAGTTCTTCTGTGTCCTTGTTAAACGTTTCTTGTATTTTCTCCATCCTATTTCCAAGATTTTAGAACATCTTTACTATCATTATTCTGAATTCTTTTCCAGGTAGACTGCCTATTTCCTCTTCATTAGTTTGGTTTTTACCTTGCTCCCTAATCTGCTGTGTATTTCTCTGTCTTCTCATTTTGCTTAACTTACTGTGTTTGGGGTCTCCTTTTTGCAGACTGCAGGTTTGTAGTTCCCATTGTCTTTGGTGCCTGTCCTCAGTGGTTAAGGTTCGTTCAGTGGATTGTGTAGGCTTCTTGGTGGTGGTGACTGGTAACTGTGTTCTGGTGGATGAGGCTGGATCTTGTCTTTCTAGTGGGCAGGACCACGTCTGGTGGTGTATTTTGGGGTGTCTGTGAACTTATTATGATTTTAGGCAGCCTCTCTGCTAATGGGTGGGGTTGTATTCCTGTCTTGCTAGTTGTTTGGCATGGAGTGTCCAGCACTGTAGCTTGCTGGTCATTGAGTGGAGCTGGGTCTTAGCGTTGAGACCGAGATACCTGGGAGAGCTCTCGCCTATTGATATTATGTGGGGCTGGGAAGTCTCTTTTGGCCCAGAGTCCTGAACTCGGCTCTCCCACCTCAGAGGCTCAGGCCTGACACCCAGCCAGAGCACCAAGACCTGGTCAGCCCCACGGCTCAGAAGAAAAAAGAAAAGAAGGGAAAAAAAAAGAAAGAAGGAAAAAAATAAATAATTAAAATAAAAAAATTAAAAAATATAATAATAATAATAAAGAAGAGAGAAACCAAACCAATAAACAAATCCACCAATGATAACAAGCACTAAAAACTAAACTAAGATAAACTTATAAATCAGAAACTAATCAGTCACATACAACAAACCCCAAGTCTACGGTGGCTCCCAAATTCCACCACCTCAATTTTGGGATGATTCGTTGTCTATTCAGGTATTCCACAGATGCAGGGTACATCAGGTTGATTGTGGAGATTTAATCCACTGCTCCTGAGGCTGTTGGGAAAGATTTCCCTTTCTCTTCTTTGTTCGCACAGCTCCTGGGGTTCAGCTTGGGATTTGGCCCTGCCTCTGCATGGAGGTCTCCCTCTGGTATCTGTTTTTTACCCAGACAGGACGGGGTTAAAGCAGCAGCTGATTAGGGGGCTCTGGCTCACTCAGGCTGGCGGGGAGGGTGGGGTATGGAATGCAGGGCGAGCCTGAGGCAGCAGAGGCCGGTGTGAGGTTGCAACAGCCTGAGGAAAGTTGTCCCCGGGAAGTTGTCCCTGGATCCCAGGACCCTGGCAGTGGTGGGCTGCACAGGTTCCTGGGAGGGGAGGTGTGGATCGTGACCTGTTCTTATACACAGGCTTCTTGGTGGCTGCAGCAGCAACTTTAGCGTTTCATGCCCATCTCTGGTGTCTGTGTTGATAGCCACAGCTCATGCCTGTCTCTGGAGCTCCTTTAGGTGGTGCTCTGAATCCCTTCTCCTTGCACACCCTGAAACAATGGTCTCTTCACTCTTAGGCAGGTCCAGACTTTTTCCCAGACTCTCTCCCAGCTAGCTGTGGCGCACTAGCCCCCTTCAGGCTGTGTTCACGCAGCCAACCCCAGTTCTTTCCATGGGATCTGACCTCTGAAGCCCGAGCCTCAGCTCCCAGCCCCCTCCTGCCCCGGTGGGTGAGCAGACAAGCCTTTCAGGCTGGTGAGTGCTGGTCGGCACCGATCCTCTGTGCAGGAATCTCTCCACTTTGCCCTCTGAACCCCTGTTGCTGTACTCTCCTCCGTGGCTCTGAAGCTTCCCCCCGCCACCCCCTGTCTCTGCCAGTGAAGGGGCTTCCTAGTGTTTGGAAACTTCTCTTCCTTCACAGCTCCCTCCCAGAGGTGCAGGTCCCATCCCTTTTCTTTTGTCTCTGTTTTTTCTTTTGCCCTACCCAGGTACCTGGGGGAGTTTCTTACCTTTTGGGAAGTCTGAGGTCTTCTGCCAGCGTTCAGTAGGTGTTCTGTAGGAGTTGTTCCACATGTAGATGTATTTTTGATGTATTTGTGGGGAGGAAGGTGATTTCCACGTCTTATTCCTCCGCCACCTTGAAGATCCTCCTTAAAATCCAGGTTTTAAAAAATATTAAAAATAAATTCTGGAGCAAGATAATTAGTAAATATTTTTAAAGTTTTAAAAAATTCCAAAACCTCAACACAAAAGGTTTCCATAGTAGCAAAAGGTTTAATGAGGAGAAAAACCATCCCTTTTTGTAAGTAACAACGTTTTATACCTGCACATCATTTTTCCCTTCCCATACAAACCACACTTTTATTATTTATGAACAAATTTCATAACACGTTTTTTCCTTCCTTACATTTTTTCTATTTTCTCATTTATTTATTTTCTTTCTTTACGTAAACTGATGAATAGATTAACATCTCAGGAAAATAGAACTAAAGTGCTTGGGCTTTCACTCTGAACCATTAACTGTTCCATCAGATTTGATATATGATGACTTTTTTTGTGGGAAGGTATTGCCATAAATGCACTGGACTTTTAATGAGCCAGCTATAGGAAAGGGGTGTGTGCATGTGTATATGTGTGTGATAGGTACAAAAAAATCATTGACTCTTCCCTTCTCTTTCAAACTTCCCTACTACTAACCATAAAATTCTTTTGGGATGTATTAAGTAATGACAAAAATCACAATCATTACTCTTTATTGAACTTGTCTGTCAGGATATCATTACCTCTTTTATCATTACAACAATCCTATGAAGGAGAGAAGAAACAAGTTTAAAATGATGTGCTCAAGGTTATATATCTGATGTTAATAAACTGATAAACTAAAATAACTCATGTTGACCCCATAGCCATGGTGTCTGTACTCTTGAGTTGAGAAGTGTTAGCAAGGTAGCTGCCAGTGACATAAATGCAGAGGCTCTTGGAAATATGTCCTGCTCTTCAAAACACTTCTGATCACTTGCTGATGCTTGATATTTTTAAAAATAGACTTAATTTTTTGGAGCCGTTTTAGAGTCACATTAAAACTGAGTGGAAAATGCAGAGAGTTCCCATACACCTCTTATCCTCACATGCTTAGCCTCTCCCACTATCAACATTCCCCCACCAGCGTGGTACATTTGTTACAATTGATGAACACACACTGACACATTATAGTTACCGAAAGTCCATAGTTTAATTCAGATTCACTCTTGGTGTTGTATATTCTATGGGCTTGGACAAAGGTGTAATGGCACACGTATCCACCATTATAGTATCATACAGAGTAGTTTCACTGCCCTAAAAGTCCTCCGTGTTCTGTCTATTCATCCCTCTCTTCCCCCTAACCCCTGACAACCACTGTTGTGTTTTCTTTTTACTGCTGAATAATATTCCTTTGTCCAGGTGTACCATAGCTTAATCATCCATTAACCTACTAAAGGACATCTTGGTTGCTTCCAAGTTTCTGTAATTATGAAAAAATCTGCTATAAACCCAAATGTGAAGAATCTTGTGTGGACATAAGTTTTCAAATCAGGAAATATCTCCTGCTCTTCAAAATACTTTTGTTATTTTGTTATAAATTCTAAGCATCACTTTGCTGATGCTTAGAATTTTTCTCAGGAGTTCCAAGAGCTTCAGTTTTGCGGTAACCAATGAGACTTAACAGTGCAAAGGTCTCTGGCAGAGATGATGTTCTGGACTCACGATAGTGTATACAAAACTACATCTGAAACTTTCTTCAAAATAAGCACTGGGGACAGCTCTGCATCTAAAACAAGGTTACAAAAGAAGTTTCCAGAAATTGCAAAAATGTGCATCAACTTGAATTGCAAAGTTTTGCTCCTATTTGTTATTTGATTTGTTGCTGTGACCAGTTATGTTTTTTATCCCTCTCTTGGTCTCTAGAAGTCTTCCTTAGCAACTAGGCAATTCGTAAACTTAGCTTCTGGCTTCCAAGCTCTCCCTGATCAAGTGATGCATCAGAGTTCTGTCTTGTGTTGATACAAAGAGAGAGAATGCTCACATCCACATTCCCCCATCTCAGGAAACACGAATTCCTCTTTACACTTAAAGGAAGAAATGTCAAGATGACTTTAAACACTTTTATTTTTAAAAGATTAGTGTGATTTATGTATTTAAAAAGACAATACAGGAACATTGATGCAAATCAGTGGTGCCCACCAAATATTACTTGCACACCTGTATTTCCCTGTTGGGTGTCCAGTTTGTTTTCTTTTTTAAACAGGAAAATTTCTTTGTAATGATGAATTTGTTAATACACAGTTCTAGAATAGGGCCTCTCACTGGGCCACAAGGAGGCAGTAAGGGAGCAGGTCTGAGAAGGACCAACACATTTCAGAGCCCACATTGCACTGACACTCATGTTGGGAGTGACCGTCACGTAACTCATCGAAGTTTGGCCCACCCACCAGTTCAGTCAAGATCAATGTCACTTTCAGTTCTTCAGCTTTGGCCATTGAAGATAAAATCTACCTTGAGGACAGGATATCAGGCTTGAACTTTTCTAAGCAAACAGTTTTTGTCACATCACATATGTGTTTCTTTCTAGCATCTTTTTATATGTATTTGCTATTCTGTAATTAGCATTTAATGTTTCTATTTCAATAAGAAATCAAGTTCTCTTAGCCTATTTTCCATATTATGATTGGAAATAGTATCCATTGATGTCAACTAGGCAAGCTGCAAACTGTAGGATGTGTCTATAGTGTATCTTTTCCCTTTTCCTGCTAGTAGTTTTAATTAGGATAATCTGAGAACTTACATTCAGATTACCATTATGAACAATCGTATTAATTAATTTATTATTTTTCAAAAATTGTTTTTACACTTTTACGAGGTTGCAAAACCATGTTAAAACTGTTAAAAATAAAAACATTTTTACCACTGGATCTTAGTTCAGATTATGGTAGTAGAAACAAGGAATGAATGTTAACTTCATTTATTTGGTCAGTGTGTATGTTTTAAAACAACCTGCTAGGTCTTTGATTAAAAAAAAAAAATTTGTTTTTAAAGAGAAAAATAAAATAAGCCATGCTTCCTATGGGGAGAAAACATATTTACAATAATTATTTGGACAGTAAGTCGAGTTTTAAGTAGTTTCATTATTTTATATCTATGCGTTTATACCACATCTTCATTTTTCCTGAGTTATTATTATTTTTTAAATGGCACAGTTATTTCCTGAGGAACATTTTCTGGAAGGGTATGAGTCCTTGCGCATCTGAGAGTATCTTAATGATTTTACTAATTAAGTAAATAGTGGCGAGTATAGAATTTTTCCCTTCAAAAGCTATGCAAACTTTCCCTTGAGAATCTCACTGAAATGTTCCACTTTCATTTAGTATTCAATGCTGTAAACAAGAAATTTGGTTTTATCCTGAGATTTTTTTTTCTTCTATAAGAGACTTCTTTTCTGTTGTAAAGCAAGATTTCTTTTCTTTTTATTATTAATCTCATCTGATATTTGACAATCTATTTCCTGGTGAAGATTCAAATTTTTCTTCAGCTTAGGACATTTATTCAATTATTTCTTTGATTTTGCTTCTCTTTTTGCTCTTTTTGCTCTTTTGCATATCATGTGTGTTGGATCTCCTGGATCATTTTTCCTAGTCTCTTGCCATTTTCCTTATTATTATATTCTTACTTTTATTTTTTCCTCTGAGTTTGAGACAATGTTTTGTGCTCAGCTTTTATCAGCTTCTCAGTTTCCTTCATCATTCAACTGGCTAGTGACTGCCTCCACAGTGTTTTTTAAAATGTATGAATTGAGCTTATTATCTGAAACAGTGCTTTACTGATATTGAATATTTCTTTTCTAACATATTTTTCCTACAGTGTCATCTGGAATCTCATTCATTTTTATCCCAGTTCCTTACCTCTATTCCCCTTCTGTTGAACAGCTAAATCTTTTCATTTGGTGGTTTTTATTTGTTTATTCTTACATACAAGAGCAGAAGAAGATATGGCATAGACATGCTAAAGAATTTTCTCTGTGTTATGTGCAAACTAAAAGTAGCTGATTCAGACCCCTTTTCCCACACCTCTCCTCTATCCTCAGAAAAGCATCCAAGTATAACTTTGGGGTGAGAATCATAGTCTCAATCCTGGTACACTCCTTGAATCATGGTCAATTTCTTTCTCTCTTATAGCCCACTCTTGCTCCCACCCATATCCCTTCTAGCTTAGAATTCTGCTAAGTATTTACGTCCACTTATTTCCCAGGTGTATTTTCCCCTTGTACATGGTAATATGTAAGAGCTTGCCAATACCTTAACCCCATTTGCCTACTCTCTAGAATTTCCAAAATTCTGAATTCTGAATAGTACCCTTGCCAAGATCCAGGGATCTCTATTATGTTTCTCAGTCACTTGGATGCACATGAGTTAGAGAGAAGTGCACAATAAGGGTGATCAAATTATCATCCTAGATGGAAATCCCCAGGGATTCTAGTCCTAGAGTGGCCCTATAATAAATTAGATGTCTCACAATTAAGCTTTCTGTAACCAAATAGCATCATGCATGGGCCATCTTTCTGGGATTCTCTACACTAAACTGAATAATTTATCTGAGGTGGGGCCTGAGGTTCTGATGTTGACATTGCTGCTCGTGGACCACACTTTGAGTAGAAAGGATGTAGTCATTAACAGAACAACCTGAAGTTAGCAGAACAGAACAATATAAGCCTAACTGTCTGATTTTCTCAGATTTCTTGGGCTAGGAGCAGAAAAATACCTCCTCTGGTCTCCTCCCAGGTGAAATAGGTGTCAACTAGCTGATTTCTGCCTCATTCAGAGAAGAACTATGGTTAACAGGGAAGAAGGCCTGGTTTGTTATACATGACCCTACCACTTCTTAGCTGTATGATCTTGAGAAAACCAGTACAGCTCCAGGCTTCCCCTTTGATTAAAGGTGGACACTATCTCCTAGGTGTACACCTGTGGTTTTCAACCCTCTCTGCACATAAAGATACCCTGGAGAGCTTTGAAAATATTCCAGTGCCCACCATCAGAAAATCTGACTTAATTCGTCCAGAGCAGTGATTCTCAGACTTGGCTTGACATGGAGAGTTTTTAAAAATCCTAATCCCCTGGCAAAACTCAAACTAAATATGTCAGAATCTTTAAATGTTAGAATCAGACATTACAGCATCTTAAAATTTTTACAGGTGATTCCAATTCACAGGTAAGTTTGAGAATCACTGATCCAGGGTGAAGGCTGGACATTCAAACTTCTTGTTGTTGATTCTAATGTATGAACAAAGATTGAGTGCCACCGATCCAGACACTCACATAGTATTATAAGGATCTGAAGAAATTACATAGCAATCAAAGTTAACTTCCCAGTAATAAGACAAACTGAGATCCCCTGCTTCCTGTTGTGATGGACTGAGGAGGACATGATATCACTTCTTTGATATTCCTGCCCAAAAGGCATAACCTTAATGTAATCATGAGGAAACACACTAAAATGAAACAGAAATATTTTAAAAAATGCACAATGTACTGTACTCTCTGAAAATGTCAATCTTATTCATGAAAGACAAAGATGAATAGTTCCATGTTAAAAGAGACTAAGGAGATATGGCCACTAAAAGTAACAGATAATTCTTGGGAAAAAGATGTTATAGAGGATATGATTAGGAAAATTGGCAAAATTTGAATACAGACTGTGGATTATATAATAATATTGTGTCTATGCTAAATTTCTTGATATTGAAAACTGTACTGTAGTTATATAAGAGAATGTTCTGTTGTTAGGAAATATACACTGTACAGGTTAGGAGTAAAGGGGCATGATTTTTGCCACTTACTTTCTAATGGTTCAGGGGAAAATTACATATATATATATATATATATATATGAGATTACATAAGAGATAGGGAATAGTGTAGCATATGTGGCAAATTGTTAACAAGTGGTGAACTGGGGTGAAGGATATATGAGAATTCTTTACATATTCTTGCTTCTTGAAACTAAATCTGGATGAAGTGTGTATGAGAGTACATTGCATTATTTTTGTAGTTTTTTGTAAGTTTGGAATTATTTCAAAAATAAAAATTGAAAGAGTACAAAGTAAAGCAAAAATTAAAAAAAAAAAGAACTTGTATTTAGACTTGGCCTAGGTGAATGGTTGTTCACTGTGCAAGTGTAAAGTCCAGCCTAGGGAGGAGAGTGATCCGTGACTATGCACAGATGCTGCTGAAGCCCCTTTTGGGCTTATCCATCTGATTTGCCATTGTTGGGTCTATGTGGAGGACTCTGGACATCCTCGCCCATACCCCCTAGGCCTGGGAGTATACCTGCCTAGGACAAAGTGACAAGGACATGGAAGGAGACTAAGTGATGCTCTCTCACCCAGCACAGACAGAGGAAGCAGGGCAGGAGGCAGAGTGCCACTTCCCATGGGAGGAAGGATGGCTCTTGCACCTTCCAATTCTGCCACTTTCAGAAGAACACCACTCACAAAGCCTCCCTCATTCTTCCTGGGTTCAGGCATGATGGGTGCCTGGATGGATGCCACATGCAGAATGGTGTGAGTGTCATAGTTGAGATATGTGACATTAAAGCAAAGCGAAGAACAAACAGAAGAACTGAAGGGCTTTGCATGATTTCTTCCACCTTTGCAGCCCCACGAAATGCACCAGTAAACAGTGTTATTAATAAAGCAACTCACACCTGAGCTAATTCCTACAGTCCTTTTATCATTCTACCTTTGGAAGCATTTGTTGTTGCTTCTCAGTTTGAAGATTTCTTGCCTCCTCTTCTTCTCCTTTGTCTTGGTGATTTGGTCACAACGTGGACAGTCACAGCGCTAGGCTTGCCAACACTTCTGCAGTTGACTGGTAATTGGGCCCTCTGCTGCGGCCAGTCCCTCCACACGTGGAGATGGGTTCTGGACACCAAAGCTCCTGACACCATCCATGTTCTGGACTTGAAACTTCATCCTGCTCTGAATCTTATTCCCCAACTTTTTCCCAGCATTCTCATTTTTGACTCCTTGTTTTATCTTTTGCTTTCAGCTCTATATTTACTTCTAGGAAACTGACAGCCATTAGAATTTCCCTAGCCATTTTCAGAGGAGGAAAAGAAGTATAGAGTGATTAGGTAATTTATTAAGGTCACACAACTGGTAAATGAAGGATTCAGAACTGGACCCAACCCTGGCTGACTCCAGGTCTTTGTACTACATTATTCCTCTCAAAGCAGAAATTCCCTCTTCCCCTTGTATTCAGAGGGATAATATTAACGAAATGTGTCTAATGGTGTCTCTTCTAAGTCATGAATTAGGGAACTAGAGCTGGGCTTGTGTTTGATAGAGCTACTAAGCCTGAATGAAAAGGTGCCGGGGTAAGGGAAAGTATGGATATGTTTCCTTCTCTTGACTGCAGCTGACTATTCTTTTAGAGTGTACAGAAATAGAAGGAAGTGATGTGATTCCAATGAACATATTCTATCAACACATTAAGAGATAATTTGTAAAGAAAAAAACCCAAAACATAGTATTAATTAATTTAAGCAAGGTCTACTTTTCCAGAAGATTCTACTCCTCTCACGTCTGGACACTAGGTTCAGTTGAAAGTAACTCACCTGCAAAGAAATATAGAGACAGCTGAATGTTGCCTGCTGCTTTCAATCTAACCCTTGCCTCGGCTGCCAGAAAATTCTTTTCTAGCTTATTTTATTTCAGTGTCTGACTTTTGTTTCCAGTTGTGAATGCTGAATGAACCACTTTCAAAATCTGTGCTACCTGAGCTCATCCTTCCTTTCAAAGGGTTGAACCTAGTCTTCTACACGTGGTCACCCTGGTGCCTTCCTGCTGTAAATACTCATGGTCACAGTGAGTCTGAAACTCTCACCCTCCTACTCCTCCTTGGGATGCTTTTCTGATCCTTTTCTCAGCTGAGGATGTCCATTGTCTCAAGAAGTAGTCACTCCCTATGATCCTGTCTCTTGGAGATAAAGATAAAAGCCCAAGGACAGTACTGACTTGCTTGAGGTCAGACAGCTATAGGTGACTGTGCTGGAGCTTAAGCTCAGGTCTCGACTCCCTGATCAAGCCTCTCTGCACTACATTATGCCTTTGAACCAGATGGTTTCAGAGGAGAGGTAGCCTGATGAGGTCCTGTCTCTGGAGTCCAGCAGATGCGGATTAAAGCCCCAGCTCCACCACTTGCTGGTGGTGGGACAGTGAGGAAGTGGATTAAACATTTTCTTTTCCTCAGCTCTAAAATGAGAATTATCATCCCTAACATACAAGGTTGTAAAGATAATATGTTAAAGTACCATAAATGCAAAGTTGTGCAGTAAGTGTAAATATCCACCTCCACCCTTTTTCAAAAATGCCTTGGAGTGGTCAACCTGCCCTTCCCTTCAGTTGATTGAAATTCTGCAAAGACAAGTAGGGAGCCAGGGTCTGACACATGCAGGTAGCCCATGAGCCTGAATAGCTTATTCATTTCCTAGAACTTAAAAAAAATCACAACTGTGCAAACGGAGAAAGACATTTTTTAAAGCCATAAAGAAGTTTTAGAAGTTATTGTTTATCTCACTTATTCAAGGTGAGTAATAGAATCCCACATCCTTTCATTGCATAGAAAAGGAAATAGTCCATGTGAGGTTGAAAGTCTTACTCAACACTCAGTGCTATTTAGCATCAGACTGGGACTAGAACTCAAATTTCTTGATCTCCAGGCTACAACCTTTTAGGCACCACATATGCTGGGGTGAATGATTAGAGAAAGGTATTTGTATTTTAAGAGAATTATTTTACTTACGAGATAACCAAATGTGAGGTTTTTGACAACCATAATGAGCTTTTGTCTAATGGAATTTTATTATTAAACTCTCAGGGTAGGATTGTACATCTTTGCAAAAGCTTCCATCATCCCTTTATTCATTCATTTCCTGTGAGTCTTCGTGAATTTATTGCTTTACTTATTCAATATAGCACTTTTTTTTCTACAGACTTTGCAAGCAACAAGCATATTTCACAGCTGATAGAAGCTAAGACTTCTACCAACTCTGCCAGCTTAGTTGCTATGGCGATAAATGGTTTAAGAAAGTCTCATTTATTTGAAAATATATTTAGAAATAATTGAGCCCCTTGAGAGCAAAATGTCCAAAATTCTCTCTATCATAGTACTTGATACTTTTCCTTCAGGGGACCAACAGCTTTTGAAGGCAAATTCTCTTAATTGTGGTGGGTCAGTTGCTTGTATTTGAGTTTCCATGTCTCCTTGATTACATCTTGGGCTAGTAGGACTTGTCCTAGGCTCAGCAAATACCCTCCTTGATTACACACCACCAGGGATTAAAAGAAGCGTCGTCGCCATGGGGGATGTTTTTCCCTGTAGTGATTATAGATTAGAGTTTGGTGTTAATTAGACAAAATGTGATTAGAACAGGAATGAATGCTGGAAGCCTGACAAAGCAGACACTGGGGAGAAATGCAGGATATGAACTTGTTACTTGGGCAAACGAGCAGGAAACCCAGGCAATTTGCGTGAACAGAACCCTCTCAACATCCTCCCATTCCACACATTATCCTCACTCTTTCAAGTTTCTTGAACTAGTACCTGCTATAAAGTCCCATTAACTCTTATGTAAAAAGGAGTATTAGGCCCACTTGACATGATGGATAATAATTTTTTGGGAACGTTCTATGTTCCAGGACTCCACTTACATGCATTATCACTTCTAATCTTACAATAAACCCATGTGTGGAAAATACCATTTTTATGCTTATTTTACAGATGAAGAACCTAAGATTCACACCAGTTTTGGGCTGGGATCCAAGTGTATGCCCTCCGGGTGCCAAGGACTTGCACTGCCATAACATGGCCTTGGGGGGTTTGAGCCAGTTCTTCCCAAGCAAACCCTTGAACTCACGGTCTTAGGAACTAGCTTGCCCATCCCTGTAATGAACAGAGGTCGTAGAAACCTTGGAACCTTGAGGCTCTTAGTGCTATTCCACACAGGACAATTTGCCACTTAGCTTAGCATGTGGCTCTCCCATCTGACCTAGCAATTACACAAATCCTACTGTCTTTAGCTCCCTTTTTTCATATGTTGGGAATAGTAAAGGGTGACTCTCCTCATCAGGCATCAGCAGTGGCAGCATAGTGTGGTGGGTGAAATCATGTGCTCTGGAGTCAGACTGCAAAGGATCAAATCCCAGTTCTACCACTGACTTGTTGTGTAAGACTTTTCTATACTTCCATCTCCCCATTGATAAAATGGGGGTGATAATACTGCCTACTTGTGAGGATCCTCCTGAGGATTAAAAAATATGCATAAAACTACTAGAATGTAAATCCACAAAGCCAGACCCTTTGATATATTCTCTACCATATCTCCAGATCCAACACACTATTGTCACTCAATAAATGTATATTGAATAAATACACTACTTAGTTGATCACAGAAATATATTTTAAGACGGAGGCTCCATCAGCTGGAGTCCTTGAGTTAAGCCACACTGCCTACCTGTTTGGCCATATAACAGGAAGAAGAAATACAAATTTTGTTCTTATAAAGCCAGTGAGAATTGAAGATTGTTTGTCACTGCAGTACAGGCAAGCCTATTTGGACAAATAGCATCTGGGGATGCTGCCCACTTCAGCCCTGGGCCATTTCAGCGGGCTTCACTACCTTACTCTGTACAGGAGTAAGCTGCACATCCTTTCTTTTTCCCCTCACAGAGACTGATCCTAAATCTTTGCCACAGAGTTCTTCCTCCTCTCGTGTCTAGCCTGACTCTTCTCCAAAGAATCCTTTGGGGATCTAATAACTGGTTGCATGGAAGCCTTATGTTTCCAGGGAAAGTTTTCATTGATCCACCCTTGATGGTCTCTGCATTTACATATGGTTAAGAATAACAACTTCATTTTTCTTTTCCTGAACATAATTTAGGTCATGGAAAGACAAAAACTGAAAGGTTCACTGGGAATTATAATCCCAATGTTCTTTGAACATTTCCAATTTGTCTTGAAACATGGCCAAACCTGTTATTATTTGGCTTGAAAGAAGTGATAACTCTTGAAAGAAGTGATAACTCTACATGATAACCGAAAGAAATTGTGGTACCTAATTGCCAGTACTAAAAGTTGCCCATGTTTTCAAGAAGATGCCAATTATTTTTCCTGGCCAGAACTCTGTAGAAGAATTTTTCAGACATGGATCAGTTTATGGTAACATCTGGTCTCCTATTTAGTTGAACACGGAGCTTTCTGTAAACATTTCCCTCTGGCTTTTTTGTTGCTTGCTTCCTCTGGATCACATCTCCTAAACATTTCCCATGCAAACCATGTTCCTTCAGTCTCTAACGAAGTACAGACATACCTCAGAGATATTGCAAGTTCAGTTCCAGACCACTGCAGTAAAGCGAATAACACAGTCAAGTGAGTCACACAAATTTTTAAATTTGTCAGTGCACATAAAAGTTATTTTTACACTACACTGTAGTCTGTTAAGAGTCTGTGCAATAGTTTTATGTCTAAAAAAACAATGTACGTATCTTAATTTTTAAATATTTATTGCTAAAAAATGCTACCCGCTCTCTGGGCCTTCAGTGAGCAGTTATGTTTTTGCTGGTGGAGGGTCTTGCCTTGGTGCTGATGGCTTCTGACTGATCAGAGTGGTGGCCGCTGAAGGTGTGGCAATTTCTTAAAATAAGATAACACGGAAGTCTGCCACGTCGATTGACCCTTCCTTTCACCACCCATTTCTCTGTAGCACGAAATGCTGTGTGAGAATATTTTACCCACAAATGGACTTCTTTCAAAATTGAAGGTAATCCTCTCAAACCCTGCCACTGCTTTAGTAAATAGGATTATGTAATATTCTAGGTCCTTTGTTATCATTTTAACAATTTTCACAGCGTCTTCACTAGGAGTTCATTCCATCTCAAGAAACCACTTTCTTTGCTCATCCATAAGAAGTAACTCCTCATCTGTTAGTTTTATCATAAGATTGCAGCAATTCAGTTGCATCTTCAGGCTCCACTTCTAATTCTAGTCGTCTTGCTATTTACTTCCTGAACTGAAGTTTTAAGTCACCCATGAGGGTTGGAATCCACTTCTTCCAAACTCCTGTTAATTTTGAGATTTTGACCTCTTCCCATGAATCACGAATGTTCTTAATAACATCTAAAGTGGTGAATCCTTTCCAAAAGGTTTTCAATTGACTTTGTTGAGATCCATCAGAGAAATCACTAGCAATGGCAGCTATAGCCTTACGAAATGTGTTTTTTGAATGATAAGACTTGGAAGTTGAAATTACTCCTTGATAAAATTACGCACTCCATGTGGTTCTAATGGACGAGGTGGTTCTGGTCCATGGACAGTGAGTTGTTGGAAATAGCACCAGACTTGAAAGTAAACTGGTTTCAAATTCTGGTTTTATTGCATAGGAGCTAAGTATCTTTGGGAAAGTTATTCACATATTCTGAATAGCTTCTCATGAGATAACACTGTTCATTTCATTAAGTTGTGAGAATAAAAATTTTTAAATAAAGCATATGTGATGGCAAATAGCATGATCAGGCACATTGTAGTTGCACAATAATATAAATCTGAATCTTTACTCATTCATTCAACAATTTTATTGAATGCTACTAATTACTGATATTATTATCATCAGTAGTAGTAATAGTACTAGGAGGAGTAGTAGTAATTACTCTGTACTAAATGTTGTTCTAAATGCTATAGGTATATTATCTTCCTTAATCCTCATTCTACCCCAATAAGTTTACATATGATTATTCTAATTTTCTAGATGTAGAAACTAAGGCATGGAGATGTTAGAAATCTTGCTGAATTTCCACGGATAGTAAGTACTGAAGCTAAGATTTAGCTCTTAAAGTGTGAGACCCTACTGACTCAGCACTGAGTGTACTGTGCAGTGATGTGTACCAGCCTAGAAGATGAGAAAGAATAAACAAATAAGTAATAGCAAAGAATAAAAAGCTAAGAAGGAAGTGAACAGGAAATTAGAAAAGAGAATAACAAGGTGGGAATGTTACTGATTTAGAGATATAGGTGGACTCATCTCCAAAGTAGCGATATTTACACTGGGACCTGAAGAATGAGATGAGGGGCCACCTGGCAAAGTGTTGGAAGGAGCATATCAGGCTAAGGGGATAACAGTGTACACTGAGGCCCTCAGGCTGGACAAAACTCGGTATGTCTGGGGATCAGTGTGGCTTCACCTTAGTGCCCAAGGGGTAGAATGGCACAAACTGACATTGGAAAGGTGGGCAGAGGCCAGGATATGTAGAGGCCTTGCAGGCCGAAAAAGGGAACACTAATTTTATTTGAAATGCAATGAGGGGTTGAATGGTTTCTAAGCCATTTATATTTTTAAAAGATTACCTTCAGTGCTGTTTGAAGAATGAATTGGGTTAAAATGGGGCAAAAGAAGAAGCAGAGAAGACAATTATGATATTACAGCTGCGGTCAGAGGAAAGGTGATGGTGATTTACTCTAAGCGAGACAAAATTAAAAGTCTAATTTTTTAAAATAAATGTATTTATTTTATTTTATTTTTGGCTGCGTTGGGTCTGCATTGCTGCACACGGGCTTTCATAAGGAGTTGCGGCAAGCAGGGGCTACTCTTCGTTGCAGGGCGCGGGCTTCTAATTGCGGTGGCTTCTCATGTTGCAGAGCATGGGCTCTAGGCGTGCGGGCTTCAGTAGTTGTGGTTCACGGGCTCAATAGTTGTGGCTCACGGGCTCTAAAGCACAGGCTCAGTAGTTGTGGTGCACGGGGTTAGTTGCTCCACAACATGAGAGATATTCCCGGACCAGGGATCGAACACCTGTCCCCTGCATTGGTAGGTGGATTCTTAACCACTGTGCTACCAGGGAAGTCCCTAAAAGTCTAATTTTGAACATATTAAATATATGATTATTATATTAAATGAAAGAAGGGATATCAAGTGGACAAGTGGATATCTAAGAATAAAGCTCCAAAAGAGAATAAATATAGAAGTCAAGAACTTCTTTACTTCTGGTATTTAAGCAGGAACTTCTTAATATACTTCCAGTCTTTAAAGGAGCAAGGGAAATAAATGTAACCTCCTAGAGTTTGGGTTAAGAGGGAGACTGAAAAAGATGAAAAGGTACGCTAGAACTGATATCTGAAGAAACTTGAGTTTCTCTAACATTTGAAGCTTAGGCAAAGTTAAAGGATGCAGTAAAAAAAGACAGTAGAATCAGTCATAGAGATCTGAGGAAAATAGGCAATATGCCCAGGAAATCAGGAGAGAAAGTACTGAAGCCATAAGGAGTTGTCATTGGTGTGGAATCTTGCTGGGAGGTGAAGGATGATGGGGACAGGGAAATGTGCTTTTAATTTAGAGAGTCCCGTTGACCTTTAATAGCAATTTTAATATAGTCATGAGCAAAATTCAGAATAGAGCTGTTGTAAGAATGAACGGAAGGAGGTAGAAAAATGAGTTCTAAGAATTTTGACTATAATGGGGATCAGAGAAATGGGGCAATAGCTGAAGGGTATTGTGGAACCACAAGATTGTTTCTGTTTTCTTTTCTTCCTTCCTTCCTTCCTTCCTTCCTTCCTTCCTTCCTTCCTTCCTTCCTTCCTTCCTTCCTTCCTTCCCTCCCTCCCTCCCTCCTTCCCTCCCTCCCTCCCTCCCTCTTTCTTTCTTTCTTTCTGTTTTGTTTGTTTGTTTGTTTTTGTTTCTAAGATGGTAAATACTGAAGCCTATTTGGATTCTCTAGGGCATGGTCCAGTAGGGAGATTGGTGATATAAGGAAAAAGGGGGGAAGTAAAGGAACAAGGGATGTAACAGGGCAGGCGCTCCAGACCTCAAGTGTAAGAGGAGAAAGAGCTCTTCCTCACTAGAAACTATGAAGGGGAAAATATGGAGGGATAGGATGGATCTCTAGACCTGCTCATTTTACAGTGAAGAAATTCTCTTTTAAAGAGTTCGAGTGTTTTCAGTAAAGCAAGAGGTAAATTTTGCAACCTGAAAATACAATAGGGAAAGGAAAGCTGGAAGGCTTGAAGATAAAGAGATGTAAAATCAAATGTCACTGATGAGTGAGCGAGAGGCAGATCACCAAGTACTGAGTAGGACACTTAGGGCAGAATGTCCATCTGGAGCTAGTCATCATCAATATGGAGAGACGCCAGCCCTCCCAGGTATGTGATTTTTCTCCAGTAATACTGGCCTCTTGGGTACATACCCAACAGTGGCAGTTTTTAATGTTCATCCAGATTTTTAGATTTGTGAGGATAAGTATGATGGGGGAGAGTGAGCAGGGAGCTCTGAGTAGTGTAATCTAAACTAGGTATGGAGGAAAATGAAGACAGAAAAAAAATGTATGGCTGAAGAATGATGTTAAGAAAGGAGAAGAGGAATTGCCTTCATACTTTGTAAATCGGTCCTCTTTATAAGTTAAAACATTTCGGCACATAGCCTTCATACATGCATGGATGTTTGCCTAACGCTTACATGTACTCACTGTGTTCCAGTACAGAGCTAGGTGCTTTACAAATATTAACTTGCTCAAGGTTCGTAACCTTCCTAATAACTTCATAAAGTAGAAACTACTACTATACAATTTTACTAATGAGAAAACTAGGCATAGAGTAGTTAGGTGACTTTCTCAAGTCCCCACCTTAAGTAAATGGCGCAGGATTTGAATTCATGGAGTTTTGTGGCCGAGTTCATGCTCTTATTTATGTGTATAAAACTATTCTCATGAGTTATTCTACTAGTACATCATGTATATACACGATAAGGTGTATGCAAAATGATGGGTTAAACGTAACTTGAGGTTCTATTTTCTTCCACAGTCTAATAAATTTTTTATGCAGCTCCTGAGCTACATGCACTTTGGAGCCTAATGTTAAGGTGGTGGTGAACACTGTAATCTGTGCAATTTAAACAACCGAGCCATGAAACTACAAGGTTGTGGTTAAAGGGTTAGTTTAGGCATTTGTGACTTCAGGGGTGGCTTAGTTTATACTGATGACAGGTCCAAGAGGTGTCCTTGAAATTGTGAGGCTAAAATGAAGTGATGGAAAGTTCTTTGTGATAAGGAGGTAAAGGAATTAAGAAGATAAGGGATTAACTGGGTCATCTGCACAGACCCTGATGTCTCTGAGAATGAAAGCACGAGTTGGGATGGAAGATGAGACTGCCCTCCATCTTTCAACATCTTTGTAGAGGGAGGAAGGATAATTAGGAAATCAACTTATGACAGTGATGAGGACGAGAGGCAGTGGAAGACTTGTCCATAATGGATGCATACCCAATTGTGGAAATACAAATGATGGTTCATCCTGCAGGGAATTTTAGGATGTTAGATGGTGGAGGATTGCAATGCTGACTATAAAGGAAAGGTGACCTTAGTGAGAAGAAACTTGGGAATACTCAAGATTGTAATAAAACGATGCATGGGCAGGAGGAGACCCCACACTTGTGGGCAGCATCAAGGAAGGATTCGCAGAGAAGCCAATGCTTGACTTGATTTTGACTTTTGGAAGAAAGAGAATATGTCAGCCAGATGGACCATGGGGAAAGAAAGCATTAAAAATGGAAGACACAGGGGCTTCCCTGGTGGCTCAGTGGTCAGGAGTCTGCCTGCCAATGCAGGGGACACGGGTTTGAGCCCTGGTCTGGGAAGATCCCACATGCCGCAGAGCAACTAAGCCCATGCACTACAACTACTGAAGCCTGCGCGCCTAGAGCCTGTGCTCCGTGACAAGAGAAGCCACCGCAACGAGAAGCCCGCGAACTGCGATGAAGAGTAGCCCCTGCTTGCTGCAACTAGAGAAAGCGCACACACAGCAACAAAGACCCAATACAGCCAAAAATAAATAAATAAACAAACAAATTAAAAAATCTTAAAAAAAAAGGAAGACACAGCATATCACAGAATATGATGCTGATTCAGTATTGCTTGAGTATAAATTATTAGGGAGCAGGGGGGTAGGGTGGGGAGTGATGAGACTGAGGAAGTAAGAAGAGGCCAGATCAAGAAGAGAATCGCCTGCCATTTTAAGAAAGCTGAGATTTGTCCTGGATTTGATGGGGACCCATAGAAATATTCCGAGCTTCTGTGGATCACAGTCAGATCTGAACCTGGAGGCAATGTTGAGGGCTGATTGAATGGAGTTAGACTGGAAGAAAGGAGATCAGTTATGAAGCTCTGAAATAGTCCAAGAGAGACATGATGAAGCCCCAAAGTAGGGAAAGAGAAGTGTAGATTAAAAGAATAAAGTGAGAAATTATAGGAGTATTCAGGAGGAAAAAAGTGACAGGACTCTGTTTGACGAGTTATGGGGTCATAAAGAGGGAGGAACCCATGATGACTTGCAGGTTCCAGAACGCCTGGGTGATCTGGGCACTGTTCACAAACACAGGGAAGGCAGGAGGAGGAGCAAGGTGAGAGAGTGGTGGCTTCTGCTTGGCTGGTATTGAGTTTGAAGTGTCTGGAGGTTACCTAAGAGGGTTGGGAGTCCAGAGGATAAAAACCTATCTTTTCCTTGGGCTCTCCCAGAAGAGCAAGGAAGTTTCTATCCCTTCTAGGAACCTCTAGCTAATATCATATATTTTGTTGACCTGAATTGATCCTTCAAGGATAAACCCACTGATCCTTCAAGGATAAACCATGTTGCCTGGATATCGGATACACTGATTATTTTTTTAAAAGACAATCTGGTCATCCCTGGAGCTGAGGGTGGATAAGTTTTCCCCAGACCATATAGCTGACCCTGGGGAAATCTCCATCAAATATCCACTACACGGAAACTCCACCACTGTCAGGCACAGGGCAAATTATAAATAAACTTTTGTCCCAGATCCCAGGGATCACACAGACCATGGTAGCACAGAGAAGGGACGTTTACCTATATATCCAGCGGTATTGAGAAAGGTTTGATAGAGGACTTGACTTTTGAGTTGGGTTCTTCAGGACTACACAGAAGTTTGCCCAACGGTGAAAGTGGATGGACAAAGATAAGGGTATTTTGATAGAGAAATAATGTTCAGAAGCCAGAGGCCCAGACAGCAAGGCCTGATTGGGTTTGTCTGGAGAATTTCCCTTGCTTGTGATTTAGAGACCATGCTCTTCAGGCATCATAGTATCTTGTTTCAATGTAGAGAATTATACATCGATAGCATTGTCTTAATCAATTGCACATAATTTTAATTATAGCTTTTAATTTTCATTCCACCTAATTTTGACAGTGGAAAAAGGGAAGCGGTGTGTATATTGCACAGTATTATTGGAAATAACTGCTGCTGTCATAGGTTTTGCCCAACATGACTCATTTTTGGACGCAAAGGAGTTTGTATGACAGCTGTTTAGTACTAGCTTTGGGAACTTGAGAAACTTATCTAACTTCTGTGCACCTCAATTTTCTCATCTAGAAAATGAGAGATAATAATACCATGGCTGTAGCCTCATTGTTAGATATAAACACTATA